>NC_137775.1:66339928-67073003 GCF_963455305.1 Plecotus auritus
GGGACCCCTTGAAGGATGTCCTACTGCCGGTTTACAGGGATCGGGCCTAAACTGACAGTCGGACATCCCTCTTGCAATCCGGGACTGCTGGCTCCTAACCGCTCACCTGCCTGCCTGATTACCCCTAACCACTCTGCCTGCCAGCCTGCTCACCCCCAACTGCCCCCCCCCACTGCTGCCTGCTTGCCCCCACCTTCCCTCTCCACTGGCCTGCTCGCCCCCAACTGCCCCCCTGCTGGCCTGCTCACTCCAAACTGCCCCCCCCCACCGCTGTCCTGATCACCTCCAACTGACCCCCCACTGACCACCTGCTCACCCCCAACTGGCTCCCTTGCTGGTCTGCTTACCCCCAACGGCCCCACCCCCACCAGCCTGATCACCTACAAATGCCCTCCCCTCTTGGCCTCTAACCACCTCTACTTGGCCACGCCACCATGCTTTGTCCAGAAGAACATCCGGAAGGTCTCCTGGAAGGTCTCCCAGTCTAATTAGCATATTACCCTTTTATTAGTATAGATAGAGGCCTGGTGCACGGGTGGGGGCCAGCTGGTTTGCCCTGAAGGGTGTCCCGGATCAGGGTGGGGGATCCCTTGGAGTGTGGGGTAGCCTGAGCGAGGGGTCTGTGGTGGTTTGCAGGCTGGCCATGCCCCCATGGGGTAAAAGTCCCCACTGGGGGGGCCTGGCCAGCCTGGATGAGGGGCTGAGAGCTGTTTTCAGACTGGCCACACCCCCTTCGGTGTGGGGGTCCCCACTGGGGTGCCTGGCCAGTTGCAGGCTGGCCAAGCCCCCCAGCGGGGACCCTCACCCCAAGGGGGTGTGGCCAGCCTGGGTGAGGGGCTGAGGGCTGTTTTCAGGCTGGCCACACCCCCTTCAGGGTGGGGGTCCCTGCTGGGGTGCCTGGCCAGCCTGGGTGAGGGGCTGATGGCTATTTGCAGGCTGGACAGAGCCCCTTCAGGGTGGGGATCCCCACTGGGGTGCCTGGCCAGTCTGGGTGAGGGGCTGATGGCTGTTTGCAGGCTGGCCATGCTCCCCAGCGACCCAAGCTCCCAGCCCCTCCTTTTTTTCTTTTTCTCTTTTTTTCAGCGCCTCCTTGAGCGGAGGCCAGGGCCGGCTGGAAGCAGGTATTGGGATTTATTTCTCTTCTATAATTGAAACTTTGTAGCCTTGAACGGAGGCCAGGGCCAGCCAGGGTGGACAGGAAGCTTGGCTTCCTCCATCGCCGGGGGCAACCCAAGCCTCCTGCTCGCTCCAGCTCTGTGGCCACCGCTGTATTTGTTGGTTAATTTGCATACTTGCTCTGATTGACTGGTGGGCATAGCAGAGGTATGGTCAATTTGCATGTTTCTCTTTTATTAGATAGGATAATTAAGTCTGAATATAATATTCTTAGGAGGAATTAAATTAGACTTCTGTGTGAGTCACCAAAACCACAATTTCTTTTTGCCTCAGGATCCAGCTTTTTATTCTGCAGTGTTTTCTGCTTTATGAACTTCATTCCAGTGGATTTCTATGGACCTTTTACCAACAAATAGTTCTATCCAAGGCCATCATAAGGCAGCAATGTGGTGCTATTGGTGTTGCTGGAAGCTCACTGTTCTTATATGGAATATGAATATCAAGTGGTTGATACCTTATCCTAAAGTGATGAGGTTGGTTCTCATTTAAAAAATAAAAATTTTTTTTATTGATTTCAGAGAGGAAGGGAGAGGGAGAGAGATAGAAACATCAATGATGAAAGAGAAACATTGATTGGCTGCCTCCTGCACGCCCCACACTGGGGATCAAGGCTGCAACCGAGAGGCATATGCCCTGACCAGGAATCGAATCGTGACCTCCTGGTTCATACCACTGAGCCACGCTGGCTGGGCTCATTTCTTAAAATATAGTTAGCTCAAACTGATGCACACAAAGTTCCAAAGCCAGTAAATCGACAACTCCATAATGATTGATAAAGCCAAGAGGCTCCAAATGTTCTTTTAGCTACAAGGAAAGGAGAAGAGAACTATCAAGGTGACATGGGAACTCAGCACTCTATCAGATAGACCAATAAAACACTTTATCAAAGTGCAAATGCATAACAAGACAGAGAAAACTGACAGTTCTATAATAAACTTATATTAAAAGAAGATAAACTTGAGAAATGGTAAAGCCTGGAAATGGTGAAGACAGAGGAGACTCAGGAACCGATCCCCAGATTGTAAAGAAAATGCTCAAGATTCTCAGACTTAACAAAAACGATTCTCAGACTTAATTGCTATTGTGACAAAGTTAAATCATTCTTCGATATTTCCTGTGATGGTAATAGAGAATGGAGACCCAACGTGAACTGAAGAAAAAAGATTAAATGCCAAAACATTTGGAACCCCCGCTTCATTCAAACTGTGGCCATTGGAATTATGGAGGCAGAGAAGATATTGATTTCCACAGAGGCAAAGTCAACCATGGCCATGATGTTCCCAAGATTTAGTGGCAGATTCATCTATTCAAAGTTGTGGGGGCAAAAAGTTTACAGATTCTTGAATAGAGGCAAGACAATAGGTTACTACATAGTCTACAAGTCTTGGAGAATTTCTAGCTCTTCATTTCCTAAAAAATGACCTCAATCTTTGAAAAAAAAAGAACACCAACAAACCACTGAAATTTACTATACAGTAGACACCAGCACTTTTCTCTCCCTGCTCTGTTTCAAAGGTTGTAAGCAGTTAATACTGGATTGTTCTCATAAGAACTGTCATTTTCAAGTTTTAAGAAATATTATGGCTTGGTTTTTTGTGTGTGCTTCTTTAAAGTATATTTTTATGGATTCCAGACAGGAAGGAAGAGGGAGAGAAAGAAATATCGATGAGAAACATCATGGATTGGCTGCCTCCTGCACGCCCCCTACTGAGAACCAAGCCTGCAACCCGGGCATGTGCCCTGACTGGAAATTAAATCTTTCTTTAAAAATATATTTTATTGCCCTGACCGGTTTGGCTCAGTGGATAGAGCATCGGCCTGCAGACTGAAGAGTCCCAGGTTCGATTCCGGTCAAGGGCATGTACCTTGGTTGCGGGCACATCCCCAGTGGGAGGTGTGCAGGAGGCAGCTGATCGATGTTTCTCTCTCATTGATGTTTCTAACTCTCTATCCCTCGCCCTTCCTCTCTGTAAAAAATCAATAAAATATATTAAAAAAAAAAAATATATATATATATATATTATTGATTTTTTTACAGAGAGGAAGGGAAAGGGATAGTTAGAAACATTGAGGAGAGAGAAAGATCGATCAGCTGCCTCCTGCACACTCCCCACTGGGTATGTGCCCGCAACCAAGGTACATGCCCTTGACCGGAATCGAACCTGGACCCTTGAGTCTGCAGGCCGACGCTCTATCCACTGAGCCAAACCAGTTAGGGCTGGAAATTAAATCTTGACCTCCTGGTTCATAGGTCAACCACTGAGCAACACTGGCCAGGCTGGCATGTATTTTTTTGTTCGTTTTTGCTACTTAAGGCTGTAGTTTCAGATGGCCTCAAGGTAGCTGTTAACTTGGGACAAGGCAGAATATCTAAACATCCCAATTTGCCTAGGAATATACCAATTTTTAGCACTGGAAGTCAAAAATAATGACTGTTTATGCTGTTATTTACACCTTTGAAACAAATTACAAATTGTGTGGCCTACCTTGTTCTTTTTAGCCTCCTAAACTGTCCAGAAATTAGAAACTTTTGGATCTCATAAGAACTGTCATTTTCAAGTTTTAAGAAATATTATGACTTTGTTGAATTAAAAAAACAAACAAACATGGATTTGAGAGGAAAGATGGCTGTGTAGATTAAAGACAGCTGCATATTCTTTGCCACTCTTCCCCTTGAATGGTGGACTCCAATTCCCCTCCCCTTAAATCTGGTCTGGCTCTGTGACATTTTGGCCAACAGAATATGGCAGAAGTAATACTGTATAACTTTTGGGGTTGGGTGTTAAGAGATCTGCTTTTGCTTTCTTGAGTTCTGTTTATCAACAAATGATAAATCCTCATAATCCCCTGTTATTTTGCCTTTTCTTGTCCAACCCTCCTCCCAAAGGTAAAGTAGATAAGAGGAAGTATGCAGAAGCAAAGGGACTATAAGGGAGAGAGAAAGGAAATGCTGAAGGAGGTTAGGTCTATAAATCAGGTCCCAAGTTCCAATTCCAATTTCCCCACTAACTTGCTATGGGTCACAAAACAGAGAATCCACTAATACCTAGAAAAAAAGAAAGGTAGTAAGTAAAAGAAAAACAATACAACTAGAATTCAAATGAAAGCAGCAGCAAGATGGAAGAGAAGGAAAGCAAGAGAAAGTTCTTTTCTTACCTGCAAAGAATACAAATATAGTAATACCAAGTGACATACAGTGCTTAGAATTATGACTCGAATTGTTCTAAAAATTTAATATATATTAAGACATTTACCAGTAATCTTCATGGTAACCTTATGAGGTAATTACCATTATTATCCTTGTTTTACACATATGAAAACACAGAGGTTAAATAATCTATCCAAGATCACACAGCTAGTAAGTAGTAGAGTTAGATGTTTAATTCCAGCATTCTGGTCTCTGAGTTCATGTTCTCAATGAATTTCTATGAAAATCACTTCCATTTCAAGTGAGTTTCTACTCTACTGTTCCATGTGCATACAAGAAATCAAGTGATAAGTAGAATTTATAAATTCAACTGGGATGAAACCAGGAAATACATATACTTATGTAAGTAGTAAATAAGGAATGACACCATGATGTAGTTTTTAAAAGTGGTGTAATCAGAGACACTGAAGCATGGAACAGACTGATGAATTTAAGAGGGAAGGCGAAGAGTGAGGGGCAGTGCTCAAGAAGAGTTTAGCCAAAGAACTTATGGACAGGAGACGAGTGGAAGGGGTCAATGATGGGGAAAAAGGACATGTGTAATACTTTTAACAATAAGGATAAATTAAAAATTAAAGTGGTGCAATCAAAAGAAAAATGAGCAGGGCTAAATGGAGAACTTTGTGGCGTGTTCCCCTGGGCAGACTGAAACTAAAGACTTTGTACATATTCATGGAATACTGATCATCTAGGACAGTGGTCGGCAAACCACTGCTGCTCTGTTGACTAATGAGTTTGCCGACCACTGATCTAGGAGAAATTGTGCTTTAGTTAAGAGGTATTGTGAAGTATTTACTGTCCCCAGTAAAAGTGGCAAACTAATGGAGTTGAACTACAATTATATGTATTTATAACCAATTAAGTATGGCTAAGTATGGCTTAGGGGAAATGGAAGACACTTCTCATTTGGAGATAAAAGCAATTTTGCTGGTACAGAGGACAATACTGGTACTGCAGTCTTTTCAGCCTACTGGGCAAAGTCCACAAAGGAAGATGGGCCCAGAATAAATAGGAAAACAAAGAGGTGTGGGTGTGTGTATCCTATATAATAAAAAGCTAATATGCTAATTAGACCAGACAGCAGAATGACCTTCCGGAACGACCAGTGGGTGGGGCCGCAGGCCCACGAGGCAGCCCTTGCACGAATTTCGTGCATGGGGCTTCTAGTCCTATATAATCCTATATAATCAAGAAATAATATACAAATTAACCCTCATGCCCTCACAAGATGGCTGCCTATGACCAGGCCGGCAGGGGGGTTAGTGAGGGATGACCAAATGACTGAACAAGCAGGTTGCGTGGGGCAACCAGGTGGGCGGGGGGGGGGGGGGGGGAGTTAGGGGCTACCAGGCCGGTGGGGGGGGGGCCGTAGAGTTGGGGGCAGGGGGGGCAGTTAGAGGCGACTAGGCAGGCAAGTAGGTGAGCATTTAGGAGCCAGTGGTCGAGGATTGAGAGAGGGATCCCAGATTAGAGAGGGTGCAGGCTGGGCTGAGGGGACATCCCCCAATCCCCATGCACACATGCACTTGGCCTCTAGTATATGAATAAAAGGGAAAGCAAAAAAAAAAAAAAAAAAAAAAGGAAGAAAATATTGCTGAGCAATTATTTGGTAAAAGAAAAAAGGAAAAGGGAAAGCAAACTATATATGAACAAGTGCAGCATAAAAAAAAAACAAATGTGAGAGAAAGTAAACTTGTTAAGAGGTTCCACAGAGGAGAGAAGGGGAAAATATCAAAAGAAAGGTTATAAGAACAAGCTAACTAACATCACTTCTGCCCTATACTGCAACAGTTTCCTAACTAGTCTCGCTGATAATCTCTTGCTCCTCTCTAAAGTTTTCTCTATGTGGTAGCCAATGACCTTTTTAAAAAAACAAACCTGATAATGACACCTCCATTGTACCACTCTCCTTGCTAGCACCACACTGTCCTCCTTTTAAGTTTCCTAAACATGTCATTTAGTACTAAATATCCTGTCGGTGATTCAAGGAAGAAAGCAGTTGAGGAACTTCAGAAGAGTCAAGAAAAATCAAGTTCTGTATTTAATTACTGGATGCAATCTTCCAACAATGTTAATATTGCAAGTTTTGTAGTTAGTTAAGAGATTGCTATGAGAGGAAAACCATATACAGACGGTGAATACATAAAAAGTTGTTTTATAAATGCATCCGAAGAGCTATTTCAGGATTTTAAGAACAAAGCAGATATTCTAAAAAAAAATTAAGAGTTACCACTGTCTGCTAAAACAGTGAAAGATAGAACAGTCAAAATGTCTTAAATATAACTGACCAGCTAAGTCGGAGATCTTAAATTGGTTTCAGCTTTATCAATAGCAGTTGACGAGTCTTGTGACATAAATGATACAGCGCAAGTTTCACTTTTTGTACGATTTATTTCATCTACAGGTCCTAAAGAAGAACTTTTAGGATTATTGCCACTCAAAGGTCAAACATGTGGAGAGGATATAGCAAATGCTGTAATTGAGTGCATTGAAAAACATCATATTCCACTCGATAAAATTTGTACGATTTATTTCATCTACAGGTCCTAAAGAAGAACTTTTAGGATTATTGCCACTCAAAGGTCAAACATGTGGAGAGGATACAGCAAATGCTGTAATTGAAAAACATCATATTCCACTCGATAAAATTGTCTCAATTTCAACAGATGGGGCGAAAAGTATGACCAGCATTAGAAACGGGTTGTTGCTATTTTGAAAGAAAAAATTAATCACGAGATACTTACTTACACTGCATCATTCATCAAGAAGCGCTTTGTGCGCAGACATTTCCAGAAGAAATTTGTAAAGTTATGGAATTGGTGATTAACATTGTCAACTCCATTATAGCTAAAGCAATCATCGCCAATTTAAAGAATTATTAGTTGAAATGGAGGGTGAGTACGCAGATCTGCTGCTGCATAACAAGGTACGTTGGTTATCAAGAGGAAACGTTTTGAAACGTTTCGCTTCCTTATTAACAGAAATTAAAGCATTTCTCCTTGAGAAGGGTGTTCACTATCCAGAACTAACGAACGATCAGTGGATCCAAAAACTTTATTTCATGGTAGACGTTACGTCTCATCTAAATCAGCTTAATCATAAACTACAGGGGAAAGGAAACACAATTTTTTCGAGGTTAGAAAAAGTTATTTCATTCGAAAACAAATTATCTCTTTTTGCTCAAGATTTTGAAAGAGAAACTTTGATTCACTTTCCAAGCCTGCTGAAACATCGCCAAGGAAATAATTCTGATATTGACATTTGCTATTTCAAAACAACACTTTCAAATATGAGGGAAGCTTTTCTCAACAGGTTTCAGGAATTCAAAAACAGCAAAGCGACATTAGACTTTATTAAAAAACCTCTTAATGCTACTGTAACAGAATTAAATTTTTCTCCCTTTAATATTGACATTGGCAACTTTGAAATGTAATTGCTGGATTTAAAAAACAAAGAACTGTGGAGCTCGAAATTTGAACGTCTTTGTGCTGATATAGAAATACTGGAGAAAAACAAATGTGAACTTAGTTCACAGCACAAGTGGTCTGCTTTGAAAGACCTGGAGAAAGAAGATATGTTGATTTTTAACACCTGGAATAGTATTCCTGACTCATATAATCAACAGAAAAAACTAGTGTTTGCTGTTCTTTCCTTATTTGGTTCTACATATTTATGCGAACAATCATTTTCAAGCATGAACCTTATCAAGAGTAAATTGAGAAGTCGTCCTACTGATGAGAACTTGGAATCGTGCATAAAATTAAAAACAACAACATACAAACCTGACTTACCCAAACTTTCCAAGGAGATGCAAGGCCATTGTTCACATTTGTGTTTGTCAGTCATTGTCATGATTTAATTTTATGGATATTGTAAGGTAAATTGTAAGGAATTTAATTTTATAAATAAATATCGTTATTAAGTATGATATCAAGTTTTATTCAACGTACCTATAGTTTAACTAAGACTTAAAACTTTAAGTTTATTAAGTTAATTTTAGGGAACGTTGTGGAGTGAAAGAAGATGTAGTGTCGAGGATTGAGAAAGGTATGTTGAGATGGTTTGGACACATAGAGATGATGAATGAAAGGAGATAGACGAAACAATTATACAAGACAAGTGTGGATGGGAGAGTTGGAAGGGGTCGACCCAGCGAACGTACCTCAATCAGGCTGAGGACGTTTTTAGCAAAGGCTAGCTTAGGAGTACCCTAATTAAGTTAATAACAATGTACCTACCTATATAGTTTAAGTTTAAAAAAGTTGGCTCTCAAAAGAAATTTCCATCGTTATACTGTTGATATTTGGCTCTGTTGACTAATGAGTTTGCCGACCACTGCCTTATGAGAATGCTGAAGGAGACATGACTACACTCAAATTTATCACCTGGACATTCATAGACCTTTAAGTTAGAATAAACTAAAAGCAATAGTTTGAAATTCACATCTGCCCAGTATCTGTTGGCTTTATTTGTGCTATTTCTTTTTAAAATATACATATATTTTATTTATTTGAGAAGGGAGGGAGAAAGTGAGAGAGAGAGATGATGATGAAAATCACTGACAGATCAAGCTTGCAACCCCGGCATGTGCCCTGACTGGGAATTGAACTGTGACCTCCTGGTTCATAGATCACAGCTCAACCACTGAGCCACACCAGCCTGGCTATTTGTGCTCTTTCTATCCCATGTTCATATAGTCAAAACTTAAACTGAATCAAAAGCATATAGAAGCCCAAAACTTAACACAACATAAAAGTACAATCATCTGCATACAGAATATAGTAAGCAACGGTAAGACATCTTTTGAGGTACCAATACCGAAACAAAAAATGATGCAACACAAGCTGCAACACTATCAGCCTCCAACAGGCACCTATTCTGCTCAAAATAGAATAGAGATAGAATGGAGATAATATTAAATGAACCCAGAAAAACTTGCACACTTTCCACATCTTCTTACTAAGAATTTCATATTAAATTCGCATCACTTTCAGGTAAAGGGTGGCTTCATAGCAGGGTAAGATTCCTTTTGTTCTGCTATACACGCATGGAAGAATTAAGCAAATTAAGATTTCTTCTCCCACCTACATCTATTAGGCCCTTTTCAGAAGTTCATTAGACTAAGGTGGAGTAGCTACTACTGTTTCCAGGCCTTGTTAATGAAACCATAAACAAGGCTTACCCATCCCTCAACACCCTCTTAAAGAACCTGTTACCACAGTTAGGTACTTCCTTAATTTAGAAATGTTTCTAATTAGTTATTTTTTAAAAAGTATTACTTACATTGCATATGAAAATCATCTTGCCAATTACCCAACTTTGTAACCATCCCTGCCACAAGCAGATACATCCATCTTCCTAAACATTGTGTGCACCCAATTACCAGTGTAAAGCCATAATCAATCTAAGCAAAGTTCTTTGTCCACCACCACAATGAATTTAGCTGTGTTTTGGGGGCCCTTATAAGGGCAAAGAGCCAATACTGTTCCCCATTCCCACCATTCCCAACAATAACTAACATACAGCTTTTCTGAAGACTAGTGTTAATCCACCTACAGCAAATGTGTCACGTTCCCTCACAAGTGATCAAAAATGGAAACATCCAAACTTTGTCTATTAGCTTTGGTGACTGCCCCAAAATTGAGATTGTGAATCTCATTCTTTCTCTAAATAAATTACGCTGTAAGGTATCTTCAGCAAAACACATTTTGTAAGAATACCAGAGAAGGCCAGGCCTAATCTGAATGCTGGCTGCGAAAGGAAGCTTGAAGCTTTGCGAAAGGAAGGCGGAGGACACAAAACGCTCAGGAAGACGACCTCTCCCCTCCCTACTCGGGCTGGATCCCAGTCTCACCAACCGTAGCCATTTGGAACTTTCCACCAACACCCAACGAGACCTGAACGCAGTCGGCTCTCATCCCCTAGGCCTCCATCAAAAAATCCAAAAATGTGACACTTTCGCGTGCAACTCGGGTTCGCAGCCGATCCATCCGCCCTCACGCCCGGCCCAGCCCGGCCCAAGACCCTCGAACCCACGGCCTCGAACCCACGGCCTCGAGCCCGGCGCCCTCGCAGCCCATTCCCTCCCTGACATCGCCCCGGCGGCCCCCACCCCCGCGCCTCCACCACCCCCTGAACCTACCCAGCGCGAACAATCGAATATCTGGGGGTCAGAGGCCATATGTTCCCGTATTTCCCCACCCCAGCCTCGCAAGGGCAGACATGGATGTACCTTCCAGAAAAGCAATCTCCCCGGAGCTGCCGCCGCTCTTGCCAGCCGCCATCTTCCTCCTCCCACGCCGCCTCCGCCTTAATCCATGGCCCTCACCGCCGCCGCGCTCGCCGGGCTGGGGGGCCGCGCCGCAGGGGGGAAACCGCTGCAGGGTGGCGGGCCTGCGCTGGGCCGTCGGGCGGTCGCCGCTCCGCGTTCGGACGGGCCTACACAAAGGCCGGCGCTCGGGCCTAGCCGCGCCGAGGTTCTCCTCAGGCGCCTCCGGGGCGCTGAGCGCGGCGGCGACGACGGCGGCGCTTCCCAGGCCCGGCTCCTCTCGGCCCACGACTCCCCATCCACCGCCCCCACAGGCCGCCTGAGAAGCCTCCCCGCGCCGCGGGTCCCAGGAAGAGAGCTGGAAGGCGGGCACTCTCACGCCACCCCTCGGCCCGGGCCGTAAAAATGGCCGCGCTCGGCGGCGAGGCCTCTGCTATCGTCAGGCGCCCAGGCGCGCCTCGCCCCTCCTGCAGCTGCCGCCGCCGCCGCCGCTACGGCCGTCCGCCCACCCCGCCCAGGTGTGAATGCATCAGCGGAGGCCTCTGCGACTGTCCATGTGGACGGGGTGGGTCTCTGCCCACGCCTCGCGTCCGTCGCCACAGCAGCCGAGCCGCCGCCGCTGCTCCTCCCCCACGGGCGCCGGAGCTGCCGCCCGCGCCCGCGCCCGCGCCCGCCCCCGCCGCTCCCGCTCCGGCTCTCGCGCCCGCGCCCGCCCCCGCGCCGCTCCCCTCAGCAGCCCAACCCGGCCGCGCGCGGAGCACCGACTGTGGAGCCCAGCGCCGGCTCCCCGTGGGGCTTGCCCTCGTGGCGCCGGCTCGGCCCGGACGAGTTTAGCCCGGCGGCAGCCCGGGTGCGTGAGCGCCTTCCCCGAGCAGGCCGCGAGGAGCGTGGCTCCGGTGGCACCACCACCGCCCATGAAATGTGAAAAGTTCATGCCTCTGAGGAGGCCTGGGCGTGTGACCCATGACCAACCTACCGAAAAAGGGAGCGGGAGGTACTGCAATCCCAAGTTCAGAAAATGATTGGTGGTCTCCATTCATTTCTAAAGACGTTTTCCAATTAATTCATCAGAGAAGATTCTACCGTACGCTTCGGGGGACAGTGTTGAAAAATAAATAAAGGCCTGTGTTTGATGTCCCCGAGACTCCAAAACCTACCTTACAAGTCAGGCCGGTAATTAACGGCGGGTGACTACGTCGTGTTCGTGTTTCTTTTCCTTTCTTTGTTATTTCATTTTACTTCATTTCTTATTTATGAAAATAAGACATGATCAATAACGAAAATCTGGAAAATACAACAAATGGAAAGACGTCCTGCATGAGGCAAGGAAACGGATTCCCTGCTGGCGCTTGCAGAAGGCAGCCGCAGTGATGTGGCCCAGGACACAGATGCACTTCTGACCTTTCGGAACTGTAACTAATCATTTTTGTTAAGTTGCTAAGTTACTAATTTGTTTCTGCAGCCATAGAAAGCTAATACGCATGAAACAAGGTGGAGTTATAGAAAAGATGTATTTTAAGCAATGTAAAGTAGTATCTTTCAGACAAAGTCATGGCTTTGCTTATTAATTTCACCTAATCTCTGTGGAACTCCATAATTCCAAGCTTTAAAGAGAAGGTGGATCAAACCAATGGTTCTCAAACTTTAACCTATGGCAAAATCGCCTGGGAAGGCTTGTTAAAACAGATTGCTCGGCCATAGCCGGTTTGGCTCAGTGGATAGAGCAACTGCCTGTGGACTCAAGGGTCCCAGGTTCGATTCCCGTCAGGGACATGTACCTCCGTTGCGGACACACACCCAGTAGAGAGTGTGCAGGAGGCAGCTGATTGCTGTTTCTCTCTCATTGTGTTTCTAACTCTCTATCCCTCTCCCTTCCTCCCTGTAAAAATCAAACTGTATTAAAAACAACAACAAAACAGATTGCTCAGCCCCACTCCTAGAGTTTCAGTGGCTCTGGAGTGGGCTTGAGAATTTGCATTTTTTCAGTTTCCAGGTGATCCAAATGCGACTTGCTGATCAGGGGACCACACTATCAAAACCACTAGATTTGGGGTGGGGTGGGAACCGGGGTGTGTGGATTGGAAGGGGTCAGTGGGGGGTGGGAAGGGGAACATATGTAATACTTTCAACAATAAAGAATTCTTTTTTTTTTAAATATATTTTATTGATTTTTTACAGAGAGGAAGGAAGAGGGATAGATAGTCAGAAACATTGATGAGAGAGAAACATCGATCAGCTGCCTCCTGCACACCTCCCACTGGGGATGTGCCCGCAACCAAGTTACATGCCCTTGACCGGAATCGAACCTGGGACCTTTTAGTCCGCAGGCCGACGCTCTATCCACTGAGCCAAACCGGTTTTGGCTAAAGAATTCTTTAAAAAAAAACAAAAAAACACTAGATTAAACAATCTCTGAATTTCTTTCCAGTTCAGTTATTATTCTATAAACTTGCAATTACAAGCAAAATTACCATTGTTCATATTTGACTATAAGATTAAAGATATTTTCATCTAGTAAAATAATGCTTTTTCTCTAAAAAAAAATGTATTTGCTAAAACCACTGTCCTTTTATATGAATGTGATAAACTAAGAATTGATAGTATCACATATTCAGGGCCTTGCCTAGAAAACTTTGAATTTAGGACATGTCCCTAAAACTGAGATGATCCTATATAATAAAGAGGTAATATGCAAATTGACCATCACTCCAACACACAAGATGGCTGCCCCATGTGGACACAAGATAGCTGCCACAAGATGGCCAGCAGGGGAGGGCAGTTAAGGGCGACCGGGCCAACAGAAGAGGGCACTTAGGGGCAACCGGGCCAGCAGAGGAGGGCAGTTGGGGGCAACCAGGCCTGCAGGGAAGGGCAGTTAGGGGCGATCGGACCTGCAGAGGAGGGCAGTTGGGGTGATCAGGCCAGCAGGGGAGGGCAGTTGGGAGGGGCCAGGCCTGCAGGGTAGGGCAGTTAGGGGCAATTGGGCCGGCAGGGGAGCAGTTAAGCGTCAATCAAGCTGGCAGGGGAGTGGTTAGGGGGTGATCAGACTGGCAGGCAGAAGTGGTTAGGGGCAATCAGGCAGGCAGGCGAGCAGTTGGGAGCCAGCAGTCCTGGATTGTGAGAGGGCAGTCGGACATTGATCGGGCCTAAATGGGCAGTCGGACATCCCTTGAAGGGTCCCAGATTGGAGAGGGTGCAGGCTGGGCTGAGGGACACCCCCCGCCCCGTGCACGAATTTTATGCACCGGGCCTCTAGTATATATGTACCACATATATATGTGTGTGTGTATGTGTGTGTGTATATTTTTTTTAGTATATTTACAAATACTTAATAGCCCTTCTTTATACATACATTTTTGAAGCTCAGAGATGTTACTGAAAATGTCCCTGAATTTTAGTAATATGACTAATTATAAAACCAATTTTAAAAAATTATAGTCAGACATCAGCTAACTTTTAGTTGTCATATTAAACACAATTTAATTCTGGCATAAAAAATATAATGGAGAAAAGTTCATTATTTTATATTCGAATGGATGGGTAATTACAGTGGATAGAATAAGCTTCTTTATTTTTTCTAATTATTTTATTAAAATTTGGAAAAAACAAAACAGGGTTCTGCCAACCAAATTCTAACCCTAATGCCATATCTTCTCCAGGTCCTTTTACTTACTCCGGTCCCTGGACCTACTTCCCTTGCACACTCAGTAATTCAAACATCCCATCGCCAACCACAGCCACGATGACTATTTTCAATCTCATTGTAATCCCCAAACCTTGGCTCCTCTATTTTCTCTCTTACCTTTAGTTCTCTCCCCACCTAATTGTGTTTCTCCCCATCTAGTTTAGATTCCATAGTACATTATTACATTTATTCTTTCTTGATTATATGCTCAACTTCCTTGACGTTCTATCCTTTTCCTGCTCTCCTAAAATCCTCAACCTGAATAAGCCCTGTCATCTACCTCCCCTATTGGGACATATAGGAAGGTGAGCATCCCTGAAGAAAGTCATGCAAGAGAGAAGTTTGGTTCACTATAACATCATGGTTATCACCTCTCAGAGAACTGTATGAACAGATTTCTACCAGATTCTTAAATCAACATGCTCTCCAGCTGTCCACAACTATATCAATCTTCTCCAACCCTTACCCCATCACTTTCAGCAGAATTCCTTGTTTCCTACTTCAAAGAGAAAGATAAGGTACAAAAAAATATACTATATATATTCCCTTTGTTTACCAATACTACCTACATCTGTACTCACCCATTCTATTTGTTCTTCCCTACTGTTAAAATAGAGGCAGGAAACAAGAAAAAACTAAAGAAGTTCATCACCACCAAACCAGTATTACATGATGAAGGGTATTCTTTAGAGGAGAGGAGGAAGAGGAGGAGGGAGGAGGGGGAGGGAGATAAAATGGTAACAAACACATATCTATCAACCATTGAATCTAAAAATCAAAATAAATGAACAAGAAATCTAATGAACAAAATAAACTGGTGAATAAAATAGAATCAGAGGCATGGAAACATGGAGCAGATGATGAGTCTCAGAGGGAAGGTGGGGAAGAGGGTAGGAAAAGATTAACCAAAGATCTTACCTATGGACACAGTAGGGTGGTGAAGGCCTGGGGTGGGGCAGGAACCAGGTGAGGGGGGCAATGGGGAGAAAAGGGGGACATCTCTAATACTCTCAACAATAAAGATGTTCTTAAAATAGAGGCAGGGAAAAAATTAGAGTCAGAGTCCATCATTATTTTTTTTATTTATTTATTTTTTTTAGAGAAGTGCATGTGTTACTTTATTTTATTTTATTTTATTTTTTTTAATTATATTTTTATTGATATTTTACAGAGAGGAAGGGAGAGGGATAGAGAGCTAGAAACATCGATGAGAGAGAAACATCAACCAGCTGCCTCCTGCACACCCCCTACTGGGGATATGCCCACAACCAAGGTACGTGCCCTTGACCGGAATCGAACCCGGGACCCTTCAGTCCGCAGGCCGACGCTCTATCCACTGAGCCAAACCGGTTTCGGCAGAGTCCATCATTATTTTTAACTCAATCCCCTTGTGTACTCTGAATTCCATAACCTAGTACATCAAGTGATTTTATCTCAGCCCAGCATCTCCCAGTCTTATTAGATAATCTTAACTCCTCTGGAGTAGTTTAAAAAAAGCTCTTTTATAGAATGTTATATAGCAGTCTTACTTACCACGGTTCTGATATGCACAGATTTCAATTACCACGCAAGGGAATACCGTCTCTGCTTACAACAGTCAAGACACCAAATGTGTGGATTTGCCACGCCAAGCAATAATCCAGTTCTCGGTAAGGCCAGCTGGGTGTCCTCCAATTTTAATTCATCTGTGACACTTACTGTCTGGAGTTAGTGCAGACCTCACAGGTTCAGAGCTCAGTCCCACAGTCTGCCCCCTACTTTAGACACCTATGGCAAATAGTGGGTTTCTAGATTGCTTACACTTATTTTTCTGACAAATTGGGGTTCCCCTGATCCCCCCTTCAGCTTTGATAATTTGCTATAATGGCTCACAGAATCCAACACTTTACTTGCTATTTTAAAGGTCACAAATGACCTGCCAGATAAAGAAGAGGTACGAAGGCGAGGCCCACAGGATCCCACGTGCAGGAGCTTCTGTCCCTCTGGAGTTTGGGATGTGCCACCCTCCTGCCACGTGGGTGCATTCATCAACCCTGAAGACTGAACCCCTGCATTTCCTGTTTTTATAGAGGCATGATTCATCAAATCATTGGCTATTGGTGATTAACTCAATCCCCAGCCCTACTCCCCACCTCAAAGGTTAGGGGGCTGGGGTGGAAAGTTCTAAACCTCTAATCAGCTGGTTGGTTCCTCTGGCAACCAGCCCCCATCCTGAGGCTATCTGGGAGCCCATGCAGAGCCACCGCATTAGCATGCACTCAGGTGTGGCTGAAAGGGGCTTGTTGTGAATAACAAGAGATGTGCCTTTCACACATTCACTTAGGTAATTACAAGGGTTTTAGGCACTCTTTTTGCCAGAAACCAGGGGTGATTTTCAACCTGCATGCCATAATAATTTTTAAAACATGAAATACCTGCCTATTTAGTCAGGAGCACTGACCTCTTTTTCCTTATATTGTCAAAATAAAAAATGACAATAGCCATCCAGTGTGCATGAATCAAAATTATACCTATTTTTTTGTCATATGCAGAAAATATATACTTTTGGTGTGCCACAGTATTTTAGTAATTAGTTTGTGTGCCATGAGGTGAAAAAGGTTGAAAATTGCTGCTCTTGTACCTTCTCACCTTCTCAAGAGCCCCTCTCTCCTCAATCCACTAGAATTTGTCTTCTTTGCAACAGAAAGTACAGATCTTACTCTTTATAATTTTTAGGATGTTTGACCATACCATACATTTGAGAGCTTTGCAGGCAATACACCAACATAGCTGTGGCCTATTTAAGTTGCATCAAAAATATGTATTCAGAAATATCCATATTAAGAATCCCCTCAGTTTTCTGTATAGTCTGAATTCCACAAAAAAGAAAGATCAAAGGTGATGACCAAAGGACCAACATTTTTAAGGCTATACAATCATCCCATGCAAGTGGAATTCAAGGAAAACAGGACTGACACAATGTACAAGATCCTTTGAAAGTATCTAAGAGCATGAGACCCTTCCCAAAACTACTTTGCTCCTGGGACTCTTCACTCAGTGAATAGTTTGTGGTGGTGGTGGTGGTTGTTCTTTAATATATTTTTATTGATTTCAGAGAGAAAGGGAGAGGGAGAAAGAGATAGAAACATCAGTGAGAGAGAGAATCAATGATGCCTCCTGCATGCCCCCTACTGGGGATCGAGTCCGAAACCCCGGCATGTGCCCTGACCAGGAATCAAACCATGACCTCCTGGTTCATAGGTCGACACTCAACCACTGAGCCACGCCAGCTGGGCTCAGTGAATAGTTTTGACACTATTTCACAAACCAGAAAACTAGGAATTATTCTTGATTCTCTTTTTACATTAATTCTACTTCCTGAATATATCCTGAGTTTATTCATTTTGTTTCTCAATTCCAATGACCCCAATTTAGCCTTAGCCACTGTCACTTCTCAGCCAAAGTATTATAAAAACAGGTTTAAATGAGTCATTTCTTATTCTCTATGATTTCTCACACAAAAGCCACAATAATCTTTTTTTTAAAACACATATCAAAGCACTTGTTTAAAACCATTCAAATTTCCCTGGCTCTTAAGAAAAAAGTCCTAAATTTTTCATTGATCTACTACCTACTTCACTAGCTCATCTTGCAGCATTTTCACCTTAATTAAGCTTCAACCACTTTTTATTTCTTTCAGTTCCTCAAATACTTTTCCATTTTTTCTTCTTCAGAGCCTTTGAATGTGTTTTACCCTCCATCTTCAAAGCACTGTTTGTCTAGAGTCTTGCATCAGTAGATTAATACTTATCTGCTATAAACAAATGAATACAACATATTTAAAATAATTTTTCCCAAGGAAAACTCAGAATCACAGAATTCTAGAGCCCAGACTTCTTAGAGACCATTTAATACCAATCTTCTGAGAGGTCCAGAAAATGTCTTTGCCCCAAGTAATATTGTGATAGAAATCTAGGAAAGATAGCCTAAAAAGGATCAGCAATCCAGGGATCAAGCTAGCTTGGCTTTGAAGATCACAATGCTGAAACAACTTGAGCTGTTTTGAGGAGGCCAGGAGGAAGTCTTGAGTTGGCAATAGATATATAATAACAAAGCTTCCTCTCTGTTTACCAGTAGGACTATAAATGTTTCTTTTATATCACAACTATTGTTTCCTCTATTTCAGCCAGATTTAAAATGTATATAAAACTGCTTATGTAACTAGTGACCCAGTTTAATACATTTTTTTTTCTTTGAAAACACAATTATCAATCATGTTCTTTTCAACACTGAGAAGGCTAAAAAGAGCTAATTCCAATGTAACCCTGATATTTGGGGCTAGTGATCTGAATCCAAGCCAGCAAGCTCAGTGTACATTCCTGATAACCTATAATTAAGTCCCTCTCTCCTTCCCAGATACTGGTCTTGCAGAACCTGTTACTGTGAACAGTGCACTGCCACGGAGGGAGGGTTATTAACGCTAGCTCCAGGCCAGACCATCAGATATGGCCTGGAGACCCCCAACATCTGAGGGCCTTCTTGCAAGGCCCGCAAAAAGGACCGGAAGCATAATCCATGTTTGTGGGACAAAGACCACAGGGAGGGAGTTATAAGGGAGGGCCCCATGCGTGTTCCTTCACTCAGATTTGGAAGGCTGTTCCCTGAGTCCGCCGGTGTATTAAACAGTGTCCCTTCCTCTTCTTTGAAGCATCCTTGTTTTTTTTTTGGTCTTCTGCAACCGCTGGTTCCCTGACCCCAGGAAACCAACCGTGCTTGGCTTTTTTGGCCTCTGGTGAGGGGACAGGGCTTGGGGAACGGGGGCGCGGGATAGGCCTCCGGAAGGCACACCCTGCTGATTTTAGGAGAATTGAACCGGGGGACTCCTGGCGCTCCCGGACCTCAGCCTAGGACCCAGCTGGCATCTGGAGAAAGTGGACGGACACTTCTGGACCTGTCGACAGAATCAGTAATGTAGGGGCCCCAGTCAGTCAGGCCCACTCCAGTGAGTGGAAGGGGGAGCTTGATCACCTCCCCGGAAGTCATAGGACTTCATCAGTTAAATTGGTCAGGAATCAGGAATCGGGTGGACTGTTTTTTTAAACTCTGAGTGAATGTCTGGTGAAAGTGTGTGAGTGTGGAGGGAGAGAGCCTGCCCTCTCTTATCCTTTGTGTGGCTCCACGACCTTGGTTACGGAGTCCGAGTGGGCCCCAACCTGCGGTTCCGCGATTTGTCATATGGTATAACAGTGACTCACCCCCATGTGGCGGTGACCAGGCCCGGGGTTTATAGAGGTGCACCTTAGCTAAGACGAATCTAAGCTTCCAAGGGACGCGGCCAGGCGGGCATCTGAGTGAAGATCTGTGAAAACAGGTTACCCCTTCCCTTGTCTGTCTCTTGCCACCGATCATCATGGGGTCGGGACAAAGTAAACCCACTGTTCTCAATTGCATGTTGAAAATTTTTGAAAAGGGTTTCAATGGAGACTATGGTATTAAAATGAACCCCAAAACACTGAGGAAATTCTGTGAATTAGAATGGCCAGCCTTCGGGGTCGGCTGGCCCTGGGAAGACTCCTTAGATAAGGAACTGGTCGGGGCGGTCTGGAATGTAGTCATGAAAGACCCTGGGCACTCAGATTAGTTTCCCTACATAGACAGCTGGTTAGAAATTGCTCAAACCTTGCCGCCTTGGGTCCGGTTCTGCGTGTGTAACAAGGGACATAGTAAAGTTTTAATAGCAGGAGTGAAGAGGCAGGCAGGGCAGGTGCGGGCTAAGGAGAGGCAGGCAGGGCAGGAGCAGGCTAAGGAAAAGCAGGCAGGAAAAAAGAAACAGGCCCTCAGAAGGGAACCCAACCCCCTGTTCTGCCAGGACCCCTTGAAGAAGTCCTGCCAGTTTTACCACCTCCATATGTGCCACAGGCAGCACCAAGTGCTCCCCAAGCTGGTCTGGAAGGTCCAGAAAGTCTGGAAACACCACCCCCCTCCATCTCTCCTCAACCGGGCTCTCCAGAGCCAGTTGGGCGGCGCTTGCGTTCAGCCGATCAAGGGCCCAAGCCACAACCAGATGCCTCTCAGGGAGATTCGGGGTGCCCAAGTGCTTGGTGAAGATGGGACCTTGCAGGAGGGAGGGCCAATCTATTATTATCAGCCCTTTACCACAAGTGACATCCTGAATTGGAAACATCACACCCCAGCTTATTCTGAAAAACCTCAGGCCATGGTAGACCTCCTAGAAATGATTTTCCAGACCCTGAAGCCCACCTGGGTGGACTGCAAGCAGCTCCTTTTCACATTCTTTAACACTGAGGAGCACATGAGAGTAGTATCAGAGGCTTGGGAGTGGCTCCAGACCCAGGCCCCGGCAGGAATATTAGATACAGACAGATAGGCCAGGGAGGCCTTTCCAGATGAGGAACCTGATTGGAACCCGAACTCAGAAGATGGACGGGCCGGGCTAGAAAGATATCGTCTGGCCTTCCTCCAGGGCGTCAGGACTGGAGCTAAGAAGCCCACCAATATGGCTAAAATCTCTGAGGTTTTCCAGAAGCCTGATGAAAATCCAGCAGCTTTCTATGAGAGACTATGTGAGACATACCGAATCTACACTCCCTTTAACCCTAAGGCCCTGGAAAATCACACAATGGTAAATGCCAGTTTTGTAGGCCAAGCCCAGCCTGATATCAGGAGAAAATTACAGAAGCTGGAAGGGTTTCCAGGAAAGAATGCCACCAACCTGCTGGCGATAGCCAACAAGGTTTTCATCAACCGAGACAGTGTGGCAAGGAGGGAGGAAGAAAAGAGATTACAAAGAAGGGCCAATATAGTAGCAATGGCTTTTAGAGGCTCAGGGTCCCAGACAGATCAGAAAGGGAAGCAAGAATACGGATCAGGGGGAAAAGGAAGAGCGAGCCTGAGACGAGACCAGTGTGCCTATTGTAAGGAGACAGGACACTGGAAGAATGAATGTCCCAAACGACAAAGTAAGAAAACTGGACCCCCTTTTCCACCCAGTCGCTATCAACCAGAGCCACCTGAAGCAGATCTCATGGGCTAGCAATGGCTGATTCCGACTAGGACAGACCAGACTCTTTTCAGCTAGGCCCCCACGAGCCCGTGGTCAGAATGAAAATTGGGGGCCAGACTGTGGACTTTACGGTTGATACAGGAGCTGCGCACTCAGTAGTCACACAGAAAATAGCGCCTCTCTCAGGAAAGGAGGTCACCATTATTGGAGCTACTGGGGATCAGACTGGTAGACCATTCTGCCGCCCTCGCCGATGCCAACTTGATGGTCATCAAGTAATCCATGAATTCCTGTACTTGCCAGACTGCCCAGTGCCTCTAATGGGTAGAGACCTTTTAGCCAAAATGGGTGCAGAAATCACTTTTGCTCCAAATGGCTCAGCACAGCTTCTCCTAAGTGAGGAGACCTCCCCAATGATCCTGTCCCTAGCACTGCGAAGGGAGGAAGAATGGAGACTTTATACTCCTCAGTCAAAGGCCTCACCATTAGAACCTGAATTAGAAAAAGAATTCCCACTGATCTGGGCTGAAGGAAATCCTCCAGGCCTGGCTAAGGACCATGCCCAGTGCTGATTGACTTAAAGCCTGGGGCACAGCCTGTTAAAATCTGCCAATATCCAATTCAGAGAGAAGCACGCCTAGGAATCCAGGTCCACTTAGAC
Organism: Plecotus auritus; assembly: GCF_963455305.1. Taxonomy (NCBI): domain Eukaryota; kingdom Metazoa; phylum Chordata; class Mammalia; order Chiroptera; family Vespertilionidae; genus Plecotus; species Plecotus auritus. The sequence goes on from NC_137775.1 coordinate 66,361,930, forward strand.
CGGCTACTTCAGTGGGGACTTGTTAAACGATGCAGGTCTCCATGGAACACGCCTCTCTTGCCTGTCAAAAAGCCTGGGACTAATGACTACCGCCCTGTCCAGGGTCTACGGGCTGTTATAACCCTGCATTCAGCACTGCCGAACCCCTACATTCTTCTGGGAGTCATCCCATCAGAGGCGGAATGGTTTACATGCCTAGATCTGAAAGATGCCTTTTTCTGCCTTAGATTAGCTCCTTCCAGCCAGCCTCTTTTCGCTTTTGAATGGGAAAACCCAACTACAGGGGCCAAGGAGCAGTTCACCTGGACCAGACTGCCACAAGGGTTCAAGAACTCCCCTACTCTTTTTAGTGGAGCACTAGCATCTGATCTGTCTAAGTTCCCAGGACAGGACTTGGGGTGTGTTCTACCCCAATATGTAGACGACCTCCTACTGGCTAGCTCCACACGAGCTCAGGGCTGGGAGGGAACACGAGCCCTTCTGAGACTATTAACTGAAACAGGTTATCGGGTGTCTAAGAAAAAAAGCACAGATTTGTCAGAAAGAAGTCAAGTATCTGGGCTTTCGGATCACCCAAGGGAAACGAAGGCTAGGGACTGAAAGAAAGCAGGCAGTATGTGCCATCCCAGTCCCTAGCACCCGGAGGCAGATTTGGGAATTCCTGGGAGTGGCAGGGTTCTGTCGAATTTGGATCCCAGCGTTTTCAGACCTGGCTAAACCTCTCTATGAAGCTTTAAAAGAAGAGAAGGCACCCATCAACTGGGGTCCCGAACAGGAGAAAGCCTTCATCACCATAAAGGCAAAGCTCACTGAGGCCCCAGCACTAGGGCTACCAGATGTGACACGAGACTTTAATCTTTTTGTTCAGGAGAACAGCAGGGTAGCCCTAGGAGTTCTAACCCAGGAGTTTGGACCCTGGCAAAGACCAGTAGCCTATCTCTCCAAGCAGATTGACCCAGTAGCCTCCGGGTGGCTCCCATGTCTCAGGGCCCTTGCAGCTACTGCATTGTTAGTCAAGGAAGCGGATAAGCTTACCTTAGGACAAAACTTAAATGTGAAAGTACCTCATGCTGTTGTCACCCTGATGGAAGCAAGGGGGCAGCACTGGCTGACTCATGCTCGAATGACTCAATATCAAGGCCTGTTAAGTGAGAACCCACGGGTATGATTAGAAGTAGTGAGAACTCTTAATCCTGCCACCTTTCTACCCATTGCTGAGGGGGTCCCTGAGCATGATTGCCTGGAAGTCCTAGAGGAGGTTTATTCCAGCCGGCCAGATCTAACGGATAGGCCCCTGGCAAACCGGACTTGGTATTGTTCACAGATGGCAGCAGCTTCTTAGATGAAGGAAAAAGACAAGCCGGATATGCAGTGGTATCAAACTTTGAGACAATCAAGGCACAGGCCCTGCCTGAAGGATGGTCAGCACAGAGGGCAGAACTTTGGGCCCTTGCCAGAGCCTTAGAACTCAGTAAGGATAAGCGTGCCAACATCTACACTGACTCGCGCTATGCCTTTGCTACCCTGCATATCCACGGGGCCATATATAAGGAAAGGGGGCTTTTGACGGCCGGAGGAAAATAAATAAAAAATCAGAATGAGATTTTAAAGTTACTAGAAGCAGTCTGGGAGCCCAAGGAAATAGCCGTCATCCATGGCAAAGGTCACCAGAAAGGGAAAGACTCAGTATCAGAAGGAAACCAACGTGCTGATGCCGCAGCCAAGCTGGCTGCTAAAGAACAAGTGGCACTGTCACGGATCATGTTGGCCCCGAATTACCTGAAACTCCAAAGTACACTCCTCAGGAAGAGGAATGGGCCCAGCAGGAAGGGGGCAAGAGAACGAAGGAAGGCTGGTGGATACTCCCAGATCGTGGTTGGCAAACTGTGGCTCTCGAGCCACATGCGGCTCTTTGGCCCCTTGAGTGTGGCTCTTCCACAAAATACCACGGACTGGGCGAGTCTATTTTGAAGAAGTGGCGTTAGAAGAAGTTTAAGTTTAAAAAATTTGGCTCTCAAAAGAAATTTCAATCATTGTACTGTTGATATTTGGCTCTGTTGACTAATGAGTTTGCTGACCACTGTCCAGAACAGTTAGCCCATAAGGTAGTCCTCCAGCAGCATGAACTTACTCATTTAGGGAAGACTGCCCTAGAAGCTTTGTTAGGCAGATACTACCTAATTGCCCGTCTTCCCTCCTTGTGTGCTTCAGTCTCTCAGCGTTGTCTCCTCTGTGCTCAGAACAATGCCAAACAGGGTCCTGTGGGACCGATAGGAGTTCAGCGCTGTGGGCAAGCTCCTTTTGAGGACTTAGAAGTAGATTTTACAGAAATAGGGCCTAACAGAGGGAATAAATACCTGCTAGTTTTTGTTTGCACCTTTTCAGGCTGGGTCGAGGCATATCCCACTGGCACGGAAAAGGCGAGAGAAGTCACTAAGGCATTGCTGAAGGATATAATTCCATGGAATGGAATGCCTCTGACCATAGGGTCCGATAATGGCCCAGCCTTTGTAGCAGAAATAGTACAACAGGTAGCTAAGGCTTTAGGAATTAAATGGAACCTATATACAGCCTACAGGCCTCAGAGTTCAGGGAAAGTAGAACGCATGAACTGGAGTCTAAAGCAGACTATGGCTAAGCTATGCCAAGAGACAAACTTACCCTGTACAGATATCTTGCCTCTTGTACTCCTGTGGGTACGCTGTGCCCCAAGGGCCAGGGTAGGTTTCTCTCCCTTTGAAATTCTATATGGTAGACCCCCTCCCTTAATTCGGCCAAAGGGAGATTTGGGGGAAATAGGGAACTTAGAAATCCAGAAACAACTACAAGGACTCGGAAAAACGTCTTTGAGGTACACAGATGGGTTACTGACTGACTACCCATCTCTTTAGGAACAGCCGTACATCCTTATAAACCTGGAGACCAGGTTTGGATAAAGGACTGGAAAGGGGAGCCCCTCACTCCTATCTGGAAGGGACCCTATCCAGTCATATTAACCACTCCCACAGCTCTCAAGGTTGCAGGACTGAATACCTGGATCCACCACTCCCGGGTGAAGGCAGCCCACCAGCCGAGTGATGCCCAGCCTGAGTGGAAGGTGACCTCTGACCAGAAACACCCCCTGAGGATCACTCTCAAGAAGACAGCGGATCTGGCCCATCAACCTGCTCCAAGGAATTCAGAAACGCCCTGCGGGATTCTCCCTAACACTAATCTCTTTCTTATCTCTTCCTAAAGGTAATATGCTCTGGTATTTCTGGATAATCATTGGTTTTATCTTTCTAATAATTCTCATTTTGTCTTTTTATGAGTGCCAACAGAACCCGAGGCTAGTACCAGGAGGAGAACTCATCTGCCCTTGCTGAGACACAGAAGCACCGTAAAATTACGGCTTCCCACACAGCAGGGAAACAAAGGCCTCATCATGAATTGTTGGACTACAGCTTGTCATGCCATCCTTGGCTACATCTGCCTTGCAGGAATAGCCATAATACTGCTCTTTGTCCTAGCGGTTCACTGTTGTGGACCCCCACTGAACAGAAATAGAGGGAATAAAATGCTCCCACTAATAATATTAGCTAGCACATACTTGCCTCCCATAGGGACCACTGCCACATGTCCTTGCTTAGAAACTTGCTACCCAAATATGCTATACTGGGTAGCCTATGGGAAAGCCCCATCAAGCCAGATGTTTGTTAGTTAAACTTATCAGCCTGCAGCATGTTATGACTCCATTACCAAATGCACGTGAGGGTGGGGGGGAAATTGGATTGGATGGAAAAAATGATAGGAACTGTCATGGCCAATGTGCAACTAATAAATGTTGCTCCTATTTGTTTCAGCAGTACCCAGGGCCAACATCCAATAGGTCGCCTCCCAGATGAACTATGCAGTTCTACCCTCAAGGCTGAAAACACCACCTGGTGCTCCCCTGCAGGAACATTCTACATGTGTGAGACTGCTGCTTACCTCTGCCTGCCTGCAAACTGGAAGGGAATGCCTTTAAACTTCAGAATTCCCTACAAACCCCTCACGGGATGCTAACCCCTTGTCATCGCCCCTTTCCAGCTGGAAGCAGTTAAGAGCGGCCGTCGTCCATGTTCACCATAACATCCTGTAGTCATTGTACCACAAGGCTAAGAGAAGCTTGTGGGACAAGGGTGGTGGTGGTGGGGGGGAATGAGAAGGCTAAAAGGGGCTAATTCCAATGTAACCCTGATATTTGGGGCTAGTGATTTGAATCCAAGCCAGCAAGCTCATTGTACATTCCTGATAACCTATAATTAAGTCCCTCTCTCCTTCCCAGATACTGGTCTTGCAGAACCTGTTACTGTGAGCAGTGCACTTCCCTGGAGGGAGGCTTATTAACACTAGCGTCACGCCAGACCATCAGAGATGGCCTGGAGATCCCCAACACCTGGGGGCCTTCTTGCAAGGCCCTCGAAAAGGACCGGAAGCATAATCCATGTTTGTGGGACAAAGACCACAGGGAGGGAGTTATAAGGGAGGGCCCCATATGTGTTCCTTCACTCAGATTTGGAAGGCTGTTCCCTGAGTCCGCCGGTGTATTAAACAGTGTCCCTTCTTTTTCTTAGAAGCGTCTTTGGTTTTCTTTGGTCTTCTGCAACAACTACCATTAGAAACAGCATATAGTTAGGCCATGACTAAATACAAATTTCAGAAGACAATAGCAGGTTCTGCAAGTTATGTCTGGTTGATAGTTTTTGAAGGGCTAAGTGCATTTGTGTAAGGGGAAATAAACAATGAGTGCTAAAAAGAAACAATAGACCCAAAATGGAGTCACTTGTGGTAAGCTCCATCAAAACATAATACCTAACCTAATTTCAGTTTCAGCCTCTCCCAGGATTGTTTTTATTTACTTATTTTTAACACTGTTTTTATTGAATTTAGAGAGAGGGAGCGAAAGGGGGGGGGGAGAGAGAGAGAGAGAGAGAGAGAGAGAGAGAGAGAGAGAGAGAGGCAAGAGAGATCTATTAACTCACACCTCCTCCTCCTCCCCCTACATTCCCATACACTCTCTGACCAGGGATTAAACCTGAAACCTTTCAATGTACCTGAGCCACCTGGCCAGGGCCAGGATTGTTATTTTAAACCAATCAATCTGGAATTTCCTGGTCAGCACTTGTGAGGTAATCTGCCAGATAAGACCCACTGCTTTCCATGAAAGGAAGGTAACCTGCCTGAAATAATCCACTCTTTTAACTTTCTTTTTTGCCCTATTTCTTTCTTTCTTTTTTTCCTTTTTTTTTCTTCTTTTTCTGCCCTATTTCTACCTATAAAAGTCTTCTGTTTTGTATAGCTACTCAGAGCACCATTTTATGTATTAGATGGGATGCCACCTAATTCATGAATTCTTCAATAAAGCCAATTAGACCTTGAAATTTACTAGGTTCAATTTTTGTTCTTTAACAAGAGTTATATGAGAATAATGTCTAAGTTTCTGTTATAACTACTGTATATGTTTCTGTTTTAACATAATTTTACATTATAATATTGCAATTAACTTTCTTTTTTTTAAATATATTTTATTGATTTTTTTACAGAGCGGAAGGGAGAGGAGGGATAGAGAGTTAGAAACATCGATGAGAGAGAAACATCGATCAGCTGCCTCTTGCACGCCCCCTACTGGGGATGTGCCCGCAACCAAGGTACATGCCCTTGACCGGAATCGAACCTGGGACCCTTGAGTCCGCAGGCCCGCGCTCTATCCACTGAGCCAAACCGGTTTTGGCCTGCAATTAACTTTCAATTTATTGATTACCTTGTTTTTGTTATTCAATACTGTAATGCTTTATGCTTGTTTTTTTTTTTTATTTTCACTTCTTTTAGTCAATGCTTTCTGTTCCTCTTTCATTTCAAAATTTTTATCTCTAATACTTTAGCAGGCAGTTTAGTAACTAAAATTCTAATGTTGAACATTTAAAACTTTTGATTAAGTGCAACTCAAGCTAATATTTTTAAAATTGTAAATGAATATGGTCTCAAAATAGCACACATCTCTTACAATAGTTCCTACCAGACTCCTCCAATGTCAACATTTATTAATTTACAGTCAAGTTTTCAGGTGATGATGGCTCAATTATGACTTTTCTGTGCCCTGGGCATTTTTGCCTTCATGGTGCCCTTCCTCCACAAGAAATAAATTTTTAGACATATAAACTATATTTTTTATTTTTACGTTAATTTTAAAACTGTTTTGGTATAAAGATACAATACAGGCTGGATTCATTATTATGTATTTATTATTATCATCATGTTAATTTTTCTTCTGATTTTAAAAGAAATAACATTAAAACTTTTTTTTCATAAGACCTTAAAAGTATCATGGGCCCCAGGCACTATGCCTCCTTATGCCTAATGGATGTGTTAGCCCTTGATGATCCATTGTTAAGTGTTTAAAATTTTAGGTACGAAAACCATATAATTTTGATAATCTTGGATGTGGGAAAACAATTTTATGTACTTTATATATTGGTCAGAATTGAATTCTAGATTATTGCAGTTGATACCTCTATTTCCTATTTCTCCATTATTAGGATGTTTATTAGGTTTATATAGATTATTCTTTTTTTAAAAAAATATTTTTATTGATTTTTTTTTACAGAGAGGAAGGGAGAGGGATAGAGAGTTAGAAACATGTATGAGAGAGAAACATCAATCAGCTGCCTACTGCATGCCCCTACTGGGGATCGAGCCTGCAACCAAAGTACATGCCCTTGATCGGAATTGAACCCGGGACCCTTCAGTCTGTGGGTCAATGCTCTATCCACTGAGCCATACCAGTTAGGAATATATATATTATTCTTAAAAGCACCATGGAATTAGGTGGAATCAAATTAAATTGATGTTTTTGTAGGTTAAAAAAAAGTCAGATCTTGGTATTTCATATGGATCTACTTAATAATAACAACTATCTTGAATTAAGTCATGTTCTTTACCTAGAAAATAATTGTGGAAAAATTAGATTTATCTCAATATTGTATTACATGCACATGAAAAGATAATATTGGGAACCTGGTTTATTAAAGGTGTCGAACTTACATGGTGACTATTAAGCCTATATCACAAGCATGTACTATAGTCTTGGTTTCATCTATAATAGTAAAAGCATATTATGCTAATAAGACTGGACGTCCTTCCGGACAACCTCCTGGACGAAGCCAGGGCTGCGAGGGCTGAGCCCCTTGCACAAATTTCGTGCATCGGGCCTCTAGTTGTATTATTAAAGCAAATAGTATTATGTTAAGAATAGATACCAGCAATTATCCATAAAGTGGTAAGTTGGAGATAGGGTCTTGAGAAATTGTTTCATTTGGGTAGATAAAAGGGAAGATGTGTCAGGCCTTTGATGAGAAATTACTTTAGAAATGTTTATGATGATCTCCTCTTGAGAAAAAGTCATAATTTAGTTTGAAATGCTTTGGATTGGAGTGTATTACTAGAATATAGTGAGTGAGAGAACATTGTACTGGTCAAGCACCTCATGCCCATGAAAGTATTTCATGAACTTTGACATTTTACTGAACTTTGTCATCTTAAGCAAGATAAAGCACTGAGGCATTTGGTGTTGAATGTGTCGTCACTCTGCAAAGGCTCTTGCCTGTTATGTAACTAGCTTGGCAGAGTAGAACAATCGCCTGCTTCTGATAGAAAAAGCTAGAGAGCATTATGTAAAATCTGACCATAGCTACTGGTGTGAGACTCTACCTTGCCTCTTTAGCGGCTTTCCTCAGAGGGGACTATGGAGAGGACTCCTGGAGAAGCCATTAAAAACCATGTCAGTTGCCAGTCATATCTACCCTGAAAAAGTAAAGCTGTTTGGACTGTGAGAGTATTCTACCCTGAGGCCAGACATGAAAAAGTAGGGGAACAGGATGTGGGTGCTATTTCCTTCTTACCTGCTATTATCATGAAATCAGCCTAATTGGAAAAAGTTTTAAGTACCTGATCTATTTCTTTTAAATCATGTGGATAGGTCAGGCTGTCTTTAATAAGATTTAGAAGCTGTCTAGAATATGTGGCTTTATAAAAGAACTGGCAATATGTGGACTCATATCCCTAAGAATGTTTTGTTTTGTTTTTTAAAATATTTCTATTGATTTCAGAGGGGAAGGGAGAGGGAGAGAGAGATAGGAACATCAATAATGAGAGAATCATTGATGGGCTGCCTCCTGCATGCCCCCCATCGGGGATCAAGCCAGCAACCTAGGTAGGTATGTGCCCTGACCGGGAATCGAACTGTGAGCCCCTCATTCATAGGTTGACGTTCAACCACTGAGTAACACAGCCCGGGCATAATTTAAGTACTTTCTTTTTTGGAATCTGGATATATTGTAGGTTTGGTGGGCTGTAGCCAAGCTTACTGAACTGAAATTCAGTAAGAGCCAATGTGCGTTGTAATGTAAAAATTTTTTCTCTTGTGGTAATAGGATCAGTCCTTGATCATGGATTTAGGCTTTTAATCTCAGTGGCAGAATTTAGGACATAAATCTGTGGGGGAACCCCTTTCACTCATTGATATCATTATATCTTGTTTAAACTTTGCATTTATTTTTGATGGTTTAATAGTAAAAAATTAAAATTAAATCAACCTTAGTCAAGTCCAAGTCATGAGCCTGGGCAGTCTTCCAAGCTAAGAGGCTTTGTGGTCATACACAAAAATTAGTATTCTTCTGAAAACTTATTTCTTTAAGAGATTTCTCTAACTTAATAACACGTTTTAAAACACAATATTATAATATAGAATAATTTTATATCCATTAGATACTTTTTTATTAAGTCCACAGAAGAACTTTGCCTAATCCTATATAGAAAATATACTTTATCCTCACAACCTTAGGCAGGTCGTGTATTTTGTTTTGGTTTTCTAAGTTAAGAATCAAGTAAGTTGTGTGTTCTTAAAATTTGTGCCAATGTCAAAAAGAGACATGAGGGAGACTCAACAAGGTCCACGTTTACCTTGTCCAGTATTTAGCTACCATGGCTTTGGGGCTGAGCTCAGTTCCAAAGTATGCTTGATTTGTATAACTCAGTCAGGTTAATCCCACTCGTGGCATAGTGATTGCTTTAGATAAACTAATCTAGTCCTGAAAATACATACACCTTGATAAGAATGAGACATTTTCTTTCACATTGAAGAAAAGTATCCAAAGACCATTAACATCATTTTGACAAATTGGCTACTTTTAGTAGTTCTATATTTACGTTAACAAAAAATAAAGTTTAGGTTGTAATAAAGAAGAAAAAGCAATTATTTGTCCAGCTGGTATGGCTCAGTGGTTGAATGTCAACCCATGAACCAAGAGGTTGCTGGTTCATTTCCCATTCATGGTACATGCCTGAGTTGCAGGGTTGATCCCCAATAGGAAGCCTGCAGGAGGCAGCCAACCCATGATGTTTCTATCTCTCTATCCCTCTCTCTCTCTAAAAAAAAAATAAAAAAATAAATAAAATAAAAACATATATTTTTTTAAAAAGGCAGAAAAAAAAAATGAAAGCAATTATTTAGCAAAGGAGGGAGTGCAATCCAGGACACAGGTTCAGGTAGCAACCTAATTGTTCCCCGAAGGGAAGAAAGAAAAGCAGGTTTATAAAGAGCAAAATGTAAGAGCTGTTCTCGTTAAGGTCCCCATGTAAATGAAGTATGTTGGTTAGGTCAATTGGGGTTGGTTAGGCCCAGTATGTAAATAGAGAATGCTGGTTATCAAAATGGATTGGTTCTTTTCAAGGCGAAGAATGCAAATGGTCTGGCCACCCTGATGAGGAGTGTGTAAAGTTTATATACATCCATGTTGCAATCTTTGATTCAGGATGTTTGTTGTTCAGCCTTGAGCTGAGTTTAGCAACAGGTCAGGAACTTAATAATAGTTCCAAGAAATAAGAGATGAAATATGCATTGGCCCCACTTTCTCAATGGCCTGTTGTGAAGTGTGAACTTTGTAGCATGGTCCTCTTTATGACTACCTGTGGAATAAGTTTATGAATTAAGGTTGGAGGCAACAGCCCAGCTGGCGTGGCTCAGTGGTTGAGCATGGACCTATGAACCATGAGGTCATGGTTCAATTCCCAGTCAGGGCACATGCCTGGGTTGTGAGCTTGATCCCCAGCATGGGGTGTGTAGGAGGCAGCTGATCAATGTTTCTCTCTCTCTTTTTTTTTTTTTAATATATTTTATTGATTTTTTACAGAGAGGAAGGAAGAGTGATAGATAGTCAGAAACATCGATGAGAGAGAAACATCGATCAGCTGCCTCCTGCACACCTCCTACTGGGGATGTGCCCGCAACCAAGTTACATGCCCTTGACCGGAATCGAACCTGGGACCTTTCAGTCCGCAGGCTGACGCTCTATCCACTGAGCCAAACCGGTTTCGGCTCAATGTTTCTCTCTTATTGATGTTTCTATTCCTCTTTCCCTCTCCCTACCTCTTTCTCTAAAATCAATAAAAACATATATATATATAAAGGTTGGAGGCAACAGAAATATAAGTGCAGAAAGAGAAAAAAGTTTTGGAGAAGAAGTCATATAGAAGAAGATTGTTTTAGCTATAAAAAAGTGGTAGTAGTCCTCTGAGAAGGGAAGTAAGGTGGGAGATGTATTCTGTACTGTGAAACCTTTTATGCTTTTTGGTTTTTGTGTCTTGTGTATACATGTTATCTAATAAAAACTAATTTTGAATTGATGGTGTCATAGTCATCTGGAAAGTTCCCTGGGCACTTCTGTGGTTCTCACCTCCTTCAAATTGATGCACTGCATACGTGACAATAACGTTGGTGAGCCATTGCCCCTAGGTGTTTACTTATTTCAGTTGTCAGTCTGCTATAATACATTTGTAATGATGCATGCACATTGCCTTTTCTTCTTGTGACTAACAATAAACAAAACCAGCATCAATTCTCACATTCAAAGTTATACTTGTGTCTCTATTTTTTAAAAACTTATATCTCAATTCTACTATTTAGAGTACACTCTCCAAAAATACTTTTTGACATTTTTTGAATGTCACATTTCAACTATTGACCAAAGCATAGTTGATGCTAAAATGATTAACATTATATTTTATTTTTTAAAAATCCATATTTTATTCTGAAAGAATAATAAATACAACAAAGATATGATCAACTGACATCAAATAGCTACAATTCGGAATCAGCTAAATTTTAAGTTCCTTAAGGACAGAAAATATTTTAAAATATTTTTTATGTCTTTCACAGTACAGTATCTTGAACTTAGAAGATATTTAATAGTTGTTCATCGGACCTGATGATCCAAAAATCTATATATATAAAACCCTAATATGAAAATAGACTGAACGGCAGAACAACCAAACAACCGGTTGCTATGATGTGCGCTGACCACCAGGGAGCGTGTGTGGAACATGGTGGGTGTTGGCCGCAGCAGGATGGTGGAGCAGGTGAGCGGGGTCCTGCCTGGTGCTCGCACCTGCTGCTGGTGCCCCGCACCAGCCCTGATAGCTCGGCACTGTCTGCAGGTGCAAGCAGCGGCTGCTGGCCCTGATTGCCCCTAAGGGCTTCTCCACCTCCCCCTGCTCCTGAGGGGTGATTGGGGCAGCACCCACTGCTGGCGCCAGCCCCAATCACTCTGCGCCGTTGGCGGGTGTGAATGGGGGCTGGCACCATCAGCGCATGGGAGTGGCGGTGCTGGGAGCGGGGCTGCTGGCAGACAGGGTACCGGGGACCACGGTGGGAGGGGCCATGCAGGGGCACAGAGGATGGGCCGAGACTCGCTCCTGTGCCCACCACAGCCTCATGGCCCGCAGTTCCTTTCAAGGTGCATGTATTTGTGCATTGGGTCCCTAGTTCTAGCATAAAAAAACTAGAGGAATCTCAATACTCATTTAATTTTTAGGTAATCTTACTGTTAATAAAGATGTTGCACCCTGGCCTGTGTTGCTAAGTGGTTAGAGCATGGGCCCCTGGGTACCCAAGGGTTGCTGTGCAAGTTTCATTCCAGGTCAAGGGCATATACCTGGGCTGTGGATTTGCTCCCTGCCCCTAGTTGGAGCATGTGGGGGAGAGACAACCAGCTGATGTGTTTCTCTCTCTCCCTCTCCCTCCCTTCCACTCTCTCTGAAAAGTAATGGGGGGAAAAAAAGAGATGACGTTGTAATGTTTAATATACTGCTGGGATAAAGTTTTCTTTGCTACTTAGTATGACCAAAACAACTCAATGAGTATTCTTATATTTTTCAGATATTTCTAACATCTTTGGTTATATTACTTTAACCTTTAGTCACCAAAATTAAATTCTTAGTCAAAAAATTATTTTAAATACTATGTGATGTGTCCATGGAACAAACTAAAGGAATCCTAAATCATACTGACTTAAAGTACTAACCATGCTGCCTGCTTAACTTCTTGTGTGTATATTTGTATTTATGTTTATATTGTATTTATTGGAATTCAATATTTGTGTGTTTTTTTAATTCAGCCCTACTTCCTATTTAATATGTGTTACCCAAGTGCTTTAAATGCACAAAAATGTTGGAATCCCATAGGAAACTTTCCTATATTCATGCCAAAGTATCAAAGATGACATAGTAGTATTACAAGGTCTTTTAGTATTTTGAAAAACACACCCATTTAGGTGGTTTGAAGTTACAGCCTTATGTGGTTGAGTCCATGTTGTAATGTGTCATGTGATAGGATGAGACATAAATATACATATACATGTAGAAACAAACTCCAAATATTCTTCAGACTCCCAGCTGTTGGGATTATTATTACTAATACTGATGTATTTTTTTATTACTTATGTGATTAATGTGATCAATATTAATGTGATTATTCTCCCAAGTATTCATGGCTGATTAAACCAATAGAGATCAGCCTTTAATAGAGGAAAAATGTGCTTTAGTTGGCAGACACCAGCATTACCTCACCCAACATACAACATTTCTTTAGAGGAATAATCTTACTGGTTGCTAACATGTTAATGGGGATTTAAAAATTTTATTGACTAACATTTTACAGTACTTCTGTGAATTTTAAATCAATACTGAGTAGTTTCTTTTTTTTTTAAATATATTTTATTGATATTTCACAGAGAGGAAGGGAGAGGGATAGAGAGCTAGAAACATCGATGAGAGAGAAACATTGATCAGCTGCCTCCTGCACACCTCCCACTGGAGATGTGCCCGCAACCAAGGTACATGCCCTTGACCGGAATCGAACCTGGGACCTTTCAGTCCGCAGGCCGATGCTCTATCCACTGAGCCAAACCGGTTTTGGCATGAGTAGTTTCTTTAAAAAAATATATATTTTTATTGATTTCAGAGAGAAAGGGAGAGGGAGAGAGAGATAGAAACCTCAGTGATGAGAGAGAATCATTGACTGGCTGCCTCCTGCATGCTCGCCACTGGGGATGGGGGCATGTGCCCTGAGTGGGAATCAAACAGTGGCCTCTGGTTCATAGGTTGATGCTCAACCACTGAGCCAGGCCAACAGGGCTGAATAGTTTCTTAATGATCACAAAAGCATCAGAGGTTTTTTTCCTTTTGTTACATTTTGTTTTAATATATCTGCCGCAATGTTTCCCCCACACTGATCGACACAAATTCTGTTAAATTACCACAGGCCAGGATGTGGTCTCTCTTCTCTAGAATTCTGGAAATTTAATAATTGCAGCTCTCAAAATACTCTAGCCAAGCACATAATACACTCCTGTGTGTGTGTGTGTGTGCGTGTGTGTGTATGCATGTAGTAGATCACCTTATTAATTTTTAAAAATATATTTTATAGATTTTTTACAGAGAGGAAGGGAGAGGGATAGAGAGTTAGAAACATCGATGAGAGAGAAACATCAATCAACTGCCTCCTGCACACCCCCTACTGGGGATGTGCCCGCAACCAAGGTACATGCCCTTGACTGGAATCAAACCTGGGATCCCCGAGTCTGCAGGCTGACACTCTATCCACTGAGCCAAACTGGGTAGGGCACCTTATTAATTTTTAAAAGATCAATATTTTCATCAGCAGGATTACTTGTGTGTGTTATCTAGCACCCATTTGTTGATACTGTCGACATAAGAAACATCCAAACTTATAGAGAATTTTCATGAGTGTAACAATTTTCTTTATCTCTTCATCTATTGTTGGACCTTTAGGTTGTTTCCATGTCTTGGCTATTGTAAGTGATGCTGCAATGAACATGGGGGGTAAGAATATCTTTTTGAGTTAGTGTATTCATTTCCTTCAGATAAATACGCAGAAGTGGGATTACTAGATCATATGATAGGTCTATTTTTAATTTTTTTGAGGAAACTTTGTCATGTTTTCCATAGTGGCTGTTCCAATTTACATTCCCACCAACAGTGCACAAGTGTCCTCCTTTTCTCCTCATCCTCACCAACACTTGTTATTTCTTGTCTTTTTGATAATAGCCATTCTAACAGGTCTGTAATGATTTCTGGTTATGGTTTTAATTTGCATTTCCTTCATAATTAGTGATGTTGAGAACCTTTTCATGTACCTGTTGGCTATCTACAGGGTGTCCCAAAAATGTATATACACTTTTGAATAATTATTAATTCCAATGGGTAAAATCTAAAAAAGAAAGAATTGAGCTGTCAGCTCAAATGTGTGTATACATTTTGGGGGGGATACCCTGTATATGTCCTTTTGGAAAAATGTCTATTTAGATCTTCTGCCCATTTTTAAATTAAACTTTTTTTTGGCTATTGTATGAGTTTTAAAAATATATTTTGGATATTAACCCTTATCAGATATATGATTTGTAAATATTTTCTATCATTTGGTTGCTTGCCTTTTCATTTTGTTGGTGACTTCCTTTGCTGTGTGGAAGCTTTTTTAGTTTAATGTATGGTATCTTTTAAAAAAATTTGTTTTGGTGATATGAAAAAAATTATATCAGTTATTTACTGCTCTGTGACAAACAACCCCCAAACTTAGTGGCTTGAAACAATGATGATTTCTTATTTCTTAAAAATTTTTTATTGATTTATTACAGAGAGAGAGAGAGAGAGAGAGAGAGAGAGAGAGAGAGAGAGATCAACTTGTTGTTCCACTTATTTATGCATTCACTGGTTCATTCTTGTATGTGCCCTGATAGGGGATCAAACTCACAATCTGGCATATTGGGACGATGCTCTAACTGAGCTACATAGCCAGGGTTGGTTTCTTATTTCTTAAAATTCCATGGTCTGACTAGGAGGTTCTATTCTTCATAGTATAGCTGAGAATCCTTATGTGGCTTCATTGAGCTGGGAGCTTAGCACAGGATGAAATGTCCAAGATGACCTCTCATCCTAGGGTCTCAATATAGCCTCTAATCATTCAGTGTTCCAGTTTAATTTTCTTTCTAGGATGGCAGATGACTTCCAAGAGGGAGTGTTTCAAGAAGACAAGTTCCAATATGCAAGTTGTTTTTATTTATTTATTTATTTATTTATTTATTTATTTATTTATTTATTTATTTTATCAAGCCTCTGCTTACATCACTCTTGCTAATGTCTTATTGGTCAAAACAAGTCACATGGCTGAGGCTAGAGTCAATGTAAGAGAGGACTCCACAAGGGCATGAGTATAGCAAGGCACGTTAATTGAGGGGTTCCAAATAGAGTCTGCCATAAATATTGGCTTATTTGTTTATATGGAACTGTCGCTTTTTATTTTATTTATTTATTTATTTTAAAAACAACCTTTTTTTAAAAAATATATTTTATTGATTTTTTTACAGAGAGGAAGGGAGAGGGATAGAGAGTTAGAAACATCGATCATCTGCCTCCTGCACACCCCCTACTAGAACGTGCCCGCAACCAAGGTACATGCTCTTGACTGGAATCAAACCTGGGACCTTTCAGTCCGCAGGCTGACGCTCTATCCACTGAACCAAACCGGTTTCGGCAGAACTGTCGCTTTTCAAATTAATGAATTTCTTTGACTAATAGTGAGGATATTTTTCTGACTTTTTATTGGGTGTTTTTATGTATCCATAAATGCTGATGTGCTATGTGGTTTTATTATTGATTTGTATGAACTTTTGGTAAAGTAAAGAAATAGCCCCTTTTTTTGGTCTTTTTGCAGTTAAAAATTGTTTTTCCAGTTTGTTGCTTTTACATTTCAGTTAATAGTTCTAGGTGCATATGTGTAATGTTTTTATATTGTCAATAGTATGTTGCTTATGTTTTTAATGAGTTCCACCAGATGTTTGACAAATGTTTACTTTTATTTTCTGGATTTTTTTTTTCTTCTTCTTTGGTTTTGATTTTTTAAGGTTCTAGTGTTTCATCTATTTGAATTTTATTTGGAAATATAGAGTGAGGTACATTCACTTTTTAAAAAAATATTTTATTGATTTTTTACAGAGAGGAAGGGAGAGGGAGAGAGAGTTAGAAACATTGATGAGGGAGAAACATTGATCAGCTGCCTCCTGCACACCCCTCACCAGGGATGTGCCCGCAACCAAGGTACATGCCCTTGACCGGAATCAAACCTGGGACTCTTGAGTCCGCAGGCTGATGTTCTATCCACTGAGCCAAACCAGTCAGGGCTACATTCACATTTTTAAAAAATTCACAAATTACCGTATTTTTAAAATGTTTTCTCTCATTGATTTATAACTCCTCCTTTATCTTATATTAAATTATATAACAAGGTCTATTTTTGTATTCTCCATTTTATCTCATTAATGGTCTTTTATTCTAAGGATATTACACTTTTAAAATTATTGTTATTCTACAATATATTTGAATTATTGGTACAGCTCTTTTCCTTCCACATTGCTCTTTATATTTCCCTAATCGTAATATGTGATTTTAGTATCATATTTTTTAAAATTCTAAAATAAAAATCCTATTGGAATATTGGCTGGAATTCTTAAATATATAGGGAAAATGGAGAACATGTGGTTTTAAGTTCATAAAAAAATGTTTTTTAAAAACTGGAGTTTTTTGAGAGCCTTCTAAAAAATTAGTAGGCTTTTAAAATATTTTTCCTTTTTACTCCTCCAAAGGCACCAGCTGTGCAGTTTTACTGCCAGACAAAATGTTGCTTTCAACTTCCACTGCAGGATTTTTCTTGTGGTCTATCTGCACACTCTTTTTCCTATAATTTTTACTAGCATGACATGTACACTGAATTATATATTATAACACGTGGAATATATATTGAATTATTACACTAAAGTAAGATATATTTGCATTGATTTTTATTCTCTATGGATAATTTTAATGCAAATGAGCATAGTGTTTTATCTTTTTGTTTTATTTTCTTTTTAATTCAATTTTTACTTGAGGGTTGCCTTTTCTTTTTCAAGAGAAAAACATTTAGTTTTTTGAGGAAACTCCATACTGTTCTCCACAGTGGCTGCACCAGTCTGCATTCCCACCAGCAGTGCACGAGGGTTCCTTTTTCTCCGCATCCTCGCCAGCACTTGTCATTTGTTGATTTGTTGATGAAAGCCATTCTGACAGGTGTGAGATGGTACCGCATTGTTGTTTTGATTTGCATCTCTTGGACAATTAGTGACTTTGAGCATGTTTTCATATGTCTCTTGGCCTTCCTTCTGTCTTCTTTCGAAAAGATTCTATTTAGGTCCCTTGCCCATTTCTTGATTGGATCATTTATCTTCCTTTTATTAAGTTGTATAAGCTGCCTGTAGATGTTGGAGATTAAACCTTTATCAGTGATAACATTTGCAAATATGTTCTCCCATACAGTGGGCTTTCGTGTTGTTTTATTGATGGTTTCCTTTGCTGTGCAAAAGCTTTTTATTTTGATGTAGTCCCATTTGTTTATTTTCTCTTTAGTTTCCATTGCCCTAGGAGCAGTGTCAGTGAAGAAATTGCTTTGGCATATGTCAGAGATTTTTGTAACTATGGATTCCTCTAGTATTTTTATGGTTTCTCGTCGTATGTTTAAGTCCTTGATCCATTTTGAGTTTATTTTTGTGTATGCTGTAAGTTGGTGGTCTAGTTTCATTTTTTTGCATGTATCTGTCCAATTTTCCCAACACCATTTATTGAAGAGACTGTCTTGACTCCATTGTATGTTCATGCCTCCTTTGTCGAATATTAATTGGGCATAGTGATTTGGGTCGATTTCTGGATTCTCTATTCTATTCCATTGATCTATATGTCTGTTCTTGTGCCAGTACCAGGCTGTTTTGAGGACAGTGGCTTTGTTATACAGCTTGATATCTGGTATTGAGATCCCACCTACTTTGTTCTTCTTTCTCAGGATTGCTGTGGCTATTCGGGGTCTTTTTTTTTTATTCCAGATGAATTTTTGGAGAGTTCTTTCTAGGTCTGTGAAATATGCCATTGGGGAGTGCATTGAATCTATAGATTGCTTTGGGCAGTATGGACATTTTAATGATGTTGATTCTCCCAATCCATGAACATGGTATGTTCTTCCATCTGTTTACGTCTTTCTCTCTTTTTTCAGTGTCCTGTAGTTTTCCGCGTATAGGTCTTTTACCTCCTTGGTTAAGTTTATTCCTAAGTATTCTAATTTTTTTGGTGCAATGGTAAATGGGATTTCTTTTTTAGTCTCTCTTTCTGTAAGTTCACTATTGGTGTATAGAAATGCCATAGATTTCTTGGCATTAATTTTGTATCCTGCTACATTGCCGAATTCATTTATTAAGTCTGTTAGTTTTTTGATGGAGTCTTTAGGGTTTTGTATGTACAATATCATGTCATCTGCAAATAAGGACAGCTTTACTTTGTCTTGTCCAATTTGGATGCCTTTTATTTCTTCTTGTTGTCTAATTGCAATGGCTAATACTTCCAGTACTATGTCGAACAGGAGTGGTGAGAGTCGGCATCCCTGTCTTGTTCCTGTTCTTAGGGGAAATAGTTTTAGTTTTTGCCCATTGAGTATGATGTTAGCTGTGGGTTTATCATATATAGCTTTTATTATGTTGAGGTATGATCCTTCTATTCCCACCTTGTTGAGCGTTTTTATTAAGAAAGAGTGTTGGATTTTGTCAAATGCTTTTTCTGCATCAATTGATATGACTATGTGATTTTTATCTCTCAATTTGTTTATGTGATGTATCATGTTTATTGATTTGTGGATATTGTACCATCCTTGCATTCCTGGGATAAATCCTACTTGGTCATGGTGTATGATCTTTCTGATGTACTGCTGGATCTGATTTGCTAGAATTTTGTTGAGGATTTTGGCATCTATGTTCATGAGAGATATTGGCCTATAATTCTCTTTCATTGTGTTGTCTTTATCTGGTTTTGGTATTAGGGTGATGCTGGCTTCATAGAATGAGCTTGCAAGTGTTCCTTCCTCTTGAATTTTTTGGAATAGTCTCAGGAGGATAGGTTTTGGTTCTTCCTTGAATGTTTGCTAAAACTCCCCTTTCAAGCTGTCTGGCCCCTGGCTTTTGTTTGCTGGAAGCTTTTTTGATGACTGCTTCAATTTCTTCCATAGTTATTGGCCTATTGAGCTGTTTAGATTCTTCCTGATTGAGTTTTGGAAGGTTATATTTTTCTAGGAATATGTCCATTTCCTCCAGGTTGTCCAGGTTGTTGGAATAAAATTGTTCCTAGTATTTTTTTTAACAATCCTTTGTATTTTGGTGGGGTCTGTTGTTATTTCACCTCTTTCTTTTCTGATTTTGTTTATTTGGGTCCTCTCTCTTTGCTTCTTGGTGAGTCTGGCTAGAGGTTCATCAATCTTGTTTATCCTTTCAAAGAACCAGCTCCTGGTTTTGTTGATCTTTTGTATTTTTTTTTGGTCTCAATGTCATTTATCTCCACTCTGATCTTTATTATTTCCTTCCTTCTGCTTACACTGGGCTTTTCTTGTTGCTCTCTTTGTAACTCTTTGAGTTGTAGGGTTAGGTAATTTATTACCATTGTTTCTTGTTTTTTGCAGTAGGCTTGTAGAGCTATGAACTTCCCTCTCAAGACTGCTTTTGCTGTGTCCCATACATTTTGGATTGTTGTGTTTTCATTGTCATTTGTTGCCATGATGTTTTTTATTTCTTCCTTGATCTCTCTGGTAACCCAGTCATTGTTTAATAGCATGCTGTTTAGTCTCCATGTGTTTGATTTTTTTGGATTGTTTTTATTGTAGTTGATTTCCAGTTTTATGCCACTGTGATCTGAGAAGATGCTTGATATGATTTCTATCTTCTTGAATATGAAGAGACTTTGCCTATGTCCCAACATATGGTCTATCTTTGAAAATGACCCATGTGCACTTGAGAAGAATGTATATTCTGTGGCTTTGGGGTGAAATGTTCTGAAGATATCTATTAATTCCATCTGGTCTAGTGAGTCATTTAGGATTGATGTTTCTTTGCTGATTTTTTGTTTAGAGGATTTGTCCAATGGTGATAGTGGGGTATTAAGGTCTCCTACTATGATTGTATTGCTATCAATCTCTCCTTTGATATCTTCCAGGAGTTTTTTTTATGTATTTGGGTGCTCCTGTATTGGGTGCATATATATTTACCAGAGTTATTTCTTCTTGTTGGATTGCTCCCTTTAGTATTATGAAGTGGCCTTCCTTATCTCTTGTTATGTCCTTCACTTTGAGACCTAATTTGTCAGATATAAGTATTGCTACCCCAGCTTTTTTTTTCATTTCCATTCACCTGAAAAACCTTTTTCCATCCCTTCACTCTCAGTCTGTGTGCATCTTTTTTTCTGAGGTGGGTTTCTTGTAGACAGCAGATATATGGGTCGTGTTTTCTTATCCAATCCATTACCTTATGTCTTTTGATTGAGGCATTTAATCCATTTACATTTAAAGTTATTATTGATAGGTACTTATTTGTTGCCATTTTTATTCTTTACCCCTGTGTTCCTTCTTCGCTTCCTATTTCTTTTCTTTCTTTTTTTTTTTACAGCCGACCCTTCAGCATTTCTTGCATTGCTGGTTTGGTGGTAACAAATTCCCTTAGTCCTTTTTTGTCTGTGAAGCTCCTGATTTCACCTTCAATTTTGATTGATAGCCTTGCTGGGTACCGTATTCTTGGATTCAAACCCTTCCTTTGCATGACTTTGTATATTTCATTCCATTCCCTTCTGGCCTGATGTGTTTCTGTTGAGAAATCAGTTGCTTGTCTGATGGGGGTTCCTTTGTAGGTAACTTTCTGTCTCTCTCTGGCTGCTTTTAAGATTCTTACTTTGTTGTTGTTGTTTGTCAATTTAATTATAATGTGCCTTGGTGTCGGTCTTTTGGGGTTCATTTTGCTTGGGACTCTGTGAGCTTCTTGGATTTGTGTGGGTTTTTTCTTCCCTATATCAGGGAAGTTTTCTGTCATTATTTCTTCAAACAGGTTTTCTATTCCTTGCTCAGTTTCCTCTCCTTCTGGAACCCCTATTATGCGGATGTTGTTTTGTTTCGTGTTGTCCCAAAGTTCCCTTAGGCTCTCCTCCTGTTTTGTAAGGTTGTGTTTTTTTTTTTTTTTTTTCCAGTTGCTGCTCTGCTTGGGTATTTTTTCCTAACTTGTCTTCTAGCTCACTGATGTGGTCCTCTGTTTCTTGTAGTCTACTCTTGATGCTTTCTATTGAGTTCTTTACAGCAGTGATGTCATTTTTCATTTCTTCTTGGTTCTTCTTCATTTCCTCTTGGTTCTTACTCATATTGTCAAATTTGTCTTCCATTATTTTCAGCCACCTTATGACCATTTCTCTGAATTCTTTCTCTGACAGGTTGCTTGCCTCCATTTCGTTTACTTCCTTTTCTGATGATGCCTGCTTTTCTTTCATATGCGGGCTGTTTCGTTGTCTCCCCATGGTCTCTCTTCCCCAGGTGTCTGGTTATGTAGTTCTCTCTCTCCTGCGTTGATTTAAAGGCACAAAATATAACACAACCAGGTACAACACACAAGGCACTGAATGGAAATGTATTCACGATATTAATAACCCCAAATAAAGGTGACCACCAGAGAAAGCAAATTAGGGGATAGGAGAGAAAGAAGAAGAGAAAAAAAAAGAAAGAAAGGAGTGCCAAAAAGAAATTGGGAAAAGGAAAAAAAAGTAAGAGAGAAAAGAAAGAGAATAAGAACAAAAAGGGGAACAAACTATATAAATGGGGAGACAACTCCAATGGAACAGCCACTAATCCCAGCAAATGCCAGCAACAAGTACCTGGAGATGAATACAAACTACAAGCAACAAGTAATATCAAGCAAGGCAAGGGAAAACAGAATCAAGAAACAAACAAAAACAAAGCAAACGAAAAAACACAACAAAAAAAGAATAAGCAAAACAATCTCAGAAACAAGCATAAAAAATCAATATAATCAACATTCAAGCAAACAACAACAAAAGAACAGAGAGAAAAACAATTTTTTGGATAGTGAAGACAGAGAAGAGAGAGGTGAGTATGAACTCAGAGCAGGGGATTGGAAATTAGATATATAGTAGGGTGAAATTTTAATAGGGGGTAAAAAGAAAGAATAGGGAGAATCTAAAGCAGGAGAAGGGTAAGAGAAACAGGACAACAAAAGGGGAAAAGTTAGGAAGAGAGTGATGGTATAAAGGTAGAGTTGAGAAAGAGTAGAATGATGCTAAAGGAAAGATGAAAATAGAATGTAGAACAGTAATCTCAAAGTCAAATAAAGAGAAAATAAAATGACACTTTTTTAAAAAAAGGTAAAATAGTAGTAGTAATAATACTGATTTAAAATAAAAATGTAATAATTAAAAAGGTAAAATCAAGTGAGGAAAAAAGAAAAAAATTAGTTTCTTAAGTAAAAGATGAAAAAAAAATAATAAAAAAAAATAAAAATAAAATGTGCAGTAGTGAAGGTCATTCACTTCCTCTATTGTTCTGTTTGACACGCCTGTTTCCTACAGGACAGTATTGCAGTTCCCTGTGTTCCACTGCTCCTCAGTGTTGTAAGCCAGTCCTGATTTTTAAGCAGGCAGTGTGTCTTACTCTCTTGTATTCCTTTATTTGTGATTACACAAGAGTCGATTTGTGATTCAACCCCTGGGTGGCAGTGTTTCTGGATTGACCTCCGGGTCTATAGGTCCTCTCTAGCCTGTGCTTAGATCCTGCTTTCCCTGTGGCACTCAATACCGGTTTGTGGGAGTGGGCTGCCCCAGAGCTGGTTCTCCGACGGTCACTCCCCACTCCGATCCCCAGGTTCCAGAAAAACAACTTTCCCCTGCAGTCTCCCAGGGTGTCCCCAACTGGGTGATCCCATGCACTGGGCTCAGCAATCAGAAGCAAGGAGTTAAAGAGGAGAAAGTGCAAATGTGCAAACTCTGGGGATGCGCGTAAGTCTGTGCAGTCCTTCCTCCCCCCCCCCCCCGCCATCCCCCTGCGTGTCCAAGCTGCTGGCACACTTTTAAAATTTTTAGGCTGTCCTTCTGCGTCTGATCAAAATGGGTTGCTTTTTAGAGATCCCCTTTGTTAGCAGCTCTGAGGACCCCCTTCCACATTCATGGATCACGCCAGCCCCAACAGCCACAGATTTTTCTAGGTGCAGACTTCCCCCGGTCCTCCAGCTCCCACAGTGCGCACGTTTCTCTGTCCTGCCGGGACCAGAGACCTCACCTTATCCCAGGCAAAATCTGACCTTTCTGTGGTGGAATGTAGAGCTCCTCTGAATCTGCATGTTTGCGCCAATTGGGGACCGGTGCTCTGGGGTTCACGGCTGTTCGGTGGGGGCCGCAGTTGTAGATTTTCAGGCTTCCGATGACATCCACTTTCCCCTTCAAGATGGCGCGGTCTCTGCTTCCCATCCAGTGGCTCTGGGAGGGAACCCAGCAGCAGTGGGGGCTGCCTGGTCAGGGGAGCCCCGTCCAGCAGTCCCCCACCTTCTCCTGGAGTATAGCTGTCCCTTAACTCTCCAACAGACACTCCCTTTGCGACCCTCAGATGTTCTTTCTATCTGCTCTGGGACAAGGCTCGGGACACATCTGTCTATTCTACCGCCATTTTTTTTCCCTCTTAGGGTGTTTTTTAATTATGAAATTTTGTCCAGCTTAATAAGATAAAATTGACATAAGGTGGGTACTAAATTTATTTGGGGGCGAAATCACTTCGTAAGTTATATAAATGTCTAACCATTATGCTGCACACCTGAAACTAATACTGTATAATATTGAATGCCAACTATACTTGAAAAAAACATTTAAAGACATAGAATAGACAAAAATGATGTATAGCATTGTGTAACTTTGAGGTGTACAATGTGATGATTTAAAAAAATATATATTTTATTGATTTTTCACAGAGAGGAAGTGAGAGGTAGAGAAAGTTAGAAACATCAATGAGAGAGAAATATCAATTAGCTGCCTCCTGCTCACCCCCTACTGGGGATGTGCCCCCAACCAAGGTACATGCCCTTGACCAGAATCGAACCTGGGACACTTGAGTCCACAGGCTGACATCTATCCACTGAGCCAAACCGGTTAGGGCTGTGATGATTTTTTTAAAAATATTTTTTTATTGACTTCAGAGAGGAAGGGAGAGGGAGAGAGAGATAGAAACATCAATGATGAGAATTATTGGTCTGCTGCCTCATTCACAGGTGCTACTGGGGATGGAGCCCACAACCTGGGCATGCGCCCTGATTGGGAATCAAACCATGACCTCCTGGTTTATAGCTTGATGCTCAACCACTGAGCTACACTGGCTGGGTAAATGTGATGATTGATACACACATATGTTGCAAAGTGTTTATTTATACAATATTTGTAAAATATTAAAAGTAAATGTAGGTTTGCATAAATTGGTTTCCCTCTCAATCAAAGAATCAAGATTAATAACCTTTTACATCCTACTACATACAGCCATTTCTATGGTGAAAAACAAATCTGACCCATAGTATAAAATTACATTATGTAACAGCGGTAGCCAAATATTAAAATAATAAAATGTGAATTATTGGAGAACATATTGGATGGGAAGTTTTTCAGCTTCTCCAGTGTCTGAGCCAAGAATACCTTAGTGAAAAATATCAAATTCCTTAAGTTAATATGTAGCAAGGAGGACAAATTTATTGACATTGGGTTATCTCTTAAAAGTGATGGCAGATTGCAGTACAGGGTACGTTTAGATCTTGAACCAAGTGCTGGAAAACCATTAGGACATTAACAGCTTCTTCTTCAAAAGAAGAACCTTCAGTTTCTCTAGAGACACATGGACTCTCATCTCTGCCTCGCTCTGTACTTCTGGTTTGTTTCTCTCTGTGGGCGGGCTTTTTCCAGTTCTCTATGCACATGACAAGCTTACCACACAACACTTTACATCCTTGGCTCAAGGGGACATCTTACACTAATGAATGCATCAAAATTTCAAATACAAATTTCTAGAAGGGCCTTTGATGGGTCTTTCCTGAGACAGGTTGTCCAACCCAGGCCAATCACGCATGGTCAGTGAGAGGGTCACAGATGATTAATAGAGTTGCTTAAGGTCTGTATCTGAGGAAGGATCGATTTTTGAAGAAGGAATTGATTTTTCCGTTTTTGTGTGCCTTTCCTAAACATGTCGGTCATAGCACCTGATCATACTTTGTTTTTCTCTTTGTTGCCTTTCTTTGCTGCTGCATCTTTAGGACAAGGACTGCTAGCTTAGTGTCCCTGTCACCTAGCCATGAAATTAGGCAATAAGAATTACTTCCTAGTCGCACTTATGGTATGCTGGGTATTTAAATGTTCTTTTTTTTTTTATTAACGTATTTAATCCTCACCGCAATGCAATGTAGGAAGCAATGCTAGTGTTCTTTTTTAAAAAAATGATTACAGGGAAGATGGTATTGATAGTGAGTCTTAGTAACATAATACTGGTTACATAAATTTTGGAGACTAGAATTTTTTAGTCCAAGAGCTTATACCTTTTTTTACCACTTGGTGTCAGATTTGCATTATTTGAATATGTTAGTACATTTGGGAAATCTTTTGGGGTTTATTTGTGAGTTTTAAGCTTTTTTGCTCTCTGTTTTCAGAATTTCTTAGAACATAACTGTGTTCTTTGTGGAGTCATTGGGTACAGACCATGTTCCCTTTGTCTTCCTCTGAGATTTTTAGGTTAAACTGTATTTGTTGTCAGATTGGAAGGGAAGGTTGCAGCGATGAGAAGTGCACACAGAATTTATGAGAGAATTCCTGGAGGCTCAAACAATTTTTTTCTAATCATTGCAAGATATGGGAGTAAGTCAGTCTCTCAGATTACTCTTTCATGTAGGAACTAGGTGAATACTTTCCTCCCAAATGGAATCCAAGAAAATTTCTCTCTCAAGGCTTATGACAGATTGATCCCTGATTGATGGATCAGAGAAGCAGGATAAATACTGGACGAAAGGATCAGTGTTTCAACTATAAAAACTGTGATAAGTGGTGATGAGCAGTAGTTCATTAGTTCATTCAACAAGCATTTATTTATATATTACATTGTGCTAGGCTTTGGTTTGGGAAGATTTCCTGATATTGCTTACTTCTCTCTCGAGCTCACCCTGGCCTTCCATCTGTACCTACATTCCTCTCACATCCTGGGTTTAACGAACACATGGAGAAAATACCTGTTATGGAGAGACTCAGTTCAGACAGATTGCAGGGGAAAGGATCATCTTGGTTCCCAGAAAACTCAAGGTACTATTCTTTCTCTTTTGAAACATTGTTGTTAAATACACATAATATAAACTTTACCATTTCAACCATCAAGATATTCTTAAGAATTTGCCTACTAGGATCCTTTGCACATTTTAAATTGGGTTATTTGTGGTTTTCTTTTTAGAAATAATTTTTTAAAAATATATTTTATTGATTTTTTACAGAGAGGAAGGGAGAGGAATAGAGAGTTAGAAACATCGATGAGAGAGAAACATTGATCAGCTGCCTCCTGCACACCTCCTACTGGGGATGTGCCCGCAACCAAGGTACATGCCCTTGACCGGAATTGCACCTGGGACCTTTCAGTCCACAGGCCGACACTCTATCCACTGAGCCAAACCAATTAGGGCTGGGTTATTTGTTTTTTATTGTTGAATTATAATACCTTTTTATATATTCTGGGTACTAGACCTTTACAGATATATGATTTGGAAATATTATATTTTACATTATATTTACTCCCATTCTGTTGGTTGTCTTTTCACTTTCTTGGATTCTCGGATGCACAACCATTTTTAATTTCCAAGGGAAATGTGCAAATGGCAAATAAGCTCATGAAAAGATGCTTAACATTATTAGTCAATAGGGAAAATGCAAATCAAACTTAGAATGAGATGCCACTTTACACTCACTGAATATAATAAAAAAGACAGAACATGACAAGTGTGGGTGAAGATGTAGAGAAATTGGAACCATACATTGCTGGTGGGAATGTGAACTGGTGCATCGCTGGGAATTAATTTGGAAGTTCTTAAAAAAAACTAAACATAGAGTTATCTATCATATGACCCAGTAATTCCACTCCTAGGTATACACACAAAAGAAATGAAGATATCTGTACACACAAAAACTTGGGCACAAATGTTTATAGAAGAGTTATTCATAACAGTAGAAAATTGAAAACAACCCAAATGGCCATCAATTGATGAGTGGATAAAACAAAGTGTATTAAATGGATACAAAAATAATGGTATCTTATTTAGCCACACATACAAAAAATAAAGTACAGATTCATTCTACTACAAGGATAAACCTTGAAAATATGGTAAGTGGAAAAAGTCAGACACAACAGGCGTCATACTGTATGATTAATTTTATATAAAATTTTCAGAAAAAGCAAATTTCCTCAAACAGAAATAGATAAGTTTTTGCTAGGGACTGGTGGTGGGAGAAATGGAGAGTGACTGCAAATAGATATGGATTTTTTTTTTTTTTTTGCAGTGATGAAAGTGTTCTGGAATTATATAGTGGTGATGCTTGCATAATTTTGTGAATGCCCAAAGCTGCTGAATCATCTACTTTAAAAAGAGGAATTATATCTTAAAAAAAAAGATTAAAAAAATGCAATAACAACTTTTCTGAGTCTCCTTACTTTTTATGGCAAAGTAATCGCAAATGTTCAATAAGAATCTGTCCTTTTCTAGCCCTGGCCAGGTAGCTCAGTTGGTTAGAGCTTTGTCCCAATATGCCAAGGTTGCAGGTTCGATCCCCAGTCAGGGCACATACAAAAATCAAACAATGAATGGATAAATAAGTGGAACAACAAATCTCTCTCTCTCTCTCTCTCTCTCTCTCTCTCTCTCTGAATCTGTATTCTTCTTTACCAAACCAAGGCCCCAGTTGGAGTGACTTATTTGAGAATGATGCTTATTTAATCAAGTATGATAAGCCACTTTAAGAAAAAAAATTGACTTTACTTATGGAAGAAATGCCTACAAAATCTTCTAAAGTGCCTAGTGTAGAGGATCCCAACTTCACAGGTGATAAGGAAGGTTACTCAGGCCAGGAACTAAGATAATTTTAGGGGCCTCAAGAATTTGTATACATTGCAGGTGTAATATGGTGAAGAGAATTTTCTGGTGTTCATTTGAAAACCTCAGGATAGCAAAAGAGAGGCTTTTAGAAATTTAGTTCAAGATTCCTTATGAAAACTCCCAGACAGAAGTTAATATGGTGGCTTTAGTATTTGTTCAAAGTCATATGACTCTAGATTTGCAAAGCAATCTCAGACACCTGTGTGGTTCATTAACACCTGCTGCACATACGTAAATAATTAGGCCAAACGTAATGAGGCTAGCCCTTTCTTATGTGAGCAGAAATAATTTTTGAGATTATTATGATCACAAGTGGGGGACAGAAAGATTGTTACAGAAAATCTTTGAAACGAGCTAAAAAACATTACTCGGTTTATTTTCAATGAACACTAGGTATTATCTCCCAAGTTATCTTTTCTACAGGGTTTTTCACCTTTTTTTTTTTTTAAAAAAACTAATTTATTCTACATTTGTAATTGGAGAAACACTATAGCAGTCCTCTCTTATCCACAGGGGATATGTTCAAAAGATTCCTAGGGATGCCTGAAACTGTGGGTAGTACCAAACCCTATACACTGAGTGGCCAGATTATTATGATCTCTGAACACATAATAATCTGGCCACTCAGTGTATACCCTATATAATAAAAGGCTAATATGCAAATTGTCCCCTCAACCAGGAGTTCAACCAGTAGGCAGGCTGGCCAACCGCCCACGTCCCCTCCCCCTGGCCAGGCTGGCAGGACCCAGTGCACAAAATTCGTGTACTAGAGGCAGGGTTCCTCAGCCCAGTGTGCGTCCTCTCGCAGTCCATGAGCCCTCAGGGGATGTCTGACTGATGTGGAAGCGGGAGAGGCTCCCGCCACTGCAACTGTGCTTGCCAGCCGTGAGTCCGCTTCTGGCTGAGTGGCGTTCGCCCTGTGGGAGCTCCCTGACCACCAGGGGGAAGCTCCTGTGTTGAGCGTCTGCCCCTGGTGGTCAGTGCACATCATAGCGACTATTGGTTCTGCTGTTGGGCCAAAACCGGCTCTCCGACATCCCCTGAGAGGTCCCAGATTGCGAGAGGGCGCAGGCCAGGCCGAGAGGCCCCACCGGTGCATGATCAGGGCCGGGGAGGGACGTGGGAGGTTAGCCAGCCAGGGAGGGACTGCGGGAGGGCTCCAGGGCGTGTCTGGCACATCTCGCTCAGTCCCGATTGCCTGGACCCCAGCAGTAAGCTAACCTACCGGTCAGAGCATCTGCCCCCTGGTGGTCAGTGCATGTCATAGCGACTGGTTGACCGGTTGACTGTTTGTCCCCTGGTGGTCAGTGCACGTCATAGCGAGCAGTTGAGTGGCCTTAGCATATTATTAGCATATTACGCTTTGATTGGTTGAACGGCCAATTGGACGACTGGACACTTAGCATATTAGGCTTTTATTATATAGGATTGTTGCAGAATTTACCAGGTGACTGTGAAATACACAATGAGTGCTCGGAGATTCAGGAAAAACCCTTTATTTAAAACAGTGCTGCTGGCTCAGGGGATTCAAAGATCCAAAGCCTGAAAAATTTATACAATGAGATTACTCCTTATATATATTTCTAAATTCTTTGTTTCCTTGCTTCTGGGCTTTTGCAGCCCTACCTATGTTAGTTAGAATGGGGAAGTGAGATTACAGCTAAAGGCCTGGTCTGGGTGGTACTAGTGACCTCCCCTCTGGCTAAGCTGTTAAATTCTTGGTTTGTGGCCCTTGTAAACTGGGAGTATTTAGGAAAACAGATTATTGCCTAAGGAAGGGGCAGTGACTTAATTATAGGCTAACAAGAATGTGCACTAGGACACCGGTCACTGGCACAGATTCAGATTGCTAGCCCCGCTCCCCCCAGTTTGCCCCCTATATTCTCCTTCACTATGTCTTGTCCTAAACATACACACCTACGGTACAGTTTAATTTATAAATTAAGCAACATAAAAGATTAACAATAAATAATAATAAAATAGGAAAATTATAACAATATACTGTAATGTCACGTAAATGTGATCTCTCAAAATATCTATTGTACTGTACTCACCCTTCTTGTGATGATAAGAGATGACATAATGCCTACATGATGAGATAAAGCGAGGTGAGTGATGTAAACATCTTTGGACTTCAGTTGACCATGGATAATAGATACTCCAGAAAGTGAAACTGCTGATAAGAGGGGAGACTACTGGACTTCAAATGAGTTTTGTGTGGTGGAGGCCAGTTTTGCATCTATTAGTAAATTCATTTCGACATTCTTCATTGCTTATATGCGTCTGCTCTTTGGCTTTTTTTTGAACTGGTTGTAACACCTTAATTGTTCTCTCATTAATTAATGCATTAAATAAAATATTTGACATATTTATTGTATAGTTGTACAAGTGTCATGATTTTTAGCTTTGTCAGAATATGTTGGGACAATGAATCAGAAAATGTTTCTCTTAATTAACAGTTTATTTTGGAAAATCTTATTTGGGAATTGTGTGCTCTGTGCTGGTAGAAATTCACCCCAAGGAGTGACTTTAGTGGGAATTACCTGGCAATGCTGGAGGAGGGAAGTGTCACCTGTGCCCGTGACAATACACACCAAGACGTGGGCACAAGGCAACTTTTAAGACATAAGATATAACCATGCTGGTATTAACTTGGAGTCAGGTGCATTTGGGTACACTTTGCCTGTTAAATCAGCAGGTGGAATATTCTCACTGGGAGCATCTTTGAGACCTTGAGTTGATTTAGTGATGGCCAGCACAGACATGTCATTCTAGACAAACTTACATACTCACATACATTTGATGGGCTATGACCCAGAAAATGTAAGATGCAAGAAAACGTGTGGTTAGAGATTATTTACATTCTTCTGGTAAAAGAGGGAGATTAGTAGTTACCAAGCAGGAATGTTTCCTTACAGAGGAATTTTAACTAAACAAAAGGCACATAGAACTATTGCTGGCGGGGGGTGTGGGGGTGAGAGGGTGGGGGCTGGGGGGAAGAGATTCTTGAAAGAATTAAAGTTGGCCACCAGTTAAGAAAACATTTTTTTGTACTATTTGTGCTCATGGTCATCTGGATCCTAACAGGCGTCCTCAAACTACAGCCCGCGGGCCACATGCGGCCAGCCGAGGACATTTATCCAGCCCGCCGGGTGCCGCTGCCTGTCCTGCTTAGCAGCCGACTCGTCCCGGGCCCGCAGTGCGCATAGGAATTTGTTCATGGTTTTTTTTTTAAACTATAGTCCGGCCCTCCAACGGTCTGAGGGACAGTGAACTGGCCCCCTGTTTAAAAAGTTTGAGGACCCCTGCTATACAACATCACCTCTAAGGTTTGGAAGAGAAGGAAAGATAGCATACTCTTTTGAGACTTTTTGTTGGGGTTAGTAATTAAGTAGTAATAAAATCAAGGTAAACTGAGAAGAGCCCTTGTTCTCAAAATGGGTTCTGCCAGAGAGAAGAGATGGACAGGAATCTGGGGAACCAGCACCTAGTGTACAAGTAGCCAAAGGGAGGTGGAATATGAAAAGAGGTTGATATTGTTTGTGTAAAGGATCCCCAGAAGAGTAAAGAGTTGATGAATTTGTATTATTTTAGAAAAGAAAAAGGAAGAAAAGATACAAAAAGGAGCTTAATCTGTAGCCAAGAGGTGGCACCTTTAAGCACTCGAGCCTGAGAGTGTACAAGTCTCTTGGGACTCTTTTAGAATAGATGGAAAAGCTTGCCCTGTAGATAGGAGAAGGCTGGGGGACTGGAGGTTTGTAATATACACTTGTTGTGCTGCTCAGACACACTCAACATCTTGTCTTTTGAAAATGGGTCACCTTTCCCTGGTTCTTTAAGTCAAGCAATTTTGTATTGTATTTTGGACACTGTAGAATGTTACATAGTGAAGAGTCGATTGTATTTCTCCAAAAAGTGTTATTTTTGAAAATATGTATCTTTATTCATTTCAGAGAGAAAGGAAGAGGGAGAGAGAGAGATAAACATCAATGATGAGAGAGAATCGTTGATTGACTGCTTCCTGCACTCCCCCTACTGGGGATCAAGCCCGCAACCCGGCCATGTGCTGTGACCTCCTAGTTCCGTGGTCGGCAAACTGTGGCTCGCGAGCCACATGCGGCTCTTTGGCCCCTTGAGTGTGGCTCTTCCACAAAATACCACGGCCTGGGCGAGTCTATTTTGAAGAAGTGGCGTTAGAAGAAGTTTAAGTTTAAAAAATTTGGCTCTCAAAAGAAATTTCTTTTTTTTTTTTAAAATATATTTTATTGATATTTTTCAAAGAGGAAGGGAGAGGGATAGAGAGCCAGAAACATCGATGAGAGAGAAACATCGATCAGCTACCTCCTGCACACCCCCCACCAGGGATGTGCCCGCAACCAATGTACATGCCCTTGACTGGAATCGAACCCGGGACCCTTGAGTCCACAGGCCGACGCTCTATCCACTGAGCCAAACCGGTTTCGGCTCATACTCAACCACTGAGCCACGCCAGTGGGCTAAATAGTGTGTGTGTGTGTGTGTGTGTGTGTGTGTGTGTGTGTGTGTGTGTTTAAGTGGGAAATTAGCTTGGCCATACTTGAACTGTAAGCATTTTTTCATGGGCAGCCTCAAATCTCTGTTCATTCCTTTTGGCCTTAGCTGAGATATTGGAGTCTGCCTGATTCATGTAAGGTTCAGAGACTTGGGAAGAGTTTATAAACAGAATTTAAGGCTCTCCCTTTCTGGCTCAATTTTTTTCTCAAATTCCACCCTCCCAACTTTCCAGGATCAGTGGTTGCTCAATTTCCATTCTTTGATTCTTCAGGCCAGAAAGACTGTTTTCTATTAGAATTTTAGGCATACAATTAAGTACCAACTTTAGCCTGCCCTCAGGGTAAAATCTACGATGATGGGAAACTCTAAATTTTGATTCTTCCTGAAACTTTTCATTTTTTTTTTGTTCACTTTTCAGTTTTTGCTTATTTTTTATTTTTTGGTTTGGATTTTGTAGTTGTTATTTGTGATGGTTGGGCCTGACAGAATCTTACTTGGCCACTGGAGACATAGTTCACATGGTATCTTAGTGGAATTAAGCCTGTTTTTCCAAATCATACATAACCTGATCATTTTATTGACTTTTCTCATTTAAAAA
This sequence comes from Plecotus auritus, assembly GCF_963455305.1. Classification (NCBI taxonomy): domain Eukaryota; kingdom Metazoa; phylum Chordata; class Mammalia; order Chiroptera; family Vespertilionidae; genus Plecotus; species Plecotus auritus. The sequence goes on from NC_137775.1 coordinate 66,395,470, forward strand.
TATGTTTTTATTGATTTTATTGAGGAAGAAAGGGAGAGGGAGAAAGATAGAAACATCGATGAGAGAGAAATGCAGCCAAATATTGACCAGCTGCCTCCTGCATGCCCCCACTGGGGATAGAGTCTGCAACCCAGGCATGTGCCCTGAATGGGAATGGAACCAGTGACCTCCTGCTGCATGGGACAACGTTCAATCCACTAAGCCTCACCAGCCCGGAGACTTTTCTCATTTTTTTATCTCGCTTTCCCTTCTTTGCATACATGCTTTCTAAACTACCCACACTGAGCCTTTATCTTAGAGCCTAATTTAAGGGTGATATAAATTGAGATTCACTCATTTATTAAATCATTTGCTCATTCACACACATTATTTAATTTAATCATTCCAATAGCCCTTAGGAGTGCACTGTGAGAACTTACCTATTATCTTTATTTGACATAGTACTGAATTTTAGTGAGATTGCATCATGCCTATGATATTATATTTGATAAGTGGCAGAAGCTAACTTCAAAGCTAGATGTGTCTGGTGCTGTTGCAGAAGACCAAAGAAAACCAAGGACGCTTCTGAGAAAAAAAGGAGGGACACTGTTTAATACGCCAGCAGACTCAGGGAACAGCCTTCCAAATCTGAGTGAAGGAACACGCATGGGGCTTTCCTTTATATCTCCCTCCCTGTGGTCTTTGTCCCACAAACATGGATTATGCTTCCGGTCCTTTTTGCGGGCCTTGCAAGAAGGCCCTCAGGTGTTGGGGATCTCCAGGCCATCTCTGATGGTCTGCCCTGGCGCTAGTGTTAATAACCCTCCCTCCAGGGCAGTGCACTGTTCACAGTAACAGGTTCTGCAAGACCAGTATCTGGGAAGGAGAGAGGGACTTAATTATAGGTTATCAGGAATGTACACTGAGCTTGCTGGCTTGGATTCAGATCACTAGCCCCAAATATCAGGGTTACATTGGAATTAGTCCTTTTAGCTTTCTCAGTTCTAAAAATCTAACAGCATTGTGTATTTTAGTTACTTTATTTTTCTTATCCTTGTTTTCTCATATGTTCCATGAGGATAATGCATGTAAAGAATTATTGTGCCAGTTAAGTGAGATATTGTGGCTATAGGAATAGTGCCTTACAAAACATTAGGTATTATCTCAATCAGCTTTCACTATATGACAAACCATCTCAAATTCTCAGTGATTTACAGTGGCAAATTTCTATTTCTTGTTCAGGTTCATATTGTCAGCTACTGGTTGGATGTTGTAATTCTACTCCAGATGGCAGGCTGAGACTCCACATATTGCCCTATTCTGGAAACTAAGCTAAAGAAGAAAGCCTTTATAAGCGTAACCAATCAATGGACACAGACAACAGGGGGGTGAGGGCATGAGTCGGGGGTGGGGGAAGGGAGTGGTAAGGACACCTATGTAATACCTTAATCAATAAAGGAAAAAAAGGAAGAAAGCCTTATGCTCAACATGCTTTTCTGTTGGCAGAGAGCACAGAGCTAGGAGGCTTTGGCGATGTTGCAATTTCATTAAAAGCTTCTGTTTGGAAGTGATATGTAGCAAATATTCTGTTGGCCAAAGCAAGTCAAATGTTCAAGCCCAAAGTCAATGGGCATGGGGAAATGTCTTAGTCACAAAAAGGAGGGAGTGAATAATTCTGAACAATAATATAATCTACCACAGTATAGTAATCATTTTTGCTTCCATGGTATACAGTTACTATTTCCAACAGTTGGCTCGTAAAAAAGGCAAGGGTACAAGGGAGTATTTCATTAAATGCCAAAAGAAAAAAAAATTCAGACTAGAGCTGCTATGGGCATCCAGAGAGAGTTAATGTGTGAGTCACAGGAGTGGTAAAGGTTTGATAAATGAGAGAGGGCTTGAACTGAGTCTTGAGAGATGATTAGAATTTGGGTAAAAGTCATTCTAAGCAGCTGTTACAGGATGAGGTGAACTAACTTGGCCTTATTATTGGGGTGTGTTGGGAAGGGTATCATGGGAGGCAGGTTGGAGAGCATGGATTTCAGGCAGGAGATAAAGGGAGACCTTAGGAAATTTTAAGCAAGAATCGGAATTGAAAAGTTATGTTTTAGAAAGATTGGCTTGGCTATCTTGTAGGAGGGAAGACGGGTGGCAGAGAGTATTTCTCCAGCACTATACATAGCAGTCATTCTTCTTTCTTCAAAGTTGTACACTGGCTCTGTGAGACATGACAAAAATGTGGTGGGCATGACAAATATTTCCTCAATGCAGACTTGACTCCCACTAGTAAGAAAATGAAAATTGTCTTACTTGTTTTTCTCTGAGTCTCCTGTCTGACCAAATAAAGAGCATGCTTTGGTAAGAGACAATACTTCCCACAGAAAAAACATAATTAAACATAATTAAAGTAACATTATCAAAGATGCTGGATATACAATGAAACATGGCAAACTGGATGAAAATAGCTGTGCACTATCATTTTATTTTGTTTTTGAACTAACCAGGGAAAGACCATTTGAACAGTTTTCTGTTGTGCACTTAAAAGAGAAACGGTTTCTAAAATTTTCCATCTTTGAATTTCTTAGCAAAATACAATGCCCAGAAGCTTTTGGAAAGCAGTGACAGTGGCTGTGGTAAGAGGTTCCACCTATTATTTTATTCAATTATTTTTATATTTGTTGTTGTTGTTTTTGGCTTATTAACAACCCATTATTTTTCTATGTGTTGTTTTTGGTTTATTAATGACCCATGATAAATATTTGTTGCTCTATTCTGGATTTGAAAATTAGTTAAGTGGTCTGAATGAGATTGTTTGATTTTCAAAATTAGATTTATGACTTAGTTAAGTAGGAAGGAAAACCCAGTGTATTTATCAACACTTAAACCAATCACCTAAAAATTAAGAGCTTCTTTCACATCTATTGGGCCATCATTACTTATGCCATGAGACTACATTATTTTATAATTAACATGATATTGAAATTAGTAGCACAACACTTTAAAATATAAACACCTGCAATCTTTGGGAGTGGCATTTAGCTTTTTCTCATGCCAGGCACCACACTGAGTGCTTTATTCACTTATTGTTGCTATAATTATCCCTATTTTACAAATGAGGAAACTCAGGCTCTGAAAGGTGAAAGAAACTGCTCAAGACCTCACAGCTTGTAGCGAGTAAGGCTGGTGCACAACTACGTGGATTCGACCCTAAAGTCCACTCTCCTTCTGCTACATGTCTCCACATGTTGTCCTGTCCTCTTATTTCCTAATCTTGTGTTGAAGGGACACAGATTCCACATAGAATCTGAGATATATGTTTTAGTCAATGGATGGTCTATACATCAGTGATCATGATTTTCAGAAGATCATATTAAAAATATTGAATGAATACCATAAACCAAGGAATTACATTTTCAATTTGGCACTTAAAAATATTTACTTACTGAAAAAACAATTGTATTAGCCATTCCACTAGGTGGATATATTATTAGTCATTAAACCCTGCCTATATTATTTAACATTTAGGTTGTGTTCAGTTTTCCGTTTCACTGTAATAGCAGACAATACTTAAACTTGATTAGATTGAAAAGCACATTGAGCTCTGGTTGGGTAGCTCAGTTGGTTGGAGCATCATCTTGATACTCCAAGGTTGCAGGTTTGATCCCCCGTCAGGCCACATACAGGGCACATTGTGTTCAATTTGATGATTTATTTTTACAGTCTCTCTTAATTTAATGTTTGACTATGTAAAAACATTTACATGATTCAAAGGTTGAAACTGTGTAAATATGCTCATTTCTTCCATTCCATTCCCACCCATCCTTTATAGATAAACATTTTCATTTTTTTGTTGTTTACACTTCCTTTCTCTTTTTGCCAAAACAAACAAAGATATATTTGCCTTTCTTTTTTTTTGTTGTTGTTGTTAATCCTCACCCAAAGATATTTTTTTCCATTGATTTTTAGAGAGAGTGGAAGGGGGGGAAGAGAAAGAGAGAGAGAGAGTGAGAGAGAAACATCAATGTGAAAGAGACACACATATTAGTTGCCTCCCACATGGACCCCAGGGGCGCAGAGATTGAACCTGCAACTCTTGACTGGAATCAAACCCTGGACTTCAGTCTGCAGGCCAACGCTCCAACCACTGAGCCAAACTGGCTAGGGCATCCTTTTCTTTTTTACATAACAGGTAATACATAATAGACTTTTAAAACTGTAATGTGCTTACTGAACAACATATCGTGGAAATCACTCCATATCAATTCATAGAGATTTCTCTTATTCTTTTTTTTTTGTTTGCATAGTAAATAAATAAGCCTTGGCTTATTTCCAATATTTTTCTATTATAAATAATCCTGTAATTTCTAACTTTACACATGTTGTTTTATATATGTGCATATACCACAGTGTAGTTCTCTATTTTAAAAAATACCGGTATGCTGAATTCTTTTACTGAGTTGCATAGAACTGTGTAGGAGAGGAGCTGTTTGCACCCTTAGTTAGTCTCCTGGGGAATGGGGCAATGGCATACCCTTAGCAGAGCATGTGAATCTATTTATAGGATGCTGCATTGGACCAATTCTTGCCTCACTTTATAAGGAATGTGTAGATTCTTGAGTTGCTTTATTTTTGCCGCACACACTGAGATCATAGTATGTCCAGCAAACATGCTTTCTCCGAGATGGAGAAGGCAGAGTCACCTTTCAGGAACTGACAATCTGTCCCAAAGTTTGCAACCTGGCTTAGTTAGAATCACCTGGAGAGCTTTAAAAATTCACTGACCCATGTTGTCTTATTCCAGATATATTAAACCAGATTCTCTGGGAGTTGGGTCCCTAGCATTAAAAACAAAAATACAACAACTCTCAATGTGATTCTAATTGCAGTTAAGGTTCAGAAGAACTAATCCAGAGGCAGATGTGACCATACTTGTAATAACAAGGTAGACTTCAAAAAGTGTGAAGAGTATGTAGGCGATGGAAAGAATCTCTCAGGCTGGGGATATTGGGCTCATGGAACATACAGGGTTTGAGCTAATACTAAGAGATGTACATGACTTTGAGAACAGGAAGATGTAGAAGTGAGAAGAGCAGCAAGTTGTGTCTGATACAGGATCGAGTATTTGGTGAAAAAGGAAGATAGAAGATGCTTGTGGCCTCTTGGGTACTTAGAGTAATAGAAAATATTGGTGAGATGATGGCTCAGGGAAAGAAATGGGCATCAGAAAACCTGTTCAGAGTTTTAGAAGTAGAAAGCAATGATCTAACAAGATGAGAGGCACTAATCCCCTTATTAAAATTTCTGGTCTATACTAGAGGACAGAGTCTGTTACCTGATCAGATTGCAAGAACGAGTTAAAGTGTGAAGATGGTTGGTCTGGCCACTAATACTGATCTGGTTCTTAAATCTGACATTTTATTTATTCTGGATAATTTTTGGCATTACTTTGGATCTTTAAAAATATTGCATTAGGAAACGTAATGCATATTACTAAGTGAGACATGACTTCATACTGTATGAATCCCACTGTATGGCATCCTAGAAAAGGAGATAGTGAAAAGATGAGTGGTTGCTAGAGGTTAGAGGGGAGGGAGAGATGAATAGACAGAACACAGAAGATTTTTAGGGCAGTGAAAATACTATGAATGATACTATAATGATGGGTCTATGTTATTATGCATTTTTACAAACCTATAGAATGTGCAACACCAAGAGTGGATTTTGGGTGATGATGTGTCAATGTAGGTTCATTAATTATAACAACTACCACTGGTGGGGGTGTTGTTAATGGTGGAGGCTGTGCGTGTGCGCGGCCAGGGTGCACATGAGAAATCTCTGTTACCTTCCTCTCAATTATGCTGTGAACTTAAAACTGCTCTTTTTAGAGCCTAATAAATATAATAAAGTATTTTTATGAAATAAATAAAGTTTCAAAATATTACATTGTTATTTATCTGAGAAGTTATTGTTTAATGGGTACAGTTACAGTTTTGCAAAATGAAAAGAGTTCTGGAGATGGATGGTGATGACAGCTGCACAGCAATGTGAATGTACCTAATGCCACTGAACTATACACTTAAAAAGGGTTAAAAGGTAAATTTTATGTTATGTGTGTTTCACCACAATTAAAAATATTAACTCTGCTCCTATCCACGTGGTCCACTGAGCGTGAGCCACCTTCTCCAGGCCCTCCTCCTCCTCAAGCTCATGCCCAGCCCCTTGCAGACCTGGTGACCCCCATCTCCTCTTTCTTGGGCAGAGGAAGTTGTTTGGCTCCTTCTTCTCTTTTTCCCCAATGGATTAATACGGGGTAAACTTTATGTGCTGCTCCCCTGAAAACCCATTTTGTAAGTTATTGAACAAACCAAAACTTTACTAAATATTGACTTTCCCCTTTTTGCTCTTTTGACTTAAGAACTTCCTTGCTGACTAAAGGAAGACACAAGAAAGTATATAGAAAAAAATACAGCGAATATTGCAAAGTCATCTTCTTCTATTCCAAACAGGGACAAGTTTATCCCCTCACCCAAAGATCACATTGAACAAGCAATACCGGGTTTTTGGGTCCCAAATCTCATGAGACTTTAATGACTCATGTTACTAAATTAAGATGTTAAAATATGTGCAGGTTATTTTAAAATAACAAATACTATTAATTATTTTTCCTTTCAATTTTTGTATTAGAAAGTATTTGACTAATAGAACAGAGCCATTTGTATACTTCAAAATATGGATTTTATTGTGTTATTTTTTTATTGTGTTATGAGGTTCAGAATTCTACAGTGTTTGAGTAGATAATCTATCTGGCAAATAATGTCTTATTCTCTTTTAAAAAAATAGTATATGTTTAACCTTGATTTTGGCTCTAAAATTCAAGATAATACAGTATTATTTTTTCCATCTCCTTTTATCCCCTGATATTTAATGTCTTAGTCTAATTTAGCATGCGCAGTGCTAATTGGTTTGAGTTTCCTCCCGCCAGAGGGTCAGAGGAAGACCTTGCTGCATGGAAGGGCAGAGCCACCAGGTGGCACTCAGGTAGCGTTCATCTGTGGAAGAACAAGCGGCTGCGGTCAGGTTAGTGGAAGGTAGGGAAGCCACTGATGCTGTTGAGAAAACAAAGGTTCTTAGATTTAAGATTTTTTTTTTACTAATTTGTGGGTGAACTCTAATATAGAACCACCAAACCCCATTATCAAAATCCATCTAAACTAAGAAAATGTTATTCCCTATCTGCAATGAATTCGTAGTTTTGTTTCTCTTTCATACTACAAAACAAAGGGATGTGGTTTAGTAATTATGCTATTATTGCCCAGGTACTTGAAAATATATATCCATGAATAGTGCCTAAAATCTTCTGTCAGAAAAATGCCCAGAACTTCTCCTGTGCAAAGAGAAACTGCAGATGGGGTTACTGAGCCGCTGAAAGGCATCCCCGCCTGGGATTTCTCTGGAGAGGCTGCCTCTTCACCCGGGATGTCTAAGGTTCTAAGCCCCCTCCAAAAATGTGGAAAATGATCAACAGGAGAGTACCGTAAATAGTTTTCCAAAAAGATTCTATTTTTATTCCAAAATAGAATTTTTTATAAAAGTATTTTTATAAATATTTGAAGATATCATTTGAACATATTAAAAAATTTTGCTAAATTAATACCATCACAGACATTAACTAATATAGTAATTTTAAACATACAAGTTAAAATTGTATCATTCTTACTGATATATATTGATGAATCTCACCATTATTGTTCCTAACTTTTAAGTTGAGACTATATGATTTTTATTTAGTTATAATATCATTGATAAAAAAAGATTTTAAGTTGATTTTTAGAGAAAGAGGAAGGGAGAGAGAAACATTGATGTGAGAGCACAATATTGATTGGCTGCCTCCTGCACACCCCCTGCTGGGGATCGAATCTACAACCTTGGCACATTCTCTGATCAGAAATTGAACTGGCAACCTTTCAGTGCATGGGGTGACAAACAACCAACCGAGTCACACAGACCAGGGCTATAATGGAAATTTTAAACATATACAAAAGAGGAGAGAAGAATATAACGAGCCCTTCTATACTCATCAAACTTCAATAATTATCAACATTCTGCATTGTTTCATCTATACCCTCCAATTTTTACTTTTCTGAAGTATTTTTCAAAGTAAATCCAATAAATGGTATCATTTTACCTATAAATACTTGTTTGTACAATCAAGAAATAAGAACTTAAAAAAAACACACCACATACTCATGATACCACTATCCCATTTCTATAGTTTTTGATGTGTAACTTTATTTTAAAACTCAATCAGGCAGTATGACATCTTCAATGAAATAAGATTTAAGTCTTCAGGGCTTAAAATTACATATGCTGTAGAATTTTGAATAAATATTGAGTTTGTTAAATAGGCAAAAACATCTTTAAGATGAAATATATTTCATCATATATATATATATATATATATATATATATATTACACATTTCATCATTTAATTCAACTTTATATAATCTCCTGTGTGAGTCATTGGACAAGTGAGAAAGCATGCACATTTCTGGAGATATGCAAAGCCCCTTTATTTTTATGTGTACATAATTTTTTTTACACTTTTATGAGTTAGATAAGTAAGTTCCAATGTATATATTTCTGTTTTAGTACCATAGTAAGTCTGGGTAAAAATTATATGAATATGACTCCATTAGCTAAACTGGGTCTGCTGTGAGACTAAGACTTCCTAACATGCATGTCTGTTTATTCTGGCTTCCATTCTTCCTCAGACCTTATGTGATGTAATGTTCCCTCTAAAAATCTGACATCAATAAGGGTAGGAACTGACTCATTACATTTTCTGAAGATAATCAGTGTGTTTAGGCTGTTAGTATTCTCTTCCATGCCGTCCATATTGACATTAGCTTCAGTTGAAGTAGGCATGACCACAGGGTTTGTTTACCTCAAATAGCCAAAGCTTAAGATCATGCCGCAGAGTTCAGTGAAGACCGGGAGAGAGGAATGCCATTGCCTAGACTGAATGTAAATGATATTGCATATCCTTTTAGGAATGTAATGTTTAGATTATATCTAGTGGCAGTGAAGAATAAGCAGACAGCTTTTTTTCTCTAAGATCTAAGATGTGCTAATACTTCCACACTATTTACAACATTGTATTAACCCAATGTGTTGCCTGTGTGTGACAACTTCACAGGGGTTTTCTTGACAGATGGTTAACTTAAAATCTAAACGAAAGCATGGATCAAATTGCTAATACAATAAAAGGAAAAAGAAACTTATTTCCTCTGATTTTGACATCTGAAATTGTAAAACCAAAATTCTATTAATTCCATAGGTAGATAGGTTGAATTCTTTGTTCAAATAGAAAACTTCCTGAGCCCTAAGTCTAAGGAGTTATTTACTAGTACACCTTGATGTGTATTCACTCACCTACTATTCTTTTCTCTATGCCAGTCTTGATAGTGAAGTGATTAGAGCTAGTTTGCACCCATATTAAGAAGCAGATTTGTTCAACAGAATTAGCACTAGTCAGGATTTAACTAACTTTAAAAATGCTAAATAAATTTATGTTAACAAGTAGTTGAAAACTGCATTTTTTTCTGTTTAAGCTAAAAATATCTGTTTAACAAAAAGTGTTATCAAAAGTGTTTTCTTTAACACAAAATATTATATAGGCTGATGTAGAATCTATTTTGTCTAATTTCCCTGGAATATATCTTCTAATCATAAAATCAATCTTATCATCTACTGAAAGTTGCATCAATAGATAATTGGAAAAAGTTCACTTCTGGTGGAGTCTAGTTTATTGAAAGGTGCAAAAACTTTTTGAGTCAGAGTCCTGGGTTCTAATTCTAGTTCTGACACTGACCTTGGTCAAGTTACTTACTTCTCAGAAATTTGATTTCTTTAGGCATAAAAATAGCACAGCACTACCTAATAATAATGGCAATGCTGTATAATTATTTTGGCTGAGATGTGACTATGAAGTAGCTGATAGTCTTAATTTGGGTTCTCCTAGAAACAGAACCCATGGCAAAAATTTGAGTGAAATTAGTTTATTTGGGAAGTTCGGATAATTATGGTAGGGAAGCAGAGGATGTGATTGAGTGACAGGGAGGCAACCAATAAAGGGTATATGGGTGAGCCAGCTACCACAAAGAGCACCTGGAGCTCAATTCTGTAGGGAAACCGTAGAAAAATGGTGTATTCACCTTAGAATTATTTCGCCCATGGGGCTGGAGAGCTGGGATATTAATACACCAGCTTCTGATAGGTCATTGGTTGAGGGCTGCTCCCGGGGATGCTAATTCCTTAGCACTTTAATCTGTGCCTGCCCAGACCTGGAAGAAGAGCACTGAAGCACAGGGATGCAGATACTGACAGCTGGAATTTCAACAGCGTATTCACTGGAAAGTCCACAGAATGGGGGATGGGCACTAATGTGGCTTCTACCCTAGTGCACTGTTTGCCCAGGGTTCAATAAAAGATAGCTATGAAAATTAAAAAGTTAATTTTACCTCTCATTAGAATACATTGTTATTGAATACTATACCCTTCCCCTTTTTTATAGCATACTTTGTCTCCTGAATTAGTGTATGGCTAAACTTCTATAAAAAAGAGATCCCAAAATATAGTGGTTTAAAAAAAGAGAGAGAGAGAAGTTTCTTTCTTACATAATAAATAGTCCAGAATTCAGGGGACAGATCTACACCACTGAGATTCAGGATTCAGGATCGTTTTACCTGGTTGCCCCATGATCTATGAGCCTAATGTTTTTGTTTAGGTGGTCAAACTAGAATGCTCCACGTTTAGGTTCCAGCCCGTGGGAAAGGGAAATGAGTGGGAGGGATGTATGCCCATTGTCTTAGGCCCAGATGGAGAACTGGAACACAACACTCCTGCTCATGTGAAAAGAACTTGGTCATGAGGCCACATATGACTGCAAGGGAATTTGGGAAATACTGGGAGCTGGGTAATCAGTAATCGATTATTATGGGAAAAGGGAGAATGGGTTTTTGTGGACAGCCAGCTCTCTCAGCCACATCTTGATAGTATAGCATCTATTTTAGGCTTGATTCAGCTTCTTGTAAATCTCATTAATCATAGAAAGAGAACAGGATATAAACCTGTCAACCTTTCTAGTATCTTTTAGTGAAATTGACTCACAGAGCTATTTACATACTAATGACAAGGGCTTGGATTTCACCACATCTCTCTTATTTATCCAACCATATACTTACTTAGAACTATTTCTGCTCTCCCTCATATTTTTGCACATTAGTATACTTCAGTGTCTTGATTTTTCATTAATATATATTCAAAATGAGGCCTTCTCCTTCTCCTTCTCCTCCTCCTTCTCCTCCTCCTCCTCCTCCTTCTCCTTCTCCTTCTCCTTCTCCTCCTCCTCCTCCTCCTCTTCCTCCTCCTCCTCCTCCTCCTCCTTCTCCTCCTCCTCCTCCTCCTCCTCTTCCTCTTCCTCCTCCTTCTTCTTCTGCCTCTCTTCTATCTCTTACTGAATAACTTCTGCTTAATCAATTGCAAACCAAGAAGTGAAATGGGAATGAATGAAAGTCACCACAGGGAGTTCTATGCATAACTAGAGGCCCGATGCATGAAGATTCATGCAAGAATGGGCCTTCCTTCCCCTGGCTGCTGGCACCACCTTTGCTCTGGCTGGAGCCGCCTTTCTGCTCCAGCCCAGAGCTGCTGAGGTGATGCAGAATGCCTGCATCGTCGCCATGGCAATGACCAAGTATCCCGCCCCCAGCCACTCAGCGCCCACATGAGCAAATTAACCTGCCAACTTTGTTGGGTTAATTTGCATACTCACTCCTGATTGGCTGGTGGGCATTGTGAAGGTACAGTCAATTAGCATGTTACTCTTTTTTTTTTTAAATTTCTTTATTTTTTATTATTTTTTTAAAATATATTTTATTGATATTTTACAGAGAGGAAGGGAGAGGGATAGAGAGCTAGAAACATCGATGAGAGAGAAACATCGATCAGCTGCCTCCTGCACACCTCCCACTGGGGATGTGCCCGCAACCAAGGTACATGCCCTTGACCGGAATCGAACCCGGGACCCTTCAGTCCGCAGGCTGACGCTCTATCCACTGAGCCAAACCGGTTTCGGCAAATTTCTTTATTGATTAAGGTATTACATATGTGTCCTTATTCCCCCATTACCCCCCACCTCCCATTCATGCCCCCACCCCCCTGTTGCCTGTGTCCATTGATTAGGCTTATATGCATGCAAATAAGTCCTTTGGTTGATCTCTCCCCCTTACCCCCACTGTCCCCTACCTTCCCTGAGGTTTGACGTTCTGACTGAGAAAAATCACAGAACCGTAGAATATTCATAACAGGATCTTAGATCTAACATCAGCTGAACCTTAATCTCTGAAGATCTAATGATTCTGACAGAATATATATATATATAAAAGACTAATATGCTAAGTGTCCCCTCAGGAGTTTGACCAGGAAACCAGGAGTTCAATAGCTCGCTATGATGTGCACTGACCACCAGGGGGCAGTGTGGAATGAAGGAAGGCCCCAGCTGGCAGCCGGAAGGCCCCAATTGGCCTTGATCGCTGGCCAGGCCCTGGGTCTCTACCTGTGCGTGACTTTCATGCATTGGGCCTCTAGTCTCTTATAAAGGGCATCTGTTTATTGGCTTTTAATCTCTGTGTTAGGGCTCTGACTGGTTTGGCTCAGTGGCTAGAGTGTTGGCCTGTGGACTTTAGGGTCCCAGGTTCAATTCTGATCAAGGGCATGTACCTTGGTTGTGGGCACATCCCCAGTGGGGGGTGTGCAGAATATTTATGATTCTTTGTCCTAATCCTATTTGTGTTGTTTTAGTTGTAATTGTGTGTATCTAATTATATATCTATCACATCAATGACATGAAAAATCTTGGAAGGAGGGAAAAACATAACTTTAAGAAAAAAAAAATATTTTTATTGATTTCAGAGAGGAAAGGAGAGGGAGATAGAAACATTAGTGATGAGAGAGAACTATCAACCAGCTGCCTCCCACATGCCCCCCATTGGGAATCGAGCCCCAAACCCAGGCATGTGCCCTGACTGGGAATCAAACCAGCAAAGCATTGGTGCGTGGGTTGATGCTCAACCACTGGGCAACACCGGCTGGGCAAAACATAACTTTTTATTCCTAGGAACAAGCTTTGCTCTCTGATGCTATTCAATGAGTGTATATTGATACTATTATAATTTATAAAGCAGACCGTCTCCTCCTTCATTTGGCTTCTTAAGGCCCTTTCATTCATATGAAGTGCTAAAGATATTTTACAGAACTACCTAGATTTCCATACAGTTTTCTTTTGGTAAGTCTCATCCAATCTGCATAGGCAATATGGAGCTGCAATTCTGGAAATATTCAGGTATGCAGCACAAATTCCTAAGAAGTTACCTTGAAAATCCAGGGATTAAGGGTTTGGAGGGAGTAGCTTGAGTTGATGAGTTCATAGAAAGGTATATAGAAATTCTTCTAAACTTGTTGAACTCAACCTTCTACGTCTTTCTAAATAATTTATTGGGGGTGTAGGATTCCTTTTTCCCCAAGTGAGATACTGCCTCACATTCTTTGCTACTATTTGAAGCCCAGTTGTTCTCTAATAGTTCATTCTTAACATTTCAGAGGAGTTTCAGATATTTTCCTTAGGTTTGTTAATGATAAAGGCATCATGAAACTTTTCCAGACAAGCTGCATCTGGCTTCTTCTTGTTTGACACCCCCCATAACCCTGATTACTCAGCATTTGTGTACTTTTCTGCTTGTGTTTGTAAACTTGCACATTGGAGGAGAGAACTTTTTTAAGTTAGGGTTATCCAAAGTCAACTAAAGTAATAGTATACATAAGATGCAATTGTTGCCACTTCCTGGCCCCAAACAGGATAAGTTGAATAATGAACCTATTAGAATGCCCCTGTGAAATATCACAGGCTTTGGGACCTCTCACTAGTCCCTGCTCAATATTGGAAAATCATTTAATGCCACTCTAAAACATTATGACTTGCAATTTAGGTTTGAGATACTTAATTGAGTACCCAACGTCCTAAGTGGAAACCTGATATATAATACTTCTGGGCCTTTCAAAGAGAAAAATAAAGTCTGTGTTAGGAATCTTAATTTTGAATTACATTAAATACTTCTCTTACTATAGGCAGAACATTACTGAGAATGAACAGCTTTCTATATGTTAGTTATTTTATTTTGCAAGTACTAAACCCAGGCATTTTATTTCTACCTTCTTACTTAAATCATTTTTTCATTCATAATCTTCTACTTCTAAAGTTGAATCTTGAGGATTAGACGCCCAGAGTAAGAGGGCAGGCAATGGACTCCTTTAATAAGACAATAGGATTAAAAGCAAGGCTGGGTGAAGTTAAGCCTCCCTTCCCACCCCTACCCCCATGTCTTTTAGCTTTGATTTAACTTAACAAAGGGCAAGTCTGGAAAACTTGAGTCACAGTTTTCCCATAGTGAAGAGAAGATACCTCTTCTCCTATGGCATCTGAGCCATTTCCTTCTCTGGGCTTCCCTGGAAGAGGAGAAGGTGTGTTAAATAGCTGTGTGGGAGGCTATTTCCATTTAAGATCCAGAAGAGATTGCCTTTTGGGCTAACCTAGATTAACATGGGACTCAATCACAAAAGATTGAATTTGGCAGTTCAATGAGGCTAGTGGGGAACCCTCAAATTTTAGCTTTCTTGGACCTCTCCCCCATCCCATGTAGCATAAATAGAATCCAGGAGTTCTTGAAACTTCCAAAGAGGAACTTGCAAAGCAGTTAAGCTTAGAGCCAGTGGGCCTGCCCTATGTCCCAGTTTGAAACTGTCCTAGTTTACTCCAGTTGTTCCAGTGTAATTATAACATGCCTTCCTGTCACTCGCATCTTGATTTGGATGATAAATTTTATTGTCAACCTAGCCATGGAGCTTCCTGAGATGGAAGTGGTTCTGAAGCAGAGGCAGGAGGTGGACTGTTGGGCCAGACGGGTGGATGTAGGAAATGTCACAGATGTGGGGAGCTTTACAGCACAGCCAAGAACTGGGGTGGGGCTCCATTAAAATGAGAATGTTTAGTGAGCTTAGAGACCAGATCAGGGATGATTCCAGCAAAGGCGTTTATTTGTGAATGCCAGCAGGGGTAGCAGCAACCAGGTGGGCCTGGATGTCAAGCCTAAGACTGGAAAACTTCAATGGTTCTCTGTCTACACATAAACCACAGCATTCCAGACACCATCCAGACACTACTATGGAGATCAGAGGTGTGTAGGTACGTGCGCATGCACTGGTACGCATGAATGTGGTGGGAGGCTGAGGCATCTGCACTTCTTTTCTAGACAGGTCAGAACGTTACCTAAAGGGACCATTTCAATTATTGAACAGAGCTAAGTTTTAAACAGTCTTGAGGGAAGTTTAATTTCCTCCTGTAACCAGCTGTTAGAGGCTTGTAAGGAAGCTCAGAGCAGTTTCAGTCAAATTATAGAGTTACATTTTTCTTTGCATATCTAAGTTGCTGTATGAGGTATTGGTGACCCCATTAAATGTATATAAAAGCAATGTAGTATATTGACTAAACAAATGGCCAAAGGAGCCAGTCAGCTTGGGCCCAACTCCCAGTTCTGATAATTACAAATTATATGAATTTCTACTAGTTACCTAACTTCCCTAAGATTTTATTTTTTCCATGTTTAAAACGGAGATGATAATAATGCCTAACTCTGAGTGGTATTGAGAGAACTCAATGAGATATATGTACTGGGCACATGATATACCCTCAATGAACATTAGTGACCACCATTCTGATAGTTATAGTTCTCTATCTTATAAGTTGTATAACTTATAAGTACATATATTTACATCAATCCTACCTCTACCAATAGGATTCAGGCTCCTTAATGGCGTTAGATTTTCTTTCATTTGCACAGCACATGTTACGTTTTTCATGTGCTAAAGATTATCAATAAACTAGAGGCCCGGTGCACGAATTCATGCACTGGTGCTATCCCTTGACCTGGCTAGCGATTGGGGCTGATTGGGGACACGGGAGGTTGGTCAGTGGGGGGCAGGGCCGTGGGAGGTTGGCTGGAAGCCCCGATAGGGGCCATGGGGCTGGCCAGCCTGGGGGTAGGGACCGTGGGAGGTTCAGCCCGCTGGGAGGAGGGACTGTGGGAGGTTGGCCAGCCAGCCCTATTGGGGCTGATCGGGGCTGGCTGGTCTCAGGAGGTTGACTGTGGGAGCACACCAACCACCAGGGAGCAGCTCCTGCATTGAGTGTCTGCCCTCTGGTGGTCAGTGTGATCATAGCGACTGGTCGTTCGGTCATTCAGTCATTCGGTCATTCAGTTGCTTAGGCTTTTATATATATAGATGTCCCTTCACCTGTTGACTATAGAAGGCTCAAGTTCTTCATAATATAGTACAAGTCATTTTTATTTTCTCTTTCATCTCCAATATACAATAGATCAGTAAATATTGCATTTTCTGCTTCCAGAACACACTTTACTTCCATTTACTTCTTTCTTTTACCATTGCTGCCACTCTATTTCAAACCACCATAATATTTCACCCAGATTCTATGCAATAGTCTCTTCATTTGTACCCTCTTTTCCATTCTTGGTCCTCTCCAATTTTTTCTTTCTTTCTTTCTTTCTTTTTTTTTTTTTTTTTTTTTTTTTTTTTTTTTTTTAGCAAATGTAATATATATATAAATCGGACCACATCACTCCCTTGCTTAAAATACTGTAAGGGCTATCCTTGTCTTAGAATAAAACCCAACTTTTTTTTTTTTTTAACCATAACCTATAAAGTTCTAAATTAGGAGCTATAAATTCAAACTCCCATAGATAGATGCCAAATTGACAACATAAATAAGTGAAAAAGGCTGGGTTGGTGAACGTGAGGTCATAGGCCTGCCTGTCTTAAAGGTGTGGACCCATATGGGCCTTTTTATATCAACATCTTGGATTGGGGGGGGGGGTCTCAGACAATAGAAGTGGTATAGATTTGGTCATCAAACCTACTGAAAACTGGGTTGTAGTAATAAATTTTTAGTAAAGGTGTGGCTATCATGTAAGAATGCAGGCCCACAATGCCCTGGCCGGTTTGGCTCAGTGGATGGAGTGTCAGCCTGCGGACTGAGGGGTCCTGGTTCGATTCTGGTCAAGGGCATGCGCCTTGGTTGTGGGCTCATCCCCAGTGGGGGGTGTGCAGGAGGTGGCTGATCGATGTTCTATCTCATTGATGTTTCTCTCTCATCGATGTTTCTGACTCTCTCCCTTCCTCTCTGTAAAAAAAATCAATAAAATATATTTAAAAAAAAAAAAGAATGCAGGCCCACTGCTGACAGATTGTTTGAATTTTTTGAAAATCCATAAGTTATTATGTGCTATTGCCTTATTTTCAATGTTTGGTAACTAATTAAAATACCCCCTTTTCGAGAGAAACCAAGATGGTGACCTAGGTAAGCACCTAAACTGCTGCCTTGCACAACAATTTCAAAACTACAACTAAAAGACAGAACGGACATCATCCAGAACCACAGGAAGGCTGGCTGAGTGGAAATTCTACAACTAGAAGGAAAGAGAAAAGCTCACACAGAATCAGAGGAGCGGCAAAGAGCTGAGGTACGGAGACACGCGCACAGAGAGGAAGAGCAGCTGAGTGCCTGGCTGACTTTCTCTGGCAGGAGGGGGAAGGAAGCCCCCCGACTGCACTAAATCCCAGTTCCGACTGCACTGAACCCCAGTTCTGGGTGAAATCCCGTGGACCCAGGCTCATACAGGGGGAGTCTAGACTGTTAGGTAGAGAGAAAGGCACACAGAGACTCAGAGACCCTGGGGAGCCACGGCGGGCAGGGGTCTGGAGGCGTGTGCACGCGAGTGCTCTCAGAGAAGACTGAATGCAGAGGTTGCTGCAGGCATTCCCTAGCGGAGGGAGTCGGAAGCTCCTGACTGCAATGAACCCTAGTTCCGACTGCACTGAACCCCAGTTCCGGGCGAGCCCCTGGGGACCCACACTCTTACGGGGGAAATCTGGACTGTCAGGCGGAAACTCAGGGGGGCTGCAGAAGGCAGAGGTCTGGAGGCGCGTGCGTAAGGGCAGGGCTGACGGGAAGCTAAGACTGCTCCGCCCTGAGACTCTGCCCCTGAGCTGAGCACAGAGGCTTTTGCAATTTTGCAAGTCTAATCCTATAAGGCTGTCTCCAGCACTGAACTTCTCCCGGCATAGACACAGCTGATCCTCACAGCCAACTGGCCTGGAGGTCAATTCCTCCCAGTGATACCAACAACAATCAAGACTTAACTACAACAAGGCTGTACACACAGTCCACAAAGGGGTGCACCAAGAGTGTCCACCTCAGGTTAACTGGGGAGGCTGACCCACTGGGCCATATAGGAAACCTAGCACACAAATCTACCCTACCAACTCAGGGAAGCAACGAAAATGCGGAGACAAAGAAACAGATCACAAATGAAAGAAATGGAGGAAAACAAACAACTGGATATAGAATTCAAAACCATGGTTATAAGGCTTTTCAAGAATATCCTAGAAAAGGCCGATAAATTTAGCGAGACCCTCGAAGATATGAAAAAGGGCCAACTAGAAATTAAACATACACTGACTGAAATAAAAAATATTATACAGAGACCCAACAGCAGACTAGAGGAATGCAAGAATCAAGTCAAAGATTTGAAATACAAAGAAGCAAAAAACACTCAACAGGAAAAGCAAAAAGAAAAAAGAATCCAAAAAGTTGAAGATAGTGTAAGAAGCCTCTGGGACAACTTCAAGTGTACCAACATCGCAGATAAAGAGCCTCAAAGATAAGAAAAAGCTAAAGGTGTTCATCACCACCAAACCAGTATTATATGGAATGCTGAAAGGTATTCTTTAAGAAGAGGAAGAGGAAGAAAAGGTAAAGATAAAAATTATGAACAACAAATACATATCTATCAACAAGTGAATCTAAAAATCAAGTGAATAAAAAATCTGATGAACAGAATAAACTGGTGAATATAATAGAAGCAGGGGCATAGAAAGGGAGTGAACTGATAATTCTCAGGGGGAAAGGGGTATGGGGGGTGCAGGAAGAGACTGGACAAAAATCGTATACCTATGGATGAGGACAGTGGCGGGGAGGTAAGGGCAGACGGTGGGGTGGGAACTGGGTGGAGGGGAGCTATGGGGGGAAAAAGGAGAAACAATTGTAATAATCTGAACAATAAAGATTTATTAAATTTAAAACAAAATAAAAAAATAAAATACCCCCTTCCCCCCCCCCCCCCCCGCCCCCCCAACATACACACACAGCTGTGGACCTAATCCAGGCATGAGACCTCTGTTCTACATGACTGGGCTCTTATGTAGCTTTCCACGCTTCTGTCTCCCATGCTCTACCATTATCTTCTTTATGTCTCTTGAAGGTGCTGTGCTCTGTTTCACATCAGAGCCTTTGGACATGCTACTTCGCCTGCATGGATTATTTTTCCCCTCTGTAGCTTGCATAGCCTTCTTATCCTTCAGGTGTCACTTTAGAATGACAACTCCTCAAATAGGCCTTCTTTTCCAAGACTCCTTAACTTAGCTTAAGTTACCTAGAAAGAAGAACATGAGACAAGGATTATGTACTAAGCTTTGTTTGCTAGGTACACTCCCAGGGCAGTGAGGCTATGAGAAAAGAGAAAGCAGGATGGGAAGCAGTGCAAAGTGAAGCATCACAATGCTGCCACTGCTTCGTGACAAGCCATGAAGAGGCATAGCTGGGTCACAAGGGATGGACTGTATGGATAAACATTTGCTTCTGTTAGGTATTGAATGGGGATTATCCATATGGGCCTTTTTATATCAACATCTTGGATTGGGGATTCTCAGACAATGGAAGTGGTATAGATTTGGTCATCAAGCCTCCTGAAAACTGGGTTGTAGTAATGAATTTTTAGTATAGGCTATTTTTTCCCCCTCATCCAGAGGCAGGCCAGGATGGATAAGTTTTCTCCTTATTTTCCTATGACTAATTTTTTTAAGTCCAAAGGTTTTAGCTTTATTCAGGGGTTTCATTTCCAGATCCTAATCTCTGGGAACTGAGGCATCACATTTGTTCCATTCCTACCTGGCCATTAAAAATCTATTGGTTCCTGAAACTAACATACACACACACACACACACACACACACACACACACACACACACTCCAACCCTAGGGACCTCATTGTGAGTTTACACTCACTGCTCTGGGTTTCAGTTCCTCCTTTGTTTTTGGCCCTTAGAGGTTTCACATAGTTTCTTAATTCAGCTAGGTTTCCAAAAGAATATTTGCAATATTTTAGCCAGCGTTTTTTTGGTATTTTGTTGTGAGGAGATTTTCAGGATTTTTGGACTGTAGTCCAATATTTTTGGAAACAGAAATCACATTAAAATCACACATTTATTGGCTTGACTTTTGTCTTTCTCCCCCAAGAGACTGTTTTCCACAAGGGCAGGAACCTTGCCCGTTTGAGTCCTGTGCTGCACCAAGTGTTTGGTCCGTAATTGGCATTCGTGACACAATTGAAAGAATGAGTCTTGATAATGGTAATGTGGAACTGGAGTTGTAACTCTGCTCTGAGTTCCAGAGAATACTGACCCTGTTTCACTCAATTTGTCTCCCCAGGAAATTTCCTACAGCTTCAGGAATAGAGCAGATTTAAAAAAAATGTATTTGGTGGTTAATTTATCTTCATTTATGTGAAAATTATAAAAATAAGTAGGGCCTTTAAATTTAGTTATTTTAAGAGGGATATTTATAGTATTATTTTTCTAAGATTTCCCTGATCCCTCAAACTAAAAGTAATTTTTTCTCCATATATTTCTTAGAGCTCTTCTTGCTTTGCCCATTCTGTTGTGTACCTGCCTCATCTTCATTGCCAGACTCTAAGCTCTTGAGGGTGGTTCTTGTCTGTATTCTGGGGTTTTAATCCTCTAGTGCATGCAGGGTTTTCAATGTCAGCACTGTTGACATTTTGACTGGGTAATTCTTTGTTTGGGGCAGCTGTTCTGTGCACTGTAGGATATTTAACAGCACCCCTGGCTTCTACCCACTGGATGCAGTTGTGAAAATAAAAATTTCTCCAGATAATGTCAAATGTCCCCTGGGGGACAAAAACGTTCCCCTTTGAGAACCATCATCATAGAGTGTCTTACACAGAGTGAGCGCTTCCCATTTGATCATTACATAAATTCTATAGCAAATGTTGATTGAGTCCCACAAAGATAAACATGGAATTTATGTTTTCTTGGGGAAATTGGTCTGCTGTTGCACCATCCTCTTGTTTGCAGGTCTGAGCCCGCACTAGGGTGAGCTCCATTCCTGTCACTGCTCATTGTCAACTCCCTCCTCAAAGCCTGTTCTCTCATTCTCATCTACTTACTTATGACCTGAAAACATCTGGAGGTTTATAGTTTTGTTGTGTAGCTTAAGCCCACTGCTTTCATAATTCATGCATTCATTTTCTGACAAACATTGCCGGTCTAATTTACATTCTAATGCACTTGTTTTACAGATGACAGAATTTCTGAGCACATATAGACACAGAAGATTAGAATATTATTTGTTGAAATAAATGAGGAAATTTGGCCTGGGAACTGTAATATTCCATTAGCAAGGACACACCTCATTTAATCAATTTTGAGATGAAACATTGCTGCTTTCCCATTTTCCCGTATTTTACAGTGTTTTTAACAGTTTAGAATTATGTATAAAAGTGTAAGCAATAAATTGTGTTTTATAAAAAAAGATGTTTAAGTTAGAAACAAAGCTTAGAGCAAGTAACACATTTTAGGTAACAAAAATAATTTTAGGCAATGCCAATTACTTTAAATAATGAAAATTGATGGTGGAGAGCTCTGACAGAGCTATTGCCTTCTCCTCTCTTTCTCTCTCCGTTTCCACTCTCAGGGAGCTGGCTCCCCATCACCCTATGTACTGTGACCGGCAACTGGGGTGGTGGTGGTGGTGGTGTTGGTGGAAGGTACAGAGTCTTGGTGGGGTGTGTAGATTAAATTCCATTATCTCCACTTGATAATTGAGGACAGAGGCTCAGAGGGATTAAATCATTTTAAAAAATGGTTTCACTAGCGGAGGTCAGAACAGTCTCCTTTTTCCCAGAGGTCCTTCTACCATAAGACATATTCAAATAGTGATGTCATATTCCAGAAATAGCTGGGGAAGTGCAAAAAGCCTTTCTCTGTCCCTATGCTTACAGTCAACAGCAGCACAATGGCTGGAACTTTTCCTCAGGTGAGCCCTCAAGTTGAAATCATTTTCTCCTGGGACCTCGCAGAATCCCCAGGTGGAATCCAAATACAGGCTATGGCTCATAAGGAAATGTCCCAGGAGAAGCCAATGCAATAATATAATGTGAAGAATTCTGAGAGTTATGAAACATTAAAGATAAAGGAGTCGAGAAAGCATGAAAAGCAAAGCTATGGTTCTTTGGAAGAATCAAGCAAAGATGACCTTTGTGTTTTTCCTGGGAGCAGATATTAAGAGGAATTCAAATAATGAAGCTGAATGCCAGACCCACACCAGACAAAATTCAGCTGTGTTTGTTTGTAATTTTTACATTCTCTTGAAGCAAATTCATTCCTGAATAGCAACAAGAAAGGCAAGTCATACAAAGCACAGGTCTTCAAGTCCCATCTCAGCAAAATATTGGAAAGCCATCTCAGTGAAATATGATTTTAAATAATCTTGTTTTTTCTACTAGGAGAAAAATACATCAATTAAAAAATTTGGAAACCATGGGGAAAGATAATCATTGTAATTATTATGCATGTTTTTACGTATTTCTGAGGCAATACATATGCATGGAGTGGGAGGGGACATCTATATCTGTATCATGTCTATTTAACTATATATCTATTACTCAGTGAGATAATGCAATAATTAATTAATGACATTTTATTACCTGCTGTTTTCACTTAACTTTCAGTGAATTTTTTATCAATTCATTAAATAATTTAATATTCTTTAAAAACTATTTCTTTATTAATATCAGAGAGGAAGGGAAAGGGAGAGATAGAAATATTAATAATGAGAGAGAATCATTGATTGACTGCCTCCTGTATGCCCCTTACTGGGGAATGAGCCCGAAACCCAGGCATGTGCCCTTGGCCGGCATCAAACCCAGGACCCTTCAGTCTGCAGGCCAACACTCTATCTACTGACCCAAACTGGCTAGGGCTTAATATTCTTCTGTAATGTTATTTTTAGTAGTTCGAGAGTTAACAAGAAACTTGCAACTATGAGGTCAATTTGAAAAAAAAATTACTGCTTTGTAATTTTCATTTACTTTTTAATTTTCTCACTCTACCCAATGATTTCAATTTCCACATTTATGCTTATATTATATTTATTTAACACGAGACTAAGAACTTTCTTCATATCTTATGGTTGACTTACCTCACAGTCCTCAAGTTAAGTGGCTGAAAGGAAAGCTTTAAGGTACAAAATTTTTAGATATTTCATTCATTTCAAAATCCTTTCCTGTCCTTGATTATTTGTTCCCGTTACCACAGGAGGTAAATTATTACCCCGTTTTCAGATGAGAGAAGTAAAGAATGAAAATATTAAGCATATGAGGGTTGCTCAGCTGTAAAGTGGATACGGAATTCAATTATTTCTGAGTATTTCTCACCCTGAATTTTTTTCCTTCAGTGTTTAAACCTTGTGATGACACTTCCTGTTCCTAACCACCTCTGTTGTCTGAAGCTTTTGCTTTCTTGATATTTTTTAGACATCTCACTTTCCCCCTCCCTTTCATTATCAGATTGGCAGAACAATATGTTGATAACTTTTATTGATTAAAGCAAGAATAAAGCCTTTTCCCCCTAGTAGTTTAAGGTCTATTTGCTTCAGGCAGGCCTTTCTAACTCACTTTTTCCCTTGTTCAACTTTTGACCTCCATTGCTATTAGTGTGTTTTAATATTATAAATCCAATTGTCTTATTAATTATCTCATGACATTAGTGAAATTCCATGTAAAGACTCAGTTGGATCCAAAAAGTATAGTTTGTAAAGATACTTTAAGATAACAGTCATATTAATTGCGATTTTGGACTTGCAGTCTAATGAGGAACCACCCCAAGTCCAGAGAAACAAAGGAGAGGACTACTCTTTTATGGACTTGGGAGCGGCTGCTATAAATGAAGAGTCCATTGGAGGGAACTGAAAGTTCAAAGTAAAGTGACTTTTCATTGGCTATGACTATGGTACTATAATAACTTCCAGGATTAGGTTCTATTAACCCACTCTCAAGCACATAAACAGATAAGTGGAAATTTTAAGGTCTAATATAGGCATGTAAATGCTTATTTTATTCAAGTAAATGAAAAAATAGTATTATCTTATAACTTTTTAAAGACCGAATCCTGGCTTTCATTTTTTTGAAGCTGTTTGGAAAATAAATAATTTAATTGAAGCTTTTGTTAATAAATGTAGGTGTAACACAGCATTTATTTTATTTGTAAACAGGACAAAATAGCTATTTTATTATGAACATTTATAGATATTAAAAAAGTATTAGCACCATTTCTTTTAAAAGTTTGTAAAATCTAAATAGATGTATAGCTAGGTTAATAGAAAATGCAAGTATGTTCACATTGTAAAGCCTGACTATAGTAAGGGTAACAAAATATCATTTTGATACCAAAAAACTAGCTAATGTAGAATAATTGCTCCCCCCCCAAAAAAATGTGTGTTTTTTTTCTTGCTGTTGGTTACATCTTTGAGAAGTTTTGGTTGTGAATGCATAGCCCATAAACATTTTAAAATTTCTTATCAAATCACAGACCAAAATTGTATTTTTAGAATGCAATTTTAGAATCTCATTAAGCAGTGAACTCATTCATCATAAAACATCATGCATTGTTTGTTTTAGAGAGAATACTGAACAGCTCATATCCTTTGCTTAAAAATAGACCATTTTTCTTCTCAAAGCAATTATCATCTCTTTGGTCCAATTTTCTCTTCTCTGGTATTCAACAAGACCAGTTCCAATGAGCTTTTATTTTATTATACTGACCATGAAATTATGCCACTTTCCCCACCCTGTTACCTCAAAGCTGTGGAATTTAAGTGTTTTGTTTTGTCAGAAGCATATATATTCAGATATAGCAAATCTCTATGTAATGACTCTTAGTGATTCCTAAGAATGGGCTAATGTGACTATTAAATGTAAGAGGTAGTTAAGTGGTTCAGAACACAAATTTTGGGAACCAGACTTCCTAGTTCAAATTCTGGTTCTCTTATAGCATGTGATCTTGGTCAAGTTACTTAATAACTCTGTGCCTCAGTTTTATTGCTTGTAAAATGGGAGATGATAATAATAACTACCTTATTGGATTATTGTGAAAATTAAGTGGATTACTATATGTCAAGCCCTAGAACTCTGCTGGGCATATAGTTAGTCTTGCACAGTTACTTTTATTATTATCCTGAAATCTATTACTTTCCTTTGAAATTTTAACAAAATTCAAAATAATTAATTTACAATCTAAGAATTTCTTTCTACAACTTGTAATATGCAGCGAGTAATAACCTAATTCTGTCCTGGGAGCCTAGAAGCATTTTCCATAAGCTTACAAAGTTTTCTTCATCTTTAAAAAATTCTTTTTTGGTAAATTGAACATAGGGGTGCATATATCCTTTCTGATTGATGTTTCTAGCTTCTTGGGATATATTCCTAGAAGTGGTATTACTGGGTCAAATGGGAGTTCCATTTTTAGTTTTTTGAGGAAACTCCATACTGTTCTCCACAGTGGCTACACCAACCTGCATTCCCACCAGCAGTGCACGAGGGTTCCTTTTTCTCCGCATCCTCACCAACATTTGTCATTTATTGATTTGTTGATGATAGCCATTCTGACAGGTGTGAGATGGTACCGCATTGTCGTTTTGATTTGCATCTCTCGGATAATTAGTGACTTTGAGCATGTTTTCATATGTCTCTTGGCCTTCCTTCTGTCTTCTTTTGAAAAGTTTCTATTTAGGTCCCTTGCCCATTTCTTGATTGGATTGTTTATCTTCCTTTTGTTGAGTTGTATGAGTTCCCTGTAAATGTTGGAGATTAAACCCTTATCAGTGATAACATTGGCAAATATGTTCTCCCATGTAGTGGTCTTTCTTGTTGTTTTGTTGATGGTTTCTTTTGCTGTGCAAAAGCTTTTTATTTTGATGTAGTCCCATTTGTTTATTTTCTCTTTATTTTCCATTGCCCTAGGAGCAGTATCAGTGAAGAAGTTCCATCGGCATATGTCTGAGATTTTGTTGCCTGTGGATTCCTCTAGTATTTTTATGGTTTCCCGTCTTATGTTTAAGTCCTTGATCCATTTTGAGTTTATTTTTGTGTATGCTGTAAGTTGGTGGTCTAGTTTCATTTTTTTGCATGTATCTGTCCAATTTTCCCAACACCATTTATTGAAGAGACTGTCTTGACTCCATTTTATGTTCATGCCTCCTTTGTCGAATATTAATTGGGCATAGTGATTTGGGTTGATTTCTGGGTTCTCTATTCTATTCCCTTGATCTATATGTCTGTTCTTGTGCCAGTAGTAGGCTGTTTTGAGAACAGTTGCTTTGTAATACAGCTTGATATCTGGTATTGAGATCCCACCTACTTTGTTCTTCTTTCTCAGGATTGCTGTAGCTATTCGGAGTCTTTTTTTATTCCAGATGAATTTTTGGAGAGTTTGTTTTAGGTCTGTGAAATATGCTGTTGGTATTTTAATGGGGATTGCATTGAATCTATAGATTGCTTTGGGTAGAATGGACATTTTGATGATGTTGATTCTACCAATCCATGAACACGGTATGTTCTTCCATTTGTTTATATCTTCCTCTCTCTCTTTTTTCAGTGTCCTGTAGTTTTTTGCATATAGGTCTTTTACTTCTTTAGTTAAGTTTATTCCTTGGTACGATGATAAATGGGATTGCTTTTTTAGTCTCTCTTTCTATAAGTTCACTATTGGTGTATAGAAATGCCATAGATTTCTTGGCGTTAATTTTGTATCCTGCTACATTGCCGAATTCATTTATTAAGTCTAATAATTTTTTGATGGAGTCTTTAGGGTTTTCTATGTACAGTATCATGTCGTCTGTGAATAAGGACAGTTTTACTTCTTCTTTTCCAATTTGGATGCCTTTTATTCCTTCTTCTTGTCTGATAGCAATGGCTAGTACTTCCAGTACTATGTCGAACAGGAGTGGTGAGAGAGGGCATCCCTGTCTTGTTCTTGTTCTTAGGGGAAATGGTTTTAGTTTTTGTCCATTGAGTGTGATGCTGGCTGTGGGTTTATCATATATGGCTTTTATTATGTTGAGTTATGATCCTTCTATTCCCACCTTGCTGAGAGTTTTTATCAAGAAAGGGTGTTGGATTTTGTCAAATGCTTTTTCTGTGTCAATTGATATGACTATGTGATTTTTATCTCTCAATTTGTTTATGTGATGTATCATGTTTATTGATTTGCGGATATTGTACCATCCTTGCATCCCTGGTATAAATCCTGCTTGGTCATGGTGTTTGATCTTTCTGATGTACTGCTGGATCTGATTTGCTAGAATTTTGGCATCTATGTTCATGAGGGATATTGGCCTGTAATTCTCTTTCATTGTGTTGTCTTTATCTGGTTTTGGTATTAGGGTGATGCTGGCTTCATAGAATGAGTGTGGAAGTGTTCCTTCCTCTTGAATTTTTTGGAATAGTCTGAGGAGGATAGGTTTTAGTTCTTCCTTGAATGTTTGGTAAAACTCTCCTGTGAAGCCATCTGGGCCTGGGCTTTTGTTTGCTGGAAGCTTTTTGATGACTGCTTCAATTTCTTCCATAGTTATCAGTGTATTGAGATTTTTAGAATCTTCCTGATTGAGTTTTGGAAGGCTGTATTTTTTTAGGAATATGTCCATTTCCTCCAGGTTGTCTAGTTTGTTGGAATAGAGTTGTTCATAATATTTTTAAACAATTCTTTGTATTTCTGTGAGGTCTGTTGTGATTTCGCCTCTATTATTTCTGATTTTGTTTATTTGAGTCCTCTCTCTTTGCTTCTTGGTGAGCCTGGCTAGAGGTTCATCAATCTTGTTTATCCTTTCAAAGAACAAGCTCTTGGTTTCATTGATCTTTTGTATTGTTTTTTTGGTCTCAATGTCATTTATCTCCACTCTGATCTTTATTATCTCCTTCCTTCTGCTCACTCTGGGCTTTTCTTGTTGCTCTCTTTCTAATTCTTTGAGTTGTAGCATCAGATGATTTACTACCATTTTTTCTTGTTTTTTGAGGTAGGCCTGTAGAGCTATAAACTTCCCTCTTAGGACTGCTTTCATTGTGTCCCATAGGTTTTGGATTGTTGTGTTTTTATTGTCATTAGTTTCCAAAATGTTTTTAATTTCTTCTTTGATCTCATTGGTAACCCAATCAATATTTAATAACATGCTATTCAGCTTCCAAGTGTTTTGGATTGTTTTTATTGTAGTTTATTTCTAATATTATGCCATTGTGGTCTGAAAAGATGCTTGGTATAATTTCAATCTTCTTGAATTTGGGGAGATGTTGCTTGTGACCCAGTATGGTCTATTTTTGAAAATGTCCCATGTGCACTTGAGAAGAATGTATATTCCGCAGCTTTGGGGTGAAATGTTCTGAAGATGTCAATTAAGTCCATCTGATCTAGTGAGTCATTTAGGATTGTTGTTTCTTTGCTGATTTTTTGTCTAGAGGATTTATCCAGTGATATCAGTGGTATATTAAAGTCCCCTACTATGATTATATTGTTGTCTATCTCTCTCTTGATATCTTCCAGGTGATTTTTTATGTATTTGGGTGCTTCTGCATTGGTTGCATATATGTTTACCAAGGTTATATCCTCTTGTTATATCGATTCCTTTAGTATTATGAAGTGGCCTTCCTTATCTCTTGTTATGGCCTTCACTTTGAGGTCTGTTTTGTCAGATATAAGTATTGCTACCCCAGCTTTTTTTCATTTCCATTTGCCTGAAAGATATTTTTCCATCCCTTCACTTTCAGTCTGTGTGAGTCCCTTGTTCTGAGGTGGGTCTCTTGTAGACAGCATATATATGGGTCATGTTTTTTTATCCATTCAGCCACTCAATGTCTTTTGATTGGAACGTTTAGTTCGTTTACATTTAAAGTTATTATTGAAAGGTACTTATTTGTAGCTATTTTTATTTTTTGAGGCTTTGTTCCTTTTTACATTTTTGTTTCTTCTTTTTACAGCATACCCTTTAGCATTTCTTGCATTGCTGGTTTGGTAGTGATAAACTCCCTTAGCCTTTTTTTGTCTGTGAAGCTCCTGATTTCCCCTTCAATCTTGATTGATAGTCTTGCTGGATAGAGTATTCTTGGATTGAGTCCCTTGCTTTGCATCACCTTGTATATCTCCTTCCATTCCCTTCTAGCTTGATGTGTTTCTGTTCAGAAATCATTTGATAATCTTTTATATGTGCATTTGCACATTCAATCATTCCCATTTATTACACAATTACTGTGGTGCTTGAGAACTCAGTAAAGAGCAAATAGGAAACACTCTCTGCTATATGGGAGCTTATATTTAAATCTTAAAGCCAGGCAATCTACCTAATAAAAGAGTAACATGCTAATTGACTGTACCTTCATGGTGCCCACCAGCCAATCAGGAGTGAGTATGCAAATTAACCCAACAAAGCTGGTGGGTTAATTTGCATACATGGGCACCGAGTGGCCAGGGGCAGGGCGGGACACTTGCGTCGTTGCCATGGCGATGCTGCAGGCATTCCACACCACCAGCTGCTCTGGGCCTCTGGGCAGCATGGGAAGGTGGAAAGGTGGCTCTGGGCCAGAGCGAAGGTGGTGCCAGCAGCCAAGGGAAGGAAGGCCCATTCTTGCATGAATCTTCATGCATCGGGCCTCTAGTCCTATATAATAAAAGGTTATTATGCAAATTGTCCCCTCAGGAGTTCAACTGACCAGGAGTTTGACCACTTGCTATGACGTGCACTGAGCACCAGGGGGCAGCACAGAATGAAGGAGGGCCCCGGCCAGCAGCCGGGGGAAGGAAGGCCCCGATCGGCCCTGTTCACCAGCCAGACCTAGGGGCCCTACCTGTGCATGAATTTCTAGTAAACAATAACAGGGCATGTTTGTTTGGAAACTCCTCTCTAACCCCTCCTCCTTGAACATCATTTTGAAGCCAATGTCTATCCTTCTCTTCACCATTGTATTCAATAATCTATTAATTTTTCATTTAAAAAATCACTATGCCCCTTTAAATGAACAGTGTGGTAAAATTTGGTTTTAGCAATGAATGTAGAGATAATATGCCAACTTTCTTATTGAATTCATTTGATTTTTTTCTCACTGATAATGATAACAATCTATCTTCTTATGAAAAAGCATCATCATGACTCATCCTTGAAGTTGGGGAATTGAGCTTTAGTTGTAAGTTTATCAGACGTTTTCATAATGTTCACCCTTAAGACTGGGAAAAGGAATGCAGCTGGACAATAAATACAGTAACAACATGTGTTGAAAAATCAGTTCCTTGTTGACTGTATACAAAACACAAATTTCTAAAAGTTCTTAATGCTGCTACTTCCTCTGTGGATTATGTAGGAAATGCTTTTGTCTGAATAATCATTCCTGGAAGGAAAGCCTTCAAAATAGATTCAGAGAGAGAGAATGCATGTGTATGTAGAGGGGGGGAGGAAGGAAAAGAGGGGAGAGACTGAGAAGAATCAGATTATTGTGGAATAGAATCAGACAAATGCATTTGCCTAGTATAATTAAAGAACATAATCGGAAGGTAGCAACAGCATCTAATTATACAAAGTCCTTTGTGTACTGCAGTCACTACATTGTTTAAAATAAACTAATATCAACAATGAACAGAAAATCTAAGGGTTAAAGAAAACAATGATCAGGGACTAAGTTTTTATTAGAGAGAGAATAAAAAAAAACACACCGAAAAGTTTAATTGTCTGGATAGTCAGGGAAAAAATAATTATTACCCTCTTGATGAAGTTATTTAGGCCCAGAAAGGCAAAAGTGGGTTATTTCCCCTCAGTTATCTTGACTTTGGCTACAAATAACTCTGCTTCATTTTGGATGGGAGACCTATCAAGTGAATGCTGAGTGGAGGTGAAATGGTACATTCCTGGAGTCCTTTGCAGTGAAGTGGATTTCAGCCTGGGGCTGTTGCATATGGGATGTGTGTGTGGGGTGTGAGCACTTTTCAAACAATAATATCCCCAGACATTACCCCTTTGTAATTTTAAAAAGTTTTTCCTGGTGATTCTGAACTCTCTCTCAGCCCAGTCACACTTCCACTTCCTGTCAGGACCCACTTTTGAGGAACTGGGAACAGATTGCTTCTAAAAGATCCATTAGTGTTCTAGAAGAGCCAGTTAATTTCACATAAGAACGCTTTCATCTTAATAGAAGTCTTTTTTTTTTTTAAATGAAGGTTGGCCCAGACCCAGAAAGACTAAGAATCTGAACAAATGCAATTTTATATGTGAAGAGTAGTAAATAAATTAAGAGGAAAAAATGAATGCTGTTAGTGTGGTGGCTGGGATGGGAAGAACTGGATTGAGCTGTTGGGGGTCAGCTATCCTTGAAGGTGAGGGTCATTTCTTTAAAAAGAAGGACACACACACACTCACACACACTCCTTGTGAAAAGTGGTAGCCTTCCCAGAGGGACATCAGGGTTATCTCGCACATATGCCATTTATTGCAAGTATGCAACAGTTAAGATATTATTATTATTAAAATATTTTTATTGATTTTAGAGAGGAAGGGAGAAGGAGATTAAGATAGAAACATCCATGATGAGAGAGAATCATTGATCGGCTGCCCCACTGGGGATCAAGCCCACACCCTGGGCATGTGCCCTGCCTGGGAATCAAACTATGACCTCCTGGTTTATAGGTCAATGCTCAATCACTGAGCCACGTTGGCTGGGCAAGATACTATTAGATTCATGCCTTTAAATGTCTCTTTGGTCCAACTTCAGTTTGCATCTTGAAAAAGGTGTGGAGTGATTGGGGCCAGTGCCAGAAGTGGGTGCAAGCAGCAGCTGCTGCCCCGCTCGCCCTTCCGGAGCAGGGGGAGGTGGAGAAGCCCTGAGGGGCGATCAGGGCTGGCAGCCACTGCTTGCACCAACTGATGGTGCCGAGTGATCGGGACCGGCTCTGGAACCAGCAACGGGTGCAAGCGCGGCTGGCGCCGGCAGCAGGTGTGAGCACCAGGTGGGACTGCTGCACTTGGGAGCAAAGAATTTTCAGTAACCACCAGAGGATCACCCCAATGACACCTTGGTCTGTTGCCCCCGCTCACCTGCTCCACCATCCCACTGTGGCCAACGCCCACCATGTTCCACACACGCCCCCTGCTGGTCAGTGCATGTCATAGCGACCAGTTGTTTGGTTGTTCCGGTTGTTCCACCATTTGGTCTATTTGCATATTAGCCTTTTACAACATAGGACTAGAGGCCTGGTGCACGAATTCATGCTGGGGGGGGGGGGAATCCCTCAGGGTGGCCTGCAGAGATCTGCCCCAGCTCGTGCCCCCAGCCTCGCAGCCCCAGCTCGCGCCCCAAGCCTCACAGAACCGCAGCCCTGCCTGGCATCCTGCCTTGGCCTGGGCCACCCCCTCACCTGCTCCACCATCCCGCCTGTGGGGTGATTGGATGGGGCTGGGCCCCCCACTTGGCTCCCTCAGCATCTGGGAACCGGGCAGCAGCCCCACCCGCTGCCGCCACTGCTGGTCGAATGTCTGCAGGGCGATCAGGACCCCGCTGTGGGGCAATCGGGACCCCGCTGCCTTGGTCTGGTGCCACCCACTCACCTGCTCCACCATCCCACTGTGGTCCCCCTCTCGTCGGGCCCATTGGGGTGGGCAGCGCCTCCACAGCCGCCCGCTGCCAGTGCTGCGTTGCTGATGCCCACCATGTTCCGCACGCCATAGCAAGCAGTCGAACTCCCGGTCTCCCAGTGGAACTCCCGGTTGAACAACTGCCTGAAGGGACTATATTCGGCTTTTAATACATAGGATTAGTAAGACAGTTTCAAGAACTAGTTAAAACACATTTTTTCCTTGTGTCTTAATCTTGGCAGATTCACACTATTTTATTATATAGCATAAAGAAAATAAAATACCTTGAGACATTCTTCATGTTGTTCAGGGTAGCAGCGACCCTTCCCTGGGTTTGGAGGCTGGAGGGTTAATAAGGAGGCAAAGCTGTCAAGCCCCAGTTTCCTGGGGTGTTCTCCAGGTCTTACTTTGAATGAATGACCTGAGTGAGCGTGCTAAGATTTTCTTCCTACACTTCATGCCTTTCCAAAACAATGTTACAGACATTCCTTTATGGTAACCTGACTTTTATAACATTTGGGCATATAAGCTGGTCAAGTCTGATATGCCTGGGTAAGTCAGTCACCTAGCTATGAATATAACACATCAATATAAAAAATGGTCTGGAAATAATCTCTTACTGTGAATGTTTCCAATAGTTATGATACACGTTTACCTAAGAGCTTTTTTTTTTTTTTTTTTTTTTTTTTTAAAAAAAGTAGGAACATTTATCTCAGAAAGCCTAAATGGAGAATATCGTATTGGTAAAATGCTCTGCTTAAGACAACTGCGGCTGTTTGATTCTTTTCCGCTTGGAAAACCTAAGTCCCAACTCCCAATCTGTCTTTAAGAGCTTCAGCTAGTAATTCCCTCTGGGTAAGGAGCAGCAGTCCTTAAAAGGGACGGCCGGTTTTCCGCAATCTTTCACGGGGCGAGCAGAGCTATATCCACTGATAACCCAGCTGCCGAGGAACCGAGCAGAGCCGGCTCCAAACTTCTCAGCTGTTGACAGGCTTGACTTGCTGAAAACACTGGTTAAATATAGCACGCGCAAGCCAGCTCCTCAACAAAGTCCCTGCCCTGCCGGTGTTGTGCAGGGAGCAGAGACCAGAAACCTAATCTCGAAACCCAACAACACCTAGCAACAGTTAAAAAACTTTTAAACAAAAGTCTGGGTGGGAGATCTACAACAGCCTCCAGTGTCTGCGGACCGGGATTTCAGGGCGAAGAAGCTGCTCTCCCCTTCTCTCCACTGTTTCCTGCATGACTTCAGCTATTGGCTAGTCCTGGGAAAGCAAGTGGGAAAAGCTTTTCCCTCTGTATTCTTTTGGGCTGGATAGTTTTCCAGGACTCCAGTCTCTCTCTTGGGCTGTGGGACAAGCCACTGTGTTCTTCAAAGGATAAGCTACCGCTGTAAAGGACACCCCCTGGGTTAAGCCAGCTGCCATCAGGTAAGAGCAAAAACATAGTTTTCATTCTTTAAAGAAATTTCTGCTTCCATAGGAAGAGAGTTCTCTGCGATTCTTTGTTGTCTGTTTCCTTTGATTCTTACTGTTCCACTATGTGATAGCACATTTGGGCATTATGATAATCATTGGGAATTATTTTTTAAAGAACGAGAAACACCATGTCTTTCTCGGAATTGTACTGGTTCCTTTTTAAACATGAAGATTATGATGTTTTAGTGGCCATCGAAATATTTCTGCCCAGTTATCATTCTTTGGCAGGTAACAGAAATATGACAAGGGACGATTTCACAGCTCCTTTCACAGTTAGGATGGCTAACCAATGGAAGGGATATTTTCCCTAGAAGCAAAATAACTAGTTTCATTTATTGGAACTAACTGAACAGCTTGTGTGGTAAAGGGGAGGGAAGACCTAAGGGTGTTTGCATTGCTGTACTTTTGACTTGCTGCTATCTGCTTTTCCCTTTGCCTGATTCTCTGATTACACTGGTACACCTTGTGCTGGCTCTGACCTCGTTACATTACAGCCACCCCAAGTGCTTCTGACTAGGCACAAAATATGCCTGGATATTAAATCACTGCTTTTGCAGTTACAGAATACAAACTACTCAGGAGAATATTATTTGCGTTTTATTTTTAAAGAAAAAAACAAATTGAGGAATTGCTTGTACATAGATAAAACAGATTTTGATTTTTAAAACTGAAGTTGAATCTATTAAAAAAAATGAAAAAAATCCTTTCTTGAGTTGTACGAATGTGTGTGTAGTGTATTTATCAAACAGTGAAGGAAGTCCTTCTTTCATCTGTTAGTATATTCTCGCTCCTTCCATGAATTGCCATGCATTTTTCTCAGAATTGATTAGAGTTGTCAATTTCATATTGAATCTAACAAAAGTTATGTCAGTACATTGGTGATGTGGTTACAGTTGACACCTGTTGTCTGTCATTGGGTTGGATTTGTGTAAGAAGTTTGTTCCTTTAAAGCAGTGGTTCTCAACCTTTCTAATGCCGCGACCCTTTAATACAGTTCCTCATGTTGTGGTGACCCCCAACCATAAAATTATTTTCGTTGCTACTTCATAACTGTAATTTTGCTACTGTTATGAATCGTAATGTAAATATCTGTTTTCCGATGGTCTTAGGCGACCCTGCTAGTGGTTCTCAACCTGTGGGTCGCGACCCACAGGTTGAGAACCGCTGCTGTAGAGCCTAAGACCATTGGAAAACACAGATATTTACATTACGATTCATTAACAGTAGCAAAATTACAGTTATGAAGTAGCAACGAAAATAATTTTATGGTTGGGGGTCACCACAACATGAGGAACTGTATTAAAGGGTCGCGGCATTAGAAAGGTTGAGAACCACTGCCTTGAACATAATTTGAATGAATATTCTAATCTAAGGATATCAAAGAAGATGCAGATGAATATTTTACAAGGAATTATTTGAGTCTATTTTGTCAATTTAAATAAAGAATTTATCCAAGGTCAGTTTTGAACACATTGTTGACAAATAAGAAGGTATCAAACTTTTTAGTAGTTGTTCCTATTTTAAGAAAAACGAATTAAAGCTTATATATCGTATGTTCAGGAAAATGAAATAGTACAGACATTTGGTACATAGTAGGTATTATGTTTCATAATTCTGATTAAATGACTACTTTAAAAAGTGAATAAGCTAAATATTAGTAATAGTGTACAATGCACTCAGTAACCTTGGGTATCAGAGAATGAAACTCCTGGTACCTGAGTGGAGATGAAGTATCTTCTTCTTGAGTTTTGAAACGTCAGAACGAAATGCTCTACATTTTTCTTGTTTTTATCTTAGGAAGGGTCACATTATTGGCTAACAAATGTACATCTAAGACCAAAATCCATTTCTTAAAAATATTATCTGAGGCAAGGCAGTTTAAGATTGCGGAAGTTGTAAGTCCCTATGATGTCATTTTATTTTATTAAAAAATGTATTGACTTATTGGGGTGACATTGGTTAACAAAATTATATAGGTTTCAGGTGTATGATTCTATAATACATCCTCTGTTTATTGTATTGTGTGTTCACCATCCCAAGTCAAGTCTCCTTCCATCACCATTTATTCCTCCCACACCCTCTCCTTGCACCCCTTTTCCCTCTGGTAATCACCGTATTGTTGTTTGTGTCTATGAGATATTTTTTTTGTAATCCCTTCACCCTTTTCACCTAGCCCTGTAACCCCTCTCCCCTCTGACAGCTGTCAGTCTGGTCTCTACTTATGAGTCTGTTTCTATTTTGTTTGTTCGTTTGTTTTGTTCATTTGATTCCACATGTGAGTGAAATCATATGGTGCTTCTCTTTCTCTGACTGGCTTATTTTACTTAGCATGATACTCTCCAGGTCCCTCCATGCTGTTGAGAAGAGTAAGATTGCCTTCTTTTCTATGGCCGAGTAATATTCCATTGTGTAAATGTACCCCAGTTTTTTTTATCCACTCATATACAGATGGGCACTTGCACTGCTTCCAAATCTTGGCTATTGTAAATAATGTTGCAATGAACATAGGGATGCATATGTTTGAATTAGTGTTTCTGGTTTCTTCAGATATATTTCCAGAAGTGGAATCACTGGATCATAAGGCAGTTCAATTTTTAATTTTTTGAGGTAACTCCATTCTGCTTTCTACAGTGGCTACACCATTCTGCATTCCCACCTTCAGTGCAGGAGGATTCTCTTTTCTCCACAACACGTGTTGTTTGTTGATTTATCGACATAACCATTCTGAAAGGTGTGAGGTGCTCTCATTGTGGTTTTAATTTGAATCTTTCTGATGATTAGAGATATTGAGTATTTTTTTTCATATGTCTATTGGCCTTCTGTATGTCCTCTTTGGAGAAGTGACTATTTAGGTCCTTTGCCAATTTTTCAATTGGATTGTTGTTTTTTTGGGGGGTGTTGAGTTTTATAAGTTATTTATAAATTTTGGATAGTAACCCTTTATCAACTAATCTACCATTAGTTCTAGGCATGTAATTTCTTGTGGAGTCAGTAGAACAGTGTGTAGGTAACTGAGTGCGGCATTTGGCCCTGAGTGAAAGCCTGATGTTTCCTGATGAATTGACATTTTGAGTATCATTTTTATGGCTGTAAGTTTACCCTTGAGAATTAAAAGCAGCTCATGTTAGCCCTTGTGCTTTCCTCTAGCATGTGAATAGTCAGACTCCACAAACCATTCAGATTCTGTTCATTCAAGTTCACATTTCTGTG
This sequence comes from Plecotus auritus, assembly GCF_963455305.1. Classification (NCBI taxonomy): domain Eukaryota; kingdom Metazoa; phylum Chordata; class Mammalia; order Chiroptera; family Vespertilionidae; genus Plecotus; species Plecotus auritus. The sequence continues at coordinate 66,433,064 of NC_137775.1, forward strand.
TTATTTTGGAATCCTCCTACCCCCTTTACCATAAGAGTTGTTAGATCCCATTATCATGTCTCCCACCACACTAAGGCTTACTCCCTTCACCCTCAGTCTGGATTGTAATGCTGGTGCTCCCTTACCACCCCTCATCCAGACCATCTTGCCCATGACCATGGGGTTAATTTTCCTAAAGCGTTCCTATGCTTGTCTCCTTACTCTTCTGTTATCTTCTGGGACTCATTGTTGCTGCCAAGCACCTAGGCTGGGTATTTTGAAAACCTTCCATCATCTGGCACGTACTTAACTTTTCTAGTCTCAGCTCCCACTACTCAACAAGTGTTTGTCTCTTCGCTTCAAATATTTCAGATTTGGGGCCATTCTCCAAACACACACACAGAGCACATTTCAGTGTTCTACCCCTGCCCATTTCACTCCCACATCGGGAACACCTTTCACCCCCTTTCTTGCAGAGGCCTTGTTTACTTTTAAAACCCACATCAGTGTCTTCCACGTTCACAGTGATTTCCAGGATCATGCCATTTAGAAGTGATGCTTTCTTAGTTTAGACAGTTTGGTGCTCTGCTCTAGAGCAGGGTTTGCCTTTTTAAAATCTGAACAGTTTTATGAAGATGATTAGGTCCGAAGCATTGTCCTAAGCATCACTTGGCTTTGAAGCTTTTTAGCCCTATACACATTGTAGATGTTTTATTAACGTTTTTGGCTCTAGATTCATGATGACAAATATGTAAGAAAGTATAGATAAGTATAAAATCATGAAAAGGAACTGTAATAATAGTTAAAAACTTTTTACCTCAGCAATTTCCTAGGAAAGTCTTCATAGTTTTCTCATGCCCAGAAAAGTTACAAGTAATTGTAATTAGGCTCATGTACCTGGTTGTGGAGATGATAATATCTCTTGAGAATGAAATAGAAAGGGGGATATATAAAGACAGTATATATTCATGCATGTCCTGTGTATGCACCTAGACTTTAAAAACTGTAATGCATATACTTTACTTTTATCATCTTTTGGTACCAGATGCCATTTATTAATTTTATTTTATTTTTAAATATATATTTTTATTGATTTCAGAGAGGAAGGGAAAGGGACAGAGAGATAGAAACATCAATGATGAGAGAGAATCATTGATTGGCTGCCTCCTGCACACCCGCTACTGGGAATCAAGCCTGCAACCCAGGCATATGCCCTTGACTGGAATCTAACCTGGGACCCTTCAGTCAGCAGGCTGACGCTCTATTCACTGAGCCAAACTGGCTAGAACACCAGATCCCATTTATAGTTACCTTTGGTACTATCTAAATTATGGCCCCTTCTATCTGATGGTCTTGATGAACTAGAATGGACTTGAGCATTAAAATACTTAAAATATCTTTTCTATTTTTCCCTAGATATTTAAAAAACACATTTCTGAGTTTTATTTTATTATTATTATTAAAAATATGTTTTTATTGATTTCAGAGAGAGGAAGGGAGAGGAAGAGAGAGATAGGAATATCAAGGATGAGAGAGAATTATTGATCGGCTGCCTCCTACATTCCCCCCATAGGTACTAAGCCCACAACCCAGGCATGTGCCCTAATGGGGAATTGAACTGTAACCTCCCTGGTTCATGGGTTGATGCTCAACCACTGAGCCACACCGGCCAGGCCTGAGTTTTATTTTTAATCACTCATGAAACCTATAGTCTTACTATGTGAGATAAAGCAAGAATCGTGACTTTGAAGCAATTTTTTTTTGTGTCCATCAAAAGAAAAGCATTATCTTTATATTTTAAGATGGCCAAGGAGTTTAAAATTATTCTAAATGGGTGTTTGGCAAGAATCACAATGGGGTTTTCCTAATGAAATTTGTGAAATATTGAATATATTCATTTAGCAGTGGTTTTCCTGTGGTTATAATTTTTACTTATTCCTTAGAAGTAAAACTTTGTGGTAAAATACACATTCTGCACTAATGCTAATTGGTTTTTTGGGGGGAAGATTAGTATTAATAAAACATGTGCCCTAAGAAATAGGATTTTATAGAGTTTGTTTAATCCACATTTTCACTAATGTGTCTCATTTTATTTTGTTAAACACCTGGGTTTTAGAAAAGCAGCATCATGGGAAGTGAGTGGGTAAACTTCAATTGAGATCTATTTCAGCAGAAAGGTTTAAAAGAAAAAGAAATTGCTAACAGCTTGTTAGAAAAATGACATTAAAACCTGCAGCATAAGTTTGTTTATGTATTAATTACTTTTAATATATATAGCAACAGAACACATCTTGTTTCCCCAAATCTGACTTGATGATATAGCAACAAGGACATGTTTATTGGTGTGGAGGAAGAGGTAGGAAAGGCTAGTCTCATAGGCCTGGACTCAGATTTCAGCTCACTGTAACCCTGGGCAAAAATTATTCTCTGTGCCTCATCTATAAAACAAGTATAATAATACTACCTTCCTCATAAAGTTGTTTTGAAGGTTAAATGAGTTAATAAAACTTATAGTTGCCTGGTAGACTTTTCAATAAATTTAAGCTATTATGATTTTATTACCACACCATAAAAGTTGTTATCTGTTTATTTTAGTCTTTGTTGCACACAAAATTCTTGGATACAGATAATCTGCGAACTCAAGTTCATAGATCATAGAAAACAGAAGAATGTATTGTTTAGATTTGGAATCCTGTTTGGGACATACTTTGCTCCTGGGTACTCTAAGCAGACATAGTTTGAACACCAGCCAATAATTTAGTATGGAGTTTATATTTCAAACCCTCCCTTATCACTCAGCAGTCTGCTGTCTCACAGAATCATTGTTTAAAAGGTTAAGAAATCACCAACAGCAAAAACTATACTATGATTTCTGTATTTGTACTTGGAGATGAAGTGTGCTTATACATGGTGCTTGGGTGTCTCCTTTATAGCTGACTACACTGGGCAATAGAGACTTCTTCCTCTATGGAGGAATATATTAATTAAATTTATCTCTCTTTATATCTTCCCTTCAAGGTTTTGTTTGTTTTACTAACCTAGTAACAGATAAAAATAAAAAGACCAAAAAAGGTCATCTCATGCTAGCTTTAACCTTACCAAAAGGAAATGAATTCTTGCTATTCATTGCCCTTAATCCTATTCATTCTTCTTAAACATGACAAGAAAGTATAATCCAAGATGAACAAAAAGTGTTATATCATAAATATGTGTGTATATATTATGGGGTGATGACTGTTTTTATGTTTAATTTAACAAATGTATATGAAACACTCATATAAGCAGGGAAGTTTCTTAGTAGCTTTAGTGCCAACAAATCTTATGCAGGGTAGTTACAGTTTAGACCTGTCCATTTTGCTTTATTTTTCTCACTTGAAAGAATGAGTTTCTAAAAGATAAGGCAGACTGAGTTTTACAACTGTCATTCTTGAATGAAAACCCTATTGTGGAAAGAAAGAAGGAGGGAAGGAAGGAAGGAGAGGGGAATGGAAGGAAGGAAAAGAAAGAAATGAAGGAAACAGTTTTATTCCTGGATTTACCAAATACATTTTAAAGGTTCTAGGGCAAAAATATAGGAAGCATAAGAAAATGTATTGCATTATGTTCTTTCTCCTTAAATGGTCAGGCCTACTCTTCAGCTCTCAGAGAAGGGAAAAGGCTGCAGGCAGAATGCCCCTTTCCCTGTGGCAGTTTACTTTCAAAGGCCGTGCAGTGAGCTGTGGAAGAACTTAGAAAAAGGAAAGCAAAGCATGAGTTGAGCAGCTATAGTTGGCTGTAGCCAGCTGATTGCAGAACTTGAGAAAGTCCCAGCAGAGAGATGAAGAAACACGACATTAACCAGCACCCCAGTCCCTGAGAGCTTTGTGTAAGCCACAGCAGCACTGATAAGTCAAAAGAAGGTTGGTGCTGCTTTTCCTTTTTGGGAAATAGTGTCCGTGTTCATAATATTGGGTGATTTATGTGTTTCTGAGGTCTGTGAAAGGCAGACTAAAAATAATTTTTAAAGTTAATGCAGAAGTTATCTCAAATGATCTGACTTTGAGTACTTAAGGTTCAGGGATTTTCTGTTTCTTTCTTGTTTAAATGCTGCCACCTACTTCCTTTACCAAAACATAGATGAAAATGATTATTGTTGCTTCACTAGCCAAAGACCTTATATGTCTACACTTGAAAACAGTCTCTTTTTTTTGATCTTGCAATCTCCCCAAGGTATGCTGAAGTAATACATTACCTGCTGCTTCTCTTTGTAAGGAAAAGGTGTAAGAAAGCCATGAAATGGACATATTAGAGTTGACCAAATGCATTCTTTAAAAAATAATTTGCTAAAGATTTAAAGCCAAAAGACAATTTGATTGAAAACAGTGGACTGCTGACATCACCAAGATAATCAAGTTATTGCCAACTTGCTTTGTTTATTTAAGACAGCTTTGCAAAAATAAGGTTTTCACACATACATACACACAACACACACTCTCACACCCACACCCACACCCACGAGTCACAGGCAATACAGTAATCGAGATCAATGACTTTGTTTTTTCTTATATCTCTTTAATATACTGATGTCCTAAGGAACTCATTTGAGGGCCTGCTTCTTTGACTGAGACACCACAGCATAACAGGAAAGGAAGAGGCATTGCTGAGTTCATAATGCTATTTCAGTGTGCAGCCTAAGTGCAGGAGGAAATGACACCATGGGCCTGTCTTTGGAGCCTTGCAGTTACTGTGACGACAACACACACTAATGGAAAACAAAGATGGTCTGCTTGCCAGGAGAGCCAGGAAGAGTGTTGCCAGCTCAGATTTTTCCTAGTTATTCTGTAAGTCTTGAAATGTGACACTGGAGGTATTCAAGGCTCTTTGTGTTCGTTAACTGTTTAGTAAGTGACACATGCTTGAAGAGCAGCCTGGTATTTGGCTGAGGGAGGGGCCTTGCACACGACTTTAATTTTCACATGCTGTCTTGATAGGTATCATCTTCTGGTTTGGACACCACCAAACCAACTGCTTTGGTCACAGCCTGTTGTTTCTCTGGTCCGTAAGGAAGCCAGCTGCTTTGGTAGGGGCCCCTCCACTCTCAGTAACATATCCTCACCTTCTATATCCTGTTTATTCCACAGATCATTGCCCAGTACACCAAATGTTCCTACTAATGACTGGGACTTCTGGAGCCCAATTCTTATATAATAATATAATAGACAATATAATGGTAATAATAGCTACATATAACATATACCATTTACATAATACATATATTATAGAGTTATATAAAATTATTTAGTATGTATAAATGATAATAATAGCTAGCATTTGCCGGAGATTATACTGTACCAGGCATTGTGCCAAGCACTTTACATGGATGATTTTATTTACTTTGCACAACAGCCCTATGAGGCACTATTTTTATCTCTGTTTTATGGATTAGAAAAATGAGTCTTATAGATGGTTACTGCCCAGTGGTAGACGTGAAATTCAGACTCAGGCAGCTTGACTTTATTTAGCCCATACTTTCAACCACTTTCTTGTACTCTAAGCAGTTGTTCAAGGAAGATCTGCACCCAGATGATGTGAGATGTTTTAGTGAAAGGTGTAGAATGTGACACTGCAGGGGATCAGCTGTCCCGGTAGTCTGAAGAGATTCAAAGATCAAATAACAAAGAGATTCAGGGTCAAAAGGCAAATTTGGGCTCTTCTCCAGGGTTCCAAAGTGGCCCCAGAAGCTTCAGTGGCCAGAGGAGATGGGCAACTCAGAAAGAGCTACGCCTGGGGCACTGGATTGCAGAATCCACAGTTATTGATGGAGCAATGTGGTTCTTGGTTTGCACATTGCTGAGTTGGTTCCTGGTTTCCACATTGATTTCCTGGGAGAGGATGCCATGGAGCATTTGAATTTATGAGCTGTTATGGCTACTGTTATAGCTAGACCATTTGATACCATTGGGGTTTTGTTGACAACTTAGAACCCCACCTTCTATTGTAACATTTGAAATGCTTTGCAGATCTCTGCCTTGGTCATAAGCATTCAGTTTGTTAAGTAGGCTCAAGAAGGAGTCCTACAAAATACTTATTCCAGCTATTGGTAACAATATTCCTTGAAGTAGCCTTTGGTGGTGTATGTATATTGTTTGGAGCAGGCAGTGAGGTAGGGGACAGAAGGTCTCATTCCAGATAAGAGCTCTTACTGGCTCCCAATGACGTTGTTTAGGCAGTGAGTTATCAATCTGGCAGCATGTTGTTCCTTAAAAAACACCACCACCAACCAACCTCCCCCCCTCCCCCCCTCCCCCCCGCAAACACACACACAAAACAGAGCTTGCTATAATTTAAGGAAAATTACCTGATACTTTTCAGCCAGTGGTTTGCTACTGTGGAGTAATAGCATGAGGTATTTTATTTAATTATTTTATCATTATTAACCAAGAGTTACCTTTAATGAAGTTAAATGTCTGACATTTGGATATAATTGGAATTTTTGAGTTTCTATTTACACTTACGGCATTTAACTTTTGCAAGTGTCTGGAGTAAAAGAGCAATTCTAATAAAATTTTGATGGAGCAGATAATGGTTTGCTTTTTCTTATGCCAGTGGCCATAAATATTCTACTTTTCCAGTGTATCAAATATCTCAGGTGGTGGGACTGAATATCCCAGGAAGATGAATTTTTCATGTGAAGAGAACACATAACAAAATGAACCTCTACCCTCTGAGAAATTCTGTTCTAGGAATTAAAAACAGAATCTTGTCACAACTATACTAGCATACCCACCAATCCTCTCAACCCACTTATACACACTCATTACTAGTCTATGCAAGGACTTGCACCACTACTTACCTGACAGGCTGAATGTCTTCCTGAAGCAAAAAACACTTTTCTCTGTAGCATAGACTTATTTAACCCAAAATAAAGGTAGTGATGTATTACATTTCATCAAGGCTGTTTGTTTCTTTCACATGGTCTCTCCTGATTTTCTTGCAACAAATAAACTCAGAATTTCCATGTTGTCTTCTTCTGTCTTTATGTAAAAAGGTGTAACAGTATCAAAGGAGGGAAAGAATTAGTGCTATATCCTTTGGAGACAAAGGGCTTGACTAGTTGGCTTCTGGCAGTATATGTTTTTTTCTTCAATTATTCGAAATTTCTCTTGGCAACAAAACTTAGTAAAAATTTCCACATTAATATTAACTAATGCCTCTTAAATGGAAGATATTAACAGTTTATCATATTCATTCAAAGATTATCAAAGACATTCTCTAAGTGCTCCTAGTTCTCTTAACACCTCTGCACCTGGACTAATTTCAAGGAGGAATGGGGGCTCTGAGTCTCACACTGTTGAGAATCATACAGTTTTGGACCTACTAGAGCTATTCCAACCCATCAGGGAACTGAGAAGGTGAAAATCTCTAGACTCTGAGCTCACACGGAGCTCTCAGATCATTTTGTCTTGGTCTCAACACTTCCTGTGCATCAGATTCACCGGGGATGCTTTAAAAATGCAGATGCCTGGGCTGTGCCCCAGAAGTTCTGATTCAAGTTAGCCTGAGTAGGTACCCAAGTAGTGGTCTATTTTAGAAAGCTTTTGTGTGATTTTAATGTGCATCTAGGGTTGAGAATCAGTTATCTAGTGCAATCTTATCATTTACAGAAGACGGTACTAGGAGGAGGGAATGGAAATCGCTTGGCAGAAGTTACAAAGGCTCTGAGTCTCAGGCTATTATCCTTTCTATCACATGATCATAATAAACAACAAAGCAGCCAATATTTAATGAATACTTTCTGTGTATTAGGTACTGACAACCCCATGAAACAGACATTCATATACATTTACAGGTAAGAAGGCCTAGGCAATTGCCCCCCCCCACCCCCCCAAACAAGCAGGTGGCAGATCTGGGATCTGGGATTTGAGTCCAGGCAATTGGACTCTCAATTTGTGCTCTTAATCTTTTAATCACTTTGCTGTTCTGAGGGCAACTCTGAGATATAAGGTATTGAATGGCAGCTGTTTCCCGGTTTCAGCATCATGGGTCTTGTGGCATCTGGCCCTGGTGCTCTGAATTCCCATAACTGGGTTATCTGCTTGCCTAGAGAATGGGTCCTTGCCTTCTTTTCTATTTTCTGAATAAGTGGGCCAGTTGGAAGCAATCTGTTTTCTTAGAGATTGCTCCAAGGTGCTTCATTTTCCCCAGTGACATTGTTTCTTATGTCCTGTCTTTCCTTTCCCTTGTGGACCGATATAATATTTTCTGCCTTACTTTGGGGTACATATTTTTTTTTTAATCTTTCCATGGAAATTCTAACTGTAAACTTTACTCTCCTACTTAGAACCTTGGCTTTCTCCCTAGTCCTGTGGTCCTGTGAGTTTGGCTGGGTTCATATTTTCCCTGGGATTCCCCTGTCTGGGCTTTCATACCAGCTCTAACTTTCATGATATTAGCAACAACAGGAAGGGATTAATCACGTTGCTTCTCCTCTAACTGCAGGTGTGTTGGAAGCAAGCTGGTCTGTTCCATGGAACTGACTGGCCAGTGGGTCAATGTACTCTGAAGACCTGTAAAGTCTACGTTTTTAGGTAGCATGTATAGAATTAATTTCCTGATTGATTCTCTAAGTCTGAAGTTCTACAGAGCAGGCTTTTTCACACTTAGGGGAAAGACCATATGCATTTTCTGGTTACACGAACTTTACTGAGATGAAAATCACCAATGGCAAATACTGTAGCACAGATTTTTTTAAAAAAATATATTCTATTGATATTTCACAGAGAGGAAGGGAGAGGGATAGAGAGCCAGAAACATCGATGAGAGAGAAACATCGATCAGCTGCCTCCTGCACACCTCCCACTGAGGATGTGCCCGCAACCAAGGTACACGCCCCTGACCGGAATCGAACCCGGGACCCTTCAGTCCGCAGGCTGACGCTCTATCCACTGAGCCAAACCGTTTCGGCAAGTAGCACAGATTTTTCTAAGCAATAGAAACTAAACAAAAAGTGAGAGATTATTATAATTATTCTATAATAAATATTTACATGTAAATTAATAATTTAACATGATAAATAGATTCGGCTATGACTTGGGACTATTTTTAAAACCACATTGCACAAAACAAATGCTCAATAAATCAGGGGTCTCGTGGCCTCTGGTCTTGGTGCTCTGAGTTCCCACCAAGTGGGTTATCTGCTTGACTAAAGATTGGGATTCGTTTGTTAAATCGAATCCATTAAATGTCCTGGAATTGAGAAAGTAAACACTGTTAACTGGTTTTTATTGATTTGACTGAACATCATTTAAAAATAAATAAATATGGGAAAAATAATCAGTGACCATAAGTGATTATTTATCTGCCTCTCAATGTTCTGAAACCTTTAATGATCACATATTGCTTTTATAACAATACAAATTAAAAATCCACAAACATTTTAAATGCTCATTAGAGGATCAGAGAAGAACCACTGCATAGCTAAGTGAGTGAAAGCTGGGCTCTGTAGCTAGGATCGGCAGGGTAAACATACATTTCCAATAGCAGACTAGAACTTTTACTTTAAATACAGTGGCATAAACCATAACTATTGACACAGTCTAATTGCAAATATTTGTCCCTCATCTTTTCACTCATGTGCACCACAAAACTCATGAAAAGAACACATCCAGGCTCTTATTGTGGTTTTTTAGTTGGAAATGTTCTCATCCTCGGAAATCTATTTTGGAGTTAGAATTGCTCCACTCCCCTACAAGTGGTAAAGCAACAGCTGCCATTTAATTAATGTTTCTGCTGACAGCCCCAGCTGATGAATCCCATAGAAGTTCCCTATCAGCCTCAATACTCCTGACATTACCCCCCGCAAAGGAAATATTGATTATAGTTGCTTGATTTTGCCTTATTTCACTTTCTTTCCCGCATCAATTTCTCCAAATTCCAGTAATGCCGTTATTTACATCACCATTCACATCTTCCAGGGAACCAAGTCCCAGTGGAACACATGTGTTCCTGGTGATGTATTGCGATGGAATCTCACCAAAATGAACACGTGAAATGCTGAGCTCAAACAGAGGAGAGAACAAGGGGGAAAACCAGATGAAAGTGACTTGTGGTTTCTCGGAAAGCAAAGAATTTTGTCCTTTTGAGGGAGAGATTTGAGAAAAAACAGAGTTCTAGTTTTTCCATGTAGTATGAATGTATGGTTAAAATCCCACAATTTGATTTATATTTGGATTATTATGTCAATCTGTTTCCAGACACTTTCATAGGAGTTGGACTTCAGCTATGATTGTGTGAGGATTTGAAACGATTTGTGCTGTGTGGAAGCAACCGATTATAGAGTGAGATCCGCTTAATCTGCTCATCTTGAAGAACGTGCTGGGCTCAATCAGTCAAGCCCCATTCATCTAGCTGGAGTGGGGCTGAACTGGGAGCAGGTAGAACACAGGATTCAAATGTTATGGCATTAGATGACAAAGAATGGTCCAAGTTAGCAGCTGGCATCTGAGAGTCTAACATGAGGTTTTGGGGTATTTTGCCAGGCAGATGGAGCATGGCTGTTTGGAACAGTCAGGGAGCCAGGGTTTGGGCAATCCAGTCAGCAAGACCAGGAAGGAGAGCAGGGAGGTGGGATTCGGAGACAGGATGTTCCGGAGGAAGAAGAGTTCTAGAGACTGTGTGGGAGATGCCGAAATTATAATCACTATCAAAACAACTAAGATGGTACTAAATCCGAGAGAACTGGGCCAGAACGCTTTGTGTCCCTCCTGCTTCACACTTAGTATGCAGCATTCACCCATTCACTAAATACTCATGGAGATCCATGTGCGTCAGGTACCGAGCTAGAGATTGGAATTCAATGCCATGTGACTAGATAATACATGGTATTGTGGGAACACTCACCTGGTTTTGGGTGGTCAGTGATTGGGTCACACATCATAGTTGGGATGAAGTGACTCTTGCTGTGGGGATGGGGGACTGTAGAAGTTGAAATTGAGATAGAGACTGACAAACAGGGTCTATGGGAATGAAACAGAAATGAAAGTGATTGAAAGGCTCAAGTATCTGATTTGTTACAAGCCCACATAGCTTTAAAAATGGTGAGGAACTTGTGAATTGCATTCTTTCTACCGACATGAAAATTTTAATGTTTTTAAGAATAATGTGATGAAGAGGATGTGCTATATACATATATTTTCATCATACTTAAATCTGTAGTGGGCATAATGAGCCAGCCAAATATATATCTTGCGGGCTAGAAAATTCCTGATCCTCAACACCTCCTGTACTCTGAGTATTTTTTCAAAACAGTGACCACTCTTAATATGTCTAAAAGGGGGTGATAAATACTTCCTATAACATTATTTGCTTTAGGATTTTTAGAAGTTTGTGCACTTTAAAAAATACTTATGCATATTCAACACTTCACTTCAAGTGCCTAATTGCTGCTGGAGCAAGAAACCTGTGTGAATAGCCAGGAAAGTTTTGAAGCATAAGTTGGAAGCATTGCCTTACCACATATTAAAAGGAATTTTGAAATCAGACTCATTGAAACACTTTGATAGTGGTGTCAGAATCAGTTCATATCAGATGAGGAGATCATGGAAAAATAGCAAGAAGTCCAGAAAAATAGACACCTACATATTAGAATTTAGTGTTAGGAAGGAGACACTTCAAATTAGAGGAGAAAACATGGATTTTTCGATCAATGAGGTGAAATAACTAGAAAAATGAAGTAAAGTCTACATCACACCTTATACTGAAAATACAAACTAGATGTACCAGAAAGTCAAGTGATAAAAAAATGAAATACTTGAAAAAAATACATAGGTGGGTGGGAAAAATTCTCCTAAGCAAGTAAAAAAAGCAGTAAAACAAAAGACTAAAATATTTGACACAATGAAATACTGACTTCATAAAAACTGGATGAATGTTTTAGACAGAAAAAACACACCCTCATGAATAAAGTTAAAATGCAAACAGCAATCTGGACGACACTTGTGACAAAAACAATCAAGGACAAATATCCTTAATATAAAGAGCTCTTTTAAATGAATAAAGCAAAAAAAAAACCACAACAGCCCTAGCTGGTTTGGCCCAGTGGATAGAGCCTTGGCCTGCGGACTGAAGGGTGCCAGGTTCCATTCTGGTCAAGGGCACATGCCTGTGTTGTGGGTTTGGTCCCTAGTAGGGGGTGTGCAGGTGGCAACCAATCAATGATTCTCTCTCATTATTGATATTTCTCTCTCTTTCTCCCTCTTCCTTCCTCTCTGAAATCAATAAAAATATCTTTAAAAAAGACACAACAATAGGAAAATGGACAAATGACATAAATAATTTGTAATAAGTGGAAAAACTATTCAACCTCACTGATAATTAAAAATTCAAATTATAAGTATTATTTCCACTAACACATTGACAAAGACTCAAAAGAATTCAATACCTATTATGGGGAGGGTGTGAGAAAATGGACACTGTACAGGGTGGGGCCAAAGTATTTGTTGTTTGTATGGAAAACAATACAATAATTAATAAGTAATAATAAAAGAATAAACTGTCTCATGTACTCACAACTGTCAACCTACTTTTGCTGCATCCTGTATACTGCTGGTGGGAAAACCCACTAGGACAAGCTTCCTGAAAAGCAATTTGACAATATGTGGTAAAAATCTTTATAATCAGAGGAATAATAAGGCCACTTTCATTTTGAAAAATAGGAGTCATAACATGTGATGCTTTTGAGAATGTATTCTGTTCTCTTCCTCCCATTGTTCTCAAATATTGTCTATTGACCTCTGAAAGCTTGGCAGACCTAGCGGTTCTTACGTTTTTTTAATAAAAGTCTACATACTTCTTCCTCAGTAACTTGATAAGATTTCCTAGGAGGGACCTTGCTTGATTAGAATTGTTGAAACAAGGCTGCAGAGTCCATTTTGCTTAATCATTGAAGTGCCAAGTACATCTGATGGGAATGTATTTCCTGAGTAATGTTATTATTAAACATAATCTGATAACCAAAATGCATATATTTATGACTGAATCATGCGGATGAGGGATCACGGGGCAGGTGTATTAAATTGGTCACTGCAGCAAGGAATTTCTTGCATTTGATCACTGCTTTATAGAACTACTCAGGATCATCGGGCTTATAGCAGCAATTTTCAACCTTTTTCATATCATGGCACACATAAACTAAAATTTTAAAATTACTGAAGTTGCTAAAAAACTAAAATCTGTGGCATGCCAAAATATATATTCTTTGACAATCTGATAAAAAAAAAATAGGTATAATTTTGATTCATTCACACTGAATGGCTATTGTTGTGTGGCTCTTGTCATTTTTTCATTTGACAATCTAAGGCAGTGGTTCTCAACCTTTCCAATGCTGCGATCCTTTAATACAGTGTCTCATCTTGTGGTGACACCCAACCATAAAATTATTTTCGTTGCTCAACTTGTGGGTCTATAACTGCTGCTGTAGAGCCTAAGACCATCGGAAAACACAGATATTTACATTACGATTCATTAACAGTAGCAAAATTACAGTTATGAAGTAGCAACGAAAATAATTTTATGGTTGGGGGTCACCACAACATGAGGAACTGTCTTAAAGGGTCGCAGCATTTGAAAGGTTGAGAACCACTGAAAGGGAAAAGAGATCAGTGCCCCTATCTAAAAAGTCAGGTATTGCATGTTTTAAAAATTCTTGTAGCACACCAGTTGAAAATCCTGGCTTATGCGATTAAACTAATCCAAAAAAGGGAGACTAAGCTTCAAGTTTTGGGCAATCTGCTAAGTTCAAGAGTTACTGTGAAAAAATTGTTTTACCATAACACTTTCAGATACTGATGGATTTAAGAGATGATTGATGCCAGCCTCTTTTAATGAGAAACGAGGAAGCTGAAGCCAGGCAGTTCTTTTCCTCAAGGTCATGTAGTTTATTAATTCAGATATATGAATTTACAGACAAGCCACAGAATTGTGCTGCATAGCTCCCTAGAATCCAGAACATTACCTGTCATGGGTTATTTCCCAAGATACCTGTTGTGTAAGAGCTCATGGTTTCTCTGTCTCCTCACGTCTCTGGCACCTCCAGAGGCTGGGCCTTCAGAGCACCAGCAGCTCACTACTCATCAGTTCTGTCTGTTATTCCAAGGGATGTGTGCATGTGCCTTATGAGGGGTCTTGTAGGGTGGAACGTGCTGTGTGTGATGCCCAGCTGCTTCTCATTTGTCTGAGAGCAGGGACATTTTGTGAATGCAGGGGACGCAGGGATGCTTCCTACAACATTAATATACATGAAGTCTCACCCAAGACCTGTGTGCTAGCATGCTTGTGCTTTCTTCTGGGGAAGCCCTTTTTTGGAAGAAGCCACTTCTGAATTTTTGCCCAGGGTAAGGTAGGCACTAAGCATTTTAAACAAGCTGGACACCTAGATCATCTTTTGCTGTTTGGCTCCATAAAGAATGTGCTGAGATGAGTCCTGGTGCTTTATCACTTTGGTTGTTCTTCCAATCTTCTTTTTCATACACTGGGCAGAGGCAAGTGAGTTCCCTTTACTTCTCTCATACCCATGGATAAAGAGGAATGAGCTCAAACATCTATATTATAAAAGGCCAGTGGCCGTAACGCCGTATGCCGTAATGATCAAACGACCGGTCACCAGGTGGTGCATTGATGGGTCTTGCGGTGTGGCGGGTCTGAGTCTCGTGTAATTTCACATGCTGGGCCTCTAGTTACATGTAATTCTGTTAATTAGAATGTAAGTTTGAATAACAGCAACAACTGTGCTTTATTTCCAACTCGATTTGGTGATTCTAGGCCAAGTAATTTAACTAATAAAACAGTCAATGAGGCCATCACATTGCCCATTTGTAGTTCTCTGTTCTTTAAACAGTTAACTAATGATATTCTCATGTCCTGGTTTCTTATTATCCCTGCTAGTCTCCCTCACACTGTGTTCCTGGAAATTCTTTTTTCCCTATTCCCTTTCTACCTGAGTTCAGGCCTTTATGTGCAAGTTTTGTCCCCTCCATCACATGGAGGCCTTCCCATCAGGCTTTCTAATCAACTTCCTATGTTTTTCTGGGCTTATTCCTCCTTCTTTCTTAATTTCTTCTTTTCAGAACCCTCTTTCTGTGATTTCTTCTGCTTCAGCCAGTCTTAGAGAATCCTACAACATTAATATACATGAAAGCTACACAAATCAAGATACCTTTATTAATTTTATAAAGTTATTATTCACAAAGGATAATTTGCTATCAATAATTTACCTTCAACTTCAAGATTTGTTATCAATTTCCAGTCGAAGCTGACCCCACTCATTCTCTGAGAAATACCCACCTTGGAGGAAGGTGCTTCCACTTCCTCTAGATTGTTGTACGACAGAGCAGCAGTACACATTACCACTCAATGTGGAGGTCAGACCAGATGCTTGGGAACAGGAAGGTGGTCTGACTCTCCTCTCCTCTCAATTTTTAATATTTTTTTCTACTTTGGAATTTGGTGCCTTAAGGGGGAATAGTGCCTACTATACTAAGAGATTGGAAAAATTTGATGTGAATACAGTTATTGTAAAGGGTGTTTAATATATTTAAAAAAGGTCAGAATCTTGGTTACATAAAATGCTCAACTAAATTCCAGACATTTTTCATAAAATGTTTTATTTAAAAGGAGAGCATTAAAATATGTATGTGGAATGGATTGGACAACATTTTGTAAAATATTCGTGAAAACCGTCTATAAAATGATCATATGTAATTACTTGTGTTTACTCATTAGTTTCCTCACTAATAGTGGTTGATTTATTTGTTTAAATTTGGTTCACACCAAACTGAAGGTTACATATAACCTTCTATGTTGCATATGATCTGGACCTAACTACAGAAGCAATGTTCTGTGTATTTGTCTACATCATGTGAATATGATAATCATTAGTGCACTAATGTTGATTTTAACATAACTATTATAGTTATTGGCTATACAAAAAATGATAGAATAATAATAATCATTGTTACTTTATTGAGTGCTTCCAACATGCCAGAAACTATGCTAAGTGCTTTATGTGCATGGTGTAACAACGATTATTACTCCCATTTTATAGATATAATCATGCTATGTTTGAATTCTTCCTTATGACATGGTCTAACTTCTTGCCATCCAAAATTTGGCTTTATTTGAAATTCAGATTTTAGAAAGCAGGGTGCTAGCTCATTAAATAATTTTTTACTTCATGAATTTTTAAATACTGGATAGGTTTGAATTGTATACAGAATTCACTATGAAATAAAAAAATTATCCACAAAGATATTATTCAGAGTAAAAAAAAGTAAGCCCTATAGTCGGCAAACTCAGTCAAATATCATCAGTACAACGATTGAAATTTCTTTTGAGAGCCAAATTTTTTAAACTTAAACTTCTAACGCCACTTCTTCAAAATAGACTTGCCCAGGCCATGGTATTTTGTGGAAGAGCTACACTCAAGGGGCCAAAGAGCTGCATGTGGCTCGCGAGCCGCAGTTTGCCGACCACGGCCCTATACAAAGCCATTTCAACTTGTTAAAACTCAGAAAATATTTTTATTATTTTAATAATATATTATATTATATATTATATGTACTGTATGTGACACATATATAATAATGTGCTAAGTTGTCCATTCTAGGGAATAGTGGAATGATGGAGGATGCCTTTCCACCATACATACAACAAGGACAGCAAGCTGATTTCAGGAGAGCAGTTAAGTTAGCTCTGAGCCATCCATTGTTTCTTGTTTTTGTTTATTTTAAGTCAATTGTCTTATTTTAATTTTATTTTTTTGTTTTGTTTATTTTGTTAATCCTCACCTGAGGATATTTTTCCATTGATTTTTAGAGAGAGTAGAAGGGAGAGGGAGAGACAGAGAAACATCGATGTGAGAAAGACACATCTGATTG
Organism: Plecotus auritus; assembly: GCF_963455305.1. NCBI lineage: Eukaryota > Metazoa > Chordata > Mammalia > Chiroptera > Vespertilionidae > Plecotus > Plecotus auritus. Next base: position 66,449,953 of record NC_137775.1, read on the forward strand.
GTTGCCTCCTGCACACACCCCAACCAGGGCCAGGGAACCTGCAACCAAGGTACGTGCCCTTGACCGGAATCGAACCCAGGACCCTTCAGTCTGTGGGCCTACACTCTATCCACTGAGCCAAACCAGCTAGGGCTCCATTGCTTTTTGTGCCAGATTTCCCTTGTGATTAGGTTATGAAGTAAAATTCTTCTTGTGGAAAGCTAACCACTTTTAGTGACATCAAGTCTTCACATACTTCTCTAGAACTACTTATGCTGACCAGCCCAGATTGTGTGTGATTTACAATACATATAATATGGATTTATATTTAAGATATATTTGATGGGAAATTTTAAATTATAGTCACTTTAAAATAGGCATCAATTATACTTTGTCTGATATTATCTTCTTTAAGTAACCAATGAGTGTAATACTCTCCTGGAAGGAGGAAGCTCTGTACCTCCGCTGGGGACCCTAATGAACAGCTCACCCACTGCCCCTATGTCAACTGCAGACCTGCTGAGGAAACACTGCCTGAAAGGAAAAAACTTAACATCTCAGTGGGACCTGCAAGTTACAGAGAGAGATGCTACTTTCTTTCCCTCTGCACACACTGACTGTTCTTAAAGGCATGAGGTTGCTGGGTTTGACATACGGATAATTATCACCTTGGGTAGTGGGAGGTGGCATGAAATACAGCATGGGTGTTTAACTGAAGACATTTTACAAATAACAGCTATATAAGTGCAGCATGTTTTGTTGTAGTGAAAAACTGGAAACAAAAATACAATACAAAAAATATCTACTTTAAGATTCTATTGGAAAAATTAGAAGACTCTATTCCAAACTTTAATAATGGTTAATCTCTTTTTGGAAAGAGGATGTGGGATTTTAAATTTATATAGTAAGCATGCACCATATTTAATAAGAAAAAGAGTTAAAATTTTTAAAAAATGACTTGATGGATTAGTTCACATGGCCAAATAGATAAAACATTCCATTTAAACTCAAAATTTAATAAGATATTCTCTAGAGGTCAGAATGCCAAAATTGTATGTAAGTATATGTATATTTATAGCTGATCTTCTTCCATAAAAGATTTAAAAGGTTATCATATAAATTTAGTAGGGATTGTGCATATATTGTCCCAAATAAAACTATATGTTTTTAAATGAAACATTTCTTGGCTAGCATATGCATGGACATTTTGCTTTCCCCAAAATACATTTGTTTTATTTTTATTTATGTATTTTAATATATTTTTATTTATTTCAGAGAGGAAGAGAGAGAGATAGAAATGTAGAGAAGAAGGACTATAAAACCTTTGCTTGTCCTTATTGAGATCTTTCGGAAATTAAATCACCTTCATATCTGAAGGTCCTTATGGTGATTAAAATTCTTTGAGAAACTGTTGTATTAAGGCAAGGAAAGCACCTCAGAGTCAATTCTACCTAAATTGTATTTGGCTTTTGTTTATTATAAATAGAAGTGGCTTCCAAGAAAGGTTCCATTATTTTCCTGTAGTGTAATATAATGAGCTCAGTGCTTCCATTTTAATTTTTAAAATCAACTTTCTACTTATTACTTTTCCATTACTAATAAAGAAGTTTCTTTTTCTTAGAATTCCATGGAATATTTAGCCATTTTAATTTGGATTTTGCTTTTATTATTCATTTATTTGACACTTATTTTTAAGGACCTACAATGTTATTACATTATAAATAGCTCCTTGGGAGTAGCAAAGCAAATTCAGAAATAATCCTTCCATAGGACTCTTCTATAAAGTTGAGAAGCAACACATGCTCTTCTCAAATTTAGTCAGATTGAAAGTAAGCTAGACCTGATTTCACATCCAGACTCTGTTGACTGAACAGGCCTATGCTCTACTCTGCTCATAGTATTCCCCCAGAGTATAGGCCTCAATTAAAAGGTAGGAAAATATTGAAGTAGGTGATGAGAAAAGAAAGATAAAAATACTGCTCAGAGACTTTGAGATTTGGAAACGTGCTGTTTCTTTCAATCTCAGTGGGGCAGTAAGATTTATGACGTACTTTATATTATGTCTTTGTGACCAATATATGTGTTGTGGAGATAATTTGATGCTTTTGCTTCTTTAAATATTTCTTCTTAAATAAATCTATTCAGTCCATTAACCATAGTTAATGTTTTCCCACTGGTTTGTACATGTCATAGCTAAAGACCAATGTAGACTAATGGGGAAGGAGAAAGAAAAATTAGTACATTCATGAATTATTCTCTGTTCTCACTTAGACAAGTTAATTTTCCTTAAATTATCAGGTTCTGTCTTAATCATAGGCCATTTGTGGTTATCAAGAAAGAAATGTTTACATATTTGTTTCTTCACAGTTTTACACTTCATGATCAAAGCCAAATTCATTTTGTCCTTTAAACCCTATCACAAAACAGTCAATGTGGGAATCAAAATTCTAAAAAATAGGTAATCCTTTTTAAATTTTATTTAAAAAAATATGTTTAAATTTATTTTATTTTTTCCATCACCATTTATCCACTCTATGCCCTCTTCCACCTCCACCCCCGCTCCCCAACCCCACAATCACCACATTTGTCTATGAGTTCTCTTTTTTGCTCAATTCCTCCACACACCCCACACCCCACCAGAATCGTCTGCCTGCTCTCTATCTATGACTCTGTCTCTATTTTTGGTAGTTGAGTTTGTTCATTAAATTCCACATATGAGTGAAATCATATGGTATTTGTCTTTCTCTGACTGGCTTATTTCACTTAGCATAATGTTCCCAGGTCCAATAAATGGATAATTCTTAAATTATAAAATTTTTTCCTCAATTAATATTGAACGAAAACTTGAGAAAAACTATTTTGTTAAATGAACATTCAAATATTATGATTGCATTAGAAGGGTGACTCTTGTTAACAGAGTAATCATACTAGAAATCAAAGAACACTTATGTCACAGCATCCTGGGTGGGTAATTCTAACTTCATCCAAAAACAGCCACAAAAAATAAAGCCCCACCCGAGATTACCTTTTTTTTTTTTTTTTTTTTAAAGAACAAAGGGTAAAGAATATGGTGTGACATACAGCTTCTTTGGATTCTTTAGTACTATGAATGGAAGGATGAAAGGCAGAAATAGTTTAAATAAAGGAAGAAACAGCCTAGATTTATAAAGTCTGTTGTTTCATTGATTTCATCAGTTTAAAGCAACCTTGCTTGCAGTACTTTATTATAACTTCATCACTTATCTTCTACACTTATGACATATATTAAAATAAAAAATTACTTTAGTAATTGATTCTTTTTATTAAAAAATTAAAACTTAATATATCAAACTGCTGTAGCCTTTGATTATCCCCTTCTGCAATGACTCCTGTGTGTTAGTCCTCTCTCTAGAAATAGTCACTATTAACAATGTAATGTATGTTTCCAGACTTTTCTCCATGGGGATACAAAATACATCAATGTGTGCATATAATTTAACATAAATGACATACCCATTAGTTCACTTAGTGATATAGCTTAGACAATTTCTCATGTCAGTACATACAATCCACTTCATTTTAGAAAATTGCAACGTGGTTTTTCCATTAAAAAGTGCACAATTATATATTTAGCCATTCCTATTTTTATAAATATTTAGGTTGCTTTGAATTTTTCACCGTTACAAATCACATTGCAATGAAGATCCTTGTACTGTTCTTTTGGGCACATGGTGTCTCTCCGGGGTAGATATTAACAGTAGAATTTTAGGGTGATGGGTTATGGAAAACAACTCGTAAGTGGTTGTTTATACCTATCTTTCCTCCATCTGTGTTTGAGTATACTCACTGATTTTGAAGCTCCTTTGTTAAAGTGAGGTTAAGCACCAGTTTATATAAATTTTGACCATTTTTATTATTTCTTCTGTGAATTAGCAGTTTATGTCTTTGGCCCATTTTTTTTTCAATTAGGTTGCTTTTTCATTTATTTAAATTATTTATTAACTCTTATTCTTGCTATTTTTTTTTCCTTTTTGAAAAATTTTTATTGTTGAAAGTAATACATATGTCCCCCTTTTTTCCTCCCATTGATCCCTTCTAGTCCGGCCCCACTCCCCCACCCCAGGCCTTCCCCACACTATTGTCTGTGTCCATGGGTTATGCATATATGCATACAAGTTCTTTGGTTAATTTCTTCTCACCCACCCACCCCTGCCTTCCCTCTGAGATTTGTCAGTCTGTTCCATGCTTCTGTCTCTGGATCTATTTTGTTCATCAGTTTATTTTCTTCATTAGATTCCACATATGAATGAGATCATGTAATACTTGTCTTTCTCTGACTGCCTTATTTCACTTAGCATAATACTCTCCAGGTCCCTCCATGCTGTCTCAAAGGGTAAGAGATCTTTCTTTTTTTTTTTTTTTTTTTTTACTACTGCATAGTATTCCATGGTATAAATGTACCACAGCTTTTTTATTCACTCATCTACTGATGGGCACTTAGGCTATTTCCAGATCTTAGCTATTGTAAATTGTGCTGCTATGAATATAGGGGTGCATATATTCTTTCTGATTGGTGTTTCAGGGTTTTTAGGATATACTCCTATGGTAGAAGTGAGATCGCTGGGTCAAACATCAGTTCCATATTTAATTTTTTGAGGAAACTCCATACTGTTTTCCATAATGGCTGCATCAGTTTGCATTCCCACCCACAGTGTATTAGGCTTCCCTTTTACCAGCACTTGTCATTGAAAAAATATTTTTATTTATTTCAGAGAGAAAGGGAGAGGGAGAGGAGATAGAAACATCAATGATGAGAATTATTGATTGGTTGCCTCCTGCACACCCCACACTGGGGATTGAGCCCACAACCCAGGCATATGCCCTTCTGGTTCATAGGTCGATGCTCAACCACTGAGCCAGGCCAGCTGGGCATCTGTCTTTCTTTTTTTAATGGTATTGGCCTTCCTCCAATGCTCAGTGGTTCCTCAGTGTTTGTCTGATAGCTGAAACTGCTGTTAGGCTGTTTGTTCTATGTGTTCCTGTACCTGCTTAGACACTGAGGCAGGGTTGGTGCTGGAACTTGTATTTCAGTCTGTTTATTTTATTTTACTTTTTCCATTACCATTTATCCCCACAGACCCTCCTCCACCTCCACCACATCCCTCCCCCCTACAATCACCACACTGTTGTCCCTGTCCATGAGTTCTTTCTCCTTTTTTTCCCTCTTTTGCTCAATCCCTCTACAACCCTCGCCCCCACCAGAGCTGTCTGCCTGCTCTCTATCTATGAATCTGTCTCTATTTTGCTTGTTTTCAGTTTGTTCATTAAATTTCACATATGAGTGAAATCATATGGTACCTGTCTTTTTCTGACTAGCTTATTTCACTATGCATAATATTCTCAAGATCCATCCATGCTGTCACGAAGGGTAAAATTTTCTTCCATTTTATGGAGAGTAGTATTCCATTGTGCAAATGTACCATAGCTGTTTTATCCACTCATCTACCGATGGACACTTGGGCTGCTTCCAAATCTCGGCTCTTGTAAATAACGCTGCAATGAACGTAGTGGTGCATATATTCTTTCGGATTTCTTCAGATAAATTCCAAGAAGTGGAATCACTGGGTCATAAGGCAGTTCCATTTTTAATTTTTTGAGGTAACTCCATTCTGCTTTCCACAGGGGCTGCACCAGTCTGCATTCCCACCAACAGTAAACGAGTGTTCCCTTTTCTCCACATGATGGCCAACACTTGTTGTTCAGTCTGTTTTCAAGATCATATGAGAGGGATAGGGCCTCCACTGAGCAGGGTGCCGCAGAGGCTAGCTTCTGGTGGCTGAGGGGATGTCTCATTCCTCCTGCACAGCTCCGGCCACCCAGGCATCCAGCATTCTGCTTTGTTTCTTTGACCTAAGCTCCCATACCTGTTGCTTCCAGTTGGAAGTATCAACTCCTGTTGCTGTTCTTTGGCACAAAATGTGACCTAAGTTGGTAGAGGGGATGTGCAAACGTCAACTTTCTTGGCTGTTCTTGCTATTGTACTCTAACAATCACACAGTTTGCTGTCCCAGCCTCCCTCTTTTATTTGGTATCCATTCCTAACATTTTTGGCAGAACTCTGCTATATTTCTTTTGAGCTGTGGTTTTAAATCTTCATTCTAATTCCATCTGCTTTCTGTCTTCCAGTGTTTTCTCAGAGTTTATAGTTCTCAAAAGGTTGATATTATTTTCTAGTTAAATGGATTAAAAAGATCTTTCTAAACATTTAAGGTTCTGCAGTGGGAAGAGGAGGCTAAAATCTATTCCCAGTCTACCACCTTGAAATAGAAACTGAAGTCTACTCTTCAGAACCTTAGGAGATGTTTTAAAAATGAGTTTCCCAGGCCAGTTTTCAGGACTGCCATTTATGGTTGCATATGTTGTTCACTATTTGAAGGCACCAGCAAGGAGGTAAGTCAGAGAGGACATCTGAGCTCACTGCTTTTCACTACACTGTATATCTTGGCAAAGGAAAACCTGTGCTGGGCAGGAGATGCATTTTCCCAATTTATATAATGATATTCTATGGGTCAGCAGTGGCTCTCATCATTTTAACTTTAAATTACATTGTGTATGGTGATGGTTCCATGGCTGGATATTTTGTCAACACTCATCAAATTATTAATTTGAAATATGAACAGTTTATTGTTCATCAGTTTTGCCTCAACTGCAAAATAAAGTTTAAAAGTAAAAGAAATTATATTACACAAGTAGTGAAGTAGGTAAAATATGCTATTGGATTTAGAAGGTCAATTCTGAAGGTTTTATATTTTATAAATTGTTTGACATAATAGAAAAACTTTATCTTAGCTGACAAAGTAACGATAATTGTGAAAGAAGGCACATCCACGAACCACAGAAAAGATAGTTAACAAGAGATGGTAACTGGCTATTAATTATCTTTTGTGAGAAACAAAAAGTAGTGAAGTAGGGCTGTGCTGTCCAGTCTAGTACTCACTAGCCACATGTAGCCATTGAAATATAAATTAATTAAACATAAAAATTCAGGACTTCTATTATACAAGTTGCATTTCAAGTGCTCAATACTTTGTGTGACTAGTGGCTACTGTACCAGAGAGCAGAGATATACTAGTAGACTATTTCTGTCATCGCAGGACGTTCCATTGAACTGTGCTGAATTGGATTCTCTCTCAGTTTAGTTGCTTTCCATCCCAATAGTTTCATCTCACCAAGTGGGATCCCACATTTTAGTTGTCAGTTGTCTAAATGGAAAATGGAGTATGGGCACATACTGCATACACCAAGCATGTCAAACTCAAAGGCTAACATGGGCCAAATAAATGAGGCATGCGGCCCACGGGCTGTGAGTTTGACATGCTTAGCATACATAGTAGGTACTTGGTAATTGATAGAATTGTTGGTCAATGGATATACAAATGGATACATGTATGAAGATGAGCAGTGAATCCCTACTATCTGATAATGTACAACATTTTTTATTTCATTCATTAATTCAACAGGTATTTATCAAGTGCCTACCATGTGCTAGGTACTGCTTCAGGTGCTTGGGATATATGAATACATTTAACAAAGATTATTTTCCTTGTGGAACTTACATGCCAGAGGTGGGGGATATTATAAGTAACTAGTGGCCCGGTGCACGAAATTCATGCATGGGGAGGGGTGTCCCTCAGCCCAGCCTGTACCCTCTCCAATCTGGGACCCCTTGGGGGAAGTCCGACTGCCGGTTTAGGCCCAATCCCTGGGATCAGGCCTAAACCGGCAGTCGGACATCCCTCTCGCAATCCGGGACTGCTGGCTCCTAACCGCTCATCTGCCTGCCTGCCTGATCGCCCCTAACCACTCTGCATGACAGCCTGATCAACCCCAACTGTCCCCCCTTCGGGCTTGTTTGCCCCCAACTGCCTCCCCCTGCTGGCCTGCTTGCCCCCAACTCCCCTGCCGGCCTGCTCACCCCCAACTGCCCCCCCCCCACTGGCCTGATCACCCCTAACTGCCTCTGCCTCGGCCCCACCACCATGGCTTTGTCTGGAAGGACATCTGGAAGGTCTCCAGAAGGTCTCCTGGTCTAATTAGCATATTACTCTTTTATTAGTATAGATAAGCATAATAGATAAATTAATCATATCACAAGTTTTAGGGTGATAAATATGAAAAATAAAGTACAAAGCAGAGTAAGAGGAATCAGGAGTGCTGGGTGTGGGTGGAGAAAGGAGGGTTATAATTTTAAATAAAGATATGAAGATTATAATTTTAAATATGCCTCAATGAGGGGAGGTTCGAGAAAAACTTGAAAAAAGTGGGCAGTAAGCCATTGAACATCTGGGCAATGAGCACTCAAGGCAGGGAAAACAGCCAGGGCACAGGCCTCAGCTGCAGACATGAGTGTCATGTTTGAGAAATAGCAAGATGTGTGGCTGAGCAGAGTGAGCAAGGAGGGCAGTTGGAGAAGTCTGAGAGGCAACAGAGTGACGTATCTGGTAAGAGCCTCTAGGTCTTTGTAAGAATTTTGACTTTTAGTGCAAGAGAGTTTGGAGCAGAGAAGGACCATGACCCCACTAAAGTTTTAAAAGGCTCAGTCTAGTTTCCGTTTTTAGAAGACATTGTGTGGGGAGAAGGACAGAAGCAAGAAGGCTGTTGGAGGCTGGTGGAAGATGATGGTCTAAGTCTAGGGTGGCAGCAGTGGTAGTGGGGAGAAATGGTCAGATCCTGATCTATTTTGTAAGATAAAATAGCAACGGAGAAAGGGAGTCGTCAGGTGTAACTTCAGAGTCTTCAGTCTAGTGACTAAGATGATGGAGTTGCCATTAACAGAGGCAGGAAAGGCCGGGGAGCAGTGTAAGGGAAGACCAGGCACTGAGTTTTGAACATGTTGAGTTTAGGATGTCTGTTAAAGAAGTTGAGTAGGCTGCTGGATAGGCAAGTTGATATTTGGGAGAACTGTCTGGGAGGGAAATGGTGTTATTGATAGGTAAGCAAATATGTTCTCGGTTAATGAACTGTAAAAGTTTTTGCACATCAGAAGGTGTGAAGTGGCTGGCTGTGAAGTGGAATAAAAATGTCATCATTTTGTTCTTAGCATGAGCTAGGAGAAGACCTGTCCAAAATTTGGCTTTGCAAACATTCACAAAATTTTCAGGCATTAAATTTTGCTTTAAAAAAGGAAATGTTTCCCCACTGGCATGGATGCTTAGGGTACAGGAGTTTTCTGTGATTCTTGCAGAAAGCACTTAGCATTTTTTGTTAATGCCATGTTAGGACATATGCTGGTATTTTTTCCCCTTCACAGCTGCATAATATTTTTAGCAGTTAAACCTAAATTACTGCATTTTTAATATATTTTATTTATCACTGCAGCATGAAAAATTTCTTTTAAAGTTATATGAAAGAAAATCTTGCTGTTAATTTAATAGAAGGAAATAGTTAAACATAAGTATTTGAGCTTCAGGCCTGAGTCCTATAAAAACAAGTTAATCAAAATGGTGGAGCTTTATAATCTTAAAAGGATGACATCAAGGGTCTGATGTCTTAGATTCTTAAGGGCAGACATGAAACAGTCCAACATCTGTGCCAAAATGACCTCTGTGAAGCATAATATTTCCTTTTAAATATTTAGACATCATGATAGTTTTCCATGGTTTTAATTCATAACATGGATTTTTAAAAAGCCACAGAAGCATAGCAATTTTTTCAGCTATTCCCTCCTTTCTCTACCTTGCTTTTAACCCCTTAAGTAAACACTCACCAGTCCTAATGTGAACAACTTAATTAGCACCTTCTTACAGAAATATGACTACTTATAAACAACTCTGGTTAGTGAAGTAAAGTGATAAGGAAAAAGTTCACTAATTCTGAGTTAGGATTATGAAATCTGAAGGAATTACTATGCATAAACTAAGATAAGAAACATTAGATAGCTTATTCTGCGTTTAACTATGTTGCTTCCATAATGTTTTTAATAATATTTCTCGTTTGTTAAAACTGTTTGGCTATTTTCCACGTCATATATATTATAGTGGCCCATAGAATGTACAAGGACACTTGTTCTATGATATCCAGAACACTAATTTTTGGAATTTTCAGAAGAATTGTTTATTCAGTCTGTGTATTTCCAGCTGATTTGCTTTCTTAATTGAGTAATCCAAAGCTGGATATTTATGTGTTTTTATTTTTTTAAAAAAGATATTTTACTACCTTTATACTTGAGCATAATTAGCTAGTTATGTTTCTTTCTCTTTAAGCTCACCCCTATGACCCACTCACACCCCAGCCACCCCCTACAGTGTACACACACACACACACACACACACACACACACACACACACTAACCAATTCGGTTATAATTGAACAAGATAATTCAATGATTTGTTGCTTATTCTGCATATTGGATGCTAAGTGCCAAGAAGTGGTTATGTTGAATACATTAAATTCCTCTTTCCATGAGATTATAATTTAGAAAAGAAGGTATGGGACACAAAGGGGGCATATTAATGAGCTTGAGTTGTGCACTAAGAGCTGTAATTCTAAGATATGCACATGTCCCAGGACATGGTACTCAGTGCAGACACTTCGGCCTTAAGGCTCTTTGCTCACAGTCTTTTTCTCATCAGTTTCATTTGTTTACTTCCTACCAAGTGCCAAGTATTTCGACCTGACATTTCTCACATACAGTGCGCTCATTTTTTATTCTGTTGCCACTGTTAAGATCTCACATACAGATGAAGTCATGTGACAATGAAAAATAAATAAATGTCTGCATAGCTACTTTCTTTAACCCCCATTGTCCAATCTCCAGGACCCTCCCATTTCTATTTTAATGGCTCTTGGGCACTGTGGTCCTGATGCAGGTGGTGGAGAAGAAGAGTTGCTAGAAAGGTGTCCAGAAAGGTTAAATGAGTAAAGGGAGGTGGCAGCTTTTATGGAACTGACCCACTTCTGCACCCCAGAGAACTATGGGTGACAGGAGAGTAAAGACAGAACCTGGCTAGTAGGCTTGGCTTGAGTTTTAGAGAGAATATTTTAGAGTTGAGAGTGAGGGAGGAAAGAGATTTTTTTGAAGCAGCTTCTGTGCATAGCTATAAATATCTATATATTGGTATATATACATATATATATTTTAATCCATAAAAGTTTGCTCTTATTTTCAATTATTTTTGTTATCAGCAGGATTTATATTAAGTTGGTACATGCCATGATGGGCAAACTGATTGTTTATAGCTGGTCACTGTCATAACTGAGCCAATGTGCTTCTGTTTGGCTGGTGACCCTGCCATTGCTACTGTGTGGCAACTCCCCTCAGATTCTCTAGGCCTCCCCACAATCCAGAAACTAAAGGGCTCAAACTTATCGCCTCAGAGGGCTTCAGAACCTCACTTCAGCAATGCAGCTGGCATCATTCAGATTGGTTTTAAATATTTATTTTTTAAAATATATTTTTATTGATTTCAGAGAGGAAGGGAGAGGGAGAGAGAGAAACATCAATGATGAGAGAAAATCATTGATCAGCTGCCTGCTTCATGCCCCTTACAGAGGATCGAGCCCACAACCCAGGCATGTGCCCTGACCAGGAATCGAACCATGACCTCCTGGTTCATAGGTTGACGCTCAACCACTGAGCCATGCCAACTGGGCGGTTTAAATATTTAAAGTATCACTTCTGATAGAAACATCTGGAACCAGGCCCTAAAGATATGAGATACCAGAAAGGGCAGGTCCATGTGGGCCTCAGAGTAGGTGAGGGGAGAAAAAGAGGCAATAGGAAGGGTTGTATCCAATATGGAACATGAACATGTAGACTGAAGGATGTAGGCAGGGAGGTAAGACACACTGGTGGGAGAGGGCACTGCCAACAACCTCACCCTGGTCGACCATGGGGCTGGCCATGACTTTGCACAAGCAATGCTCCCCACTTGAAAGTTCTTGTAGGTACCTTCCACCACCCCACCTGGTCACTCACACCTGCCTTCTCTCCCACCGAGCAAATGTGTCACGTGCACACACTTTACACTTGGCAAAGAGGCACTGAGTAAGAATTCTTAAATGTTTGTCTTCCAGTGGGTGTGTCCAGGAACCTTCTTAGTGCATGGAATCAAGTGATTGCCTAATTTACCACTCTTATTTTGAAAATCAGAGGATTAAAAGGCATCCAGAGAGATTAAATAATTGCCCATGTTCCTCAGATCTATGATCACATTTTAGGGTTGTCCAGGGATGACTCTCCCACTAAACTGTATGCCTTAAGCTGCATGTTTCCTGAGGGAAATTATCTCACAATCAGGACAAACTTCTCAGTTGGCTCTGAACAATAGGCTTAGTTCTTCTCTTTGCTCTATGAAGGCTTGGAAAAATATTCCGAATAATATGTTGAATAAAAAACCCATATGATCTCATTTTAAAATGTAAATGAAAATATAAGTTTAAGTCAATGAAAAATTCTACATCCAAGTCAATACTCTTTTAAAAATATATATATTTTATTGATTTTTTACAGAGAGGAAGGGAGAGGGATAGAGAGTTAGAAACATCAATGAGAGAGAAACATCAATCAGCTGCCTCCTGCATACCCCCCCCCCCCCACTGGGGATGTGCCCGCAACCAAGGTACATGCTCTTGACTGAAATCGAACCTGAGACCCTTCAGTCTGCAGGCCAACGCTCTATCCATTGAGCCAAACCAGTCAGGGCCAAGTCAATATTCTTTTTTTGGTGTCAGGAAGACAGTAAAAAAAATGGATACTGAAGCCCAAATGCTTGGGCTCAAATTCTAGCAGAGCAATATCACACACGTTCCTTCAGTTCTCTGTGCCTCAGATCCTTGGTCTGTATAATGGGAGTGATAATGGTACCACTTCATAAGGTAGTTCTGATGATTACACAAGATAATTTAGATTAGAACAATGTCTAGTGCATAGTAGGGCTGTAGGTGTTAGCTATTATTATAATTTTTATGGGCTGACGTTCTCTGCAGCCCAGATTTAAAGACTAGGAGAGACATGATTTCTTGGAATTAGATTTGATGAGATGACTGTAACAAAGTGAAAAACCAGAAAGGGATGGCTGTGGGGAGTTATTACAATTTACCCAACATGACTTACGTACACAACATCTTGGCCACAGAAACACTTGATAGTAGTAAATATTTCTTCATAAAGCAGCTAGTTTGGTTTTAATTGGCATCTTATCTCCCTTATAAACAAATCATGTCCACCAAAGCTGAAAAAAAAAGCTAACAAACATTTGAATTCAATAGATTTTTTTGTAACATCCAGAAGAGCTCAGTCTTTCATAGCATCTTTTGTCCATGGTGCCTTGGTTATCTTCCAAGATGATTATTTTATGGAGATCACAATGGAATCTCAGAAATAGGGGATGAATTCCATTTCTAAAAAGTAAACTTTTCACCTGGGTATTATATCAAGCCTTATAATAAAAATCATTATTAAAAATGTTGATAATTATTTTCCTCTAAGGCAGTGGTCAGCAAACTGCAGCTCGCGAGCCACATGCGGCTCACGAGCCGCGGTTTGCTGCTCTGTTGACTAATGAGTTTGCCGACCACTGCTCTAAGGTAACTGAAATTCCAAGGTGCTAACTTTGTAAAATAATTAATTGATACAAAATTCTCAACTATAGAAATGATTTAATATCTAACATTACTCCTAGAGACGTGTGTGTGTGAGTGTGTGTGTATCCTATATAATAAAGAGCTAATATGCAAATGGTTGTCATGCCCTCATGCCCTCATGCCATAAGGGCTCAGACACTCAACACTGGGGAGAGAGGAATGGGGACCAGCCAGGCTGCAGCCCGGGAGAGGGACAAGCCGCCCACCCCGCAGTCCCGGGCACCAGCAGCTGTGCCTGTACCTGTGGCCTGGGAGAGGGACAAGCTGCACTCCCCGTGGTCCTGGGCGCCAGCAGCTGTGCCTGCACCTGTGGCCCGGGAGAGGGACAAGTTGTCCGCCCCACGGTCCCGGGCGCCTGTGGCTGCAGCCTGGGTGAAGCTGCCCTCCCACGGTCCCCTGTGGCTGTGGCCGGCCCGGGGAAAACTGGCTCAGGTCCTGAGTGCCTGCGGCCAGCCAGAGGGAGAAAAGCCTGGGTCCCGGATGCCTGCAACTGGCTGGAGGTGGGAATCCTGGGTCTTGGGTGTGGGGTGAGGCAGAGGTGGTTAGGGGCAATCAGGCCAGCAGGGGAGCAGTTAGGGGCAATCAGGTAGGCAGGCAGAGGTGGTTAGGGGAGATCAGGCAGGCAGGCAGGCAGAAGGGTTAGGGGATATCAGGCAGGCAGGCAGGTGAGCAATTAGGAGCCAGCAGTCCTGGATTGCGAGAGGCAGTCGGATATCCCCCAAGGGGTCCCGGATTGGAGAGGATGCAGGCCGGGCTGAGGGACACATACCGCCCCCCACCCCGTGCACAAATTTGGTGCACCAGGCCTCTAGTATATATATATATAATCTTAAGTCATCAAAAAGGTGTATAATTGCTGTCCTGGCCGGTGTTGTTCAGTGGTTAGGGTGTCGTTCCCTCGGACCTGAAGCGTGGCAGGTTCGATTCCCAGTCTCTCTCTTTTGCTCTCTCTCTCTCACCCCCTCCCTTCCACTCTCTCTAAAAATCAATGGAAAAAATATCCTCAGGTGATGATTAACAAACAAACAAAGAACAAGAACAAAAGGTGTGTAACTGCTGAGTACCTTTAAAATGGTAGAAAGGTGACTTTCTCCAAAGGATGTTAAATTCTGGGAGAGTGTCTCCATACTTTCTAAATCTTCATAGATTTGCCAAGGCTCAGCAAAGACATCTTTCTTGTTCTAGTTAGCTTAATGTTGCCTTATACTTCCTGAAGAAGGCTGTAGCTGTGGAGACTGCAACAGATACTCGTGGTTCCAACCAAAGACAACATTAATGACAAAATTGTATTTTTTTTTTTAAGTTTTACAGTGATTGAATGATGGGGCTAGGGGACTAAGAAAGAAGTGAGAAACTCTTTCTCAAAATCTCCAATAGGATATGCTCTTCACAAATTCATTTTTATGTTTTATGTAAAAATTCTTTTAGTAGGATGAGTATTCCTTAGTTAGAGGATGTAGTTAAAGTGATTATTTCTCTTTGATCCAGTCCTGCCAAAAATTCATATTAATAATTAATAACATGCTGAATGAATATTTTTAAAAAAGTGTATTTAAAAAACCTCAACTCATAATTTAAGAAAAATCTCAGTAAGCAGTAGCAGGGAATCATTGCCGACACTCACAGAAGAGAGGCAATAAAAATTGGTCTGTTAAAATAAAACCGGGCAGGATCACAGACAGTGTATAGTGTCATTAGATTCTTAGGTCATTAGATTATCTTGGCTAGCTCTTTACTTAGATGAGCCATGTTGCTTGCTCTGGGGCCTCCAAGCAAACCTTATGTGGCGAGAATTGACGTATGAATACATTTTCAGTACACCACTTCGTGTTATTTCACAGGCCTCTGACATTTGGCCATCCCCCAAATAATCTCTAGTAGGTTTCATCAATGCCTTCATTTTCTTTTGTAATACTTAAAAAGGTCTTTGGGTTGGTTTCTGCTTAGGCAGTTTCCCACATCTGGGAGCAGGAAGATCCTTGAGTGAGGAAAGGTAAGCTCTCTCAAAGACCTCAGACAATGTATCTTTGTAGGTCAAAGAAAAAGTGGGAATAAGGGAGAGGAGACATGATCGGAGCTCATTCCAAGCCAGCCTCCTCACTCTTCCCTTCCTTTCCTATAAATAAAATAAGGTTAAGGAAAAAGGTTTGAAAAAATATTTGAACAAAAATTTTGTCCCAAGCTCTATACCTCCACTTCCTCCTAGCCAGAGGCCACCCAGGGGTTGATTGATGTTCTCTACTGGAGAAGTCTGAAGGAATACACTCTTGGATAGTTTAAGTGTATCTGCTTTAGTAGGTGACATTTCCGGGCCACACAAAAATGCAACTGTTTTCTGGGTTTGCCTCCAAGTCTACCAACTTGGAAACTAATTAGCTGCTAGGCTTAGAGCATATTATTTTAACTCCTCTAGGCCTTCTCTGCCTCTCTGATTAAAAGAAGAGGGCAGATTAGATGTCCTCAAAGGTGGTAGGATTTCTCAACTTCAACATTATTGACATCCTGGCCTGGATAATTCTTTGTTGTGGTGGACTGTCCTGTGCAAGGTAGGATGTTAAGCAGTGTCCCTGGCCTTTACTGGCATTATCCCTAGTTTTGACACCCCAAAATGTCTCTAGACATTGCCAAATGTCCCTCTGGGGATAGGTTGCCAGATAAAATACAGACTGCTCAGTTAAATTTGAATATCAGACAAAGAATGAATCATTTTAAAATATAACCATGCCCAAAATATTAAATGGGACATATTTATACTTAAAGATTATATTATTTTGATCATGTTGAAAAGTATGTTTTGACTTGGTGAATATCAGAATGCTCAAGTTATTGGGCTCTAAAATCAAACCTGGAGTCATCTCTTCCCAGCTTTGTGTCGTGGGGCAATCTGTGTAAGCTCTCTAAGCCGCGGTTTCCATACCAACCTTTTAAAGTTGTGGGAATTAAATCAATAATTTTATATGAAGTGCTTATAAAGAAATGTTTTTGTTCTTTACCTGAAATTCATATTTAACTGAGCATCCTGTAATTTTATTTGCTAAATCTGGAAAGCAAACTCATTTTCTCTCCCTTCCCCATTGAAAAACACTGTTTCAGGTAAATTTACTAATGTAGTTCTATTCTTCCTGGAGTTTTCTGAATATGTTTCTATTTGGTTAATTGTGCATTCATAGAAATATCTGCTCTAAAAGAATATTTTTTTTAACATTGTTAGGATAGAGATGTCAGACATTTTTTGTTGTTGTTGGTTTTTTTAAAGCCCCTGCTGATTGAGCATATGCTGGATGCACTGACAAAATAGAAGAGAGAGAGAGAGAAGGTTTTGATTGAGAGAATGAGATATTGTTTTAAAGCATCAGTGTAGAAGTAGACACTAGTGGGAAGTTATAACTTTATTGAACTCATTTTGAATTTCATACAGCAGTAGAGTGAAGGATAATCTTTCTGAAGGCATTTAGAGTTTTTAACCCTGACTTACTTTTTTTTTAAAGGATATTTTACCCCATGTCAGCCATCAGTGAAAGCAGAGGAATTGTCAGAGGTACCTGATTCTTCCTTTTTACTGTAAGCTCTTAAGAAGTTATACAGGGTATGGCAAAAGTAGGTTTACAGTCATTTGTATGGAAAATAATACAATAATTAATAAATACTATTACAAGAATAAATTGTGTTTTGTGTACTCACAACTGTAAATCTACTCTGTATGTAGAGAGAAAATTACTGTAATAGAGTGGGCATCCAGGGGACTGGATGACCAAATGAGACCAAGATTTAGGTACATACTGTGTTGTGCTGAACTTGACACACTGCTTTTCCACTTGAGCCAGATGCATCTCACCAATTTGGGATTCTGGCATTTTTTTTCTAATTGGGACTTCCTATCTTTATGAAAGCAGGGGGTTTGAAGATGCAGCATAAAAATGAGGGAGGGGAGAAACCAAGATGGCGGCATAGGTAAGCACCTAAACTGCTGCCTCGCACAACAATTTCAAAACTACAACTAAAAGACAGAACGGACACCATCCAGAACCACAGGAAAGCTGGCTGAGTGGAAATTCTACAACTAGAAGGAAAGAGAAAGGCTCACAGAGAATTGGAGGTACGGCAAAGGGTCTTTGTGTGCGCAGAGAGGAAGGGTGGCTGAGAGCCTGGCTGACTTTCTCTGGCGGGAGCGGGAAGGAAGCCCCCGACGGCACTGAACCCCAGTTCCGACTGCACTGAACCCCAGTTCCGGGTGAAACCCCGTGGACCCAGGCTCATACAGGGGAAGTCTGGACTGTCAGCTAGAGAGAAAGGCACCCGGAGGCTCGGAGACCCGGGGGAGACCCGGGGGAGCCCCGGCAGGCAGGGGTCTGGAGGCATGCGCGCCAGTGTGCACAAAGGCTGCGGAGGTTGCCACAGGCTTTCCCTAGCAGAAGGGAGTTGGAAGCTCCTGACTGCACTGAACCCCAGTTTCAGGTGAGCCCCTGGGGACCCACACTCTTACAGGGGGGAATCTGGAATCTCGGGCGGAGGCTCGGGAGCCGGGGAAGGCAGAGATCTGGAGGCGCGCGCATGCAAGGGCAAGGCTGACGGGAAGCCAAGACTGTCTGCTCCGCCCTGAGACTCCACCCCATCCAAGCTGAGCACAGAGGCTTTTGCAATTTGGCAAGTCTAATCCTATAAGGTTGTCTCCAGCATCGAACTTCTCCCAGCATAGACACAGCTGATCCTCACAGCCATCTGGCCTGCAGGTCAATTTCTCCCAGTGATACCAACAACAATCAAGACTTAACTACAACAAGGCTGTACACACAGTCCACAAAGGGTGTACCAAGAGTGTCCACCTCAGGTTAACTGGGGAGGCCGACCCACTGGGCCATATAGGAGACCTAGCACACAAACCTACCCTACCAACTCAGGGAAGCAGTGAAAATGCGGCAACAAAGAAACAGATCACAAACAAAAGAAATGGAGGAAAACAAACGACTGGATATAGAATTCAAAACCATGGTTATAAGGCTTTTCAAGAATATCCTAGAAAAGGCCGATAAATATAATGAGACCCTTGAAGATATGAAAAAGGACCAACTAGAAATTAAACATACACTGACTGAAATAAAAAATATTATACAGAGACCCAAAAACAGACTAGAGGAACACAAGAATCAAGCCAAAGAATTGAAATACAAAGAAGCAAAAAAACACTCAACTGAAAAAGCAAAAAGCAAAAAAAAAATCCAAAAAGTTGAAGATAGTGTAAGAAGCCTCTGGGACAACTTCAAGCGTACCAACATCAGAATCATGGGGGTGCCAGAAGAAGAGAGAGAGCAAGATACTGAAAACCTATTTGAAGAAATAATGACTGAAAACTTCCCCCACATGGTGAAAGAAATAGACTTACAAGTCCAGGAAGCCCACAGAACCCCAAACAAAAGGAATCCAAAGAGGACCACACCAAGACACATCATAATTAAAATGCCAAGAGCAAAAGACAAAGAGAGAATATTAAAAGCAGCAAGAGAAAAATAGTTAATTACCTACAAGGGAGCACCCATACGATTGTCAGCTGATTTCTCAACAGAAACTATGCAGGCCAGACGGGAGTGGCAAGAAATATTCAAAGTGATGAATAGCAAGAACCTACAACCAAGATTACTCTACCCAGCAAAGCTATCATTCAGAATTGAAGGGCAGATAAAGAGCTTCACAGATAAGAAAAAGCTGAAGGAGTTCATCACCACCAAACCAGTATTATATGAAATGCTGAAAGGTATTCTTAAAGAAGAGGAAGAAGAAAAAAGTAAAGATAAAAATTATGAACAACAAATACATATCTATCAAAAAGTGAACCTAAAAATCAAGTGAATTAAAAACCTGAGGAACAGAATAATCTGGTAAATATAATAGAATCAGGGGAATAGAAAGGGAGTGGACTGATAATTCTCAGGAGGGAAGGGGTATGGGGGGATTTAGGAAGAGACTGGACAAAAATCATACACCTATGGATGAGGACAGTGGCGTGGAGGTAAAGGCAGAAGGTGGGGTGGGAACCGGGTGGAGGGGAGCTATGGGGGGGAAAAGGAGAAACAATTGTAATAATCTGAATAAAGATTTATTAAAAAAAACAAAAACAGAAAAAATGAGGGACACTTGAGGATGTAGAATTGGTGAAATGTGGCAGTAATACTGTAACCTGCAATGCTCATTGGTACTGAAGAATAGAAAAATATTTTATCACTGTGATCAATAGAGATCTCAATGCTTGCTATAGGCATAGAATCCAACATTGAAGGAGATGCTAAAGAGCATAAAAGTGTTCCTCTCTCTTACAAAATTTCAAATCATTTAGGAAAAAATACATGCAGACAGGGAAAAGATAGCAAAATGCCGAAAGAGTATTTACATATTTGGTGTTATAGGGTTAAGAGGAGGGGATTCCACTTTCTTCTGGTACACTGGCTCACCTTCAGCATTACTGACATTTTGGACTGGAGAATTCTTTGTTATGGGGGGCTGTGCACAACTGTGTTGTAGGATGTTTGGCAGGATATTTGGTCTTTACTCATAGAAGCCAATAGCATCCCTTATCTGTTGTGATAATAAAACATGTCTTCAGACATTGCCACATGTCCCCGTGGAGAAAAATTGCCCTAGTTGAGAAGCACTGGCCTTGTAGAGTATGGGAGACTTCTTAAAAGAGGTAGCATTTGAGCTGGGACTGGGGGGATAGATAAGATTTTGAAAGAAAAAGGTGGTGATGGTGGAAAGCATTTAGGTGAGGGAGATGGAATGAATAAAAATGCCAATCAATATGCCAAAGTGGAGAAATCAAGGCAAAGTTTGAAGTACTGTAAGGAGATAAGTTTAATTGTGGTTAATGTTCCTGTGGGAAGTAGGAACAGATTTTAAGAAATAGAATATATTTCGTGACTCTGCTTATGCCCATAGTGCCTAAGTATCTTGACCTTGGTAGCTTTTGAATAATTAATTAGTATTTTCATTTGAAATGTAGTTGGTATCAACATAAAAAAGGCCTCGAATGAAAGTCTAAGAGATTTCAACTTTTTCTGGTGGGCAATGGACATCCCCTTGAAAGTTCTTGAGCAACAGAATGACATGATCTTGAGAAAATCAAGCTGTTCTGTTGTCAGTTTTTCACTGGTGAGATAAAGGAGTTGCAATTGAGAGTTGTAATAGCATTTATAAAGCATCTTTGCGTACATTTTCTAATTTGGTTGTCCCACAAAATTCAATATTAACTACATAGTTTTTTTTCTTTAGTCATTTTCCTTTCCATTAACACGGGTGCTTGGTCATTGCAGTGGAAATGGGCTTTGAATGCATTTCATGCTAACAAAACTTGTTTTCTTCATCCCTCATGATGTGATGTCATTAGCGGGCTTGGGCAGCTGGTTCACCTCATGGACAAAGATGAAGTTGAGTGGCACCCTGTCCTTGGCAGGGAGGGGCATAAAACCTGGGCTCCTTTCTGTGTCTGGCATCCGGGTTGAAAGCATTTCCTTTGCCTCCTCAGATGAATAAGTGGCACTGTACAAGCATTAAAAGAGCTGACTGTCATATGAATTTGGCATTGCCCCCTCCCCCACCCACAATCTCTTGAAGGTCTGTTGGTGGTACCACAGGATTAGTTCTTGACCACTCTGTTCTTTCCATTCCAAAAGAGGCCCGACAGCTTTCTTTCTGCTGCTACCACATCCCAGGTACTCTTTCTATTCACTACAGATCTGATCTTGTCCTGTGGAGAAGTTGCATAATTTAGGGTGTTATGAGGTAATACATAGCTCAGTTTTCTCTCTTCCCAACCCCCAAAACAAACTCCTCTTGTTCCTTGGGTTTCTCAGTGTCTGACGGATGTTAGGACAAAGATGAACCAACCAAAATGGAACTTGGGTAATTAGGAGACAACTCCATCATGGCTAAAAATGGTTTCTGCTAATTAAAAACATCGACAAGCAAAAGATTGTCAATGTGTTCTAGATCTGGTCATCAGGAAATCAGGCTAATGGTAGAAATGTTTGTCATAAGAAGAAAAAACATTGGGGCTCATAGAATCCAAGTTTCTTGACTTGAATCCATAATTTCAGTCTGGAGTATTTCATACTGTTGTTCTTTGTTATCACTATCTGTGGTAGGCAGAATGGCCCCCCAAAGATGTCTATACCTCAATCCCTGGCTCCCATGAATATGTTATATTACATGACCAAAGAAACTTTGCAGGTGTAATTAAGGTGATGGACCTTAAGATGGGGAAACTATCCTAGATTATTCAGGTGGACCCAACCTAGTCTCATGCATTTTTAAAAGCAGAGAATTTTCTCCAGTGGGAGGCAAGAGAAAAGCAGCAGAAGTTAGTGAGATTCTCAGTGTGAGAAGGAGTCAATGCACTCACTGTTCCTGGTACTGAGATATAGGAAGTCATGTGTAAGAATCAAAGACAGGCTTCTGGGAGGTCAGGGCCTTCAAGTTGACACCCAGCAAAGAGACAGGGATCCCAACCCCACAATTTCGAAGAGCTGACTTCTTCCAACAACCTGCATGAGTTTGGAAGCAGATTCTTCTGCAGAGCCTCCAGGAAGGACTGCAGCTCTGCTGAGACCTTGATGTTATCCTTGAGACTAAACAAAGGACCCAGCTGAACAACACTGTGCCCAGATTTCTGGCCCATAGAAATGATGATCTAAGAAATAAATGCTGTTTTAAATTGTGAAATTTATGGTAAGAAACAAAAAGTTAATAAGTTGTTCTTTGTCATTGTTTCTGCCTTCATTACTATCAGCACCATTGTCACTTATTGTGGATTTGCATCACATCTAAAATGGCTCAGCCCTAGCTGGTTTTGCTCAGTGGATAGAGCTTCGGCCCACAGACTGAAGGGTCCTGGGTTTGATTCTGGTCAAGGACATGTGCCTTGTTTGCAGGCTCAATCCCTGGCAGCCTGGCCCTGGTCAGGGCGTGTGTGGGAGGCAACCAATCAATGTATCTCTCTCACATTGATGTCTCTCTCTCCCCCCTCCACTCTCTCTAAAAATCAATAGAAAAAATATCCTTGAGGACTAACAAAAAATAAAAAGATCTTTCCAAAGCTTCCTTGCTCAGAAACACATACACCTGCAAAGCAAAAATAACTTCAACTCCTTTTAGTCCTTATCATTAGCTTTCAAAATTCACTATTCTATATTCCCTAGACAACTAACCTCCATCTTTTATTCTGCTGTACAAATATTTAAAATAATCTCAGCTTGGTAAAGCAAATCTTATGTCTACAAACCCAGTGGTGGAAAGCACTGCTCTTTCCTCTTCCAATGGTGAGTGGAACCACAGTACTCCCTGCACAGTTTCCCTTATTGACATTGACCTTATCTAAAGTTCTCCTGAGATTTGAAAAACCAGTTCTTGGCTCAAGCTAACATACATGGGGAACTGAAGTTTTCACTGAAATGCTTTCTCTCAATTAAAAACAAAGGAAGATGACAAATTGCAAATGAATTTTAGGGATTAAGTTAATTACCAGTGTTTCTTGCAGAAAAAAAGTAATTCTTTAAAGAAAGCTAAAATCTATTTTTTAAAATTCTTTATTATTTAAAGTATTACATATGTCTCCTTTTCCCCCAATGACCTCTTTCTGGCCACTCCCACCCTCCAGCACATGCCTTCACCCCCTAGTGTCCATGGGTTATGCTTATATGCATGCATACAAGTCCTTTGGTTGGTCTCTTAAACCCCCCCCCCCTCAAATCTATTTTTTTTATGTCTATAGCTGTGTTCTCTTCTATCTCCCTACCTACATTGAAGCCTCCATCTTTTATTCTGCTAAAAAACATGTATAGACTCTTAATACTACACAATTCTGTAGGCCAGATATAGCAACTTTGTTTCTCAATCATTTATTTTTTGGTTTTGGCTAAACATATCCTCAGAATAATATGCTACTTTTTTGGAGGAAAGTTGTCTCTTCACTGAGGTTTGGTGAAATTCATTGGATAAGACACCAATGTTAACCAAGGAAATGAATACTGAATATTAAAAAAAAACAACACTGAAGAAAAGGTGTTTTAAATCATTGGGCAGATGCTTGGCACCAGCTTTTAGAAGCAACTGGCTCCATTAGCTAGTCCAGAAAATGTGCCACATTGTGTGTGGAGAATCCAACTCCCCAAATCATAGAACTGGTAGGACGTTGTACACCAGATTTACTTAGCTAGGGTACGTCATCCTTGGCTGGAATTCAGTGAAAGATTCATCATCTATCCAGGTGACACTGGGGCAAACCAAGGTTTAGTCTCCTTTTATTGCCAGGGAGAGATTGATGGTTGTGGGTAGAAAACTATGCAAAAGTTGGCAGTTCTAGCTGGCTAGAGCTTTCAGGTTTGTCCAAGTGAAAGTCAAGGGATGCAGACCCAGGTAAACTAAATGTTTGCCACTAAAGAAGCCACCGTCGACCTGAAACCACTGAGGTGCAGAGTCCATTCACAGAGAGCACACCATTCTATACAACCACAATGTTCTCTGTGAATGACTGTGTAATGTAAGTTAGTTCATTTAAGTTTTGGGCTAAACATACAAGAGAGAGATTTTTACCAAGATCGGTAGTGGTTACATCCATAGCATTCACTTAATAACAAACACAGTTATGTCACTGTAGAGATTTTGGGCTTTGGCTCATCAAGGATATGAGTTTGTTGTATTTCATAATGATTGCAGCTGCGAACGCTGCTTTGCCATAGTGGTTAGCAGAGTGCATGCCATTAGCTGTGAAGAGCAAGATTGAAATGATGAACGGAACAAGGTGGGGCCTTATTCCCATAAAAATCTAACTATGTCCATAGCTTCAGAAAATGAAAATTTTATAAAAATCTCTTACAAAGTTTTATCTTTGAAATCTATCCAGTTTGTGTATTTGTTGTTGTTGTTAATCCTCACCCGAGGATATTTTTCCATTGATTTTTAGAGAGAGTGGAAGGGACGGAAGACACAGAAAGAGAGAAACACCAATTGGTTGGCTCCCACAGGAGCCCCGATCAAGCCTGCAACATAGGTACGTGCCCTTGACTGGAATCAAACCTGGGACCCTTCAGTTCGCAGGCTGATGCTCTATCCACTGAGCCAAACTGGCTAGGGCTGATTGTGTATTTTGAAATTAGTTCTCAAAGTATTCTGTGGCATGATCGCCCTCTAAATTGCATAACAAATATACTAGGGATACTAGGAAAGTTTTATATTTTTAAGACTCAGCAAAATAATGATCTTATATTGATGGGATCAGATAGTTTGGTTTTGTTAGTAGGTATTAAGCATGAAAAGATGGACTGTCCCAAGAGAAGAAATGAAGAAAGCAAAATGTATTGAAAAGAAAGATGTGCAAAAATGCTGTTAATTCATTGTAGGGGTAACAAAAACAGCCTTATGACTTTGCAGAATGGAATCTGCAGCTATATAGGTTATAGGAACTCAGCAGGTCCATTTGTTCAATATTTAGCAAATATATCCAGTTGTATAAAGTATTCCAGGTACTGTATTAGATGCAGAAATTGAAAAGATTTAAAATCTTGGTTCCTGCTTTCAAGAAGCTCACAGATAGACAAATAAACATGGTAGTTGCCATAGTTATATGTGAACAACATTCAGGGAGAGTAAAAAAAGTAGTGGCTAAGTTTTCTTAAGGGAACCAGGAAAGAAAAAATATTGCTTAAATTGACACTTGAAGGAAGAGTGGGACTCCTGGTGGGGAGGAAAAGGAGAGCGGTCCAGAGGCCTGGACAAAAGGTGATGTGTTCAGAGAACAGAGTTTAGTTGGGCTTGGTTCTTTGACGGGGAGGGAGGGAAGAGCATGTAGAGAGCTTGACAGGGTCTAGGCCATGCAGGACTATGGAGCTAACTTTTGGGTAATAGCAAATGACTTAAGAATCTTGAGCAGAGGTTTGACACAAAGAGCCGTTTGTGTTAAATATATTTCTCTGGGAGCTCTGCAGAATATGGGTCAGAAGGCTGACACTTGGATGTTGCAGAGGTAGGAGGAGAGAGGATTCAGGTGTGGGGTAGAAGTCAGACCCCAGGGACTACTGCAGGTGCCCTCTGGCGATCCCATTCCAATCTGTCTCAGCTCCAACCTTATGCTGGACTGAAACTCAGTGGAATACCCTCTCTGCTAGTCTGGTTCTCTTTCATCAGTCACCAGCTCTGAGGTGATACAAACAACACAACTGCAGGTAAAATTCCAATCAAACAAACTCGGAGGAGGATACAAATTACATTATTGTTCTTAATATTTTTATCTAAAATATTGTTGGATTCGAACTTACAAGTTTTGATTATTTACAAATACACACCTACAGTAATGGTATGTGTAAGTCAAATTTAAATTTAAGGTGACTACTAAAAGCCATGAGAAAAAGACAGTTACCTACAAGGGAGCTGACTTCTTGGGCCTTAGGATTTTAACAAGAATTTGGGAGGGACACAAACATTCAGACCATAGCAGGTCCCCAGCAACCTTTTTGGAAGAGTATGGCAGTTGCTCACACTCTAGGACGTTATACTCAAAGGCTAGTGTTGTGCATAAATACTTTCTAAATTCTTTTCAGTATCTTATAAATTGATCATCCATTTACTTATATAAATCCTTTTCAAATCTGAGCTGTTTGACTAATCCCCAGGGGCGAATATATTCTACCTGTTCTACAGTGTTGAGTAGCTTCCTTTCCAATGTCAACTGTAATTGAAAAACAAAAATAAGTTTTAGAAAAAGAATAACTTATTCTTCGTTGTTCTGTGTTTTCCTTCCTGCATACGTTAAAGACTTCTACTATGTTTGCACATTGCAGCTATTGTTCTGTATTTTGAGAGACAGAAAACATGGTTTGCATACTCCAGTCATGACTATAGTTGCTTACTATCCCTTTAAACATTTCTCAGAGCATTTAGTAGCTTAGATTTCCTCCTTCCAACAACCTGGGGGAATTGCTATGATGTAGGACCTGTATGCTAACATGCTGAGGGTGAGAATTCAGAGATTTGGAGACATTTCATAAGAGGTTATTTGGGGAGAATGTAATATTGGCCTATCAAGTTAGCAGCCTGTTTATAACCCCCATCTTTGGCAGAGCTTTCCTATTGGAGTCATTCAAAATTTATCTAGTTTCTTTTAGTCACTTTTTGGCTTTCCTGATATTTGGAAAATCATGTAATTCTGTATCTTCTTAATAAAGAGTCCACAAGAAGAAGGAACTTCTAGAGGGCTTTTATGATTTCTAAAAGGAGAGATCAGTCTCTATTGTTTTCCATCCTTTATTTATTTGAGCCAGAATGGGCCATCTTTCCCAGGAGATCAAGAAAAACATGCTGGCATTCATCATATTTTCTCACACTCTGCCTTTTTTCCCTGTAGTTTAACCAATTACACAAAGGTGTATCGCTCATACATTTTGTGTAATCCCTGTGCTAATTGCTGCAGGGGTTATAAAAGTGAATTAGACAGTTTTTGCCCTCAAGCAGTTTATGATCGCGGGGCGGGGGTGCGGGGGGGATGAAGGAAATGGTAAGTACATCAAAGCTGTAATATGCAGACAAAAATAAGTATAATTTCTGTTTCCATTTTTATTCCTTACTTGGGTTAAATTTATCTAAAGCTTTCTAATCAAAGCTCTGTGGAATAAAGGAGAGTGAGAAGAGAAAAGCAAAGTCCCTGGAACTGAATATCCTCATCATGTGTTCTGAATAGTCTTGCTTCAAAGGATGAAGTCCAGATGTTGGATTTATCCATAGTTCAGTGAATGACAAAAATCATAATAGTATATCGCTTATAGCTTCACTATTTATACATAACCTAAGACGAAGCAGGCATACAACTAAGCATAGCTGAAGTAGCATTTTCTTTTTTTTGTTTGTTTTTTTAATCTTCACCTGAGGATATTTTTTCCATTGATTTCAAGAGAATGGAAGGGTGGGAGGAGGGGCAGAGAGAGAGGGTGGGCAGAGAGAGAGAGAAAAACAACAACATTGATGTAATAGACACATCAGTTGGTTGCCTCCACACTCACTCCCAAGATGGGGGGGGCAACCGAAGTACATGCCCTTGACCCGGAACTGAACCCACAACCCTTCAGTCCGTGGGCTGACCCTCTAACCACTGAGCCAAACCAGCTAGGGCTAGAAGTAACATATTCTTGAGTTCATGATGTTAAAACTGGTTGTCTTTGGACTGTCACTGTGCCACAATAATAGCATATAACAGAGGTAAGCAGGAATTGTTACAGTGCAACATAGCTAAGACACAAGGACTTGTCTCTAAAAGCTTTATTTTCAATAAATTAAATTATTAAATTAATTAGCCAACATTACTGGTATCTAATTCTTGGTTCTTTTTTATTTTATTATTTATTATTATTTATATATATTTTTATTATTGACACTAGTACAGATGTCCCCCATTTCTCCGCCACCTTTGCCAACCTCCACCCAGTCCCCCCCCCCACCCAACACCCTTTCCTGGCCTTCACCACACTGTTGTTTGTGTCCATGGGCTATGTATATATGTTCTTTGGCTAATCTTTTCATCTTCTTTTATCCAGTCCCCCCTTAATTAAAAAAATTTTTTTTCTTCTTTTTTAACTTTTCAATTGAATTTATTGGGGTGACATTGATTTAATTCTTGGTTCTTGACAACAATTCTTCCCCATCTCAAACATGTTCTTAGCAGATCATGAAGCTCATGATAATGAGCATTGCTCTGCTTGTTCCATTAGAGAGGCATTAGAAATGTTCAAGGTCAGTGTTTGTTTGTATATATCTTTGACATCATCTTTTTGGACTGTACTCGGGGCAGTTACTTCACAGTGAGCACAGAGAGATCCCTGACTATATCAACATATCAGTAACTGTTACCAAAATATCACAGACTCAGGCTCTCCCATGAGGCATCTCTGGCCAGGAGGACTGCTGTAATAAGGAGTGTGAGGAAGATGAGAAAGCCAATATCCTTATGAACTAAGCTTTATTTCTAATAAGAGAAAAGAAAACAAGAACAAAACATTGACTTCAATTCAAACTCCAGCTTGTTTTCTTTACAGAGGCCATTTGCTTTGTTTGTCCATACAAACGCACATATTTCCTCCCTAACTTATTGTCACATAAGGGAAATTCTTTCCTTCTGACTTTTTTTTTCTTTCTCTCTGCTTAGAAACACCACAATACTGGGGACTGAGGCTTGGCTTTATCCTTGTCAGATGGAGGGAGGAGACGTGAAGGAAGCAGCAAGTGATGCTAGGTTTATTTGATGTATCTGTCTTTCCTACTTCTGCCTTCCTATGCAGGGAAATGTCTGCAACACGATTCTGTCTGCATGGAAAAGGGCGAGCAGGGGCTGAGGCAGCAGCAGTTACTTGGCCCTTTCTCAGGGGCGCGCTGGAGCCAACTGGCACTGGCTTGCAGGAGCTGACTGTGCATCTCTTCTCAGTTCTGCATTCAGTGATGTCATGTTGGTAGCTTGCAATTGGCCACGATGCGGGTATCTACCCCATGGAAATCTGAAAATGCGACAATCTGGGCTTCTGTTAATCTCCCAGAGGCCTGGAGAGTCCTTCTTAACCTATCCCCAAAGGCTTTCTGCTGGGGTCCAGAGAAACTTCACTAAACCTCTGACATATTATGAGCACAAGATGACAGCCCACAATGAGTAAGAAAGAGATGAATTCTTCACTTGTGCCATCATCAAGAGATAGCTTGAGGGCAGGACTTTATTGGTTTTATAATCTCTATGAGCAACCATTTAAAGCTCCATCCAGGAAGTGCCAAAAGATGACAGAAGTGTTGTTTCTAAGCAAATGCAGGTTCAAGATCATCTATGACTCCTTGTTCCAACTTTCAACTAGATGACTCCCACTAGATCTCCTGTCCCCAATATAAACTCAGGAGCCACATCTGCTCCCAACTTTGGTACATCCACAGTTACAGTGGAGGGTTTTTGTAGTAGCAACTTCTGTAACCCGTGTGGCTTCTATGATAATAAGGACTTCATGGGGATGCTGGCCCCACCATTGCCTTTCGTGTGTGTGAAGTATGAGTGGTATCGAACTCTAGAGGCTTCTGCACTTCCTGAGATCTCTTCTTTGTTGCCTTTGATGACATCTCAGCAGCTTCGATGATGCCAGGAGAGGCCACTGGCAGCAAGAGCAAGAGAGAAGACAATGTCAGAAAGTCTCTCGGTGGCTGTCAGGACAGCATTGAGGAGCACAGTTATTCACCCCTCTCCTTTGGGGACTTCTAGAAACTGCTGAGTAAGGGTCTTTGAGGAGAACCTGCAGTCCCCAGAAAGAGGTGGGTGCAGAGTTTGAGGACATACGTTTACTTCCAGGTTACTAGTACTGTGATTCCAGGAGACCTGATGTCAAGGTCTCAATCTGTGAAACAGCAGAGGGACAGTAATGTGGAACTCAGTGTAATTTAGCTGTGTAACTTAACTGTTGGTCAAGCCACTAACAATCAGTTATTCATTCATTCATTCATTCATTCATTCATTCATATTTCAAGACAAAAAAAGGCAAAGAAATCCTCAATGGCGTACCATCCTCCTCTAAAGAAAAGTGAACAAAATTATAGGGGCCATTGCACATATGACATAATTTGCTAGAATACAAAAGACTTTCTGAATTTTTTAAAAGAGCATATTAAATATTCACTCTCTTTGAGCCATTGTGGATAAAACCTATACCACTTGCATAGGGAAGGTGCTCAATAGTGTTTTTGTGGAACTGGCCTTGAGATATTATTATAAACTTATTCTTTCATAATAAACTTTAAAAAATTTACCTGGAAATAACTCATTCAGCCAACCAGCCGACATAGGCAAAAGATATTAGTAGTTTCTCTATTTGCTTTCATGACTTATTTATTCAGTTGGAATAATTTTACTAGACTGTGAGGTCCATGATATCACAAAGCACCTAGAATTATTTTCTTTACCCAGTGCCTGGCACTTTGAAATCACTTAATAAGTATGCACTGGCTGAAACCGGTTTGGCTCAGTGGATAGAGCATCAGCCTGCGGACTGAAGGGTCCCGGGTTCGATTCCGGTCAAGGGCACGTACCTTGGTTGCGGGCACATCCCCAGTGGGAGGTGTGCAGGAGGCAGCTGATCGATGTTTCTCTCTCATCGATGTTTCTAACTCTCTATCCCTCTCCTTTCCTCTCTGTAAAAAATCAATAAAGTATATTTAAAAAAAAATCTTTATAAAAAAAAAATGGAGCAATACCTCATAAAAAAAAAAATAAGTATGCACTGAATCCTATCTAATAAAGAGGGAATATGCTAATTGACCACCACACCCTCACAAAGATGGCGGCGCCCACAGCCAATAAGGAGGAAATATGCTAATTGACTGCCACACCCTCAAAGATGGTGGCGCCCACAGCCACAAGATGGTGGCACCCAGTCCCCTCAGCCCTGCCAGGGTGGCAGGGCTGTGGCACAGCCAGGCCCGCCCCCAGGCAGGTCCGGCCACTCTGCACGCCTGCCTTCGGAGTCCCCCAGTCTCCTCAGCCCCCCAGCCACCCAGGGCCAGCCCGAGGCACAGGCATGCCTCGGATGTCAGCTGCCCAGCTGCCCAGGGCTGCCCGAGGCTCAGGTAACAGCAGTGGCAGCAGCAGAAGTGTGATGGGGGCATCACCTTCCCCTCATCGCCAGGTTGCCTCTTGCCCCTGAGGGCCCCTGGACTGTGAGAGGGGACAGGCCGGGCTGAGGGACCCCCCACCTCCAGTGCCTCTACTAGAAATAATAAAGTGGATTTTGAAAATAATTTTACTGACAATAGTACCATGAATTCTAGCTTTAAATTTAGTTTTGAGCAAGAAATTTTAAAGTGACAATGAAAGTTCATTCTAAATTTCCTTTTCAGTGAATCATATATATGTAGGGTATGCTAATTATCTATATAGATAAAAGCCTAAGCGACCATACAACCAAACAACCGGTCAACCAGTCGCTATGACACATACTGACCACCAGGGGACAGATGCTCAATGCACAGGATCGGGCTCCCTCCTGTCTGGATAGGTCCTGTGGGGATTGGGCCTGCAGGGATCAGGCTCCCTCCTGTCTGGATTGGGCATGTGGGGATCGGGCCAAAGCCGGCTATCTGACATCCCCTGAGGGGTCCCGGATTGTGAGAGGGCACAGGCCAGGCCGAGGGACCCCACTAGTGCAGGAATCGATGCACCAGGCCTCTAGTAAATATATAAGTGACAAAACTATTTAATGAAAACAGTGGGACTGTTTTGGTAAGATCTAAACAGCCTACCAAATGTGGGGCATGATTGGTTTCTAATCTAAGTGAAATCTGTAGAGAAGTAGAAAACCTCTAATTCTGTGGTTCTGGCCAGGACTTTTGTTTGAGCAAAATCCAGCTATTTATAATCCTTAGAAGAGAAACTCTATTTTCGTAATTCTTATGTCAGTATCTTTTGCATAATGTATTGTGCAATATTTTAAAAAAGTAGTTCTCTGATCTTCTGAGGTTTTGATTTTGTGTGTGTGCCTGTTTTATATTTTTTCTTATGCTCCCACTAGTCATTGAAAACATTTCCTTAGAGCAGAGGTATAGAGAAGACAGGGATGTTTAGGTCCATTACCTCAGTTGGCCTAGGAGTCCAATAAAGCAGGCTCATTCTCTCCCTAGGACAGCTGGCTGGGGAAAACTTTTTGTTCACAGGCTATGCCATCTCTCTACTCTGGTTTGTCAGCTGTCTGGCAAATCTTTGTCTTTGGCCACAAATGTCATAAGATGAGAGAATATGGATGACTGAAGGGAAACACATCACTACTCCTAGAAAAGCAATCTTTAATTTGTGTTCTGTGCATGGTGAGTCATGCTAGTATACTAAGAACAGAGGAAGACAGAAAACAAGGGGGAGGAAGGTAGAGGACACCCTCCCTGGGTACAAATTTGGAAAATACTCACTTTGGGCATTTTTGTTGGCTTGAATGGCAGCTGATGAAAATGAAATGTCAACAAAATAAGAAAGTAGTATTGAATTACTGGGAAAGTATTTTTTTTTCTCATGGCTACATGAGAAATAGACTTTACTATTTATGTACATTTTACTTTTTAGACATTAAAATTATAGGAACAAAGCCAAAATTAAAAATAACCTGTGTTTTGTACTTTCTCCATGCCTAACTATAGAACATTCCTTGACCTTCCTCTACCCTTGTTCCCACTATTTAGCTACCATGATGACCACCAAGGTTCACTGTTGTTGTTTTTTTTCTGATGTGAAAGGATAACAGTGAGGGACAAACTGAAGGCTGAACATGCAAACACAGAATGTAGTCTTATTGTAAATTGCAGCTTGCCTGAGTTAATCCATTATGTTTTGTGATACACATAATTAGTATTTTGCTGCACTCATCCTCTATTTTGAACTTCTCCTAAGTCTACATCAGACCACCGAACAGCTATGTGCTTTTGTTTATGTTCTTCCCTCAGCCTGGAAAGAGCTTATTCATTCCCCGGGGGCCAGTTGGAGGGCCATGATCTGAGAAATACTCATTCCTCAAAGCGTGCCCCTCTGTGTAATCTATAGCCATTTGTCTTTGCATGTTTCCAGTTTTTATGAGCTCAGGAGTTATTCATGACCAGGTCTAGTTAATCCTCAGATCCAAGACTGCTTTTAAGGCATTTCCCAAGCTTCCTTTTAACTTTTAAACCTGTTTAAATGTCTGTTTTATAGAACAATTGTCAGAAGGGAAATCATCCTATCTAATAAAAGAGTAATATGCAAATTGACTGTCACTCCAACACACAAGATGGCTGCCCCCATGTGGTCAAAGATGGCCGCCCCCATATGGACTCAAGATGGCCACCACAAGATGGCCAGCAGGGGAGGGCAGTTGTGGGCAATCAGGCCAGCAGGGGAGGGCAGTTAGGGGTGACTGGGCCAGCAGAGGAGGGCAGTTTGGAGTGACTAGGCCTACAGGGGAGGGCAGTTGGGAGGGACCAAGCCTGCAAGGGAGGGCAGTTGGGGGCAATCAGGCCTGCAGGGGAGGGCAGTTAGGTGAACCAGGCCAGCAGGGGAGGGCAGTTAGGGGCAACCAGGCCAGCAGGGGAGGGCAGTTGGGAGCGACCAGGCCTGTAGGGGAGGGCAGTTGGGAGGGACCAGGCCTGCAGGGGAGGGCAGTTAGGGGTGACCGGGCTGGCAGAGGAGGGCAGTTGGGGGCGACTAGGCCTGCAGGGGAGGGCAGTTGGGAGCGACCAGGCATGTAAGTGAGGGCACTTGGGGGGGGGGGAACCAGTCGTGCAGGGGAGGGCAGTTGGGAGGGACAAGGCCTGCAGGGGAGGGGTGTTGGGGGGGACCAGGCCTGCAGGGGAAGGCAGTTAGGGGTGACCAGGCTGGCAAGGGAGGGCAATTAGGGGTGACTGGGCCAGCAGGGGAGGGCAGTTGGGGGCGACCAGGCCTGCAGGGGAGGACAGCTAGGGGCGACCAGGTCGGCAGGGGTGGACAGCTAAGGGCAATTGGGCCGGCAGGGGAGCAGTCTGGCGTTGATCAGGCTGGCAGGGTGTCGTTAGGGGGTGATCAGGCTGGCAGGCAGAAGCAGTTAGGGGCAATCAGGCAGGCAGGCAGGTGAGTGGTTTGGAGCCAGCAGTCCTGGATTGTGAGAGGGATCCCTTATTGGAGAGGGTGCAGGCTGGGCTGAGGGACACCCTCTGCCCCCGTGCACGAATTTCGTGCACTGGACCTCTAGTTAGGTATAAGCTTCCATTATATTTATTTATTATGTTTATTAATATTTATGTATTTAGCTTTTTCTACTGTTAGATATAATTTATAATATGCCTAATACATTAAGAACTTAGCCTAACACTTATTTATAAATAAATATACAAATATTGGGATAAGTGATTACATTTTTGTTCAATCTTCTCAAATTAATTGAGACTTGTTTTGTGACCTAACATGTGGTCTATCTTAGAAAATGTTTTATGTGCTCTTGAAAAGAATGCATATGTTTCAGGGTAGAATGTTCTGTAAATATCTATTGTCTCTTTGTTCTAATGTTTATTTAAGGCCATGGTTTTCTTGTGGACTGTCTGTCTGGATGATCTATCTATTGATGTAAATGGAATGTTAAAATCTCCTACTATTATTGTACTGTTGTCATTCCCTCCCTTTATTTCCATTAGTATTTGCTTTATGTATTTAGGTGCTCCTATGTTGGGGGTGTAGATGTTTACAAGTGTTACACCCTTTTGTTGGATTTATTTATTTTTTTTATCATTATGTAATGCTGTTGTCGCTTGTTAAAAATCTTTGTTTTATAGTCTATTTTGTCTGATATTAGTATCACTTATCCCAGCTTTTTTTGTGTGTGTGTGTGTTTCCATTTGCATGCACTGTCCTTTTCCATCTTTTCATTTTCAATCTGTGCATGTCTTCCTATCTGAAGTGAGTATTAGTAGGCAGCATAGGCACAAGTCTTGTGTTGTTTTTTTTCCAATCCATTCAGCCACCCTGTATCTTTTGACTGGAGCATTTAGTCCACTTACATTGAAGTAATTATTGATAGGTATGTAGTTATTGCCATTTTATTAATTGTTTCCTGTTTGCTTTTGCAGTTCTTCTCTGTTCCTTTCTTCCTCTCCTGCTCTATTCTCTTGTACATTGATGACATTTTTTTCTGATTTGCTTGGATTCCTTTCTCTTTATTTTTTGTGTTTCTATTATAGGTTTTGGTTTGTGGTTACCATCAGATTCATCTATAACAAGCTTTGTTTATAGCAATCTACTTAAGTTGATGGTTGTTTAAGTTCAAATGCATTTTTAAAGCACTTCATTTTTTACTCACAACCCCACATTTATGTTAATCAAATCATATTTTACATTTGTGTGTGTGTGCGTATCCCTTAATTTATGATTGTGGTTACATATGATCTTACTACTTTTAACTTCTAACCTTTCTACTAGCTTTATAATTGGTCATCCCACTACTTTTACTAGATGTTTGCCTTTATCAGTGACATTTTTTTTTCTTTCTGATATTTTATTATTTTTGGTGTTGGCATTTTCTTTTCCACTTAAAAATGTTCTTTTAAAATTTCTGGTAGTACTGGTTTAGTGGTAATGAACTCCTTCAGCTTTTGCTCGTCTGGGAAACTATCTCTCCTTCAATTCTGTACCATAATTTTGCTTGGTGGAGTATTCTTTTTTTTTTTTTTTTTTCCTTTCATCACTTTGAATATATTGTGCCATTCCTTTTGGTCTGTAAAATTTCTGCTGAAAATACCTATGGAAGTTCCCTTGTATGTAACTACCTGCTTTTTTTCTTTCTTTCTTTCTTTCTTTTTTTAAAAAAATATATTTTATTGATTTTTTTACAGAGAGGAAGGGAGAGGGATAGACAGTGAGAAACAATAATCAGCTACCTCCTGCACACCCCCTACTGGGGATGTGTCCACAACCAAGGTACATGCCCTTGACCAGAATTGAACCTGGGACTCCTCAGTCCACAGGCCGATGCTTTATCCACTGAGCCAAACCGGTTAGGGCTAGCTGCTTTTTTCTTGATACTTTTTACATTTTCTCTTCATCTTTAACTTGTGGCTTTTTATTATGATGTATCTTGGTGTGGGTCTTTTTGGATTCATCTTGTTTGAGACTCTCTTTGCTTCCTGGACTTAGATGTCTGTTTCCTTCACCAGGTTAGGGAATTTTTCAGCTTCCATTTCTTCAAATAGGTTTTGTGCCACTTTCTCTCTCTCTCTTCTTCTGGAATCCCAATGATGCAAATGTTGATATGTTTGATTTTCCCAGAGGTGCCTTAAATTATCCTTATGTTTAAAATTTTTCTTTTTGCTATACCAGTTGGGTGATTTTACTACCTTGTCTTCCTGATTGATGATTTATTCTTCTGCATCAACAAATATGCTGTTGAATCCCTCTAATATATATGATTTCAGTTATTGTGTTCTTCAGTTCTGATTGGCTCCTTTTTATTTTCTGTGTCTTTGATGAAGTTTTCACTGAGTTCATCTATTCCTCTCCCAACTTCATTGTGCATCTTTAAAACCATTATTTTGAACTCTATCTGGTAGATTGTTTGCCTCTGTTTTGTTTAGTTGTTTTTCTGGGGTTTTGTCCTTTTCTTTAACTTGGAACATACTCCTCCACCTCCTTATTTATGTTTGTCTGTATGTATTAAATAGCTCTGCTACATCTCCTGGTCTTGAAAGAATGATCTTAAATAGAAGGTGTCCTGTGGGACTAGTGCACCAATCCTGCCTGGTCACCAGAGCCAAGGGTTCCACAGGTATCCCCTGTGTGGGTTGTGTGTGCCCTCCTGTAGTAGTTGGGCTGTAATTGCTGCAGGTGCAGTGGGAGGTGAGTTTGGTCCTCAGGCTGATTGGCTGTGAGGACTGACCATTTGACTTTGGATGATCTGCATGGAGAGGAATCTCTTTGGTGGGGCTCTGGTGCCAACTGAGGCTTCTCATTGTGTGTGTTGATTGGGGAGCGCTGTGTAGAGCTCTGGTGTAGTTGCTGTTTTTGTGAGGCTTGTGACCACTCGGGAGAGATTATGAAGTGGGCCAAGGTCAGCTGCCACTTATGCTGGGCTTGGGGACTCTTGGGAAAGTCTGCAATGCAAGCCAAGGCTGACTGCCACCTGTGCTGAGCTTGGGAGCACTTGGAAAAAACTGTAATGCAAGCTGAGGCCAACTGCCTCTATGCTGAGCTTGGGAGCACTTGGAAAAGACTGTGCTGCAAGCTAAGGCCAGCTGCTGCTTGTGCTGGACATGAGGGCATTTGGGAAAGACTGTGATGCAAACCAAGGCTGGCCACCACTTGTATGCAGGGTTTGGAGTCGTTTAGAAGGGGCGCCAGCATGGGCTAGCAGAGTGGGTGGGCAGAATCTCAGGGGAGCACCGGGGTGGGGTGTACAGTGTTAGCTAGGTTATTGGAAAGTGACTGATTTGGTTCCTGCTGTGCCTGGCAAGCCAGTTTAAAGCACAACAACAACAACGAAAGGAAACCAAGGAAGAGTGGTGCCCATCAGTGCTTCCATCCCCAGAAAGAGTTTAGGCCCTTGTCCTAAATTTAGTCAATTTAATTCCTCCTCATATGACCCAGGTACTTCTCGAACTACTGCTTCCATTTTGGAACCTGAAACAAGTGACTTTGTGCAAGAGCCCTTTAAGAACAGCGTCATTGCCTGGTCTGTGTGGCTCTGTGGTTGAGCATCGACCTATGAACAGTTTGATTCTTGGTCAGGGCACAAGCCTGAGTTGCAGGCTTGATCCTTAGTAGGGGTTGTGTAGAAGGCAGCCAAACAATGATTCTCTCTCATCATTGATATTTCTATCTCTCTCTCACTCTCCCTTTCTCTCTGAAATTAATAAAAACATATTTAAAAGATTTTTAAAAGAACAGTATCATCAGCCAAAGCCTTTTATCTCTCTTGGACATAATCCTTGATGTTTTACAAAATAAGATATTTTAGGGACTCCTCTTCTGGGCATTGGTGCCCTGGGCTGAGAAGTCTGGTGGGGCTTGGACCCCCTTGTTTCTCTGGAGAATCAATGTGGTTCAGATATTCCTCCTATTTGTGAGTCACCACACTGGGTGTGAATCCTAACCAGAGTCGTACCTGTCCCCCAGCCTGTCTCCATGTGGCTTTTTCTTTATGTCCTTAGTTGTAGGAATTCTGTTCAGCTACTCTTCAGGTGGCTCTCTGCAATAGTTGTTCTATATATTTTGTTGTAATTTTGATGTGTTTGTGTTCAGAGTCTCTCTACTCCATCATCTTGATCCAGCCTCCTCTTGGACTATGACATACTTGAGGGAAGAACATATTTTATTATTATTATTACTATTATTATTATTTTGTGATTGCTTGCACCAGCATGGTTCTTTTGTGCTTGTTATTTGGAATAGTGGTGCACAAAAACAGTTTGTGGAATGAAATAAAACCCACAGTTTTCAAGTTCAGAAAGCCAGGCGGCTAATAGTAAAAGATCAGTGTGGTTTCTACCAAAACTACTGCAGAATGTCCATCCTCTCCACCTTCCTCAAGTTAATTTAGGAAGTGGTCCCCAGTGGGTGACTATTAGGCTCTCCAAATGAGGCCTTGCACCTGACCTGGCTTCAAGATCTCTTGATGCCTCTGCCACCTCTGCTGGTTCCAACACTGACCAGGCATAGTTCCACAAATCCTCCCCCTCCTACTGCATGGCCAGTTCGCAAAGCAAAGCCCCAGCTTCTTAGCCTTTCCTGGTTTGTTTCCATTTGTGCCTTTATTGCAGGCCCCTTCCAGCTTCAGCTTTGGCTGCATGTCCATCCATGGAGGCATCTTCAACATCTTATTCTCTCCTTTGCACAATATTCCCCTTTCCCTTGAAATGTGACATTGTCCTTGGATCAAGTTTGTGACAGACTGCAGCTTTTTTCTTTTGGACAATTCCTTTCCGGGAGTTTCTTTGACCACCCAGCACTTAGAGTCTGCTTCTCGTCTCTCCTCCCTCCCCCATGCATTTCTGCCCGCCATCCAGTCTTGTCCAGACAGGACCCAAAATCAAATGGTTTCCAAAGACAGTTGGGTAATAACCAGGTGAAGCTGCTGGAGTGTTTGCATATTAAACCCATAGGGGGAGTCATTACTAAATATTTTCTCCTTTTTTTTTTCTTGATACACAATATTTTTGATGTAGCTTTTGTTTCTTTCCTTAGGTACGGAGAGGAATTTCTAGAGGAAAAACATAGTGCAAATGTAGTAATAAATAAATGGCAATTGATTCTTGGATCTCAATGTTCATAGGTCATGGAGAGTGGTTAAGGATGAATGGTGAACTAGCGAGTACATGCTCCATTTAAATGGGCCAGCTATGACTCAACTCAAGCTAATTGTCTTTACATAGCAAGATAGTCTCAATAGCGACAGATCTGATTTTTTTCAATAAAATATGAAAAATCTAGATTATTTTGTAAAAACTTCTGATAAAATGTGTCTGCTACACACACACACACACACACACACACACACACACCATATCTGCAAAGAGGTTTTGGCCTATAGGGCATTATTTTGTAACCTACAAGTCTATCCCCTCAAACAGGGTACCTGCTGGATTATGAGTAATAAGTAGGCCTGTAATCAGTCATGCAAACAGTTACAATTAATATAATCTTTTTCAGCTGAGCCTAGTATTTCTAGGTTAAGTGATGGGAAAAACAGAGTTTCTAGTTGAATTTGTAGACATGCTGAAGCTTCTCTGCAATTTTCTGGATCTTGGTCCTACCTTGCCCTACTGTTGGTTCTCAGTGTGGGGGCCTAGGACTGACAGCATTAGCATCACCTGGGAACTTGTTAGAAATGCAGACTCTTAGGCACCACCCCAGACTCAAGGAATCAGAAACTCTGGGGGTGGGGCCTGACAACCTGTGTGCTTATAAGCCCTCCAGGTGATTCTGATGTACTCTGAAGTTTGAGGAGCTCTAGGACTTCAGAGGAGCTTCTCTACCTGCAATATGCTCCTGGAGCCCTGGCAGGCAGGTAGAACCCCAGTCTTCCTGCTCACCTACCCTCAGCACCAGGTTTTAGGAGCCAAGACACATCTGCTCTGTACACCCTGGGTTCAGCTTGGCTCTCCAAAAAGGAATATTGGACTAAGACACAAAATAGGGTGTTGGCCCTTAGTAGTGGAGAAAAGGGGATTTGAGAATTTAGCATGTTGAGAGGGAAGAGGAGAAAAAAGTATGTTCCTTCTTACCTTTCCTCTCCCATGGCTTATTGTACATAGAAGAACAGCCTAGTGGTATGAGTTAAAGAAATCTTGTCCTCGCCCTACCTTCAACCCAACCTCTCTTACAAATGGCTACTTCTATTTTAATTTCAAGCACTAGAGTTAGTAAAGGGTTAATTTCATTCACTAGGGTTAATACAGATTAAGGAATATGGAGTTAGGGCTACTATGTGATTTAAATTTAGCCAGGTTGATTTCTTAACACCGTCCTGAGATTCTGGAAGAGTGAGAGTTCAATAGGTGGGTGAGGGGTCATGTTTGGGCTTAGGGCACACTTTAGGCAAGTGTGGGCTGGGAAGGCCCCTTGTGGAGTAGAATGAGATCACTGGGATCTCATTTTTATCATTTTAGTGAAAGGCATAGGTGAGAAACATAGGTGGGGAAACAGGAAAGGCAATGAGTAATGACAAAAGAGAGTAATGACAATGGATAGACTTTTATCTTTTCCTCTTATCAAAACTCCTCATCAACCAACCCCCTCTCAGATGTCCTGTGCAATTATTGCATTGTTGGAAAGTCCCTGAACTCGGGTTGCTTCCAGGCCCCAGTATGAGTCTTATTTCTTGCTTTTCTTTTTCAAAGCTGGAGTAGGAACAAGAGCGATTTAAAGGAAAACTGCTTTACATCTATTGCCTGAAAGTCTTATAGTACTTTATAAAACTGTAACCAGTGTTATGTTTCACATCCCATAAAACTCA
Organism: Plecotus auritus; assembly: GCF_963455305.1. NCBI lineage: Eukaryota > Metazoa > Chordata > Mammalia > Chiroptera > Vespertilionidae > Plecotus > Plecotus auritus. Next base: position 66,491,038 of record NC_137775.1, read on the forward strand.
AGGGCATAATCCCAATATTTTATTTCTTTATAACTGAATTCAACTTTGCTCTTTAGTTACCTCTTCTATACCCCTTTCCTATAATCCCCACTTGAAGTAGAGAATTTAACCTGGACATTTCCTGGTAAATTCAATTTTATCTTGTAATTTTTTTTTCAGTTAAATTCAATACATATAGGTCAGTCCTAGGACAAATCAGAATTCCATTTCAGTCTCTCCTTTTTCTCCTTCCAAGCTATTCACCTCACATACAAATTGTGCTTCATCTGTGGGGAAGGGAGGAGGACAGGTTAGTTCCTGGTGGAACTAACAGGGTGGGAGCACCTCCAGTATCTGATTCAGATTGGCTGTACTGCTGCCAGGACTGGCCACATAATTTAGGGGGGCCGTGTATAAGGGAAATGTGGGGCCTCTAGTTACAAAATAATTAAGAATTTCAAGACAGCGCCCGGCTGATGTGGTTTGGCAGTTGTGCGTCGACCCAGGAACCAAGAGGTCACTGGTTTGATTTCCAGCCAGGGCACATGCCTGGGTTGCAGACTTGATCTCCAGTAGGGGGTGTGCAGGAGACAGCTGATAGATGATGTTTCACTCTCATCGATGTTTCGATCTTTCTATCCCTTTCCCTTCCTCTCTCTGTAAAATTCAATAAAGGAAAAAAAAAGAATTTCAAGACAGCGACAGCAGAGCATTAAACCGAGTGTGGGGCCCTGTGCAACTGCGCAGGTCATATACCTCTGAAACCACTCCTACCTGTGTTCTCTGTTGTCATCTCCCAGCCTGGTTCCCAGTGAAAGTAATCGCCACGGCTCTTCCTGGGGATGTTTCCTGTCTCTCCTGCTCTCTTGGAACCGTACCATAACTCTCACAGGTGCTGCTTGTTTCCTGAAGTGTAGCTGAGCCTTCGGTTTCTCCCCAGCTTTCTGCGTTGAAGCCCTCTGCCTGGGTGACTCTTCTACTAGCTTGTCGCTGCTTTCCTAGCTACCTTCCACCTTGCTGGGCACGTGGCCACTTCTGTACGTCTTCCAAATACTTGGTGAACATCGGTCTCCACCACCCCCTTTGTACAGACACCTGCTGTTAAGTCTGTTGTTTAGCTGCATTTCCTATGGCGTGACTAATGCCAGTGGAAATCCTACTCTGAAATGTTAGCATGTCAGGTTCTTCCACCTTAGATTCCTCAGACTTTGCGAAGGAACCCTTTTTATTTATATCCTCCCTCAACTTATCTGGAAGAGAAGAATAGGATAGGTGGGCAAAATAGCATAGCTACTACATTATTCCCTCTCATTTTCAGCCACTGGGTGTGAGGGGGTGGGAGTGACAGGAACCATTTCTACTTCTCCCATTTTAAATGCACCCATCAATCATATTTGTCACACAGTCTAAATCAGGGTTGGCAAACTAAGGGCTAGGGGTCAAATCCATCCACACCCATTTGTTTGTGTATTGTCTATGGCTGCATTCATGCTACAACAGCATAGTTGAATAGATGCAACAGAGACCACATGACTTGCAAAGTCCAAAATATTAAATATTTACTTATCCCTTTACAGAAAAAGTTTGCTGACCCTGTGCTAGACATCACAGTTGAAAATAAAGTGTCTTTGTCTCTGATGGTACCTATATTGGGTGTTGAGTGGTGTTTGATGACCCCATAGTTAATCTGCCACTGATTAATGCTCCCTGCATTACTACTGCTAGTAAATACTTTTACGTAAATACAGAGAGTAGAACAGGCATTATGATTCCACATATACGTCGTGGGTAGAACAGGTATAATTATTCTCATTTTACAGAAAAAAAAAACTATGGGTTGGAGAGGTTAAGTAACTTGTCCTAGCTTCCAGAAGAAGTGAGGGGCACAGCTCTCTTACTTCCTTGGAGTTAATAGCAAACAGTTCCAGGAGGATTCAGCATGTTAGGAAAACAAATGCTAAGGATTTTGATGTATGAGGTCATGGGTCACCTTAAAGTCCACTTGGGGTTGAGTGGTATGACTAGAGGGTGGAAAAGAGAGGTGGCTATGGATCATTAGGTTAGAAAAAATTATTCTAAAAGATGGTGACTCATTTTCTTACATACTTCCTGACCACACACTGAGTCTGAAACTTGTGCATTGTGGTAGCATGACATTTTAGATAAATTAAATTCCTAATGCACCTTAATTAGCTAATCTCAAAGTTCTCTTTACAGTTCTTGCCAGCTTTTGCATGCAGAGCAACCAAGGTTATGAAGATTGGTTGAATGACATAGAGTTTACAGCCCCTTCACACAGCATCTTTAAAAACCAGATAAACATTTTTTGTGACCTTGTGGCTTCAGTTGCTTTCCTAGAATGTGTTTCAATAGGAATAATTTTTCCTTTACTCCTTGCTTGGTTGTAAAGTAGCTAGGCTCTGTTTTTAATTTAGGCTCCCCATACTCTGATCTAATCCAAGGGATGCTCGGGGACTGTTAGAAAAGACATGAGTCAGGAGGAGTTCAAAATAGACACAACCCATGACCCCATACATTACAAGTGGTTTTAAGTTGCTCTTTTATGTTAAGAAATGGTCTAGAGATTTAAAGGAAGAGGCATTTAAAGGACACCTGAATACAATTGGCCTATGTGCAGGCAATTAGAATGCATGAAGTCATCGTCAGCACACAGCTATGTGCAGTATTTCATTTTCTCTCCTGTCAGCATGAAGCAGTGATATCAGCCAAACCACTGCACGTCTTTTTCCTCGAGGAGATTAATCCGTTTTGTTAACATTGACCAGCAATTGTGATTCGCCTCACATTTCTTGAAAATGCAATCAAATTATTTGAGAATATTTGCAACATGAAGACAAATATTTTTTTTTCCTAACAGATAATTTTGTGCAGTTGGCTCACTAGAATAAAATCAGCTTCTGCACAAAGTAGAATTTTTCTCAATTTGCCTAATTGAAAAAATCAGTTCAATTTATATCCAGTCGAGTAATAGTTGTTATATGCCTGAAGTCTTTGTGACTTCGCCAATTCTGAAAATGTCAAAAGTCAGAATTGCAATGGCAAAGTTACTCTTCAGCTCCTTGAAAATCTCAAGCTCTGAGAAGTAGAAAGGCAGGGTGAGGGGAGCATGGGGAAGAGATTGTGGTCTTAGAAGAATAAGGTTCTTCTAAGATTGTGGGGTTACACAAGTAGAAGTTACAGGAAAGAATCTACTGGTGGATACTACGCTCTGTGCCTAAATGTATTTCAGCCCCATGAAACAGTGCCTGTGAATTCTTTGGTATCGCAGTATTCTGATATGGTGGTAAAAGCTTTCCACCCAGATTTCTCCATGCACGTGGAAAACCCAAACATTCTAGTTTAGGCTTTCCAGGTACTGACCATATTGTTTTGGACAAATAAATAAATCTCTCTAAGCCTCACTTGCCTTATCCTATGTAATAAAAGAGAAACATGTAAATTGACCGTACCTCTGCTATGCTCACCAGCCAATCAGGAGTGAATATACAAATTAACCTGACAAAGATGGAAGGTTAATTTGCTTACACAGGCGCTGGGCGGAGAGCAGAGCGGGAGAGCCTGCGGAGAGTGGAGCGGCTTGGGGAACTTAGCTCCCCAAGCCGCCAGACAGAGAGCAGAGTGGGAGAGCTGGCGGCTTGGAGGACTTGGCAGAGCGGGAGGCCATGGGATGGAGACAGAGCAGGAAGGGAAAACCAAGAGGGTGGGGAGCACCAGGAATTTTGGGAATAGTAGTTCTGGTGGCAGCCCCAGGACCAGAAGCGAAAGCCCAGAGCAAGGGGAGCACAGGAATGCTGGGAATCATAGTTCTGGTGGCAGACGGATCTCCTAGGACAGTGGTCGGCAAACTGCGGCTCGTGAGCCGCTATTTGCCGCTCTGTTGACTAATGAGTTTGCCGACCACTGCTGTTAGGCATTACCCTTACCCAGAAGTTTTGACTTCAGGTTAAAGACATTAGTACATTATTAAAATGTTTTTTAAGTGTTTTTCCCTAAGGCAGCGGTTGGCAACTCATTAGTCAACAGAGCGGCAAACTGTGGTTCACGAGCTGCATGTGGCTTGCAAGCCGCAGTTTGCCGACCACTGTCCTAGGACCTAGACACTAGAGTAAAGTGAGCCTGGAACAAGTTACTGTTGCGGTGGGGGATGGAGAGAAAGCAAAGGTGAGAGACATAAGTAAAATCAGAGTGTCTAGGAAAAATTAAAGGGAAGATATTCTAAAACTTCTGGGAAATCTCCACCAATGAAGCAAAGAAAAAAAAAGTCTCTATTATTCTGTGAGCAACAAACCAAACTCAGTTGGGGTCTCAGACAATTCGCTCATATGATTGCAAAGACAGACAGAAACTCCTGGATTGGAGTGGGCTCCCCTGAGGGCTTCCAGATTGGAGAGGGTGCAGGTCGGGCTGAGGGACCTACCCCCCTGCCCCCCGCCCCGTGCACGAATCTTTGTGTACTGGGCCCCTAGTCTTTTATAAGAAGAATAATTATAGTACCTGCTTTATGGATTGTTATGAGGATTTCATGAGATGGTACTCTAGATATGTGTACTTAACCCAGTGCCCAGAGCATAATAAGCTCTGTAGTGAATGTCAGCAACTATTATTGTGAATAAAAGCAATATTTAAGAATAATTGATCAAATATATACTGCTGAGATAAAGTCTAAGGTATTTGTCTTCTGGCTACAGAATGGTCTCTTATTAGTGGGAGGAAATGACTGATTCTTATATAATTCTGGGCTTGGGCCTTTTAGAAGTGATGAAATATAGGAAGGAAATCTAGTCCTGGCAAACCAGAAATCTGGTGATTTTCCAGAGATGTTCTCTTTGTTAGATGAAAAAACCAAATATTTAGAACTCAAATTAAATGATGACCTGTGGCCACAGGTACTATTAAATTGTCTGAAAAAATCATAGTGCTCAAACAGAAAGAATATAGGTAAAATTTATTGGAAAACTTAAACTTGAGGGCCTTACTCTTTTTATGTAATCAATGACCATCGATTATATACTATGTCTAGTGGATAGTGACATCAGAATTACAAAAAATAAAGTATCATAAATAAAACAATATTTAAAATGTATTTGAGGTTAAAGGATGAATCATTGATGTTGAAAATGCCAGAAAAAGTTGTTATTTTGTCATTACTTTACATAATAGTATATTTCTAGATGGTTAAGTGTTTTTCTCTTTATTACAATTGACAGTAGCCTTATTTCTGTGATGGAAAATAACAAGAAAACCCCCCACCATGTTATAGATGCTAAAAATGAATATAAAGAGGTAAACTAATACCCCTTTTTATAAAAATGTTGGTAAAAAAAGGTCACTCTATTTTACATTCAAAGGTTTAAAACCCTCAAATGGTACTCTCATTTAGATCCAGGTCTCTAACTTTAAAAGATTTTTTTATTTCTTGGTAGTTCCCTGATCTTTTCTCTTGTTTGTTGTTGTTGTGTGTTTTTTGTTTGTTTTGTTTTTTCTTTTTTTAGAAATATTTTCTAGGTCTGCTGTTATCTTTCTTGAAGGATATTAAAGCTAATTTCATAAGATATTTAATCATGGATTTAGACTAGGGTAGAATAACATTTTTCTAACTTGCCACAGTTATTATATTTTCCTAGAACTTTTTTCCCCCCAATTTGTTACCTCTGACAGGATACAAGTCAAACACCCAATATGCTTGTGTTTTAAAAGGATATTGCCTTTGCCCCATTTGAATGACTAGTAAAGACATACCAGTCCAATAGGCAAAGTGAAAAGGGGTACCTTGAACTTTTGATCACAACTTCGAAGTGACTTCAAGAAAATCCCCTTTCTTGAATTCTAACTTTCATAAAATTACTTAGAAGAGTTTTCAGTTGGTCTGAATAGTTGATCTGTCCTAATAGAATGAAAATGCCTGGTTATTTTGAGGGTTTTATGACTATTAGATAATGAGAAGCGGAAAAAAAGTCAACGTGGCTTGTTGCATAAGTAGGATGAAGAATATTTTTTAAAATTACAAAGGAAATTTAAGGGCAAACATAGTAACACTTATGAACAGTCTTTGCTATTAGAATGAGTAATAATCTCGTGAGAAATGCTTGAACATTTCATGAGTTGGGATATTTATAACTAGAGTAATCCGAGTAAATAAGATACGCAGAGGGAATAATCTGACATTGATGGAGAATGAACTAGTTGATTTGATTGGTCTTTAGCATCTTAAAATTCACATAAAACTAGAACAGATGTTTCCTTTGCCTTTAGTTTTGGGTGCTTTGGGTATTGTCATTTATGTTTAAAAGAAAGAATTAGGACAGTTCCTTGCTAATGTTCTGGAAGCCTCACTTGCAGGGGGCCTTTTGCCAGGCCACACTGTCAAAAGTAGGCTTTTCTGTAATTGTGTGCTTTCCTTTTTATTATGCACTATATTTTTCCTTATAATTCTATAAAATAATTTCAAAATAGAAATTATATAAATAAAATGATTGCAACATTTCACCCTGTGCACTATGTAGGTTCTTGAAAAAGTATATAGCTAAAATAAAAGCAGGAACAGACAGGGGGTGGATACTTGAGAATCCTAGGAAAGCTGCCAAAACCTAATTCACACAGAAAAGACGTTTTTGTTGGTAGGAATGGGAGTGTTGTGACCTACACTGAATTATAACACGAAAAGACAAATCTAGAAGGTGAGAGCAGGAGTGAAAGTGCTGGGGAAATATGTAAAACTTTAGACAATAAATAAGTTAAAGAAAAAAGAAAGTGGTGGGGAAAATCAAGGTCACAATTTGCGGGAGCTAATGAAGATGGGAACTAGAGTGGGTATTTAATGGCTGTAGACTTCTTTATCCTTTTTCATATATATATATTTGTATTGATTTCAGAGAGGAAGAAAGAGGGAGAGAGAGAGATAGAAACATCAGTGATGGGAGAGAATCATTGATCAGCTGCTTCCTGCACACCCCCCACTGGGGATGAGCCCACAACCTGGGCATGTGCCCTGACTGGGAATCGAACTGTGACTTCCTGGTTCATAGGTCCACACTCAACCACTGAGCCATGCCCGCTATACATTTATCCTTTTCTTTTTACTTGTTCAAATGCTCTAGAAATACTTGTTAGTTCATCATAAATGACCCAATGTCTTCATAAACATTTTCTGATTCCTAGGATATCATTCATCTGACAGTATGGTCTAGTTATTGCCCAATTTCTGGGGGTTGGGGGGTGAAGAATGGAAGAGAGATGATCACAGATTAAAGAGGAAGATTTGGAATAACATTTAGTTTTTCTTTTGTTTACACCCTAGTCTGCAAATTCCATGCAAGGTATTGCTGACTAATTACTAGGAAAGGAAAAGTAAGTGTATTTCGTAAGTTATGTTAGGATAATTTGCTCTTAATAAGAATCTGTGCCCCAAATTACATTGATTAAAAACACACACATTACAAATCTGATGGGATTCTTTGGTTTATTTAAACCTTTCTCTTGCGGAGAACTTTCTTTGAAGGATCTGCACTAAGACGAAGCAAAGGCGTACTTGGCTTCCTTCAGAAAGTTTATTACCTTATGTGTCCGAAACTTGCAGCCATGTGATCAACTATTAAGCCTACAGAGTGCCAGATGCCTTTTCTGTTACCTGCCTGCAACTCCTCTCAGCACAATGGACAGGATTTGGCCAACTCTGATGAAATGTTTACTATTGTTCTGCTCTGGGGCTTTTCACACAATAAGTCTATGATGGTCCCTGTTTAGACTTTGCATCTTGTTTTTATAACCTGTATCCTTAATAATTGACCAGGTTCCTTCTCCAGTAGATTTAAAATATGTATTTTTATTGATTTCAGGGAGGAAGGGAGAGGGAGAGAGAGATAGAAACATCAATGATGGGAGAGAATCACTGATTGGCTGCCGCCTGCACACCCCACACTGGGGACTGAGCCTGCAACCCAGGCATGTGCCCTGACCGAAAATCAAACTGTGACCTTCTGGTTCATAGGTCGACACTCAACCACTGAGCCACACAGGCCAGGTGGCAGTAGGTTAATGATTTTAGAAAAAATATTTTTACTTAGCAAACTACAGTAGGTCCTCGGGTTACGTCAAAGATCCGTTCCTATGGCATGACATAACGCGATTTTCACCATAAGTCAGAACCCATCTACATAAGCACCTATGTCACTCACATGGAACACATACATAGCAGTAATGAAGTGAAACAGTAAAAAAAATTTAAAAGAAAGAGAACAATTCCTGACCTTTACTTATGGTAAATAAATAATAAAAAACATAAAGCACATATGTACATATGTCGAAATGATGGAACTTTTTAAAAAATAAACTAGAGGCCTGGTGAACAAAATTTGTGCATGGGGCAGGGTGTGGGGGGGCCCTCAGCCCGGCCTGCACCCTCTCCAATTTGGGACCCCTCGGGGAATGTCTGACATCCCTATCACAATCCAGGACTGCTGGTTCCGAACCACTCACCTGCCTGCCTGATTGCCCCTAACCGCTCTCCCCTGCGGGTCTGATCACCCCTAACCACCTCTGCCTCAGCCCCCACCACCATGGCTTTTTCCGGAAAAATTAGCATATTACCCTTTTATTAATATAGATGGGAGATGGCGACATAACCATGAAATGACGTACGTCGAGTCCAACATAACCCGAGGACTGTGTGTAATTTCAATTGCTGTGTGAGTTTTGCAGAGTGAGTTTTGCATGGAGGAAGACGTGGATTTCTCCAACTCTGTAATGTGAAGTGAAAAAACATTGCCTTAGTAAGCATTTGTAGATTTATCTGGATCATCTAATTTATAGAGTATTCCTCCCCTCCAATTTTTATGTGTTTAACCAGTTAACTACAACACGTCCAAAACAGAAACCATGATATTTTGAATTTAATTTAAAAAATCAATTTGCAATGAATATTATAATAAAAATAAATATATTACAATTTGGGTGATCTTGAATATTTTCAGCTGAAAATTCTCATGAAAAATGATTTTAAAGTTGGTCAGAGCTGCCACTTAGGGAAAACATATTTTTTTATAGACGCACATGCCATGTGGAGAAGGTCCTCCGCTTGTGTCTACAGATGCTTATGGCGTACAATGGGTTAAGAACTTAAGGGAAAGCCCTACAGTGAGTAGGTATTTGGAATCAGACCTGGGTTCAAATCCTAGTTCTGCTCTTCACTAGGAGTAGCTGTGTAATCCAGAAAAATATATTGAATTTCTTTAAACCTTAGTGGTCTCATCTTTAAAATCTCACATTATAGGGTTGATATGAGTATTAACTTAAATTAGATGTTGTAAGTAACATGTTTAACATACTATGTAACACTTCAGAAACAATAAGTGAGCCAAAACCGGTTTGGCTCAGTGGATAGAGCGTCGGCCTGTGGACTGAAGGGTCCCAGGTTCGATTCCGGTCAAGGGCATGTACCTTGGCTGCGGGCACATCCCCAGTGGGGGGTGTGCAGGAGGCAGCTGATCGATGTTTCTCTCTCATCGATGTTTCTAGCTTTCTATCCCTCTCCCTTCCTCTCTGCAAAAATATCAATAAAATATATTAAAAAAAAAAAGAAAAAGAAACAATAAGTGAGAGCTATTATAATAAGGAAGAGTATGAATGCCTCTAGATGTGATACATAGGAGTTCTCTATTGTCTGGACATTTTCTCCTTACAAAATAGAAAAAGGTGGCTTAATGTGGACATTACTGATGATAGACTTGGTTACACTATTGAGAAACTGTTTTTCTACCTCACATGTTGTCTAATACCTTCCTAAAACATTACTTGACTAGTTTGTTATCTCTGAGTGCTTTCGCATTCCTGAGATAGAACAGGTGTTGATTGCTGACTTTGTTGTGGAGATAAAGATAGTAAACCCCATTTGGCTTATCAAAAAAGGACTAACATCTATGTGCAGATGTCAGAGGAAAGCTATGAATGTGAAATTTCAGTGTCACAGTGGAAAAATACTTGCTAAGACATTAACATCATGGATCTAGTACATGAGATTTTCCATCAGCCAAAGTAAATTAAGATGGAAGAAAATAGGGAACTCAAGATTTTGACCTGATATAATATAATTATATAATTCTAAAATGTGTTTTTTTCTGTAATGGATCAATTCTGTAATTAATTAATTAAATAATTAATGTTTATCAATGAATTAACATAATCCTGTAAAAACTATTAATGCTATAATAAAATTTATTTTAAAATACTAATATCAGACTAAAATTTTTAGAAAGAACTAAATATAGAGTTGGTATAAGAAAATACCATTTTCTGCATGTTTGCAAATACAATTGATTAAGTAAATGCATGTCACATACAGATAGTTATGCATTTATTCTATTTTAGGAATAGTCTAGTGTTGTAGGTACTCTAAAAGATGCATAAAATCCAGGGAAATAAGACATAAACACATGCTACAGTCAAATACAAATGTTGTGTATGATTAAAGCTAAGTATAATTAAGTTTAATATATCACCCCTCACTTCCTATGCTTTGAGAACCATCTTCTGGAATTTCTATTAACCCATGATCTAAGTTGAAGTTGTCAAATCAACATTTGATGTACCATTCCAAAGAGCCTTAAGATCTTATAGAGAAAGTTATTTCAGATAAAAGGAATTCACATGTGGTATGGAGTCATAGGGAGTCACAATTCAATTTGGGAAGCCCATGTGTCTTAGCTGTGATGTGTAACAGGTCAAGAGTTAAATTTGAAACTTTCTATTCATCACCTCTTTTTTCTTTGGCTCGGGGCTGAAAGCAGCCCACTCTGCCCACAAACAAGCTGTGATGAAATACAGTAGGTCTGCTCCGAAGGCCTCTGGCTCCCATTACAAAGAAACATCTCTTCTTTGTTCCTCATCAAAGCACAAAAGATGCTCTAAAATTCCAAGGACAAATCACTGAATTAACCAGAAAACAGGATGCCAGGGTTAAGGACCACCTTTTTGTGTTTATGTTGTTCATAGTTAGGGTGCTGTAGAAAGTTCACACACACACACACATTCACACACACACACACAGTATGAGTTCACTTCAAAAAAGAAGCATGAATGTAGATTTCAAGATTTGTTGGAAGAATGGAATATTCGCTATCTGAAAGGAAACATCACACTGTATTTATTTTTCTATTATAAACCTAGTGTTTTGAAAAGCTTTCCTTAGTTTCTTAAATATGATTGGGTTCATAAAGGAAATTTACTTTCAGAAAACAACATCCCAGTAGTTTATCTGGAATGAGTCATGAAAATCTTGCTGCTTAGCTGTTCAGAGAAAGGTCTATTTATACTCTGAGTTCTAAATAAGCCCATGCACTAACCTTCTATATGTAAGGGTGTAGGCAAAATTTGTAGTGCAGCCCCCAGGATATTAGAGCTCCCTTCACAGCACTTTGAATCCTAGCTTTTGAGTTCAGTATATTTACAACATACCTGTTGGTTAAGTTCTTTTGCTCAGAGACTGACAGATCATCTGTAAAACATTCATCATGGAATGACTCAAAGGTGCTTCCCACAGGACAAGTTAGCTGCTGCTTTGTTGTTGTTTTGTCTTCTGTATTTTGCCTCAAAATATACTGTTTAAAATTTTGGTTTTGTAGTTGATCTGTTTTCTCCCAATTCTTTGTGCTTTTGTTCACATTCCTGTAAATGACTGACATTAAGAAAACAAAAACAACAATCTGCTTTTGAAAAAAAAGGGGCTATGGAAAAATAGAATTCCATATCACCACCCTCTCCCCTTTGCTTTTCCCGTTCGTTCCCTCTCTCCATTCCAGCCTCTCTCCAACCTTTGTGGGTTTCTCTGCACATTGTGACTTCCATTTGGTTCCTGGCAGCGTTTGAGGTTTGAATTTTCTGATGGAGAAAGAATCACTTTTAAAAAAATAAAAAGTTTTATTTTACAACTTTAGATTCACAGAATTGTTGCAAAGATATTACTGGGGGTTCCCAAATACTCCACACCGTTTCCTCTATAATTAGCATCTTACATTAGTCTAATACATTCATCATAATTAGTAAACCAATATTGATACATTATAATTGACTTAAGTTCATACTTCAGAGTTCCTTGATTTTCCCCTAATGTCACTTTTCTGTTGCAGGAATCCCACCCTGGATGCCATATTACATTTAGTTGTCATGTGTCCTTAGTCTCCTCTTGGCTGTGACGGTTTTTCAGATTTTCCTTGTTTTTTTATTACCTTGATAGTTTCAAAGATTATTGGTCATGAAGTTTATAGAGTGTCTCTCATTTGGGATCTGTCTGATGTTTTTCTCATTATTAAACTTGGGTAATGTTTGAAGGGAGCAAGACCACAAAGGTGAAGTGCCTTGCTTATCACCTCCTATCAAAGATACATCCTATAAACATGACTTATTACTGTTGATGTTGACCTTGATCATTTTGTTTGAGATATTTGTCAGGTTAGAATCACATTTTCACTTTTTCTTGAAGACCATCAAGGCATTTTTCTGAAGATTTTAATAGTACATTAATTAAAGCTATAAGGAAGCAAACTGGAACTGATCTTTTGTTTTTTTCTTTATTGGTGATGTTGTAAAGCTGCAACAAGTTTTTAAGTAGTTAGAAAAAATATAATTTCATTGGTGGTAAAAACATCTAATCTTTCTTTGTGTTAGGTGGGAATGAGATCCCGAAACCAGGGTGGTGAAAGTTCATCCAATGGGCATATCTCTTGCCCCAAATCCTCCATCATAAGCAATGTTGATGATAAAAGTCTCTCAGAAGATGCAAAAAAGAAGAACAAATCAAATAGAAAGGAAGATGATGTCATGGCCTCAGGAACTGTCAAACGACACCTAAAACCATCTGGAGAAAGTGAAAAAAAGAGTAAGAAATCCTTGGAGTTATCCAAAGAAGACCTTATCCAGCTACTCAGTATAATGGAAGGAGAGTTGCAGGTAGAGTCAAATTTTTTAAACTATTGTGTTTCTAGTTTCTAAGCTATAAAATAAGAGACTATGAACCTGTCTGTCTCACTGAACTACTAACTTTATGGGGAAAAGGGCTATGTTTTTCTTATTCATTTTTAAATCCCTACTGTCTGGCATCAGTTTGCACTGAATACGTATTTGTTGAATGAAAAAATAAATGAATAGCTGATTTCATGCTTCTTTAGAAGCAGAAAATTTCTTCATATGAGTTTGGTAATAATTTAACACAGGTCCCTATACTTAATAGTAGGTAATCTAATTTAATTAGGTAGCTTATTTAATTTACCCTTTGACTGTGGTTGAAAATCAGAAAATTCATGATTATTAGAAGACCAAGATCAAGTGCCACTTTTGATTTTTTCCAGAAGGTAGAGCAAAAGAGAGATCAAGAGATAGAGGAAAGAAAGAGGGAGAAAGGGATGGAAAGAGAAAGAAGGCTTTGTTTAAACCAGCCTTACACTTTTCTTATTTTTGTAAGTTTCAGCTTAATGTCATAGGATTTGAGATGCACACAAATAAGCAGAACATTGCGTTCTGCTTATTTGTAGTAGTAAGACCTACTACTTTCACAAAGTATTTTCAAGTCTATTATCTCATTCAATATCAATAAAAATGTGGGTATCATTATCTATCTATCTATCTATCTATCTATCTATCTATCTATCTATCATCTATCATCTATAAAAGGCTAATATGCTAAGTGTCCGTCCGACTGGTAGCTGTGATGCGCACTATCCACCAGGGGGCAGACGCTCAATGCAGGAGCTGCCAAGCTGCAGTGACTTCGCAGCAGTGGTTTTCAGGTGACGCACCCCAAAACCAGAGAGAAGGGAGCCCATTTCCTCGCAGGGCCATGCAATTCCACCTTCGGCTGGGGTTATGTTGTTGCTGGGGCACTGTGGGCCCCAAATCTGGTTTACTGCACACTTGCATTTGCATTACACAACCTGTATGACAGCAACTTTGCAGAGTGCCCTTTCACAGTCCGGGACCTCTCGGGGGATGTCGGAGAGCCAGTTTTGGCCCGATCCCCGCAGGCCAGGCCAAGAGACCCCACCTGCCGGAGGGACCCCGCTCACTCCACTGATACCCTTTGAGCCATGGCACTACCCCAAGTGTGGCTGGCTGGGGAGGGACCATGGGAGGTTGGCTCCAGGGCATGTCTGGCCCTTCTCGTCCAGTCCTGCCCCACCGGCCACCTTCTAATTAATTTCCTTTCAATGTGCACGAATCCGTGCACCAGGTCACTAGTATTTTATAATGAGGAAACTGAGGTCCAGAAGGGTTAGGGGTTTGTCCAGATCTCATCTTAGGCCTCCTCCTTCTTGGTCCAGTGCTCTTTCCACAGCCTGTTCTCACCAACCTTCTGTAGCTACCTGAGCCATGTCCCCCATTCAGTGTCTGTTCTTAAGGACCCAAGAGGGAGTTGGGATTCTTCTGAGTACCTGAGCTCTGGACAGTTATGTTTCTGGAAGTGGGTAAACCATAACTTCTTTTTCTGGTCTGTGTTGGGTGGGGTGTTGGGTGGGGTGGAGGAGAAGATGACTTAAGAGTGGAGATGCTATTTTCCTTTTTGTTTTTGTTAGGCTCTAGGGCAATGATTTTCAACCGGTGTGCTGGAAGAATTTTTTAAAACATATGATACCTGACTATTTAGTCAGGATCATTGACCTCGGTTCCTTTAAGATTGTCAGGTGAAAAAATGACAACAGCCAACACAAACAATAGCTGTCCAGTGTAAATGAATCAAAATTATAACTATTTTTTTTTCAGATTGACAAAAATATATTTTTTGGCATGCAGCAGAATTTAAGTAATTACTTTATGTGTGCCATGAGATGAAAAAGGTTGGATACTAGGGGAATACTAATGATTGTTTGAGATAAATGTTTGTTTGGAGCTGTTAGCATCAGAGGTATTATTTTCAACCTACCCTAATCTGTTCCTGTTCTCATCTGTGTGTGCACATAGATAAGGAAACCCCTGGGGTGAAGAGAAATAGAAATTACAAAACTCAAATTTAAACAAACAAACAAACCTGATTGGGCTTACCATTTACCTTTGGATAAAAATCATATTTGCATTTCACAGCAAAAGATGAAATTTTCCAGAGCACCACCATTACTAAAAATAGCTTCACCACTCTCAGAAATGTGGTTAATGTTTTCTCTATTAACATTTATTGTGTAAGGAGGCAGAACATATTATTTCAACTTTTTAAGCTGCCCCCAGCAGATGTTATTGACCTGAGTGGAAGGTACAATGGCTGCTTTTGAAATCACAAAACAATGTCACTTCTCTCCAGGCGGGGTGGCCTGTGTGGAGTCGGTGGCTCTTCCAGACTCTAATTTCTGCAAAAGGCTGTTATATCATGGTGGATTCTGAAAGGCATTTAAGGTTCATGTGGCTTTTATGTTCATTGTGTTGCCAGATATGAATCCATAGCCTGGACTTTCAAATACAGGGTGAGGTACACATAGGTTTACAGTTCTTTGCATGGAAAAGAATACAATAATTAATAAATAATAATAGAATAAACTCTGTGTTTCATGTATTCACAACTGTAAACTTACTTTTGCCCCACCCCTGTATAGACCCACATACCTAGGACATCAAAGAAATTAGCAAGAAGACTCCAAAGAAATACATTTTTCTCTCCATTAATTTTTATGAATACATGATACCTTAGCTTACACAATAGATGTATTTCTGAGCAGTAATAAGTAAGTAAAAAGTGTAAGATACTTATGGGGAGGTAGTGAATGAAAAGAGACATGAAACACCTGATATTTTAAGGAATTCCATGGTGCATTCATTTGCAAAGCAAATAATTCATCCTCCACGTACTTATATGTGCTCACATACATATGTAAGTATGTGTACTTGTAAATGTAGATTGTGCAATATTAGACTTGTTAAAAATGAGGATGTTCTTATATTTAGAGCTGAGGATATTTGTTCTTGTAGCCGACACTTGTACTTTATTAGCATTATCACATGGGTGGGGGGGTGTTGCAGTTAAGAGTGGGAGGCAGTTGGCATTAGCAATCATGAGTAGGCTGGTAAAAATGTGGCAGCTATGTGCCATGTTTGCCAGACTAAAGATAAGAAAACAAATCTATATAAAGATTTTGTATTGAGAGGAGAGGCAGGGATATGCCTTGTGAGGCAAGTTATCCCAGCTCAGGCCTATACTAGTATGCCATTTGGCTCGACATGTCTGAGCATTTAGTGTGTTGTCTCCTAGACTTTCATAGTCCACCTATCACTCTTCCTTTATAGAGTGGCCATACATGACTCATATACCCTTCCTCTGGAGGTGGTGTTCCAAGGTTCTATAAAATATTGGGACCGACTGGCATTTTGAGATATCTTATTTATCACTTTTATACTATACTAGAGGCCCAGTGCACAAATTTGTGCACAGGTGGAATCCAACTTGCCCGGCCCCAATTGGGGTGGATCAGGGCTGGGCCTGTCAGGAGGAGGAGATGACAGGAAGTTGGCCGACTGGCCCGCCCCAATTGGGGCCCGATCCGGGCCAGGCCAGCTGGGGGAAGGGGCCGCGGGCATTTGGCCAATGGGACCCACCCCTGATTGTGGTTGGGGGGCCGATTGGGGGTGGGGCTGGCCAGCCCCACTTATGATGGTGTGGGGGCGCTGATCTGGGGTGGGGCCAGGTGGGAAAAGGGGCTGCAGGAGGTTGGCCAGCCAGCCCTGCCCCCTATTGGGGTGGAGAGTGCAACCAGGGGTGGGGCAGCTGGGGGGGAGGGGCTACAGGAGGTTGGCCAGCCAGCCCTGCCCCCTATTGGGGTGGGGAGTGCAATCAGGGGTGGGGCAGCCGGCGGGGAGGGGCTGCAGGAGGTTGGCCAGCCAGCCTCGTCCCCTATTGGGGTGGGGGGGTGCAATCAGGGGCGGGCCAGCCATGGGAGGAGCTGCGGGCCTATCATGGTGGGGCTGGCTGATTGGGAGTGGGACTGGCAAGGGGGGAAAGGGGGGCATTTGGCTGACCGCTCTGCCTTTTATCGGGATGGGAGAGTCCGATCAGGGGCAGGCTGGCATGGGGGAGGGGCTGCAAGGTTGGCTGGCCAGCCCCACCCCCTGATCGGCTGGTTCACTAGCCACAGTGGACGTCATAGCGACTGATCGTTATGGTCATTATGGCCATTATGGTTGCTGGCTTTTTATATATATAGATACGTGAAACTGACGCTCAATGTATGTGAGTTGCCAGGGTTGCTTAACACTTTAGTTACATTTGCTCTAGATTTTCTGTCTTATCTCCCCAATATTATAAGCCCTAAATTTTCTGTCTTATCTCCCCAATATTATAAGCCCTCTTCTCTGTGTGTCAGCCTACTTCTCTGTCTCTCAGTCCAATGCCCATCCCACTGTATCATTTACACTCTAGAGATGTTCAAGGGTGGGTTCTTTTATATTTATTCTTCACTTTAGAATTTCTTTCAAGCAGTCTAATGTGAACTTTGAAGCCAAAGCCATTCTGTGAAAAGATAAAATCATTTTAGGTAAGAGAAATAGAGTTAAGAGAAATGTTTCACATCATGGAGGTGGAATATAATCTAAGCCATGACATTTGATTGTGATCTGGGAGTGAGAAAAATGGAAAGATAGCAGTGCCATATGGCCATGGGCTGGGTACTATACCAACTGGGGGGCTTCATATTCACTACTCTATGAGGGTTATGCCCTGAAGTTGTGCAACAGCTTAGCCTTGAGGGACTGGAACTGCTAAACAAAAGAAGTAGGGTGGCCCAGCCAGGGTGGCTCAGTGGTTGAACATTGGCCCATGAACCAGGAGGTCACAGTTCAATTTCCAGTCAGGGCACATACCCAGGTTGCGGGTTTGATCCCCAGTGGGGTCCCTTGTTTTCAAGTCACACCTTAGTAGATGGTGCAGGAGGCAGCCAATTCATGTATCTCTCTCATCTCTCTCTCTCATTCTATCTCTCTGTCCCTCTCCCTTCCCGTCTCTAAAATCAATAAAAAATAAAAACATATTTTTTTAAAAAAGAAGTAGGGTGACACACAGAGAAGAGGGGTTATAATATTGGGGAGATAAGAATAATATCAGGCCCTGGCTGGTGTTGCTCAGAGGTTAGAATAACATCAGGTCTGCCTGTAGGAGATGTACCCTGAAGTGACTTGGGGAAAAGGAAGAGATGGAGGCCCACACAGGCTTTTTATGCTAATTTCTCTTTCTCAGACTCCTTGTTGATCTCTTCATTCTCTCCAACTCTGTATCCAAGGTTCTGGACATTAGAGATAGTTCTGTAGATTTTCTGGTTCTAGTGGTCTGCCACCTGGGGAACCTATTGTTCCATCTATGGGAATTTGTTGAACCAACATTATAAACAGCATGACCTTTATTGTTAGCATTGGCATCTTGCAAAAATTTGCAAATTTGCTGTCCAGATATCCAGGGAACTCTTGAAGTGCACCTTTAATGGACATGTATTAGAAATGGAGTTGTCCTTCCCAGGAACCTTTGCATTTTAAGGTATCTTGTCCTGAACTGGTGATGTCGTGACCCTTGTAGACAAAAGCTTGTTGTTTCAGCACAGTGACTGGCTGGTGTTGCCTGCATAGAAATAGCAGGAATGGTTTTGTGTCATTGACTGCTTCCAATAACAAGTGCTTTTCAATAAATTGGAACATTTTTACTCTCTGGGTGAAAAACTGGTCACATATTTCCCAGACTAAGCTGAAAATAATAAAATAGAACACCCAGACCATTATTTAGGCACCATGGTTAATTTCCCTGTGTATTTGTCCAAAAATAGCACTTTAAAGAAGTCATTCAATTTTGCTGTACTAAAAATGACTAAAGTTCAAAGGAAATAGTACTGACATAAAAAACAACAACATTATACAGGAAAACTTGGCAGAAGGATATTCTTATAAAACTAGAGGCCTGGTGCAGGAAATTCATGCACGGGGATGTGTGTCCCTTAGCCCAGCCTGCACCCTCTCCAATCTGGGACCCTTCGAGGGATGTCCGACTGCCTGTAGGATCGGGCCTAAATGGGCATTCGGACATCCCTCTCACAATCCAGGACTGCTGGCTCCCAACTGCTCGCCCGCCTGCCTTCCTGATTGCCCCTAACCACTTCTGCCTGCCAGCCTGATCACCCCCTAACCACTCCCCTGACAGCCTGATTGATGCCTAACTGCTCCCCTGCCAGCCTGTTTGCCTCTAACTGCCCTCCCCTGCAGGCCTGGTCACCCCTAACTGCCCTCCCCTGCAGGCCTGGTCACCCCTAACTGCCCTCCCCTGCAGGCCTGGTCCCCCCCAACTACTCTCCCCTGCAGGCCTGGGTCCCCCCCAACTGCCTTCCCTTGCAGGCCTGGTCCCTTCCAACTGCCCTCCCCTGCTGGCCTGATCACCCACAACTTCCCTCCCTTGCAGGCCTGGTCCCTCCCAATTGCCCTCCCCTGCTGGCCATCTTGTGGCAGCCATCTTGTGTCCACATGGGGGCAGCCATCTTTAACCACATGGGGTAGCCATCTTGTGTGTTGGAGTGATGGTCAATTTGCATATTACTCTTTTATTAGATAGGATAGAGGCCTGGTGCACAGGTGGGGGCCAGCTGGTTTGCACTGAAGGTTGTCCCAGATCAGGGTGGGGGTTCCCTAGGGGCGTGGGGTGGCCTGGGCGAGGGACCTGTGGTGGTTTGCAGGCTGGCCACGCCCCCTGGCGACCCAAGTGGAGGCCCTGGTATCTGGGATTTATTTATTTTCTGTAATTGAAACTTTGTAGCCTTGAGTGCAGGCCAGGGCCAGCCAGGGTGGGCAGGAAGCTTGGCTTCCTCCATTGCCGGGGGCAACTCAAGCCTCCTGCTCTCTACAGCTCTGTGGCTGCAGCCATTTTTGTTGGGATTTATTTATCTTCTATAATTGAAACTTTGTAGCCTTGAGTGGAGGCCTGGGCTGGCCAGGGTGTGCGGGAAGCTTGGCTTCCTCCATTGCCAGGGAAACCCAAGCCTCCTGCTCACTCCATGGCCACAGCCATCTTGGTTGGGTTAATTTGCATACTTGCTCCTGATTGGCTGGTGGGCATGGCTTGTGGGTGTAGTGGAAGTATGGTCAATTTGCATATTACTCTTTTATTAGATAGGATGATTAAAAAACAGGATCCTGCCTTGGCTGGTGTGGCTCAGTTGGTTGGAGCATTGACCTGTACAGTGAAAGATTGTGGGTTCGATTCCTGGTCAGGTCACATACCTCGGTTATGGGTTTGATCCCAGGTCAGAATTTACAGGAAGACAACAGATCGATGTTTCTCTCTCTCTCTTTCTCCCCTCTTTCCCCTCTCTCTAAAATCAATAAGCATGTCCCTGGATGAGGATTAAAATAACAATGACAACACAGGATCCTAATTCTTTCTTTTTCTTAATGCAAAAAAAAAAATTTAGCTATTTTATGTAGTAAATTTCCTTGATGTATTCCACTTGAAAATATTTTTTTAAAAAAACCAACCTCAAACAGGTTTCATCATTTCCCCCTTTATCCTTTTAGTTAGTTCTCTTCCACCTGTGTATGAGGAGGCTCAGAGAAAGCTGGATACCATAACTTTGTATTTTCCAACCTAAGTCAGAGACAGAGTCATCCATACATTGAGATATCTACCTTCATCCTGGGAGACAGGCAGAAGAAGGTGTTGTATTTCAGAGATCATTTATGGGATAGATAATATGCCTGTAGATAGTTAAAAGTTTTCTCTTTTCTCTCCTTCTAGGGTTCCTAGCTATTTTCTTTAATATTGTTCACTAGTTATTATTTACCGCTCTACCACCTACTATAGGTGAGCCCTCTATCTGCTCTTCTTTCTCAACAAGAGTTCATTCATTCTTAGGGCATTATTTAATTAATTGATTGACCATACAGTATTTACAAAATGTTGCTGTGCTAGAAGTCTGAGGAATGCAAAAGTGAATAATAATAATACTCATAGCTAAAATTTGATGAGTTCCTACTATGTGCCAAGCATGGCTTTAGGCACTGATTATTACAGCAGTCATGAACAAAGTTTATGACCTGATAGGATAGATGAGAATGTATAGGAATGAATATTCTATAATCTATAGGATAATTGAAATGCAAATTATGGGAGTACATAGGAGGGAACGATTATGAAAATTTCAAAAAATGAGTAAAAACTTCATTGAAGAATTGGTCCTTGAAGAAATTGTTAGGTTTGGATGGGTAGAGATTAGTGTAGGGGCAGCATGAGCAGAATCAAACACAGAGTGGGTGGGAAAGTGTGGGTTATGTTCATCAGTGAACAATTTGACTCAGTGGGGAAGTATTTGGTGGAAGTAAAACTGTACCACTATTGGAGACTATAAACAGGACATCTAAAAAACAATAGTTAGAAGGGAGTGGAATGATGCAGAAGCCAAGAGAGTCAAGATTGTCAAGAAGAGAGGGGTGTGTCAGGCATATCAGCAAAAAGTGTTAGTTGGTTATAACTGAAGGGTGTTCATTGTGTTTTTGACTCTGAAGCTCATTGGGAACATTTGCCAGAGCAGTTTCAATGAGTTTAAGCTTATTTTCATTGGTTTGAGAAGTGAAGGGAAGTTAGAGAATTAGAGTAACATGTTTCTGTTGAAAATCCAGGAATTTAGAAAAAAAATTTTTATAAGAGTTATTCAGATTTTCTGTTTATTGTTGTTGTTTTGTTTGACACAGCCAAATATCCCTCCTCCATTATTTTTTTTTAACAAAGCAATAAATTGTTTGGCATGG
Source organism: Plecotus auritus (assembly GCF_963455305.1). Taxonomy (NCBI): domain Eukaryota; kingdom Metazoa; phylum Chordata; class Mammalia; order Chiroptera; family Vespertilionidae; genus Plecotus; species Plecotus auritus. The sequence goes on from NC_137775.1 coordinate 66,512,776, forward strand.
CGTATGCCCTTACACATTTGTTGACCTCCTGCTTTGAAATCACCATGTTTTCCTCTACCTTTGAGTTTTAAGTGAAACATGGGATTATTAAAAAGTAAAAGGCTAAAACAGTGTGTCTTGAATGCCAAGCCCTGTGGGGAAGTGTAGAATCCAAAAGGTTTGGTAGTTGACCTTATTAGTGTTGACTTTGAGTCTTGATTTAGTTCCTGTCTGTATAATAATGGGTTGTTATGATAATTATTTTACAGATGCTGTTTGGAGAGCTTTGGATAAGAAAGGAGGACAGAGATAGGATACTAGCTAGAGGGAAACTCAGGTCAAGGGAGGGTTTTGAAAAATAAAAGAGACTTTACTGTGTTTATAGGTTAAGGGGTTATAGGACCCTAAAGGAGCAGAGTCAAGGATAGAAGAAAGAGCAAAGATTTTTGATCAAGCAGAGTCTTGGAGAAGGCAGGAGGGAATGAAAGGTATGGTTTTGGGGATGACCTTGGGTTTGCCCTTGAAAAGAAGGGACACCCTTCATCTTCTGTGTCAGAGAGAAGGAGAAAGAATGGGTGGGTATGAAGATAATGTTTATAGCAGAGCAGTGGGCAGTTGAAGGAAATCTCCCTAAAGCTTCAGCTTTCTCAACAAGAAAAAGACAAAGTTATGTTCTGCTGAAAATGAGACCTGGGCCAACTAATTCTGATATGCTGATAATTCTGATGTGCTGCTGGGGGGAATGCTAGAGGAAAGTGGTTGTGGATAAATAGGAGCATTGATGAGTGGAGTTTAGGATTCAGCCAGCAGAGAACCATGTGTTTGCAGTGGCACGGTCTGTTTAGATATATTATATAGCACGAAATCTAGGGTTGCAGTTGTCCAAGTGGCAGAAGTGAAAGAAATGGAGACAATGCCCAGCAAGGAAGAGATATAGTGAGGAATGAGCAGGGCCATGGGGGAAGGGCACGAGAGGACTGGAGAGACTTGAATCAGGGCTATTTGCACTTTCATTTTCTGTGTGCTGCAGTTTTAACTAATGCAAGGTCTTGGGTGTGGTCCTGGGGGTAGAAGTGAGGCAAATAGAATTAATGAGATCGAGGAATGGTAAAGTTAAGATATTGGCTAAATCTCCCATATGAATGTTGAAGCTTTGGAGGATGATGGTAGGACTTGGAGCCGAGAGCAAGTCTGTTTCATTTAATAAATCTGAGGGCTGAGGACCAGAAGGTCAGTAGATAACTGCTTCCAGAACACTTTTTCTGAAGTGTTTCTCTGATCATGTCATTCTGTTCTTAGGAATTTAAAAGAGGTCTCTAGACCCTCTCTGATTGAAATTTATATTGCTCAGACTGGCTTGAAAAACCTACTTATTAACTGATGACACCCCCTTAGCTATAGAAGTTCATCTTTAGAATTCCTTAACATGACATTCTTAATGTCTGCAAAAGACTTTGAACTATATAAAGTAAAAGTATCATAGTATAGTATATATAATGCTAGTGAATTAATAATAATGGTCCCAAATATTTACAATGATATTCCTACTACTCTGCTATGATTCTGCTTTTCTGTCATTTTTAACAACAGATGCCATGATGAGTGGAAAAGAAAGCTATGGTACATTTACACAATGAAATACTACTCAGCTGTAAAAACGAAGGAAATCTTATTTTTTGGGATAGCATGGATATACCTGGAGATATTATGCTAAGTGAAATAAGCCAGTCAAAGAAAGATAAATACCATATGATTTCACTTACATGTAGAATCTAATGAACAAAATAAACTAACAAAATAGAAACAGACTCATAGATATAGAGGACAGACTGAGAACTGTCAGAGGGTAGGAGGTAGGGGGGCTGGGTGAAAAAGGTGAAGGGATTAAACAAAAAACAAAAACACACACAAGACAAAACTTCATAGACAGACAACAGTATAGTGATTACCTAAGGCAGTGGTCGGCAAACTCATTAGTCAACAGAGCCAAATATCAACAGTACAACGATTGAAATTTCTTTTGAGAGCCGAAAACCGACTTCTGTGCATGGGCCACGAAGTTTCAATCGCACTGTATGTGTGCACCCGCACGTGGTATTTTGTGGAAGAGCCACACTCAAGGGGCCAAAGAGCCACATGTGGCTCGCGAGCCGCAGTTTGCCCACCACTGACCTAAGGGAAAGGGTGTCGGGGAGAGGTAGGAGAGGGTAAAGGGTGATGGAAGAAAACTTGACTTTGGGTGGTGAACATGCAATAAATATTACAGATGATGTGCTATAGGATTGTACTCCTGAAACCTCTATAGTTTTATTAACCATTGTCACCCCAATAAATTAAATATTTTTAAAAATGAAAAAAATAATCCTCCATTGGGGATGGTGACAATCATTTCAGATGGAATTACCTGGTACAGCCAAGCACAGTAGGCTTATACTACAGGGCTGCCATTTATCATTTTTTTCTTTAGAAATGGCTTTTTTTTTCCTAAGTGAGTTCTGTTTGACACATGGTAAGGCTTTCTGTGAATCTCTGTACTTCTGAAGAATGAGGCTTTTAGCTACTTTCTATGGCTTTTAGAATTGATGACTCACCTGCACTTAATATGCTCCATCTTTAGAATCTCAGGCTGAGGTCACCCTGAGCGAGGCTGCCCAGTGAAACCTCACACCACCCAAATGGTCAGCGTGCTGAGAATGGTATGTCTTTGCTAAGTTTAGGAAGCAGCAAAGAGACAGGTTGCTTTCTGGTTAAAACCAGGACCAGATCTTATTTGTTGTTGAATCTGATGCTTCAGAATCTCATGTGCCTGGTAGTATTGTCATTGTTTTGGCAAAGAGCTCTGGTGTTATTGGTCAGGCAGAATATTTTTAGTGCTCCTAATAGAATCAGAAAGTTGGCTTCTCTGCAGTGAGAATAATGTACCATGGGCACTACAGGGGAGAATCTTAGTTTTATAGAGAAATTTAAAAAGAATGTTCCATAAAATAAATCTATTTATTATTTTATGAATCCCTGAATAATGGAAAATACTTATATAGGTACTATGTGAAAGATGGAGACCTCCCCACCCCCACCAAATGACTATAACTTGTATTTTTTGTTTAGTGAAAATGATCTTTATTATTTTAATAAACAAAACTATATCTAAATATCCAATTTACCTGTATAAATGTTTCCCAATTTTGGGGGCATGTGCTCTTATTACATGGAACCATTTTTATGTAAAATTAGGGGTTGTACCGATAACTGTTATGAGTCATGTTTGTTAAATGGAGTATAATTGAGGCATAAAGCGTTGTGATTTCAGACGGACTTGGAGAAGTAAGATCCAGACCTGTGGTATCCCAAGCAACTTCCTATGAAGAAAGAAATATTCTACATCTGTACTGTCCTACATGGTAGCCAGTAGCTGCGTGGGACTTGTGAGCATGTGAAACATGGCTAATATGGCTGAGGAGCTGGATTTAAATTTTTCATGATAATTAACTTAAATTTAAATACCCACACGTGGCTAGTGACTTCCAAATCAACAACACAGAGCTAGAGAAACGAACATTGGTACTCATCTGAAAGATAGAGAATAAAAGGAAAAAGTCAAGTCCGAACACAGACCCTTAGAAAACACCCCTGGTGAAGGGTGGGAGGGGAGAAAAGAAAAGGCCAAAGAAGAAGAGAGGACATGGTTAAAGAGAAAGGAAAATAGATCAGAGCCGTGATGTGTCAGGGGTACAGAGAGGAGAGAGTCTCAGGAAGGGGACATTTCCAGTTCTCAGAGCTGCTACAAAGCTGGAGGTTGAAAAGTGAGAACATGTCATTTATTGAGCTGACATTTAAAAGGTGAAGTGTCAAAGGAATAGTGCTAATAACAGATGGCTGGTGTCCAGGAGCTTGGCCAGACTTCACTTTTGAGAAGTCTGTAGGTAGAGAAAGGTGGCAGGCAGGGCTGGATCTGAAGAAATAGTAGGAGAGGCGAGGCCAGAGCATTTTAAAGAAAATTCCAGACATTCTATCATTTCACCCAGCAATAAGGAGATTATAATGACTGTCTTCAGGGCAGGTACTATCTAGTTCCTGGTTGAGAGATAGCTCTGCCACTAATCTTGGCCTAACACATCCAATGAGAAAATACATAAAGTGGTACAAGGGGTAAGGTAACAGGCAGAAAACAAAGCCAAGATGTGTATCGTCACCTGATGTTTCCTTGGAGCATCCTCACTGTTGGTCACTACGCTGAAGGTTATGCCAAGCCACTTTCTGGATTCAACATGCAACACTTTTAGGAAAAATTTAAACAGTAATCCACTTTCTGTTTATTTATTACTTTTAAAAAATTTTATATTAACCAAATGGAATTACAAAGTAATTTTCAAAAAGCATCTATCTGGTCTGTCTACTAGGAGTTTGTAATTTAAAATAGTTCTTAAAAAGAAAGACATGGACAAATAGAAATTTTGTTAAAAATAGTCAAACAAGCCCAGCCGGTGTGGCTCAGTGATTGAGCATCAACCTATGAACCAGGAGGTCACGGTTCGATTCCCTGTCAGGGCACATGCCTGGGTTGTAGACTTAATCCCCAGTAGGGGGCATGCAGGAGGCAGCTGATCAATGATTCTCTCTGATCATTGATGTTTCTATCTCCCTTTCCCTCTCCCTTGCTCTCTGAAATCAATAAAAATATATTTAAAAAAATAGTCAAACAATGTAGAAAATGGTGGAGAAGAATGTACCTATGTGAGGATATAGGTACTTGAATAGGATGGAGGGAGAGAGGGGGAGTAGGCATTTAGTCAGGAGAAGATTAGGAAAAATGTCTTTAATATTTAATGACCCAATTCCCTGGGAAACAGAGACCTTGATGACAAAAATTCCATGTCTAAAGAACCCTAGGAGTTTTGATCAATCTTGCTCTTTTTATATAAAAAGTTTCCAGGCCCCTGACAAGCTGGAGATAAAGATCATGGAGGAGCTAGCAGGAAGAGGTCAGGGAGATTCCGCTTCATCTAAGTCAGGTGCATCTTTCTGGTTTATACTATTCATATACAACATTTTGATTGTTATTACATGTTTTTTAAGAGTAAAATGCAGAACTGCATGACTAGACCACGGTGGGTTTAAATTGATGATGTCTCTGTAGCAGCTCTGCTTACAATTGCTAGCAACTTGACAATGTTTACAAATTCCAGGGCCAGCCTTTAACCTCTTCTTTATTCCCTTCTCTCTTCTGAACAGTTCAATGACACTCCCAAAAGTCACTGGGCAAAGACTTAGTAGATAAAGAATGGCCCTTTTTTAGGTACTTCCTTCCTCATGATCTTCCCTTGTTTTGGCCCCAGTGACCTTCAGGACACCTTCCCTGGTACAGTGGTGATGAGGGTTTGTTCACCTTGTGTGACCTGTGATCTCAGGTTTGCAGATGGGGTTACAAGTGCAGACAATGTGTAGGACTATTTTCTTTGCAAAGCTAACTGGTCCAGGTGGTATTTGAAAGCTGACCTCATGAGCATCACATCAACCAATCATAGACCAGTCTCAAAACATATAGAGTGTTCAAAGAGAACCTGGCTGGGTAGATCAGTTGGTTAGAGCGTTGTCCTGATATGCCAAGATTGTGGGTTCTATCCCTGGTCAGGACACATACAAAGAATTAACCAATGAATGATAAATAAGTGGAACGACAAAATCTCTCTCTCTCTCTCGTCCTCTCTCTCTCTCTCTCTCTTCCTGTCTCTCTTTCTCTTCCTCTCTCTCTCTCTCACATATTAAAATTTTTTTTTTAAAAAGAGAGAGAGCTCAAAGAGAGTCATGTTACATGGCTGTCAACAGAGAAATATTTTTTTATCCAAATTGTCTATATTAAAAAGAGAAAGCAGGGCACTGGTGAAGATTATGGAAATTATTTTCCTGTGATATAGTACATAATCGAAAGAAAGGATGTAAACTTTGATTCACAAAGACCATTGTCACTTGGGTCTGTTTAGCTAACGTGTAATGGTATCTGTGGACACAGTCTTGTTCTTCAACAATGTATATGTTTGTATTGGCAGCAAAGAACTTCCATGGACCTTTCTGAACAGCAGCCATTAATCTCTAGCAATATTTAGTCCCACATTAAACATTTCCTGATCAAGAGCCTGAAAGGAAACGAGAAACAATGTGCACAAATTTTAGCAGACCCTGCTCTCCCGCTGCCTTTTAAAAGTAGTAATAATGAGAACACATTTGCAAGTCCATGGTTCTATGGGGAATAGCTGATTTATGAGGTAAATCCGCGATAAACCAAAGGTTTGTATGCTCCTAAGCAGATGTAGGAAATGGTCTCAAGGGCTGAAAAGCAACACTTGCACCAATGAAAATGAGTCTCCCTTGAGTAGTGGTGTTACTGTTTTTTAAATGTAAATGGGGCCCTAACTGGTTTGGCTCAGTGGATAGAGCGTTGGCCTGCAGACTGAGGGGTCCCAGGTTCGATTCCAGTCAAGGGCATGTACCGTGGCTGCGGGCACATCCCCAGTGGGAGGTGTGCAGGAGGTGGCTGATCGATGTTTCTCTCTCATCGATGTTTCTGACTCTCTGTCTCTCCCCTTCCTCTCTGTAAAAAATCAATAAAATATATTTTTAAAACAAACAAACAAAAAAATAAATAAATGTAAATGGGTTTGCCCTGTATCAATATATTATAGCCCTTGCAATGGTGAAAAATTTTTTTATATATGTTATATGTGTGTGTGGGTGTATATATGTTATCTAAAAAATATATATACACACATATCTATACACATATGATTTTTTTGAATTAGCCAGCTTTTTTTTTTTTTAATATATTTTATTGCTTTTTTTTTTACAGAGAGGAAGGAAGAGGGATAGAGAGTTAGAAACATCGATGAGAGAGAAACATCAATCAGCTGCCTCCTGCACACCTCCTACTGGGGATGTGCCCGCAACCAAGTTACGTGCCCTTGACCGGAATCGAACCTGGGACCTTTCAGTCCACAGGCTGACGCTCTATCCACTGAGCCAAACCGGTTTTGGCTAGCCAGCTTTTTTAAAACCTGAAAACAAGTGTAAGATGAACTGTGTTCTGAAACAATCAGAATGTGCACACTTATTTTTTTTCTTTTCTTTAATGGAATGTAAATTCTGGGCTTTGAATTGACAAAGACAATCATTTGACCTCAGATAAGATCACAGTTGCATACAGAACTTAAGCCCTGTATATTTATTCTCTTTGCAATATCTGACATGACTTGTTCATAGGCGGTTGTGGCATGACATGTCAGCCTTGAAGTGCCAGATATGCTGACTGCAGAATACCTGGCAAAGACCTCTCCTGAAAAGAGACTTACATATTCTGAGGTGGAGACACTTCCAGGGTCTCTGAAGAGTTAAGCACAGGAAACTCTGAACATTCATTTCCTTCTCTCTGGAGCTGTGATTGCTTAAGTGGGAGGGGATGTAGGCTGTAGGCTTCCTCTCTGAGACAAGATGCAGGTGGTTAGTTGTAAGTTCCCCTGTGTGTGTATCCCCCCGCCCGCCCAGTTTCACTGCCTCATTGTAATGATCTTCACAGATATCACTGTTGTTTAACTACAGCAGAGAGGGGATCAACAACCTGGTCATTCCTATTGATTTTCTGCCATATGAGTTTGTTTAATTGACAAGGGAAAAATTGGCAGACAGTTATGGAATGCCAGCTAGTTAGTGGAGGGAATGTAAGGGTGGGGGCGGGGGAGAATAAGCCCAGAGTCCACTGTCACTGCCTCACTTCAGGCATCCTTACCGCCTTTCACATGCTTTCTTGCAATAGCCTCCTACCTGTTATGCCCTTCCCACAGGCTTGTTACCAGTAATGCTCCATATCACAGCAAGAGTTAGCTTTTTAAAATACACATTGACCAAGTCTTTCCTCTGGTTAGAAAACTCAGAGGCTCCCTGTTGCTCTGAGAGGCTTTCATGGACTGGCAGCTGCTCACCTCTCCAGCCTCATCTGTCATTGAATTACCCCAATCTGGGTCCTGTCAGCCTGATTTGTCTGCTATCTCGGGAACATTTCCTGTCTTAAATGGTGTTGAGAGCCTCTTACGGGGAGGGGCGGGTATTCTCTTTCATTATGTATTATGCAAATGTTCCGAAACAAAAGGCCCTAATATTCCACACGTTCAAGGTGGGCTGATCGGAGCAGTGCATTGATTGTATTCATTGACTTCTGTCCTACTTTATTTTTGATGCTGTTTCTACATCAAGTGAAGGTCATTAGGCAGGGAGGCAATTCTTCTTGCAAACACCTACTGTTTGGCTTGTGCTTAAAAGCTTTTTCCATTACCTGTCATGACATGCTCACGTGTTTGCTCAAGGAGTTCATGTTAGAGGACTTCCGTCCTGTCCAGGTGTTTTTATATTTTGATAGAGTATCGTTCTGTTCCAAGGTGGAGTATTATTGTAATTATATACTCAGAAATCATGTTGTAATTATAAGACAAGGCAAGTGTATGGATAAATCTGAGTCCAAACATGAAAATATAATTATAGGGGTAACGTTGATATATTTTAAAAAATGTAATGTTAAAAATATTTTTGTGTGATTTAAAACAACAGTTTCATTATCTTTTATGTTTTTTATTATTGAGGTATAATTGACATATAACATTAATTTCAGGTATACAATGTAATGATTCAATAATTGTACATATTGTAAAATGATTATCACAATGTCTAGTTAACTTACAAATGTTTTATATAAACTTGAATGGCTCATTCACAAATATGGTTGAAAAGCTAGAAAAAATACGTAAAAATATATATATTTTACACAAACAGAGCATATTATATACACTGTTCTGCAACTGGTCTTTTCAGACATCAAATATGCCTTGTTATTACAATATTATTGACTATATTCCATATGCTGTACTTCACATCCCTGTGACTATTTTGTAACTACTAATCTTTACTTCGTAATTCCTTCAACCTTTTTCACCCAACCCCTCATTCCCTCTCCATCTGGCAACCATTAGTCTCTCCTCGGTGTCTATGAGTCTGTTTCTGTTTTGTTTGTTCATTATTTTGCTTTTTAGATTCCACATATGAGTGAAATTATATGGTATTTGTCTTTCTCTGACTGACTTATTTCACTTTGCATAATACTCTAGGTCCATCCATGCTGTTGCAAATAGTAATATTTAATTCTTTTTCTTAATAGCTGAATAATAGTCCATTGTATATATGTGGCACTACTTTTTTATCCACTCGTCTATTGATGGGCACTTGAGTTGCTTCCAGATCTTGGCTATTGTAAATAACACTGCAATGAGCATAGGGGTGCATTCATTCTTCTGAATTAGTGTTTTGGGTGTTTTTCTTTTGGATAAATCCGTCATAAGGCAGCTCCATTTTTAATTTTTTGAGGACCCTCTATACTGTTTTGCACAGTGGCTGCACAAATCTGCATTTCCACCAACAGTACACAAAGGTTCTCTTTTTTTTCCACATCCTCACCAACACTTGTTGTTTATTGATTTATTGATGAGAGCCATTCTGACAGGTGTGAGGTAATATGCCATTGTGGTTTTAATTTGCATTTCTCTGATGATTAGTGACATTAAACATCCTTTCTTATGTCTATTGATTGGCCATCTGTATGTTCTGTTTGGAAAAGTGTCTATTCAGGTTCCTCTACCCATTTATTCAAATTTTTGTTAATTTTTGTTTATTGATTTCAGAGGGAGAGATCTGTTGTTCCACCACTTATGCATTAATTGGCTGATTCTTGTATGTGCCCTGACCAGGAATTGAACCCGCAACCTTTGCATATTGAGATGATGTTCTAATCAACTGATTTATTCAGCCAGTGCTTCTGCCCATTTTTAAAAAATATACTTTTTATTGTTGATAGTATTACAGATACCTCCCCTTTTTCCTCGTTTCCCCCCTGTCTCTCACACCATGTCTTCACTGCCCCATTTCCCGTGTCCATGGGCTATGCATGTAAGTATATAAGTTCTTTGGTTTATCTCTTCTTGTCCCCCCAGCCCCACATTGAGGTATGTCAGTCTGTTCCATGCCTCCATGCTTCAGGTCTTATTTTTTTTGTCAATTCCTTCTGTTTATTAGATTCCACAAATAGGTGAGATAATGTTATATTTGTCTTTCTCAGATTGGCTTATTTCACTTAGCATAATATTTTCCAGGTCCATCTATGCTGTCCCAAAGGGTAAGAGATCCCTCTTTTTTTTTTTTTTTTACAGCTGTATAGTATTCCATTGTGTAAATGTCCCACAGCTTTTTTATCCATTCATCTACTGATATTCTGCCCATTTTTAAAATTGGATTGTTTGGGGTTTTTTTTGTTGTTGTTGTTTTGAATTGTATGAGTTTTTTTTTTTTTTAAGATAAATTTTGCATATTAATCCCTTATCAGATGTAGCATTGCCAAATATCTTCTCTTATTCAGTCGGTTGTTTTTTCTGGTGGTATTTTTTGCTGTGCCAAAACTTTTTAGTTTAAGGTAGTCCTATGTGTTTTTCCCCCTTTGTTTCCCTTGCTTGAGGAGATATATCAGAAAAAATATTGCTAAGAGAAATGTTAGATTTTATTATCTATGTTACCTTCTAGGAATTTTATGGTATCAAATCTTACATTTAATCTTTAATCCATTTTTAGTTCATTCTTGTATACAGTGTAAGAAGGTAGTCTAGTTTCCATTTTTGCAAGTATCTGTTCAGTTTTCCCAATACCACTTACTGAATAGACTGTCTATCCTCCATCTTGTCTTCTTGCCTCCTTTGTCAAATATTAATTGACCATATAGGTGTGAGATCTCTATTTTTTCATTGATCTGTTTTTATACCCATACCATGCTGTTTCGATTACTATAGCCTTGTGGTATAGTTTGATATCAAGTAATGTGGTATCTCCAACTTTGTTCTTCTTTCTCAAGACGGCTGTGGCTATTCAAGTCTTTTATGTTTCCAAAAAAATTTTTGGATTATTTATTCTAGTTCTGTGAACTATGCCATTGGTATTTTTATAGGAATTGAATAGAATATATAGATTGCTTTGGGTAGTATGGACATTTTTAATGGTGTTAATTTTCTCTATCCATGAGCATGGTGTATGCTTCCAATTTCTATCTTCTTTAATTTCTTTGTTCCATGTCTTATAATTTTCTGAGTACAGGTATTTTACCTCCTTAATTAAATTTATTCTTAGGTATTATTTTTCATGTAGTTGTAAATGGGATTATTTTCTTAGTTTCCCTTTCTGATAGTTCATTATTGGTGTATAAAAATGCAATCTATTTCTGAATATTTATTTTGTATCCTGCTACATTACTGAATTCATTTATCAGTTCTAGTAGTTTTTTTGGTAGAATCTTAAGGTTCTCTATATACAGTATCATGTCATCTGCAAATAATAATAGGTTTTTTTTTCCCTTCCCAATTTGGATACCTTTTATTTCTTCTTCTCATCTGATTGCTGTGGCTAGGACTTGCAGTACTGTGTTGAATAAGAGTGGTGAAAATGGACATCGCTGTCTTGTTCCTAATCTTAAGGGAAATGCTAGATAGCAAGAGGGAAGATTTGATAACAGAGAACTTATAAAATAGTAGTATATGAGAGTGGAATAGAAGAATATAGTGTGATTTATTGGTAGCATTAACAACCCAGTTAAGGTTAGTGATCATGAATTTAAAGTGACATCAGTTGGCATGATTTGTTTTCTTTACCTGTGGGTATAAGCATTAGAGATGGGATTTAACCAATAGTTGGCTTTAACCAAGGCTTTGGTTTGACCAAGTAAATGTAAGCAAGGGAGAGAAAAGACATGAAATTGAGGGTGTATGTTATTAAAATTGAAGGTGAGTGAGAAGGAAAATGAGCACATGGGAAGAGGGAGGGTGAAGGCCAGTGAAAATATACTAAAATCAATGGATTGCAGATTCTGCTGCCATCAAAGTGTTGTTAGAGTTGGGGTTCTAGAGGAAGTGAGCTGGAAATATGGGAGATAGTAGTTGAGAGTTGAAATTATAGTTGGTTGCAATTTTTGGTAATAATGACAAGGACTAGAATTTGAGAGGCTGAAGTAGTGTGAAGGACAGAATTATTACAAGAGAGAAGTTGAGGGAATTGGGAGGTTATGATAGCAGAATATAAGGTAATATTGAAATCACCAAGAAATCTGACAGAATTTAGAGAGAGTAATAGCAATCCAGGAGTTAACATCTTCAAGAAAGAAAGAAAAGTGAATGACCCCAGGGATGTGATTGGTACCTGGCTACAAAAAGAAAGGATGAAAACTGATATTGTCATGAGATTCAAAGCTAGGACATGTTAGGGAAGAGGGAGAGAGAATGACCGGAAGCAGTGATGAAAAGCAAGGTGGAAATCTACTCCACCTTCAGGCCCACTGGTATAAGGAGAATGGGAGAGCTCTTGGGGAAGCAGTGTTCTCAGAAGAGTGTCAGGGAGGTGGTTCTCAAAGTTGTCTGCAAATGCTGGGGCCACACTCCAGACCAATCAAATAACAACCTCTGGAAGTAGGAGGTGGGTTTCAGTATTATTTTTTTTAAGTTTTACATGATTCCAGTGTTCGGTAAAATTTGAAAACCACTGCCTTAGAGCCAGGGGGTGATGGGAACATTATCAGAAGAGTTTGTGATCTTAGAAGGGGCTTGTCTTTGAATGTGAGTTTCAAAGAGCACAGTGAAAGAATTTCGGGAGATGGGGATGGGTGAGATACAGGATTAGGAAAGATGATGGCAGGGCCAAATGCAATTTGAGTTTGGGAGGTGAGGGGTCTGAGTTTTCTCTGGGTTTTGTACTTGTACCTGAAGTGCCAAGTACCTTTGCTTTAGAAGCTGCAGTATTGAGAATACACAATTGTTTTCTTTATTTATGGCTTTGGTGAGTCCTTAGGAACCAGAGCTAGAAAAAGGAATGCTAGACATGTCAGGAAGAGATGCTTCCAATGCTTTAGCTATGGTTAAGTCATCTAGGGATGTAAGTCTTCAGAAATGATCTCCATGAGTATGACACCATCTGTGCCATGGCCACTAGAACTTGAGCTGGAAAGAGTGAGCCTATGTTGCTGTAGTTCCATGGTGCCTTGCTGAATTAGCTCCTGGGATTAAGCATGTATGAAGAGTAGCTGCAAAAAGAGGGCATTCAGACTTCATGTTTATTGGCCTTGAAGGTCCTGGAGAAATTGGAAGGAAATCTAGGGATGTTCCCATAATATTATTTAAGACCAGCCACTGTTGAACATAAAATGATGAGTTCAGCATTGAGAAATCTGGCAACACGGATTGTCTGATCTCATCCACCTGCCTCTTCTATTGAGTCATCTTCACCACGCTTTCATCTGACCATTGGCTTGTGGATGATGAAGCAAGATAATGACAGCTCAGTTAAGGTTCCTAACCACAAAAACTCAGTAGAGGTCAATGCATATCAATTGTCTGAAATAATAATATTTGGCAACTTGGTAACCACAAATAAGCAGCAGGAGTTTGAAATAACTAAGGGGACCATGAGCCATTTTATTGACTCTACTATAATCAAGAAAGCACTTTCCCTGAAAGTTTCCAGCTATTAATATGAATGTTGGCCAGTGGTTCTTAGTCATTTATTATGAAAAAGCTGATGCACTGGGAACATTAAACAAAATAGTAAAACAGAGATTTTTTAGAAATCAGAACCAGTGTCATACTTTCTGATAAAGTTCAAGCTTAGGCTGTCATAAAAAAATTCCTAAGGGCCTGCAAGTAATGAGACAATGATATATAACCCGCTTAACGAGTGTGATCCCACTTTAAATGATGACTGATTATTGGCAGTAGTTGCTGATAAGCTTATAACAAAATCAAGTTTGTTCAACATCTTCCCTCAAGAAGACTGTAAAAAACTTGGTTGACTATAGGAACTGCATATGGGAAAAAATTATGCTTGCAAATAATGCTTTACATATGCACTGATCTGAGAATTGAGGTAAAAATATTGAATTACATATTTTGAGCTCAGCAACCACATTCCTATTACTAATAGACAAACAATGTTTGTTTTTTTTTTGACAAATAATGTATTTGAATACACAAATTTCAGTGAAATGTCAATTACTTTTTTAGGACATTGATTTAATGACATGTCAGGATTCCTTCAAGTATGCCCAATGGCATTCAAATACTTATTTTTAAAAAATTGTGCTGGCATAAAAAATTGCTCATTTCACATTTAAAAAACTAATTAATTAGCATATGGATTGTTGCAATATATTTACTAGTGATTTAGTATAATGGAGAGATCTCTATTCTGAGAATCAGGAGACCTGAGCTCTAACATATAATCAACAACCGATTAGTTTTACCCCTTGGACAAATTACTGACTTTTCTGAAAATTTGTTTCCTTAACAGTAAATTAAGTTGTTAAAATTATTTCATACTCTAAATATTTATGATTTCATGAATCATATGTTCTGATAAGGCTTGGAGCCATTTAGATTGGTCAAAAAACTAGAACTAACGTTAATGACTTCCCTGTGCTTTTCCAAGCTCTGGGACTTTTTTCTCATCTTTCCTTCCAAAAGGTGGCTTGATGAACAAATAGCTATAGGGATTACCTTCCAAAATCCCATTTCCACTGGATTATAAAGTGATACAAGCACAGGATTGTGTCCTACTCATTTGGGATCCATCACAACAACCAGCAGAATAGCAATTTCACATACAGCTGCTAAATGAAGGAAGGAAAGAGATAACTACTGCTCCATGTATGGTGTATGCTGGTACCAGAGAAAAGAGAACCAGTAGCTATGCCCTTCAACTTTCATCTAGAGAAGGGAACAGGACAAATCAAAGATTTTATTTAATCACTGCAGGGAAAATCACAGTCGAGATCCTTATTTCAAACAAATTCAACATTGTAAAATTCTAGTTCAACAGAATTATTTGATTGCTCCCTTGGAATTAAATAAATTGTTCAGTATTAAATTTTTATCTAAATTTGGGTTAAAGATTCAAGTAAGAAGAATGGGAAAACAAAAAGACTAAATTGAGAGAGAGAGACATGTAAAAAATAGAGGCAACATGATCAATTTATTGAAAAACAAATAAGTAAGTCATAATCCTTAGAGCTGGTGAAATTAGCATTAGCATCAAATGTATTTCATTCTTCTTGAGCTTTACATTATATTTGAATAAAAATAAAGTGGTACGTATTTGAGATGTTCTATATTGATACATATATATGGAGACTTTATATAGTGTAACCCTAGTTCTGGGGTTTGATTGCCTAGATTCGCATCCTGACACCACCACTTATTAGTTGTGTTACTTTGGGCAAATCACTGAATTTCTTTGTGCCTGCTTCAGATCCCTCATCTACAAAATGGTAATAATAATAGTACCTATCTGATAAGGTTATTATGAGGTTTAAATCTGATAATGTGTGCAAAGCACTTTGCACATTTCCAGTTACTATCAATAATATTGGGGGGGGGGGGGGAGAAGAGAGAGAGTTCATTAAAATTTATGAAAAATTTTCACTCTTAAGTTTTTAATAGAATTAGCCCTGGGGAGTGGAATTTGGAGAGGATGTGGCATATACTTTTACCTTTTTAAAATGTTGATTCTGTAATGTTGATTTTTTTATAATCAATATTTATTACATTATAATTTTATTTTTTAATTTTTTAAAAATAAATCTTTATTGTTCAGATTATTACAATTGTTCCTCTTTCCCCCCCCCCCCCCCGCTCATAGCTCCCCTCCACCCAGTTCCCACCCCACCCTCTGCCCTTACCCTCCACCTCCACTGTCCTCATCCATAGGTGTACGATTTTGTCCAGTCTCTTCCTGCACCCCCCACACCCCTTCCCCCCCAAGAATTGTCAGTCCACTCCCCTTCTATGCCCCTGATTCTATTATATTCACCAGTTTATTCTGTTCATCAGATTTTTTATTCACTTGATTTTTAGATTCACTTGTTGATAGATATGTATTTGTTGTTCCTAATTTTTATCTTTACCTTTTTCTTCTTCCTCCTCTTCTTAAAGAACACCCTTCAGCAATTCATATAATACTGGTTTGGTGGTGATGAATTCCTTTAGCTTTTTCTTATCTGTGAAGCTCTTTATCTGCCCTTCAATTCTGAATGATAGCTTTGCTGGGTAGAGTAATCTTGGTTGTAGGTTCTTGCTATTCATCACTTTGAATATTTCTTGCCACTCCCTTCTGGCCTGCATAGTTTCTGTTGAGAAATCAGCTGACAATCGTATGGGTGCTCCCTTATAGGTAACTGTTTTTTTCTTGCTGCTTTTAATATTCTCTCTTTGTCTTTTGCTCTTGACATTTTAATTATGATGTGTCTTGGTGTGGTCCTCTTTGGATTCCTTTTGTTTGGGGTTCTGTGCACTTCCTGGACTTGTAAGTCTATTTCTTTCACCAGGTGGGGGAAGTTTTCGGTCATTATTTCTTCAAATAGGTTTTCAGTATCTTGCTCTCTCTCTTCTTCTGGCACCCCCATAATTCTGATGTTGGTATGCTTGAAGTTGTCCCAGAGGCTCCTTACACTATCTTCATATTTTTGGATTCTTTTTTCTGTTTGCTTTTCCGGTTGGCTGTTTCTTGCTTCTTTGTATTTCAGATCTTTGACTTGATTCTTGTGATCCTCTAGTCTGCTTTTGGATTTCTGTATATTATTTTTCATTTCAGTCAGTGTATGCTTAAGTTCTAGTTGGTCCTTTTTCATATCCTTGAGGGTCTCACTAAATTTATCCGCCTTTTCTAGAAGATTCTTGAGTAACCTTATAACCGTGGTTTTGAACTCTATATCCAGCCATTTGCTTTCGTCCATTTCTTTCATTTGTGACCTGTTTCTTTGTCTCCACATTTTCACTGCTTCCCTGAGTTGATAGAGTGGCTTTGTATGCTAAGTGTCCTATAGGGCCCAGTGGCTCAGCCTCCCCAGTTAACCTGAGGTGGACACTCTTGGTGCACTCCTTTGTGGGCTGTGTGCACAGTCTTGTTGTAGTTAAGCCTTGATTGTTGTTGGTATCACTGGGAGGAATTGACCTCCAGGTCAATTGGCTGGGAGGAATTTACCTCCAGGTCAATTGGCTGTGATGGGAGAACTTCTGTGCTGGAGACACCCTTATGAGGCAAGACTTGCGTCAATGGGGCTTTGGTGCTCACTGAGTCTTCCCCCTGAGTGTGTCCCTTATGGATCTGAGGCGTTGTAATCTGGATGGTCCCACTCTGACCATTGGGTACACTGGCTCTTGCATCTCCAAGGAGGTGCAAATTTAGCTCTGCCTGAGGCCACGCAGCAGGATCTGCAGATTCCTCTTCTTTGTTTGAGGTTTGGAGGTGCCTAGATGAGGCCCAGTTGTGGAGCAATGCAAGCTGCTGTGGGGTCCTGGGCCTTCTTTTGGATGTTCTGGGGCTCTCTGACTCAGCTGCAGTTTGTTAGGTAAGTTTAGATTTCAAAGGACCAGGCCATTCATATGCAAAAGCCTTTGTGCACAGCTTGGATGGGGCGGAGACAGCAATGGCTTCCCGTCAGCCCTGCCCTAAGAGGCCCCTGGGTCTCAGTGTCCCGTGGTAAACGCTGCAAGCACCTCTGAGAGAAAGCCGCCCTCGAGTTCCGCCTGCTGCCAGACAGTCCAGTTTCTCCCTGTATGAGTCTGGGTCCCCAGAGTCTCGCCTGGAACTGGATTTCAGAGCAGTTGGGAGCTTGTGTCTCCCTCCAGATTGAAAAAGCCAGCTGCGTACTCAGTTGTCCACCCTCTCCATGCGCGTGCCTCCGTACCTCTGCCTTTACTTCCGCAGCTCCTCTGACTCTCAGTGTGCTTTTCTCTTTCCTTCTAGTTGTAGAATTTCCACTCAGCTAGCCTTCCTGTGGTTCTGGATGATGTCTGTTTTGTCTTTTAGTTGTAGTTTTGAAGTTGTTGTGTGAGGCAGCAAGTTCAGGTGTTTACCTATGCCGCCATCTTGGTTTCTCCTCTACATTATAATTTTAAACTTTTAAAAATATCCAGAGTAGATCTAAAGAGAGAATTTATCCAATAAAAATAATCCAAAGAGAGTGCAACTTAAACAAATTTATTCAGAATCAAAGCAGCAGAAGAAGCCATAAATAGCAATTCCTTTTGGGGGAGGTGGACAATATTTCTATGCACATTCAAATCTAGAGTCTTAGTTAATCCTTTATGTTAGATAGGCTATTGCAATTTCCACCAGACTTGAAAAAGCTGAGAGATTTCCGGGATCATACCTTACCACCCACCTAGTGAAGAGCAGGACTAGAACTCAAGTGCCCTGATTCCATCAGAGCCCCTCCTCTGCTTTAAGACATCCACAGTGTTGATCATTCCCCATCAAGCCCCAGTTGTAAAGAGAGAAATAATAACTCATTAACATAACCTTGAAACCTAGCAGAGTGGAAGGTGACATTTTCTGAAGAGCTGGCTAATTTGCTTTAGACCTATATAAAGATATAGGTGAAAACTCTCAAAATACATAGTTAACATTCTGGCAATTTCTTATAGCTTATAAAATTTAAATATATTCATGTTTTAGACTTTTGTTGCTGGTAGACTAAAGGTTTTCACCTTGTAGATAATTTAACATGGTTAGCGTTGGTTGAGATCTCATTTTTTCTGGCTGCAGATTCACAAGATCCCCCAAAGAGTCCATTCAGTAATTGTGATGCATTCCTGTAGCATTTGAGACTAAGCCCTAAAAGCTCTGCTTTGTATACTTGATCTGCAGCGACCTTTAGAGTTTGCTGCCCATTGAAGCGAAGGTCTTCCTTGTGAAATCATAGAATAGTGCCCCAGTTCACTTTCTATTACTTGATATCACTGAACAAAACTACCATTATCAGTGTCTGAGGAAAAAAAGATATGGTACCCTGTCTCTTTAAAAGTTTAAGAATAGCAAGCACAGTAGAGTTAATTCTTTTGGGGGCTGTGCCTTGAGAATTTTCTGGCTCAGAATCAAGCTACAGATAATTAATTATGTCAGTGAAAAGCTCCGATGGCCTGTTCTCTTCAGAGAAAAGTGACATCATCCATAGAATTCTCTGGCAATAAAGAAGAACAAAGCTGTGAGTGCAGGAAATAACAGACAGATGTCCATGAGTGCATATTTTATCTACTTCAAAGTGCATTGCAGAAGTCATGCCTGGGGCTGTCTTCCAGCAGCAGTGTCTTGGCAAGGGGTCTTGGAGAGTCAGAGAAGTGAGTTTGCAGGAGTGGGTTCACCGCCTCACATGCTCTGGCCTAAAGATAGAAGTGCAGCATTTTTAGGGAAGTTACTAATGAGATGACACTGCTAAAAAATGTTGGCAAGATCATGGCAAGCCAATCAAGTTATGTTGTATGGGGAAAGTGGACCAGTTGGTGGTGGTACCATTTGTGGTTGAATATTAGTACAGGAAACATTACCCAGCAAATTTCAATGCTTCCTTTGCTTTGTGCTTATATCATATTTTCACAGAAAACCATTACTGAACCCCACAGCAACTGCTAATGGAAATATTTTGAAGTCAAATAACTCTCTTTCCTATGAATCATGTGACCTGGGACAAGCTATTGAATTTCTTTGAGACTTTTAAAAAAATTGTAAAATGGAATTGAGAAATCAGCTAAATAATACCCCTGAAAAGACTTTTGTTCACACTAGGGTGCAATATAAGTAGTGGTTACTAAATTCAGCCCTGTCCTCACTGCAAAATATGTTTGTTTTATATATTACATGTAAAGAGCCAGGAGTATTAGTTAGATTAGATGTTTACCTACACACGCAATTTTAGGCATGATAGAAAGATCAATGTTTCAACGTTTCAGGTATCAGAGGAACAGAAATTCTGCCATTAGAGATGTATTCCTCTAAGTTGAAATTACCCATTCCAGAACTCTCTTTTAAAAAATATCTTATCTGATTTTTCAAAGCAAAACCAATTCAATATAGGTTATTTACACCATGCATTCTCAATGAGAGTGCTTTTGTTCCCAACTGTGTAAAAACTTGTTCTTAGATGGGGTTAAAGAAATTTCAGATGTTACAATGATTTGTGACCCTCAAAAAGGTCACAGTAAATAAACAGATATACAGTATATCTGAGGTATTAAAATTGCATAAGAGGGGCCACTACGAAAAACATATCTAAAAAATCTCTTTTGGAAAATAAAACTGAAAAACTTTGAGAAACATAATTGTAAGCACAGTGTACATACAAATTTGAATATGTATCTACACTAATAAAAGAGTATCATGCAAATTGACTGTACCTTCACAACACACACCAGCCAATCAGGAGTGAGTATGCAAATTAACCCAACAAAGATGGCGGGTTAATTTGCATACGCAGGTGCAGAGCGGCCGGGGCCAGGGTGGGACGCTTGTGCTGTGGCGACAACACAGGCATTCCGCACTGCCCCAGCCACTCTGGGCCTCTGGGCAGTGTGGGAAGGCGGAAAGGCGGCTCCTGCCCGAGCGAAGGCGGTGCCAGTAGCCAGAGGAAGGAAGGCCCATTCTTGCATGAATCTTTGTGCATCAGGCCTCTAGTTTGTTAATAAGCATTTCCCACATCATTTAACATCCCTTAAAATATAATTTTTAAAATCTGTAAAATATTTTATCCTATGGAAATATTATATTTTACTCAAATGTATACTTGTTACTGAATATTTAGGTTGTTTCTAATTTTTTACTGTTATAAACAGCATTGCAATGAACATAGTTGGTACTAATCTTTGTCCTTCTTGTTAAACTTCTCAATTAAAAGGTATGAATATTTTAAAGGTCTCTTATGTGCATCTATTGCCAAATTGTTTTCCAAAATTCGTATGACTTTCCAACAAAATTATGAGAATTCCCATTAGTCAAGCTCTTATAGTTCTAAATTCTGTCCTGTTTTAGGGGTGAGCAATGGTACCTCATTATTGCTTTTATTTACATTTCTTTAGTTGTTAGTTAAGTTGAACTATTTCCTAATGAACATGTTATATATCAATGAATTGTCTATTTTATACCTTTTGTACATTTTTCTATTGAACCTTAGGGTTTTTCTTACTGATATATTAGGTGTACCGGTTAATAATGTGGATTATTTTCAATAGATAGAGTTACACATATATGATTTGATATGTATGCTATTTTGTTGTATTGCTCCTTCAGATTACCACTTGTTCCGATCGATGGCACACACACTTTCTGAGCAGCACTTCAAAACATACGAAGAAATGGAAAATTTGGTCTCTGAATGGTTTGCCTCAAAACAAGAGAAGTTCTATTGGGACGGTATCCACAAATTACCTGAAAGATGGGGGAAATGTATAGCTAGTGATGGACATTACTTTGAATAAAGCACTTTTGATGTTTCTCTTGAAATTATCATTGTTTTCTTTGGATTACAAAATCCGCATTACTAACTGGTTAAGAGTTAATCCACATTATTAACCAGTTAAGCATTAATCCACATTTTAGATTCAGCAAATAATAGGGCTGGAAGGGGATGGTCAGAGCCAACCTACTCATTTCACAGAAGCAGAGACTGAGTCCCTGAAGTGACTTACCAATAATGCAGATTTTGTAATCAAAGAAAACACGATAATTTCAAGAGAAACATCAAAAGTGCTTTATTCAAAGTAATGTCCATTGCTAGCTATACATTTCCCCCATCTTTCAGGTAATTTGTGGATACCGTCCCAATAGAACTTCTCTTGTTTTGAGACAAACCATTCAGAGACCAAATTTTCCACTTCTTCGTACGTTTTGAAGTGCTGCTCAGAAAGTGTGTGTGCCATCAATCGGAACAAGTGGTAATCTGAAGGAGCAAGGTCTGGTGAATACAGCGGGTGGGTTAATACTTCCCAGGAAAGATCTTTTAACGTGTCTTTAACTGGTTTTGAAGTGTGTGATGGTGCGTCATCATGAAGCAAAATTACTTTGCCGTGTCTTCTGGCCCATTCTGGTCATTTCACGATCAAAGCGTGGTTCAAATTGATTATTTGTTGTCGGTAGCAATCAGTATTAGCAATTTCACCTGGTTTTTGAAGCTCATAATACACCACACCTTCCTGATCCCACTAAACACAGAGCATTGTCTTCTTTCCGAAGCAATTTGGCCTTGCAGTCGATGTTGATGGTTGACCTGGATCAACCCATGATTTTGTGCGTTTGGGATTCTCGAAATAAATCCACTTTTCATCGCCAGTCACAATTCGATGCAAAAAAGACTTTATTTCGTGCCGTTGAAGCAACATTTTACTGATGACTTTTCGGTTTTCCATTTGTCTTTCTTTCAGTTGATGTGGCACCCATTTTCCTTCCTTTAAAATCTTTCCCATTGCTTGTAAACAATCGGAAATTGTTTGCTGAGCAATGTTTAATCTTTCTGTAAGTTGTTTTTGAGTTTGACACACTTCATCCAATCATGCTTGTAATTGTTGGTCTTCAGACTTTTTGGGTTGACCTGGACATTCTTTGTCTTTCACATCGAAATCATCACTTTTAAAGTGTTTAAACCAGCGTTCACAAGTATCTTGAGTTGGAGTATGTTCACCATAAGCTTCCCGAAGTATATGATAACTTTCAGCAACACTTTTCTTCAAAATAATGAATTAAAACTTCCTGCAAATGCTCTTTTTTTGGCACGAAATTCAACATTTTTAAGTGTAAAAATATCTATGGTGTTAACACCTTCAGAAAATTTGACATATGAAGTTTTGAAGCTTGTTGTCAATACAACATAATAGCATACATATCAAATTGCATATATATCAACATATGTGAAGCTCCATCTATTGAAAAAATCTGCATTATTAATGGGTACACCTAGTACATAAATTCCTTATAACTGAGGTTAGTTACTCTACTAGTATATCTCTTATAATTGTTACAAATATTTTCTCTCTCTATTTTGTTGTTTAATTGGTTATGATATATATTTCTTGTAGAAGGTCTAATCTTTTTTGTCATTTCAGAGAAAGTTTTCCCTCATCCAGAAGTCAGATAACCACCCATGTATATTCATTCATTCACTCATTCATTCATTCATTTACTTGTCTTTAAACAGAAAAACACATAAAATGAAGTTATCTATTGATTAGTTGATGAAAATGTCATGATGAGAGGCTTGTGGGAACTTTATTTCTCCCTGGAGCAATGATTCATTCAGTATTCTCAAATTTAATGTTTTTGGTAACTTTACAGAAAATAACTATTGCAGGTAATGGGAATCAACTGTATTACATTTCTATTTTTTCCTCATATACAATAAGGAACCTGAAGTCATGGGGAAATTTGACAAGAATTTCATGAACATTGATGAAAGTAATAAGCCAATATCTTTTGGAATCTAAGCTTTCTCTAGTGAAAGGTAGAAGGTAGATTTTTAAAAAGCTATTCTCCTCAAAGGAGAAAATGTACATGCTTAGAAAAGGAAAACAGAGGAAATTGTTGTTGGATAAGTAGAATACATACACACAACACACTTTATTCATACATGTAATGTTTATTGAGCACCTACTTGTGTCGGTCACTGTATTAGGGTTTAAGGACACAAATGAGAGCTAGAGGCTTCTGCCCTCACTGAACTCTCAGGGAGAAAAAGACCAATTGTAATTACAAAGTGCTGAGTACAGTAATTAGGGACGTGTCAGGCATCAGAAATGGCAGCTGTATACACTTCATGCCCATTCTCAAATCACAGAGGACTACATAGCTCCTGAACACTGGCATGTAGGTAACAATACTAGTGCACATGAGATTTTCTTATTTAAAAATTTTTTGAATGTGCCCCATCTCTGGTACAATATAGTGAAAAAGAAAAATAACTGTAGGCGTGGATATAATCAACCACATTTTCTCTTTGAAAGGGTAGATTAGGCATTTCAAATTGTGACATGGCACCAGAAGGCCATATATTGCTCATAAAAAGCAGTTGTCAAATAACAAATAGTATAGAAGTTTTATGGCTTTTCAGGGATCTCATTTCTTTAAAAAAGGACAGCACTGATAGAAATTTTATTAAACATCAAAGATGCAATTTAAAAAATTATCAAATCTCTTTTGAACTTACTTTTATTTTATTTTCCTAAATTGAAGGGCTTGATTTCGGTTGCACCTTCACTTATAAGCAATGCCTGTGCTCAGCATGTGTGTGGCACAAGATATGCGCTCTAACATTGTTTCTTACTGATGCCAGGTTTTAAATAGAATACTCAGAAAACTTTAGGAAAAAATGGTAAGTCATTTCTGCTGCGATATAATCTTTTGACAGTGGTGATGAAAAACTATAGATTCTAGAGTAAACAGTGTGGTCCAAATTCTTGAATTAGAGAGGGAGCTGCATCTTCAAATCACATCAATAAATAGTGCAGGAGGCTCAGAAGCACAGAGCAAGCCAACGTGTGTGCCAGTGTCTGTTAGGTTTGTGGCATAGGAATCGCAGATTTGGTTTGGGCAGTCGCAGGATACTGAGAGCAATGGAGATGAGGAAAACCTTAGCCTTGGACTTGCTGAATCAGGTTGTGGAAAGCCTTTTGGTTAGGTTGCCCAGTAGATCCAGCAATTCCAGATCAGCCAGTTCACTCTTATGAGAAAAGAGGAAATTGACTTTGACCATCTACAGTATTCTGGGCATCATATTAGTCACTTCACATGTATTTCATTCTTCTGCAGGTGGGGAAACTGAAGTTCAGAGCTAACCAGCCCAGGTCACAGAGCTATAGTAAATGGCAGAGCCATAATTTATCTATTTGACTCTCAAAGCACAGAACAACTAACATTTGCCAGGTACCTTTATACATTCGCCCATATAAAACCTGTAAGGTAGCTACTGCTATGCCCATTTTACAGATGAAGAAACTGAGGTCAGAGAAGCTACCTCACTGATTCAAGGTCACACTAGTGGTAGTGCTAATGCATGTTTCTAACTCAAGTATCCCAAGCACATGCTCTTTCTACACATTACTTCCCTTTAGTAGGAGTAAAAATAAGCAAAAAACTAGCTCTAAGTATACATCAGAAACTTGTTTAAAGAGAAAGATAGAGTGCAAGTAGGTTAAGGAACCACATAACAATATACATCTTGAGTACACCAGAAAAATTGATACTTAGATGATCACCAGGAGTTCTCAAAACATTAACTTATGTACATTATATTTTTTAAGAGGGGAGGGACTTTATAAGTTATTTCAGGATGTTCTTATTCCCAAATCCTTAAAATTAAAAAGCTTTAATGTTTAAAGTACTAACCCTTGATTACTTATAAAAGTAAATAATACAGTATCACATTCCCTGTAGGTTCATAATGGCTGAGATTTTCTTGTATTCTTGTTAAAAAAATTGAACTCTACTTGTTTTAAGTTGACCAAATGTATGTTATAAATATAGAATTCACTTAGATCAGGGGCTAAAGTGAATACACACAACAAATCCCAAAGGAATTCAATGTTATGTGAGCCAAATAAACCTCATGTATAATTCTGTATAGACGATATAGTCTTATCTTCTTTGATTGAAATATTTTCTCTTTTGGAAAAGTATTACTCATATTATTCAGCCCTCACCAGTCAGGTAAAAAATGAAATAAAAAGAAACTAAGTTGTCTTTTTCCTCTCCTGCTTCTGCTCCCACCTGTTCTGTGGGAATAGGCTGGAAGTCCTCAGAGGATGACCCACATTTGTTCACTAGGCTACCATTTGGCACTTGGCATTTTGCCCTTTTTCCTACGGCAACCCACGGTGGTAATGACGGCTGCCCCTGCAAGTGCCTGCTGGAAGCACAGCCAACACAGCTCTCTCTTCTGTTTATGCCAGTTGATGTCTACTTGAGGGCTGCTCAGGCTGGTGTCTACACTGAGAGCGTAATGCAAGATACTGAGAGGGCTGCCCTTTCCTGCCTTCCCCCTTCTACTGAGTATGGAAGTCTTGAATTCTAATTTACCAATTCCTCTAGTCATTATTTGAGTCTTTTATGGCAGTCCTTCATACTGGGACTCAGGCATGGGTTTAGGGGGTGGGCTGGAGGGGAGTCTGAGTGACAGACACTGTGCTGCACTCAGACTCACCCTTCCCCTCTGACCCTGCTCCATTGTCCTTCCAGCAGAATGGTGCCCTTCCTCCCTTGGGATGGGTTCTTTCTCAGGAAGAGCCTTGATTCCTCATGCAAATAGCCTGTGGCAGGGTCAGCCTGCCAGTCAATCCTCCAGACAGGATTACATCGAAGGATTTCATTTATGCTTGAAAAAGCTTTTAGAGACCTTCTGAAAAGGAGACAATCCTAGGGAAAAGTAAGGATGTGAAGAAAATTTAACCAAATAAGCAGAGTTGTATATACCAGAGATGTCTGTTCAGAGAGAGATGTCTGGTACCAGATCTGGTACAGATGTTTTATCTGTCCTGGATTGGTCTAGCTGGTTTATGTTGATGGGATTAAATTTACGGACCTGGATAAACAACCCCAGTGAGAAAATAATCACCTTGTTGTGCCTTAGCAATGGCTGCTCTCAAGTTTTAAGGAATTCAGCTTCTCAACTGGTTCACAGAAAACTGGACTCGACTTTCCGGACCTGATTACATATAGGGGGTGGGCAGTTTAAGGGCTCTGCCCAAGGTCTTTATTAGCACAGAACAACAAGATTGTAGTCTTTTGGAATTTAAGAAATTACACACTGTAAAACATAGCACTGCATGGGGGACCCTGTGACCGTATCTAATTTCAAATCCAGGACACAGCAGCTGTTGTACTATTAATATCCCAATGTGTGTAAAAAAGAAAAACGAAGAAAACCACGTAAGTAATGAAAATGTGTTCAAATCCATGGATGACTGTGACTTTCAGCTAACCACTAGAAAAATACAACTGCACTTTTATGATTTATTACATGGAATCCTTTTTTTTAAAAGTGGTAATCTCTAGGCAAAGGATTGGAGATAATTATACCCTTGAAAACCGCCATTCTACCTTCTATCTCTATGAAGTTAACTATTCTAAGTACTTACAGGAAATATAAGTAGAATAATATAGCAGTTATCCTTTTGTGACTAGCTAATTTCCCTCAGCATAGTTACCTTCCAGGTTCATCCCGTTGCAGCATGTCAGCATTCCCTTCCTTTTTTTTTTCTTCCCTTTATTGATTAAGGTATTACAAATGTGTCCTTTTCTCACCCATTGTCCCCCCATTCCTGCCCTCACCCTCACCCCCTGTTGTCTGCGTCCATTGCTTATGCTTATATGCATGCATACAAGTCCTTTGGTTGATCTCTCCCCCTTACCCCACCCTCCCCTACCTTCCCTCTGGGGTTTGAGCATATGATGTTTCTCTGTCTCTGGATCTGTTTTTGTTCATCAGTTTATGTTGTTCATTATATTCCACAAATGATTGAGATCATGTGATATTTATCTTTCTCTGACTGGCTTATTTCACTTAGCATAATGTTCTCCAGCTCCATCCATGCTGTTGCAAATGGTAGGACTAAATAATATTGCATTGTGTGTATATGGATACTTGAGTTGCTTCCACCTTTTGGCTATTGTGAAGAATATTGATATGAACACGAGTGCCTGCTTTCAATTCTTTTGGGTCTGTACCCAGAAGTGGAATTGTTAGTCATATGGTAATCTTCTTAACTCTTTGAGGAATCACTATCCTGGCTTCCATTGTGGCTAACTTGTTTTACATTTTCATCAGCAGTGCACAATCATTCCAATGTCTCCACAACCTTACCAATACTTATTTTCTGTTTTTTTGGATGATAACCATCCTAATGAGTAAGAA
This sequence comes from Plecotus auritus, assembly GCF_963455305.1. Taxonomy (NCBI): domain Eukaryota; kingdom Metazoa; phylum Chordata; class Mammalia; order Chiroptera; family Vespertilionidae; genus Plecotus; species Plecotus auritus. Next base: position 66,540,533 of record NC_137775.1, read on the forward strand.
GTGGTATCTTACTGTGCTTTAGATTTGCATTTCCCTAATGATTAGTGATGTCGAGTATATTCTTTCATGTGCTTGTTGGCCATTTGTATATCTTCTTAGAAGAAATGTCTATTTAAGTTCTTTACCCACTTTTTAATTAGGTTAGGGTTTTTTTGTTGCTGAGTGGTAGGCGGTCTTTATATAGCCTAGATATATATGGTTTGCAAATATTTTCTCCCATTCTGTGGTTTGCTTTTCACTCTGTTGATTGTGTTCTTTGATACACAGAAGTGGATATAGTTCAATTTACCTATTTTAAATTTGGATATAGTTCACTTTACCTATTTTTTTCTTTTGTTGTCTGTGCTTTTGGTGTCATATCCAAGAAATCATTGCCAAATCCAGTGTCATGAAGTTTCCCCCGCTATGTTTTCTTCTAAGCATTTTAGCTCTTACATTTAGGTCTGATTCATTTTGAGTTAATTTTTTATATGGTATCAGGTTCTTATCTTTCATTCTTTTGCATGTGGATATCCAGTTTCCCCAGTATCATTTGTTAAAAAGATTGTCCTTTCTCCATTGAATGGTCTTGGCATGCTTATTGAAAAATCATTTGATCATATATTCTAGAGTTTATTTGTGGGCTTCATAATATATTCCACTGGTCTATGTTTGTACGTATGGCAGTACCACACTTTTAATTATTGTAGCTTTGTAATAAGTTTTGAAATCAAGGTGTGAGGCCTCAAACTTTATTCTTTTGCAAGATTGTTTCGGCTCCTTAAGGTCTCTTGAAATTCCATATGCATTTTAGGATGGATTTTTCTATTTCTGTAAAAAAACACCATCGGGATTTTGAGGAATTTTACTTTTAAAAATTCAAGCATCATAGTGATAATAAAAGCAAGTTTTAACATGAAAAATAGCATCTGTCTGTGATATTTTAATAAAAGATTTCTTTTGGATGATTTTCAGTCTGAAATGCTAGAAGAGAATGGTCTTTAATGAACAAGCTGTATAAAGACTATTAGGCTACTATTGACCATATAGTTGTGGAAAGAAATTTCTCCAGAGAAACCAAAAGACACATTTTTAGCTTCAATGACCCTTTAAACTAACCATGCCGCATCTTCTCCTTGAATGTTGTATTATTAGTCATGTTAACTTGGCATTCTAAAATTCAGGAGAAAATATGGGTTTTATTTCTATAGTAATAGCTAATACCATCATAGACTACATAGCTTTTTTTCATGCAGTATATTTATAATTTCATATTTACCTAACTTGGATAAATAGGATAATTCAATTTGTCTGAGATTTAAAGATAGTTTATTTCCTATTACAACATTCTGGAATGTACTATTTTTTTCTTACTCAGTTTACATATTTTCTTTTGGAATAAACTTAAGAAGAACAAAGTGACTCCTAAATTGTAGACAAGAATGTCAGATGAAAGAATGGAAGTTAACAGAATGTAATTGTTTAGATCTTTTAAACAAGGCTAAGCAGTTAAGATTGTCCTGAGAATTTCAGAGCTGGTTTATGCCTCTCTGACTTCACATCACTTATTTCACTTCTCTTTATTTCAACAAATATTTACTGAGTGCCTATCATGTGGGCAGACACTCGTTTAGTAGACAGTGTAGACACAGTCCTCTCCTCCCCACCCCCACCCCCTACCCCATCCTCAAAGCAGCTCACAGCCTAATAAAGAAACAGACAAGTAAACTAATAAATCACTTTATTTAAATAGGTACGGAACATTGAGTTGAGTTTCCAGAATGGGAAAGCATTCACAGATGGGCAGGCATTGGTCTTCCGGCATCATCTTTTCTAGGGTCTCTTGGCTCACTGCAGCAATAAGACCATATGTAGGGAGTTAACTGAATAATACAAAGGAGGGATCGTGTTTAGGAACTGTGACATCCTGGTTCTTCCGTAAGCATAGAAATAGACTTATTCTTTCCTCCAAATGCTTCCACCATTTAAGGTCAGCAGCTATTGGCAGAGAATTGCCTTGTTCGAGGTGTGCAGTGTCAGATGGTAGGGGCAGGCTTCTCAAACTTCCCAACTGAATGTGCTCCCTCCAGACCTAGGTGAGTGGACCACCATACTGGGGGTCATGGTGGCATCATCGAAGAATCTGTCCCAAGCTATCTGCCTAAAGCAAATGTTTTGTTAATCTTGTGTTTTTTCCCCTAAACATTAAAGTGAATATTAAAATTGCATTCATGTTTTGAGAGAGTTTTAAACTACCACCCACCCCAAGTCCTTAAGTAATCTGAATGCTTCAGGAGGATGCACCCTGTTTAGCTATGACACATGAGTATAAGCACTAAGCATTCTAGCCCTAGCCAATTTGGCTCAGTGGATAGAGCATCAGCCTGCGGACCGAAGTGTGAAGACCCATGTCCCATGTGGTTCGGGGTTCGGGCTCAGGAAGAGGGGCCACATGCAAATGAAAGAGATGAGACAAGAAATAATAATTTAGAAATATTGGGGGACCAGGCGGGAGCCCAACTCAAGAGGAAGGACTCGTTGGGCTCAGACCTTGCCATCCTTTTATTCAATTTGGGATACACCTATAGCCCTTAGGGCAGGCAATTTCCAGTAACAGGCAGACTATCTTATCAGTAAGGATTTACATGACTGTCTGGTGGGGAAGTTGCTTCAGCTACCATTGTCTCGACTAAACAGTGGGTGCATAGCTCTGACCTTTGCCAGGGCTCAAGGGTCACCAGCATTCCGGGATTCTTGTCCACACCTCTTTGCTAGTGAAGACAATAGGTGATTTCCCACACTGAAGGGTCCCGTGTTCGATTCCACTCAAGGGCATATGACCAGATTGCGGGCTCGATCCCCAGTAGGGGGTGTGCAGGAGGCAGCTGATCAATGATTCTCTCTCATTATTGATGTTGCTGTCTCTCTCTCCCTCTCCCTTAATCTCTGAAATCAATAAAAAATATATATTTTAAAAAAACTAAGCATTCTCTCCTACTCATTTTGGGCCATTCCCCCTCCCCCAAATTTAAAAAAAATCCTCAAGTTTAGAAAACAGTTTAAATTGTCACCTGGCATAATCATGATTAATGGCATTTTGCCTTTAAAGAAAGCTAAGTTTTGGAAACATGTCAGTGAAACTTGGTTCCTGAGAACACCAAACCCACTATGGCTGCCCTGCTAGATGCAGGGGCATTTTGGAATATCTAGTCTTCTGTCCATTTGCTGTTTGCCCTAGGATGACCAGTTCATTCCACTTTGCCTGGGACTGTTCTGATTTTCAAAAGCCCCACTTTATGGGATCCCTCTCTTCTTAGTCCCAGGCAAACTGGGATAGTTGGTCACCCTTATTTCCCAGAACTGGCAAACACTTCCAACAGTTTCCCAGAACCCTTCAGGTTTAGGCTACTGGTCTGAAGTGACTGATTCCTTGGTGAAGAAGGATCAGTGGAATTGATAAGACCCTGAGAATATGAGAAGCCTCTGGGGCAAGGAAGTCTCTGGGAATCACACACCCTGCTGGGAACCTTGAGCTAACATAGCAAATGCTTTAAGTGCTCATGGTGGTGAATTGGTTTATCTGTCTTAAAGCAGTGGTTTCTAAGGGCTTTAGGGCAGAATTACCTGCACAGATATTTTAAATCTCAATTTCTGGGCTGCACCAACCGATTCAGAATTTCTACCTTTTTAACACAGTGGGTGAATGATCTACCATACAAATCTGACTATGTCACTGTCCTACTGTTTAAAAATGCTAAGGCTTCTTGCTGTTCCACAGTAAAATGCACACTCACTGCCTGGTTCACATGGCTTTCCATGCGTTGCCCATCGGTTATCACTCTAGCCTCATGTAGCCCCAGCATCTAAACCTGTTGGCCTTTGCCTAGTCTTCTCTTGGACAAGAACACTCTAGCCCTAACTACTTCTCTATTTCTCGGCTCAAGTACTTGTGAAATTTTGGGTTACTTTCCTCAGGAAATCTCCTTTGCTAGTTCAGTTCAGGTCCCTGTAACTCCTCAGTCCTAAGGCTTATCATGTTATGTTGTAAATGTCTTTTCAATTGTTTGTCTATATGCCTGTAGACTTTAATCCCTGAGGATGAAATTATATCTCCAATACTAAATACAGTGCATGATGGGGTTTAGCCCTCTTTTGAACTATGCCACTGTGTGGCCTCCACCTGTGTCTTGTCCTGTCCCTCCATCCCTAACTCCCAGCAAACCCCAGATACCCTTCCCTGACTTTAAAAGATGAAACATACTCACCTGTTGGCCCTGGGCTTTGCAGAGTAGCTCTTTGCTGCCCCCACATGTTTTGAATCAGCCCCTCATGCAGCCATTTGAGACAAGCCCTTAATCCATCTGATCCACTTCCAGTTCTGCAGGGACACTTTTGCTCTTGGCTTCCATGTGCCTCCCTTGACACATAGAGGAACCATGTAGAAAAGAAGAGAAGTGTGTGATGCCTCTTTGTCTGTTTCTATACCCTTAACTTTATCTCATATTTATTATCCTCCATCATCAGGACTAAATAAAGATTTTTACTAAGACTCTTCTCCTTCAATCTCCCCACCCCGCTTTCTCTCCCTTTTCTTGAGTCCTCTTAATGTATTGTTCACTTTGCAGCTACTGAGCAGCTTCCAGAATCCCAGAACTTTAACCATTTGCTTCTGATAAAGCTTCTGTGTGAAAAATAGTAATGTTTGAGGACAGGAACTTTCTTACATTTTAAATTCTTTTTATACAAAAATTAACAAGGTTTTCAAAATAGAGTTGTAAAGTGGTTTTGTCCCCAAAATGTAGGATCTTATTTACATAGATTGAATCATATGTTTAAAGTAGTGTAAAAATTTGTTGTGATCTATAGTTATCATTTTTGTTATTGTTGTTAATCCTCACCCAAGGATATGTTTTCCATTGATTTTTTTTTTTTTTTTTTTTTTTTTTTTTTTTTTTTTTTTAGAGAGAGAGTGGAAGAGAAATAGGGAGGGGAGAGAGGAGGAGAGAAACATCAATGTGAGAGACACATAGATAGCCCCCCTCCCCACACCCACCCCCACACCCTCGTCCCACCACCGCCACCACCAGCTCTTGCCCTGATGGCAGACAATTCAGTTCCTCCCTGTATGTCCCTGGTTCCTTTCAAGCTGCTACCCTAGGGCTGGAGCTCAGAGGGAGTGAGTTCCAGTAAGTCCATGTACAGGCCCTTTAAGAGGAACTGCTTGGGACTTTAGCAGCCCTCCCTCTCACTGAGCCACAATCGGCTGTGGTTTTGTTTTGTTTTTTACTTTTTAATTTAATTTGCTGATTTTTATTTAAAGAGAGAAAAGACAGAAAAACATTGACTTGTTGTTCCACTTACTGTTGCATTCATTGGTTGATTCTTGTATGTGCCCTGCCCAGAGATTGAACACGCAACCTTTGCATATTGGGGTGATGCTCTAACTAACTGAGCTGAACGGAAAGGGCTACCCATTGGTTTTTACAGCCAGAAGCTAGGGGACTTCTCCTCCTGGCACAGGAATCCTGGGCTGGGAGGCCTGGTTGGGGGGCTTGGACCCCTTACTCTTTAGGGGGTATCTCCGCAGCTAAGATATCTCTCCTGATTTTTATCTGCTATATGTGGGTATAGGACCAACCCATATCATGTCTCTGCCCCTCCTACCAGTCTTGATGTGGCTTCGTCTTTAATTCCTTAATTGTAGGACATCCATTCAGCCAGATTTCAGGTGGTTCTGAATAATGGTTGTGCTATAGTTCAGTTGTAATTTTGATGTGGTTGTGGGAGGATTTGAGTACTGTGTTTACCAATGCCACCATCTTAACCCATTGACTAAACAGGTACCACAATATTAATGATTGGCTTAGCATATTAAACCATTTTACTTAACAGTAATTTATAGTAACACTTGTTTTAATTCACTATTATAATTATTATAGCAATTAAAAAGCTTTTAGTAAGTTCATGATGAATAGTGTGGTTCTAAATATATAATGCATAGTGTTACACCACCATAGCATCTTTTTCTTTGGTAATTAGTCTATGGTTGTTAAACTAAGAATGAAATGTGAAGTGTATGTAGCAATAGCATATTACAATAAGTTCAAGCATAAGCACATTTTTTAAGGGAGAGAAGAAATAGGTGTCTCACATCAATTGAAAAGAAAGAAGCTATTTTCTTCAAATAGAATAGGAAGATTTGGTCAAGAAGATAAATACCAACAATATTAACATGTCTGTAAACTGAATAATGGTTGTTCTGTAGCTTAGTTGTAATAGCTTAAATTTTTAAACTGAAATAGCTACCTATTTTCAGTTTTAAAAGCTCATTATTTACATTATCTTGTTAGAGCCTTGCATTTCCCTGTGATATAAAGGGGTTTGTGTCTCTATATTGTAGACAAGGAAACTGAGTCAGGGAAAGTAAGTAACTTTTGGAAAGAGGGTGCTCTGATTTAAAAATTCTTTTTTGAAAAAATGTTAATGGCAAATTGTGAAATGTCTACACTGTTAAACTATATCAGTTTTAAATGTTATATTTTGTTAGGGAAAAAATCTATATATATAAAAGCCTAAGCGACCGTTACAACATGTCTACTGAAGGACTGGTTGACCGATTGCTATGATGCACACTGACCACCAGGGGCCAGACGCTCAATGCAGGAGCTGCCACATGGTGATCAGTGTGCTCCCACAGCCTACCTCCCACTCTCCCTCCTCCTGGCAGGCCGGCCCCATTTGGCCCTGATTAGGACTGGGCGAGACTGCCCCATTCGGCCCCTATCGCCAGCCAGGCCAAGGGACCCCACCTGTGCACGAATTCATGCACCGGGCCTCTAGTATCTTAAAAAATTTATTTTTTTGGCAGCAAAAAGGCATCTAATGATGGGCACCTAATAGAAACTAAATTGTTATTATTGACTTGGCAGCTACTGAGTTCTATACTAGGTATTTTATATACTGATATCTGATTTCATCCTAAGAACAATTGTTTAAGGAAGTTATTATAATCCTATTTCACAGACAATAAAATTAGGTCAAAGTAATGTTAGCAACTTGTACAAATCACACAGCACAGCTGGGACTGGAAACAAATTCTGAGTTTTTTCAAAGCTGGGCTCACTCTATTATTCCATGCTGTAAATATTATTTCCATGTTAATTCAAATTTTTATTTGCCTGATAGCTTTATTTAATTTCCTCTATGCTCAGATCATGTAAGTTTATGCTAACTAGCATGATAATTTATACACTCAAGATTATTTGATTTACATTTGAGAGTCATTCTCTGATTACCTCAATCCACAATTAGAGATAGACATTTTTTTCAGAGATGTAATTTGTGGAAATGCCATATGAGAATAGTTCTGCTGTGATTTCTTTATCGTTCTAGTCAGAATATAACTAATCAGAATAAATATTAGGTGGGAAAACCTATGATCTTTATACCACTCTGTTTTTAGTACACTTATCTAGTGACTGTTGTATCTGTGGCTTCACTGCTATGTTTGAAATAATTATAAAAGGAATCAAGACAATATCAGAAACAGAGTATAGAATAATCATTTGAGCAGATTTGGTGTTACGTCCTTCTTTGTGCTAAACCCCAGAGGCACTATCACAGGCTTGTCTATAAACAGAATGAAGGCAGCTTTCTCAGCATTTGGTATGACAAAAAAAGAGCACTTTCTGTTTCATTATTTACCTTTGCTTCATTTATATTCTCCTTTCTTCATAAAGTATAACTTTGTTTCTCTTTAAAAAATTAATGATTGTTCACTGTAGAAGATTTAGAAAATACATATAAGCAAGGAAGAAAGAGAGAGAATGAATGAATAAAAGCAGCTCTAGTCTCAATACAATATTTTAGTGCCTATTTTTTAAGCCACTTTCTTTTGGTGTTTTAATTTTTTTCTAAATTACTCAAGAATATGATTGAATCTATTTTCTAAGCTTCAGTAAAAAATTTTTTCCTGAAGATTTTGAGTTCTGTGTTTATTCTGTTCCTTTACTAATCATCGATATATAATAAAAGCCTAATGTGCAAATTGTCCCCTCTGGCGGTCATTCAACCGTGAGACTGGGAGTTCGACCATTCGCTATGATGTGTGCTGACCACCAGGGGGCGGCTTGGAACATGGCGGGTGTCGGTGATGCACTGTGACCTCTCGCCGGCTACCTGGGGGCGGGGGTGACGGGGACGGAGGTACGGTGAGAATGCGGGGTGTCCGCCAAGCTTGCTCTCACTCCCACTGCTACCCTCCGCTGGGATGCCAGGACTTGCATGCGGGGAAGCCCCCGCGCTCAGGTGCCAGGCACCCATGAGGAGGAGAGGACCCCACTCCACACCTGCGTGGCCTCTTCCGGGTGAGCCGAGCCGTAGCTGCAGGGGCCAGTTGGGCTCCCCGTGGGTTCGTGCAGGAGCCTGTGTGCGAGGCTGGCGAGAAGAGAATGTGCTGCCTGCCTGGCTTCTGTGCGGTGCCACTGGGTGGCCCAGAGGCCCATGCTGTTCCCTGGCCTGTGGCGTCCAGCCGTGCTCACCACATCTCTGCGTGGGGATTCAGACACTGTTACTCAGGGGGAGGGGGGCGCGTGGGGGCCTGGGAACCCAGGTGCTGCTCAGGCCCCAGAGGTCAGCTGGAACCTACCCTTCCATGCCAGATGCTCATGCTTTGATCGCCAGCCAGGCCTAGGGACCACACCTGTGCATGAATTTCGTACACTGGGCCTCTAGTATAAAAGCCTAAGCGACCGTCTGACTGTTCGATTGTTCTACCAGTAGCTATGACGCACACTGACCACCAGGGGGCAGATGCTCAATGCAGGAGCTGCTGAGCTGCAGTGACTTGGCAGTTGTGGTTCTTGGGTGACGCACACGGAACCAGAGAGGAGGGAGTCCAATTCTGGGGTGTGTCACCCGAGAACTGCCCTCTCGCAATCTGGGACCCTTTGGGGGATGTCAGAGAGCCAGTTTTGGCTCTATTCCCGCAGGCCAGGCTGAGGGACCCCACTGGTGCACAGATCCGTGCACCAGGACTCTAGTCTACTATAATCTATTTCAGAGAGCAGAGGAACTGATGACTTGAAGTATTTACATTTTATGATGAGTCAGCATCTCAATTTATTACACAAAAAACAGTACATTCTATGTCTTCTCTAGAAGTCTTTGTATTTCACATTAAAATGTGAGCCTTTATCTGATTTAAGAATTTAAAAAAATTTAAATTACAGTTGACATTCAGTCTTATATTAGTTTCAGTACAGCATGTAAGTTATATAAATTACAAAGTGATCCTCCCTATAGGTCTAGTACTCATTTGACACTATCCCTAGTTATTACAATATTATTGACTATATTTTCTATGCTGTACTTTACATCCCTTTCACTATTTTTTAACTATCAATTTGTACTTCTTAATCCCTTTACCTTTTTCATCCAATCCCACAACCTAGTTCATCTGATTTAAATATGGAAAAGAGACAGTTGTTTGTTTTTGAGACTTTTAGGTCACCAATCTTCCATTGTCACCATTTCTTTTTCACTTCCAAATGCAATTCTAAATTTTCCTTCCTGTCACTCCATAAATTCACAGGCCTATGTTTCTTTTATTTATTTATTTTTCTCTTAAGACAACTCATTTGACCAAAGCAAAAGGTTAACCTCAGGTGTGCGGAGTAAGGTGATGACACCTTTCTATGATCAAGGAAAGAAATGCACTTGAAGATGGGAAATGCATGGGAATGGGGAAGTTTGATTAGATAATACCAAGGATTTGTATTCTGTATGGTTGCTAGGTCTCTTAAGTGATTAGTGTGGAACAGTACTCTCAACTCTGGAATCACCTGAAGAGCTTTAAGAAGTACTAATGCGTAGTTCCTTCTTCTAAAGATTTGAATGTGATTGGTCTGGGATAGCCCGGGCATTGGAATTTTTTAAAGTTCCCTAGGTGATTCCAATACAGTCGGGTTTGAGAACCATTATTTTAGAAGATGCTATCTATAGTCACCTGTGTGATAAACAGGGAGTACGTCCTGTCTGAAGACCAATAATGATCAACATACCTTAGGCTCCTCTCCACAGGGCCACCATATATAGATATGGAGTTATGCCATGCACAAAGGTGCCTGGCAGAGGGAATACATAGGGGGTGAAACACAGCCCACTTTTTGCTCAGGAGGCAAGTTGCACTCTGACTCTGGGCTGTATCTCCTGGCACCTTTTCTGACTTGCACTAAGACACTGTACAGCCTCGTCTGACACTGCATCTGTGTTTATGTCCTTTCACCCTACACGGAGACACATTGCCTTTCCATTGGACTCTTTGTGACTTTAACTTTCTCACTAATTCCAAACCACTAGGTTCTTCAAAATAAACATTTTCCATTTTTGTCTTGAAATGTGCACATTATATGTGGCAGAAACAACATGGGAAAATCTGCAAATTCCAATCCATTGACGTTTCTGTAATAAATTAGTCTTTAACCATCTGGAATTAGATATTTTTGGAAACTATGAATTAGCAATAAAAGTGAGGAACCTCAAGAATGACCAACTGTATAATGGTGCTATGTCAGGGCTAACTAGTCAGCACCCCCATGTTTAGAATACCATGAGGTTTATAACTTCAAAGCCGTAGTTAGCATTACACAGGGAGAAACTCTATTCTATTGTCACAGACTGAACTCTGTTCCCAACCAGTTTATTCTTTAGTATAAGTTAAAATGTAGTCAGGATACTTCAAACTCATCACCATTACTGGAGAAGCAAGTATATGACTAGATGGGAGTACATTTAGCAAGTGTCAGCTTCATTATAACTAGAGAGATAATCACTACTAACCAGTAGAAAGTACATCCAGATGTATTTGCATTATGTGATGGGGACCATAGTCAATATGATTTAAACCCTATAATTATGTGATTTTTCTCAAGAGTTTCAACATGATGATAAAGTTTTGCTAAAAAACAAAAACAAATAAACTCTGACCATATCAACCTAACTTATCTGATTTGCGGTCTGTGTGTTAAAGGAGTTAAATTTCACCTTCAGTGTGAATACATTAGTTTGAAAAGCCCAGTCCAGCAACATGTGAATTCTCAACCATGTGTTTCTGTGCAAAATAAATCACTTGATGGGAAACAGGAAATCACTAGTACAGGCTGTTTTTGTTAATTACACATGGAGTTATAACTAGAATGGGAAGAGCAGCATTTTATTTTAAATCAGATTTGAATATTACACTGAGCATAAATAAAAAACTAGAGAACTTTAAATTGTCATTGATCTTCTCTGCACTGAAAGGGGGTAAGTATCCCAGGATCAGTTCTACCCCCTCTTAGAATCATTGCTACTTAGAAAAAGCAATTTTTATGTAGTTAATATTAGCACACATCCTTTGCTGCCTTCCTGCTTCCTAGCAACCTGAAGCAGAGTATATGCTTGCCAATCTGCTTTCGGTAGAAATTAAGAACAGAAGACCCAGTGATTTTGCCAATCGCCCTGAAGAGGTGGGGGATGTATTCAGTGTGCGCCGTGCTGATTTTGTGAGCCCGGCATGTGATTTATGTTGCCAACCGTCTGACCCTGCTGCACTTTCCACCACAGGCCAGGGAAGATGTGATCCACATGCTGAAGACGGAGAAAACCAAGCCTGAGGTTCTGGAGGCTCATTACGGGTCTGCGGAGCCAGAGAAAGTGCTGCGGGTCCTGCACCGAGACGCCATCCTTGCCCAGGAAAAATCCATAGGAGAAGATGTCTATGAGAAACCAATTTCAGAGGTAAAAATATGACACCAGCAATCCCCTCCGAAGGAAGCCTCAGAGTGATAGCTTAACATCTTTGCATTTTACATGCTGTAACATTTTCTTTCGAAGGCAACATTTTTATGATGCACTAATGTAGAATTAAGCTGAATTAAATAGCTCATGAATTATTGCAGATACATTTCAATAATAAGAATTTTAGAAGCGTTTCCTGGAATATACTTAAAGCCTGAAATGTATTTTTCATGTGATTATGATAGTTACATGCTCTTACAGTTTGTTATTCTTTCATTTCTCTAAGAGATTATGTGTGTAAAATGTGAAGTGCTTATCGGTTTTAACATTGAGTTGTCAAGATTATTATCAAATTGATAACCTAAAATTACATTGATTTTATTATTGATATTTATGGTTTTAAAGCCACTGTGCTTTGGTATCTTATATCTAATCAACTCTGTGATAATTAAAATGATCTCATATGAGTAACTTAAATACAATGGTGAAGGCAAAATCCCAATGAAATGCTTTAGGCAATTCTTTAAGATGAAATGAAATCTATTAGGGCTATATTTAATAATTATATATGAGATTGTATTAGGAACTATTGACTATTGTTATTAATTACCCATGATACTACATGTTAAAAATACTTGATGGATCTAGCCATATTGACTCTTCAGAATTCATGTAAAAAATTCATATATGTGAAATAAGTATCATAAATGAAAAAGAACACAGAAATTTAAAGTCTGAAGCAATATATTATAATTTAGCTTTTAACTTAGTCGAGTCTTTGCACAGGCCAGTTTGGCAGATCTCAGACAAGATCTCCTTTAGACAGTATTCACAACAGATTGATGGTCTTATAATTTTCGATTTTCTGCAACAAGGATAAACTGAAGCTCTGTTCTCATCTTCTCCTAACAAGCTAAGAGATGATAGGATGCAGTCAACAGGCTGGCTCCATTTTCCTGTTTGAGATCCATGGTTACTAGCTGCCTGTGGCCTTGGTCATGTCACTTCAGCTCCTTAAGCCTCTATTTCCTGCTCTGTCGGGTGGGAGAAACAACAGTGCACATATAATACAATTGTTGTGAGGATTAAAGGAAGCAATGCCTGTAAAGTTCTTAACATCATGTCTGGTACATGCTGGGTACTCAACAAATATAACCATTGATATTTGCTTGGATCTGAGGGTGATAATTGCTCACACACTTAATTAGTTCCAAACTTGGAGGGATTTTATGAGTAAATGACATATAGAGGTCAAAATATCAGTTTTATGTTATTGTTATAATCACCTGGATTGGAGAACTCAGCTTGTATAAATGGTATCATTTGAGCTTCCTAATTCTTTTCTCCCAAGTTACAGCTTGGAATGACCCCTGAAAGGAGAGGTCGGTCTGCAGAGCACACGCACTTACCCAGAACCACTGCCTCCAGTGCACGAGGTTTGTGGACAGTACACAAAGAAAGGAGTTTCTGACCCACCTTCAGAAAGTAGACCTAACCCAAACGCTCCTACCTTATGGACAGAAGAGCAGACTAGAAAAACACCCACCCCGTGGGTTGTCCTTTTGGAATTGGCTAAGTTGGGCATGAATCTTGGTTCCTTTCTCTCCTCAACTCAACAAACTAAAGAGTTATTCTTTCTTGGGGAGCAGTGAGTGAGGAGGTAGAGAAAAGGACAGAAGCTACTTTTCCCAATACTGCCAGAATGGTGAGGTTCTGCTTTGTGAGAGAAATAGAATGCTAGAAGGGGGAAAGATTTATCTTCCACTATCTACAGATTTTTGGTCTCTGAAGCCTTCAGGCTTAACAATCAAGTTCATATTATCCAGGGGCAGGAGTCCTGCTTCCAACTTCATGAGGCAAAAATCCCAATACATCACTGTTCCATTAACCTCCTGGGACCATGAGCTCTTAAGAGTTCCTAGAAGCCATGCTACACCTCAAGCCAAAAAATTGCTGCTCACTCAAATATCCATACCAAATTAGGCACAGCTGGGTTACTCAATAGCACTCACTGATTATGTAATCAGTGCTGGGGACAAGCTGAGCAACTCCAGTGGCCTTGCCCCCAGACTGTAGCTGCTCCAAAGACCCACATGGATAGAACACATTAAGGCTAAGGCCCACCTCCTGTCCAAGCTGCCCCAGAACACTTAATATCAATATGTGCTGTTTTTCTCTAGATGACCTTAAAATGTCTTCTGGATATCTCATTCAACTATCAAATTAATAAAGCTCCCATCTGCCCCTCCAAAGTTCCTTGAGTGGAATGAGAAATAACTGCAAAAGTCTGACAGATGACTTCAAATATTTAGCTTTATTATTGACATAAATAAATAAATGACCTCAGCAGGCTTTCTATGCTTTCCCTCCTAGACTTTGGAGAAACCACTTGAAAGAGAGTTGGGCCTACAGAACACATATATCATCTTGTGGCAAGCAGAGCAAAGAATAAGAAATGAGAAGGTTGAGCTGCTCCTTTCCAGTTCCTAATCCCAAATACAACCTTCAAATAAGTCACCCCTCCTTCCTCAGTGAGGAGTGGAGGAGGGTGTGAAGAAGTGGACAGAGGCTGCTCTTTCCAATACTTTCAAAAGCATGGAGAGTCCTACTTTATCATAAAGGAAAAAGGGGAAGGAGTCGCTTCTTCTACATTTCTGATGATGAGGAGGAGAAGGATGAGGAGAAGGAGGATGTTTCAGCAATGCTTGACAAATTCTAGAAAATATGGTGAAAATCACATTTATAAAAGAATGGGAGAGTCCTTGGGGAGAATGTGTTGTAATATGAAGCTATGAGAAAAATCTCTTCTATAGACTGTCCTGTTAAGATGACAGAAATTTACCAGAACCCGTAAAGGTACAATTTGCCAACCCCTGATGATCTCAGATATTATCAGCCTCCAGTTAACCTGGGCTTCTTCACCAGTCTGTCTGGCCACTTGCTTTTAGGAGATCTAGGCAGAGCGCACTGAGTATTTCGGGGGCAGTATCTCCTTTATTTTGGGCCCCAGAAATGATCCGTTCACAGTAAAAATATGCAACTGTAGAGGGAGCCTTGGATCCTTCTTACGATAAAGGCAAACATGGAAAGCCCAGCAGGAGCAGCTCTGATCCGTTGCCTTGTGGAGCTACCCTCTTGGGTTTTAGGGAGTTGGTTGTGGGATTGAGAATGCATTTTAAATATGTCAGCTTCAACATATCTAGAGCTGTGGCTCTCCACTGGAGGAGGGTTAGCAATTTTCCCCACTGGGGTATATTTGGCAATGTCTGGGAATAGTTATGTCACAACTTGTGGTGATACTACTGACATGTTGGGGGCAGAGGCCAGGCGTGCTGCTAATCATCCTCCAATGCACAGGACAACTTCCCAAAATAAATAAATATTTGGCCTAAAATGTCAGTAGTCCTGAGGTTGGGAAACCCTGGACTAGAATTTGAAGAGGAGAGCAGGATTGGGATCTATCAATATTATAATATTCGATCTAATTTAGCAAACATTTACCGAACCCTTACTTTGTTATAGGAACAAAGGGGAGCTAGGAATTAAAAAGATGGAGAAGGGGTGGCCCCTTAAGATTGTATAGCCTGGCCAGAGAAATAGGCACAAAGCCCTGTAATAATATTTGATAAGACCTCTTTTAGTTTGAGATACATGCTCTCCACAGGTTCTGAAAGCCTCCCTGTATTTATCATCTCTTGGAAAAAGGACCATAGGTTTTTTTATACTTTTCCTAGAAATGCATTTAACTGCAAACCTTACAAAAAGATTGTGATGCTGATAATAACCTTTGAGGGGAGAAGTTTGGTACATGTACATGCTGAGCTCTTATTTTTTCTGCGATCAGGAGGGATATTATCCCCTTTCTTTCTGACCAGAGGGTTTTTGTACCATCTCATGAAAACCGTGAAAGAGTTTGTTCTCCTGAAAGTTTAGGAGCCATACATGTGTTCACAGTAGAAGGGCCAGAAGGCCGGAAGTTACTGCAGTCTTACTACTGACTAGTTTATAAAGCCAAGTGGCCCAGAGAAAATGAAGGAATGGGGGAAATGTTCTCCCCTTCAGGTAATAAATTACTAGGCCAATGTAAACAAATTATTTAGAATCATATACAAATAAAGTAAAATATTAAGCTCTTTCCCATGTTTGCTTACTCAGCTGGACAGACTTGAGGAGAAACAGAAAGAAACCTACCGGCGCATGTTAGAGCAACTGCTGCTGGCGGAGAAGTGCCACAGGCGCACGGTGTACGAGTTAGAGAACGAGAAGCACAAACACACGGACTACATGAACAAGAGCGACGACTTCACCAACCTGCTGG
Organism: Plecotus auritus; assembly: GCF_963455305.1. Taxonomy (NCBI): domain Eukaryota; kingdom Metazoa; phylum Chordata; class Mammalia; order Chiroptera; family Vespertilionidae; genus Plecotus; species Plecotus auritus. Next base: position 66,556,608 of record NC_137775.1, read on the forward strand.
AGCAGGAGCGGGAGAGGTAAGGAGCACACGTGTCACCAGTCACTGCAGGGTGCCCGCAGCCCTCCTCTCTGTCACTTCTAGCAGGGCCCAGACTTTGTTCCAGTGACAACACAGACAGGGGCCCAGTCTCCTTCTGATTTCTAGCCCTAGAGAGTGAGACAGACTTTTACCTGGAACCATTCATGTGAATATGTTTGAGGGTGCCTTTAAGTAGGACTCCACATCCCCACTAGGATGTTGAAAGCCAAATACTATAAAGCTGGAAACCAACTTGGGAAGTTTATATTTGAACTTGATTAATGAAGCACCTACATTTGAAAAGCCTCTCTACTAATTGCCTTCTATTTGAAATAATCTACTTGCTCTCTTTGGGACTGAAATCCATTTATTCAGGAAGGCCACTTTTAAAATTTAATTTAAAATGAAACCTATTCATTCTTTTTTTAAAATATTTTTTTTATTGATTTCAGAGAGGAAGGGAGAGGGAGAGAGAGATAGAAACATCAATGATGAGAGAGAATCATCAATTGGCTGCCTCCAGCACGCCCCCTACTGGGAATCGAGCCTGCAACCCAGGCATGTGCTCTTGACTGTGAATCGAACCAGGGACCCTTCAGTCCACAGGCTGACGCTCTATCCATTGAGCCAAACCATCTAGGGCCCTATTCATTCTTAATACCACTATAGAAAATATTAATATATGGTTATATATAAATTACTTAATGACTAGAACTACCTGCTTTTCTTGCCAAGGGTTGAAAACTCTTAAGACAATGTAAAAAATCAAAACAAAACAAAAACTCAGTGTGTTGAGCCTTGCTTATCTAAATGTATTTGTTTTAAATATATTTTTATTGTTTTTGGAGAGAAAGGGTGAGGGAAAGAGAGATAGAAACATTAATGATGAGAGACAACTATTGATCGGCTGCCTCCTGCACACCCCCTACCAGAGATTGAGCCACAACCCAGGCATGTGCCCTTGACTGCAATTGAACCCAGGACCTTTCAGTCTGCAGGCCGACGCTCTATCCACTGAGCAAACTGGCTAGGCACTGGTCGGCAAACTGCGCCTCGCGAGCCACATGTGGCTCGTGAGCCGTGGTTTGCTGCTCTGTTGACTAATGAGTTTGCCGACCACTGACCTAGACTCTCGATTCCAATAATTACAGGCTGTTGTTGTTCCTTGTGATTAAGCCCCTACCAGTGGTCGGCAAACTCATTAGTCAACAGAGCGGCAAACCGTGGCTCACGAGCCACATGTGGCTCGCGAGCCGCAGTTTGCCGACCACGGGTAGGGCAAGCCTTGCTTCTCTACCCTTGTAGGTAGTTTTTCTCAGGGATTGCCACCTTTGAAGCCAACTCCAGATTGACAAACTCTATGCTACCCAGTTTTATTTTGGCATCTTCTTTTTAGCTTATTTTCTTCCTTCCCATAGCTGAGAGTTAAGTCTGTGAATTTCACAAGCTTTGAATACAATGACTTGAATCCTGATGATTTGAGTTACTGAGGGTGTCTGCTTCTGTGTATAGGTCTTGTAAATTGAGAGCCACTTAGGAACAGCTTTACCAATCCCAGCTTTATTATCTACTTAGTTACCAAAAAGACATCTGGTCTCCCCAGATTAGTTTACTTACTAGAAAAAACTATCACAATAAGAGAGGAAATAAAACATGAAACAGAGCAGGTTTGTGTTAGCTTTTTTAAAAAAGTATTGGTAATGGTTACTTATTATTAGACTTGGCCTATTCCTTGGGGAAGCAAAAATGGAAGAGAACAATTGATGGTTTCTTTAAGCCTGTTTTCCGCTTCTGTACACTCAGGTGTATCAGCTTCATGTTTGAACAAATAGATTGTCTGATTTGACATTTTGGCAACCAAACAGTGAGAATAAACTCTACGTCCTCAATCTCTGTGAACTTTCCAACCTGAAGCATAGATATCGCAAACAAGGTCCTAATGAGAGTATAAATTACATATATATACAACAGACCCTGGTTACATATACTGTGGCAGAATGTGGTCAAGTAAAAGAGTACCAACTTGTCTGATACTGATTTTTTTAAAGCTCTGAAATCAAATAATTTTAAAGAACACCTGTGTGGATTAAATATCTTCTGATCACTTTGTAAATTGTTTCATTCAGAACCAATATGTCTTTTCTAAAATGTCACACCCCAGCCCAGTTCAAAGCCTGAAGTGGCACCAGTTCACTTAGAGTTGTTGGTTAAATGAAGTGTGTGGATGGAGAGACTATACTTATCCAGGCGGTTTCTTTTGCTTTCCATTTTGTTTTCCTAATTTCTATGTTCTGTGAGAGCAATTGAAATGATAACAGGGCATGGAGAGCTTTATAGTTCAAACAGTGCTTTTATATCAGTTGTACAATAAGCCTATCCCAGATGTGTTTATCTACTAATTTCATGTTGCTCAACTAACTATAGATAAACAATTACAACCCCCCCATTTTTTGGAGGTAATTTTACTAAGACAACTACAACAAACTAATCTTTTGAGCAAATTGCTATGTAGAAGGTTTTTAAAATCAAAGTAAATTTTTAAAAAATCATGTTAAGATGCTTTTTGTACTTTGATCAGCACAACTGGGATATGTCACCAAATTTTCATGTTTTAGATAACAATTCAGTAAACAGCTTTGACTTTCACTTAAATATCAAACCACTTTAAGGTTTTGAAATAGTATTTTTTGACTCAACAGGTTATACTTTACTGTTGTATATTTTTTACTGCCAATGTTCCCCCCACCCCCATCAGTCCCCTGACTGCCCACCAGTGTGTATGTCACTGTGGGCACACCCTGACACCCTTGTTTTGTTAAATTAAACACCCTCTAGGACGCTGGTAACTTAAGTTGGCATCTCTGAATTTCTCTGCGGTCTGAGGCGTCCACCGTGACTGGTCTGTGACATTCAGAGGCAATGAAGCTTGGGATTCTTACTGCCCTTTGGAAACTGCCCTGCTAAATCTGCTTTGAGTTAAATCCTCTTTTGAAGTAAGCGGTCATAATTAGTTCTACTTAAGGGGGCTGGCAGTTTCCTGACCCCAAGGCTGGCTTTCCCATGGGCCACATGGCAAGGAAGGTCCTCCCTACAAAGACCTCAGACCGGGCCTGGCGCCTAGTTCCTGGGGGCCCAGGTGCTCTGGCAGCCTCTGCTGAGGCGCCACGTGGCCGTCCCCCTGACACCTGCAGGGGAAGTGGAGCTGCAGCTAATAAAGAAACAGCGTTTCTCAGCACTAGCTGGTGTCCCTGCCTAGACTGTTCCAAGTCCTTTGTTTGCTTCTTTGTTTTGCACTCCTTTTCCCTTCTTTGCAAAAGTCGTGTGTGTGTGTGTGTGTGTGTGTGTGTGTGTGTGTGTGAGAGAGAGAGAGAGAGAGAGAGAGAGAGAGAGAGGAGAGAGAGAGAAAGAGCGAACCAGAGCCAAGAATTTTCCTTCAAAACATTTAACTTTGTTTCTTCTGTGAGCATGAGTAAAGGAAGGAAGTGAGACTTGAGATAAGCCTAAGTAGTTTGCTTCTTATAATCACCCCTCTTCTCCCCTTCTTACCCTGGGCTTGTGACGCCGCAGTCTTTCTCCACCCCAGACAGCTTTGCATTTGGTGGTGGTGGGATGATGGGGGAGGGGGGCAGAGCCAGGGGACTCTATGGAAGGTAGCATATGGGCTCCATTCTCTATAATTATATTGTTCTGTAAGGGGTTCTCACATCCAGAAAAGTGGTTAAAGGTAACAAAAAAGAACCCAGGCATACAAGATCAGTAGCAGGTATTGATAAGCAATCCAGATTCAGATATCTGATGAACCCAGGAATCTGAGGCTCTGAGCATTGCAAAGGAACTCTGAGATCAGCCATTTCAAGTCCCTCATTCCGCAGATGGAGAAATTAAGGCCTATAAAAGCAGGTCACTGGTCTACCACTTTTATGCAAATGAGTCTTTTGTGCAAAATGGCTTGTTTTATGTTTTCTTTTTTTGTGTGTGTGGCTCCCCACCTCCATGCTCTTATGTCCAAACTATGACACAACATCTTTAAAAGGCAGAGTGGTGGATATTGTGAAGATATAAACACAGCGATATTAGGACCAGTGGTGCCTAGACAGTCGAGACAGGAGAAGCTTTGAGATAGCATCTGTTAGAGAAGCAGCCTGGGGACTTGTTTTGGAGCAAGATGACTAGGATGCATGGTGTTCTACTTTAGTTGTATTCTGCTTGGGATAGTTTTGATGCAAGGCTGGTGATGATTATGGGTAGGCTACATAAAGCCCCCCTCCACGTACCTCCTTGTTATGGCCACTGACCTGGACCATGCAAGTGTAAAAACTATAGAAACAGAAACTATTTGTCACTTTTCAGGAGTTGTTTAATTCATCTTGAATAAAAATTCCACAGAGTAAGTGCCTAAAATGGGCAACATATTTTTCTGGGCTTCCTTTATTCTAAGTCAACAGACTGGAATCATAATTTATTACCATCATTTGCTGCATATTTATTTTTATCAATAGTCATATTCCCAAATTAAAAGGAGAAAATAGCATGAAAAACTGCAATGGCTTGCCTGGCATTGTTAATAATAAAGATGAAAATATCCTTTATTGCATTAAGATTGGGTAAAGAAAAACTCTCTCTAAATGTTATATTCTGTTTGGTCCATATTTTAAGCCAACTTGATCTTTAAAGGCATAATCCAGATGCAAGGTTTATTCCTTGTCTGAACTTTATTCCTTGTCTGAACTGCAAGACTTGTGATTTTAATCTTAAGCTTCACTAGCACTACTTTAAGAATGTCAGAATAGAGAGAGCACAGTTACATCAAAAAATGGTCTTGAATGTAAATATTTGAGGGGAATGTATGTGTGTTTATGTGTGTAAATGCTATTAGAGAGTGCTGTCTAAATCTATAACTGTAGATATAGATTTTAAAGCTTTTGGATTCTATAGACTCAGCTGAAACTGCATAAATAATTACATCATCATATAATATTGCAGCAAGCCTTCCAAGTATAATTTGTGTGTGTGTGTGTGTGTTTTAAGTACAAATCAGCATCTCAAGAGAAATTTCTGAACTTGGGAAGCAGAGAATGCAGGAGCAGGAGCTTGAATGGAGGGGAAGCTTTCGAGCCCCATTTTGGTATTGTTTAGGTCAGTGGGCAGGGGATTGTGTCCCATGGGACAGGCTGAACTATTACCTTTGCCTATGTAGGGGAATGACCAGTCAGACAGAACATGTGTTTGAAAACTGGCTCTAGTTGCCTGGGATCTTGGGAAATATCCTTGGCTAGCTTTATAGAAAAAGATTCACATCTGTTTCCTGGGCATAATTTCCTGAAGTTTCTTGGATTTAGATGACTTATCTCTAAAATATGACAATGAAATTGATTTTTCTCACTGGTAGCTTGGAGGATCGCAATAAATCACTCTGTAGAAAAAGATTGCTGCCGATGTGTAAATGATCATGTCTTATCAAGCAGAAAGTAACCAATAGGCAGAGCATATCAGCAGAAAACAACTGAGCTTCTTTCTCTCTGTCTGCGTTAGCGCTCTGCTAGATGGCGTTTAGTAGCAGAGTTAGCTATTTTGTTGACCTCCCCAATATGCTGGACACATACACATCTTGCTTAATCCTTGTACAGTAGACAGGAAAGCAGACAGGTTACATTCCTTCCACCAAGGTCACTGCCAATAATTAATTGAAAGAATCAATGTTTGAACTGAGCTTCTCACAGTACAAAAATAAATGAATAAATTTCTGCTTCTAAATTCTTATGTTCTGTTTAAAATGAACATCTCATTTCCTTAATGCATGTCAGAAGAAAAGATGTCTTGGAAAGTTAGTGACTTCTTAGACTGCACCATCATTCTGTTCAGGATTCAAAATCACAGACATGGTCATGAGATATGCCACCTACTATTGTTCATGGAGTTCAGCGAGCCAACTTTCCTTGTGGGTTTTTGTCCTACAGAGTTTGAAGAATAAATTCATGGACTAAAAGTCTTCTTTAATAAAATTGTGGAAGTATATTGGAAGCATATACAAACTCTTCTTGGGGAGGGGTCCCCAAAGAGGAAAAGCCTGCTCTCTCTCTCTCTAAAATGGGGAAAAAAATCTAAATCTAGATCTTTTCTGAGTTGCTTTGTCTCCCGTTTATATAGTATGCTGGTAGCTTCTTTGTCTGAACATGACCCTTTCTAATTGGACCCTTCCTTAATTTATGTCCCTTGTGTTTACCTAATTGACCATTTTTCTGCAGAGTATCAGTTTCAAAGTCCAAAGCCCACTGTGGTGGCCCCCTCTTTCTCTTCCCTTCATCTTGCAGCATTCCTCTATCCTCTGTGAAAGTAAGATAAGCATTCTGGCCTCTTGGAGCTATCTCTGCCCTTCACATATGCATTTGTCTCCCATGGACCCCCCCTTTTCCCTAAAACTGCCTGTCCTGTCTCTAAAATTCCTTTCACTACCAGTATCCTACTGATAAAAAAAAAATTGCTGGGAATAAAGTTTTTAAGAAAGGAGAGGGGTTAGAATTCAGAGACTCGATCACAGAAAGAATGTTTTACAGTTGATTTTTCTGAAAGAACACTAGGATCAAACTATACCTTTCAATTTCTCTTACCCTTGCAATGTATACTTCCTACTGGAAAATGTAATTGAGATGAAGGAGGCTGAGTTGGTGGCATTACCCCTACCACACAGCTTGAGTGTTTGTGTTGGGGGATGGGTAGGTAGGAGTAATGTAAAAAAAGTGATGTTACATCTTACTTAAAGGGACCAGGCAATGAGTGACTCAAGCACAGCTTCCTAGGGTTGGACGTTTGGAGTTAAAGGAGAGTTGATCCTCCTAAAAGACCCAGGATATTAATATATCTACTATCAGCACTGTAGTACTAGGAGCATGTCACTCATCCTTAACTAGGCACTCAATGGATTAAATAGGAATAAGCCCATGAACAAAATGGCTTGAGGTTCCTTTCACTAGATTCCGCCTGTACAAAAATCTGGGTCTGAGGTAGATGTGATCTTTCCCCCAAGCTTCATAGTGACCTCATTCTCAAGGTCATTGAGTTAGCAGCCTTTCATCTAAGATTCTTCAGCGTCTTAGTAATAGAACTTTAACAGCTATGCCTAGGAAAACAGGTTATCTGATCAACAAAATGTTTTGATTAATCAAAGGTTATGTTATGAATTAATTTACTTTTACTGTTATGGAAAATATTTCTCAGATGCATTTTACTTTCCTTAAACTTTCAAAAATATACCACAATATGCAGTTAAGTCATATTTGATGATTCAGCATCATGTAGTGATGCTACCTGCTGCCTACACAACTGCATAGGCTATTAGATTATATTTAAATCTAACTGTCAGTTATGGTTGCATTTTTATTGTACTTAAGGATGATGAAGATGTTTTCTAGATCTTAGGCTTAACTTAGTTGAGAGTCTTAGTTAATTAGATTCAATGTATTTGGACTTTAAGAACAACAACAGAACCTGAACCAGGAAGGACTTTAATATTATACAGAGAGGTGGAATAATAATAAAAGAAAACTGGCCACAAGAAAGAAAGAAAAAAACATTGAAAAAGAAGGCTTGAGAGACAATGGGCAAGAAACACACTTTACCGTTTAAGATTTTAATATATTAAGAAAGCCTTGGTCCTGTTATTTGATGCCCCCTATTCTGGAAAAGTCTAGGAGAAGTGAGAATGGAGGATGGTGTTTGGAATTTAAGTGAGAACCCAGTAGAGGGAGATGGTCACATTATCAGTCTCTCTATCATCTGAACCAATCATTGAGTTGTTCTCTTTAAGGAGGATTTCAGGAAATTGTCAGACAGTTCCTGAAACTCTAAGCACTTGATTCGCTGAAGAGTCATCTTCGGAGAGAAACAGAGGAAGCTTCATTAATATAACTGTCATTCTTTTTGTCATATGACTCTGTAAATACTGGTCACCACCAGTTAGACCAGATGTTGACACCTGTCATACACAAAGTTCACAAAGGTTTCAATTCTAATGCTTCCAGGGCCAAGGCCCTAACCGAATGAAGCAGATCCAACTTTTCGATACACATTGCATGAGTGGTAAGGACTGCTAGGCTGGAGAGAGCAAGCTCTGACCACCAGGAAAACCCACAATTCAGCCCAAGCTGATTGAACCCATTTTATTTATTTTTTTCTGATTTTAAAAAAATTTTCAGTTACAGTTTACATTCAGTATTATTTTATGTTAGTCTCAGGTCTACAGCAAAGTGGTTAGATAATCACATATAAAATGATCCCCTGATAGTTCAAGTACCCAATTAACACCGTACATACTTATCAAAATATTATTCCCCAGGCTGTACTTTACATCCCTATCACTGTTTTGTAACTACCAATCCACACTTCTTAATTCCTTCACTTTTTTTTTCACCCAGCCCCCCACACCTCTCACCTGACAACTATCAGTCTGTTTTCTGTGTCTATGAGTCTATTTCTATTTTGTTTGTTCGTTTACTTTGTTCTTTAGATTCCACATATAAGTGAAATCATATGGTATTTGTTTTTCTCTCTCTGACTTATTTCATTTAGCATAATACCCTTTGGGTTCATCCATACTGTCACAAGTGGTAAGGTTTTATTCTTTTTTACAGCCGAGTAATATTCCATTCTATATATGTACCACAACTTTTTTATCCACTCATCTATTGATGGCACTTGAGTTGCTCCCATATCCTGGCTACTGTAAATAATGCTGCCATGAGCATAGGGGTGCATATATCCTTTCAAATTAGTGTTTTGTGTTTCTTCAGATATAAACCCAAAAGTGCAATGGCCTCTCTTCCTGGCTTCCAGATGGCCACCTTATTGCTGTGTCCTCATGTAGCTTTTCCTTCATACATGTACATGGAGAGCTATTTTATAAGGCCTCTTCTCATAAGGCCTCAAATCCTATTGGATTAGGACTCTCCCTTTATGACTTCATTTAACCACTACTACCTTCAAAAAGCTGTACCACCAAATACAGTCACATTGGGGTGGCGGGGGCGGGGGGGAGTTAGGTCTTTGACATATGAATTTGGGAGGACACAGTTCAATCCATAGCCAAGGGCATGGCAAAACTTGTTATGAGGGTTCTCCCTCTTATAATTCAGGAGAAATAGAGTAAAAATTAGTGTCTGATATGTTTTGACATAGCTTCAGTATCTTGCAACACTAAAAGTGTATTTAGACTTTCCTGATATCCCTAAAAGACCATGGGAATAGATGAGACAGGGCTGGACAAGAGGACAGAACTGTGACCCACTTGGATCAGCAACCTGAGCAAATTGATAGCTGAGACCAGAGACCACCATGTGCCTCTCAGAGGATGCCAGTGTGGAAGGATGATGACTAGATGACCTTCCACCCACCTTCCTGGTGGTCCCAGAACTTAGTTCCAACTCCAGAACTGGGGTTCTGAAGCCCTAAAATTAACTCAGGGACTCTGTCTTGTCTCAAGGTTCTTTAAGTTTACTAAGTGGAACCGAACTTGATTGAGCTTACTCAGAATTAACTAAGACAAAGTGGAATGGGAATCCAGAAGATAAATTATAAGGGATACAGAAAAATGAAAATCATTGTGTTCCCTGCACATATTAGTAAAATAATCCACACATGTATGTGCTAAGGAGAAATAAAGTGGTTTTGTGGCTTATCCCAGAGAACTGGTGGTGTGCTTACAATGTTTTGTGATCTTCAGAGCTAAGTCTAACTTCTTCAACTGCAGTTAACTCCTTCTTTAAGTTACTCTAGCTACTGGGTGCTGAACCTGCCTCAAAATCTGTAACCTGAGACTATTGTTTTCTCAGTCTCCTGCATTTCATTTGAAGCCAGATAGCTCTGAATTCAAATTCTGTCTCTGCCACTTACTGGTCTATAACCTTGGACATGTTATCTCATCCCTCTGGTTCTTGGTTTCTTTGACTATAATATAGGGATAACTGAGTACCTATCTCGTAGAGTCGTTTATGTTCATAAGTTAATGAATATAAACCTTTTCACAGGCATAGCATATAATACCTAAAATTGATCATTTCCTCTGCTAATCTGTGTATTATACACTAAGAAGAAGACTGCAAGTTTCACTAAATTACAATTTATATTTTATCAAAGACATTTTGAAAAAATGCAAAGTATTGAAAAAGAGAATTCTATTATTTGGGCATAGTTGATATTATATTTAGATTATAGGTAGACTCAGAAAAAACTGAAAAAAAACTACTACAAACAATTAGAAAATTCAATAAAGTGAGTTGTCAAGGTATAAAACTATATAGAATCGATAATAAAAAAATCAAGTTTTCCTATTTTAAATATAAAAATAATATTAAATTATATTAAATACAAACTCTATTAATCTGTTTGATCCTAATAAGAATAACATTTTTTAAATATGGAAACTAAATGAAGTGATTCTAAAGTTTATGTAAAAATATGAATATGTTTTCATAGTCAAATATGGAAAAGTATGAATAGTCAAATTTTAAAAATGAAAAGTAGTAGATATATTTTCTATCAGAAACAAAACTCACTTAAAAGTTACAGTAAGTAAAATGTTGTGGTGTTGGTATATGGATAGAAGATCAATAAAGTTGATAGAAATTCTGGAAACAGATTATAGTAGATATGGAAATTTAAAGTAGATATGGTGTTCCATCTCAGTTTAAAAAGCTGAGGCCCTTAGTAATGGCTATTATTGTAGTTATTTTTATGTATAGTGCAGATAATTTATTTGTAAACATGGGGGACAACTGGCCATATTTTAGTAGCATCATTTCCCTTTGGTCTTATGTGGTTTCTACCATTTCAGGAGAACCATCAATATGACAATTGTGGTTTACACTAAGGGAAGATTTAGCATTGACTTTTTAAGTTTCCAAAGGACTGATAAGTTCTATGTAACAAAAATTATATTTGAAGAATAAAATATAACTGTAAAATATATAGCTGGAAAATGATGACTTTCTTTTAAAAAAGCAATATTATGATTTTTAGCCACATAAAATTTTATGGGAAGTAAATTACGTGATAACTATAGGCATCCTTTTGAAGAAAAACTACTGTGGTAACTTTGTGGAGGTCATAAATATTGCTATTTTATATAGTATTTCTATAATTTGTATATTTAAAAAAATTATAAATTAAAAAGAAGTGACACAACACATTTTATATCTTGAAAAGAATATAAGTTTAAACCCAACTTGGACTAAAGGTAGACTAAAGAATTGTACCTAATAGTGTAACAAATTGAGGGGTTATTTTAATGCATGTATTTTTCACAGAAGTTACTGTGGTTTAAGTGGAATCCAGATACAAATTCACTTCTTTAGTCAGTCTAGTGCAGATTTACTTTATATTTTTCAGATAAAAAGTTGATTGTTATTGATACAGCATATGTATGCAAATAAAAATTCATGCTTATTTTTATTGTTAACCAGAGAGCCCTCAGGAACTAGAGCAGATGGGAAGTTTTAAGAAACAATGAAAATCATAAGGAAATAACAAGCCAGAATCATCTGGAAATAATGGTACTTCAACAGGCAAATTTTAAGTCAATAATTTCAGCCTCAGTGTCTACCCAAATGAAATACAGTGAACAACAAGTGCCTTGTACTGACAAATTACTTTTTAAAATTCTTTCTGATACATCAATACACTGATACTATGAATTATGATCCAGGCAATTGTAATGCCAGATAGTTGATCAATGCTGACAGGCACTCTGTATGTCAGAAAATACAAAATCAAAGTCTCCTACATCTTTAAAAAAAATTAATTGAAGCATTAGTGAGATGTACTAGTATAAGTTCCATAGAAAACAACTGAATTCAGTTTGCAAAAACAACTTGATTAAGAATGAAAATTTCCAACAACTGATTGAGAGTTTTTGTTTCCCACGTTCCAAACTAGTTGAATCAAATTTTTAATTGAGCTGATGGGTTGTTTCAGCATCATGGACAGAATCAGGTATTCAAAAGTAGTAAGTGAGATTATTCTTCTGAAATTAAAAAGTTTGGGAATGCTGCCCTAAATTGGCATCCATTTGTTAACACAATAAATACCAGGCAAATGGTTTTGCACAAATTCAAACACCAAGAAAGAGTTAAGACAGGAAACTGCTGGAAAAATGTGTTGTCTCATACGACCATAGAGAATAACTCCATTACTCTGTTATTTCCAGGACGGAAGAAGGTGCTTAGATTAGCATTACAAATCCTGGACTCCAGGGAAGGACTTGGAATTGGGGAGGTGGTGTTTTCAGTGTTTGGAGGTTGCTCCTTTCTGGCTCCTTGACTGAGTGTACACTCTCTTCCAAGAATGCCTGTGTTTGGAAAGTACTTCATGCTTGTGGTGGTGAAAAGTTTGAACAGAAAAGATTAATCAAAGTTTGGGTCTTTCATGCCCAATGCATAACATATTCAGCTCTTGAATGTAAATTCGTAGCCAAGAAACTATTCAAATAATATTCAGGGGCTGAAATGTGAGCTTTAACTGCAAACAAACTAGAGGTCAATTTTACTTAATCTTCACTTACTCCTCTGAAGTTCAGAAATGCTATGCCTTAATGATTTTCTTTATTTTTTTATTTTTTGCACAGCTCCTAATATCTTATGAGTTTACTGAAAAATACTTTTATTTATTTTATTTTTAAATGCTTAAGGAAGTGCATGTCTGATCTGAAATGTAAAGGAAATTGGTGAAGTGTGACTGCTCCACATCCATTGTGCTGTTAGAAGACAGAATGCTTTGGTCTATCTAGTCTTTGTCATTTGTTACAATGTCATCAAATCTTGTATTCAAATTATCGAAGTGTTCTTACTGTGCCCACTTGTCTACACCCACTATCCATCCCTCCAATACTTTCTGATTTGCTCAGTTTTCCAGTGCTCACAGATTTGCCTGACTTCTGGAATTTTTAACAGTTGAGAAATTCTGGATTATATTACTTCCAAGGAAGGAGGCATAATTGTGTGAAGAACTACTGCCCAGAACTTAATCCACCATTACCAAACCTACAGGGAGATCCTGGAAGAACATTTTCCTGCCCCAAGTAAGGAATCCAAGTACAGTGGTTCCAGCATATCCTATGCCTTTCTTCTCCTTGCTTGTCTATTCCAGACCACCCTAATGCATCCACTTCGCACAGTTATGGAACATAACCATTTTTGCTGCAAAAAATGTCTTCTGAGATTAAAACACATTGAATCGGCAACATCAGTGATCACCCATACATTGAGAAACTACCCACTCACCATATGCTAAACAAGTTCTTTCTCAGAAGTCTTCAGGAAACATGTCTTTTTTATCTCCTCTTTTCCTGATCAATTTGAATAAAGAGCAATTGTGAGAAGACTTGATTTTAAGAGCCACTTGTTCAGGTCATGATGTCGTAGATGCTCATAGGATGATGGGAGCCTGGACACTCTGGCTCCAGCACTCTATGATTGTCTTAGAAGAACTTCACCAACAGTGGGTTTAGGACTTGGCCTTGTCACCAGTTATCACAATAATACTTTCCAGGTGGAGGAGAAACCAAGATGGCAGCATAGGTAAACACGGCTGCCTCGCACAACAATTTCAAAACTACAACTAAAATACAAAACGGACATCATCCAGAACCACAGGAAGGCTGGCTGAGTGAAAATTATACAACTAGAAGGAAAGAGAAAAGCACACTGAAATTCAGAGGAGCTGCAGAAGGCAGAGGTACCAAGGCGCGTGTGCAGAGAGGGCTGGCAACTGAGTACGAGGCTGACTTTCTCAATCGGGAGGGAGACAAAAGCTCCCGACGGCTCTGAACTCCAGTTCCGGGCAAGACTCTGGGGACCCAGAGTCATTTGGGGAGAAAGTGGACTGTCTGTCAGTGGGCGAAACTCGAGGGTGGCTTTCCCTCAGAGGTGCTTGCAGCAATTACCGTGGGACAATGAGACCCGGGGGCCTCTTAGGACAGGGCTGACAGGAAGCCATTGCTGTCTGCTCCGCCCTGAGACTCCGCCCCATCCAAGCTGAGCACAGAGGCTTTTGCAAGTCTTGTCTCATAAGGGTGTCTCCAGCACAGAAGTTCTCCCAGAGTAGACACAGCTGATCCTCAGAGCCAGTTGGCTTGGAGGTCAATTCCTCCCAGTGATACCAACAACAATCAAGGCTTAACTACAATAAGACTGTGCACAGCCCACAAAGGGGTGCACCAAGAGTGTCCACCTCAGGTAACTGGGGAGGCTGAGCCACTGGGCCCTATAAGACACCTAGCACACAAAGCCACTCTCTCAACTCAGGGAAGCAGCCAAAATGTGGATACAAAGAAACAGGTCACAAATGAAAGAAATGGAGGAAAGCAAACAATTAGATATAGAGTTCAAAACCACAGTTATAAGGTTTTTCAATAATTTTCTAGAAAAGGCTGATAAATTTAGTGAGACCCTCGAGGATATGAAAAAGGACCAACTAGAAATTAAGCATACACTGATTGAAATAAAAAAATAATATACAGAGATCCAAAAGCAGACTAGAGGATCCCAAGAATCAAATCAAAGATTTGAAATACAAAGAAGTAAAAAACACTCAACCAGAAAAGCAAAAAGAAAAAAGAATCCAAAAATATGAAGGAGTTCATCACCACCAAACCAGTATTATATGGAATGCTGAAAGGTATTCTTTAAGAAGAGGAAGAAGAAGAAAAAGGTCAAGATAAAAATTATGAACAACAAATACATGTCTATCAACAAGTGAACCTAAAAATCAAGTGAATAAAAAATCTGATGAACAGAATAAACTGGTGAATATAATAGAATCAGAGGCATAGAAAGGGAGATGACTGACAATTTTCGGGGGGAAAGGGGTGTGGGGAGTGCGGGAAGAGACTGGACAAAATTTTATACCTATGGATGAGGACAGTGGTGGGGGGTAAGGGCAGAGGGTGGGGTGGGATCTGGGTGGAGGGGAGCTATGGGGGGAAAAAGAGGAACAATTGTAATAATCTGAACAATAAAGATTTATTTAAAAAAATCAGCGTGTAATTTAAAACTTATGAATTGTATTTTTCAGGAATTTTTCATTTATTTTTTATAATATATTTTTATTGATTTCAGAGAGGTAGGAGAGGGAGAGAGAGATAGAAACATCAATGATGAGAGAGAATCATTGATTGGCTGCCTCCTGCATGCCTCCTAGTGGGGACTGAGCCCACAACCCGGGCATGTGCCCTGACCATGAATTGAACCATGATCTCCTGGTTCATAGGTCGACACTCAACCACTGAGCCACATGGCCCGGCCATTTAATATTTTTGAACTACCATTGACCGCAGGTAACTGAATGAAACTTCAGAAAGCAAAACTGCTGATGTGGGGTGCAGGGGAAGGCACTGTATGTGCATTTGCCACATTAATAAAAGGGAAAAAAATCTTTTCCCAATATAAAATTATTTGATACCAATCAGTAAAATTAACTTTTTAGAAAATTCAATTTTTACTAGCTTTGTAAAGTCAATGAAGGAAAGTGTTGAATTCAGACAAGGTTGTGCTCTGCTTTCCTGTTAAAAAACAGGTTTTCAATAGTCTCTCAAGTTTTCTCATAATCTGACCAAATAAAAATCTGTATTTTCAATTCAAAAAACAAAAAACAAAACAAAAAAAAACTTTCCAGGTGCATAATATTACATTGGAGTACACATTTCAGATAATATAAGCTAAAAAGTTTGAGAGAAGAGCCTCCATTTGGTTGTATGCCATTCATAGAAAAGAAAATTATGTATACTTTTTAAATATTTATTTAGTTCATTGAGTAAATAGTAATTGAGTGAGTGTCCATACTTGACCAGCTTATTGAGATGTTTAATGGGTTTCTCAAACTAATGTGTCCAAAGCAGAACTCTTGGTTACTTCCTGTAAATCTATTCCTCTCACTTCTATCTAATTACTCAAAAGACCATCAATCACCCTTAATTCTTATCTTTCTCTCAACTTTCCAAATGTAACCACCAGTAAGTTGTATTGATTATGCTTTTAAATTACCTCTGGAATTTGTCCATTTTTCTCCAGAACCATTGCCACTGCCCTCGTCCAAGATAAAGTCTTATCCAAGCTACCATCACATTGCTTGCCTGGGCTACTACGATAACTTTCTTTAGACATCTTGTTTCCACTCTTGTCCTTTCTGTCCCCAAGTACATTCTGTACATTTTAAGTCATGTAATCAGATCCTTCAGAAAAAAATCCAACTCCTTACCATGGTGTGGCAAATTGGGCCAAGTCAATGTGCTGTTTTCCAACTGTCATCTCTTATTGGAAGATATTGATAATTCATGAAAAATGATATGTCATGATGAAAACAAGTCTCCCTGAATTTTGCCACACATACAGTTATGAGTTAAACAGTACTTGTAGACTTGATGAAGCCTGTCCTTTAGACATGCTGACAAGCTCCTAGCATGAAAGTTTCAATCTGACAGGTGCAGCAACATGCTAGCTTCAGGATCAGCTGATTTTCTGGTTAAATCAGGTATTAGAATGCGCTGCTAACTTTGGGGGACAAAGAACCAAATGGAGGCCTGGGTCTAGAGCAACACTCCTAAGGACATCAGGCTGCTGGGCTTACCAGGTTATTATATCTAATTTTTACAAGAATGGAGGTGCCATATGTTTTTAATCACTCATTTCACCAATAAAAATATAATTTTTAAAATTAGTTATGCTAATTAGAAGAACTAGTCCTTATATTTTGTCAGAGCTACTTCAGATTATATACTCCTGATAAGGATACTTCAAATGTTAGGGAACTAACTACCCCTATCAGTCATTCGAATGGACCTTGTATCTCTCTTCCTTTGCTCTTCATGCTCTGGTTACACTGGCCCTCTTTCTGTATTCCCACTTCAGGGCCTTTGTACTTGCTCCCCCTTCCTCTGTTCTTTGAATAGTTGGTTTCTTTGATTCTTTGTATTCAAGTGTCACTGCTTTAGAAAAAGTCTTTAAGGACACCTCCTTTGAAAACATTCTTGCTCCCTTTTCTAAGAGCTCCTATCACTAGAATGTAAACTCCACCAGGATGGGGACCTTGTCAGTCTTGTTCACACCTTATCCCCAGTGCCTAATACAGTGCCTGCTCCTTGGTGGGCAGCCAATTAGGCATGCATGAATAGAATACAACAAACTTCAGGGAAATGTAAATCGAAACCACAATATCACCTCCCACCTGTTAGATTGGCTATATCAAAAAGACAAGAAATAATAACTGTTGAGGGGAATGTGGAGAAAAGGGAACACTGGTGCACTGTTGGTGGGAATGTAAATTGGTTCAGCCTCTATGGAAAATAGTATGGAGGTTCCTCAAAAAATTAAAAATAGAACTACCAAATGATTCAGTAATCCCATTTTTGAAACTATGTCCAAAGGAAATGATATCAAGATATCAAAGAGGTATCTGTTGCAGCATTATTCATAATAGCCAAGATATGGAAACAATCTAAGTGTCCATCAATGGATAAATAAAGATGTGGTTTATGTATACAATGGAATATTATTCAGCCATGAGAAAGAAAAAAAGTTGCCATTTGCAACAGCATGGATGGACCTTGAGGGCATTATGTTAAGTAAGAAAAACCAGACAGAGAAAGACAAATACTGCATGGTATCACTTATATGTGGAATCTAAAAAAAACAAAAAGTCAAACTCATAGAAACAGAAATTAGAAAAGTAGTTGTTGCCAGGAGTTGGGGAATAGAGAGAAAATAATAAAATACAAACTTTTAGGCATAAGATGAATAAGGCCTGAGGATCTAATGCGAACCATGGTGACTACAGTTGATAACACTGTATTAGATAACTGAAATGTATTAAGGGAGTAGAACTTAAGGTGAGATGATGTGTTACTTAACTAGATGGGGCGGGGGTCCTTTCTCAACGTATATCAGTCACTACAGTGTATACTTTAAGTACCTTACAATTTTATTTGTCAATTATACCTCAATAAGGCTGAAATTAAAAAAAAAAAAAAAAGAGTGAATAGAAGATACCTTCTAAAGACAGAAATACACAAAGATGTGGTCCCTGCCCTTCTAATAGTTGGGACATTTCTAGTTACTGTGACTCTAAGGAGGGTTCTATCACCCATTTAAACATCTTCTCTAGGTTCCAAGAAGCTCCTAATAGGTAATGTCAGTTATCTAAGGAATCTTAACTAATTATGCTAAACGCAGCTATTTTAAGAGGGTCTTAATAGAAGGGCCTTGTTAATTTTGAATGTAACTATTTAGTGATATTAAGCAGGGAACAAAAAACACATCTGTGACTAACATTTATGGCAATTTTTAAAAAGAATTTTCAAAGGTGATAAAACATTTTCTCTTGCTATTATCATTTGTCTTTAAATATTGATTTGATATGGTTTTGAACATCGCTAGTGCCTGCCTGGGACGCTAACTCAAGCTTGAAGCACCAGAAACAGCTTGCATGCAATATGCCACTGATAATTAACCCTGATCCCCAACCCCAAACCATTCTCTCTCTCTTTTTTTAATTGTTTAAAGTATTACATGTCTTCTTTTTCCCCCATTGACCCCACCACCACCACTCCCGCCCCCTCAGCACAAGCCCCCACCGCCCCAGTGTCCGTGTCCATGGGGTTCCATTCTCTTTTTTAATATGGGTTTTCAGTCTATGTCAAAATTAGGCCACAAATTTGTATTATTGTAAAGTGTCTACCATCATCAAAATGAATAAACTGTGCACAAATATATTGATTTATTGTGGGCCCACAATGTGTCAGTCTGTGGCCTTGACTTGCTAACTACGCTAACTAACAATACTGTCAATGCTAATTATGCTTAGTAACTATGCTAGCAAAGAATACTGACTACACTAGCAGGGGAAACTTATTCTAACTATGCTAATAAACGATACTAATAAACAATGCTAACTATACCAATACTAACTATACAAACTGTACTAACAATGCTAACTAATAATACTAATAAACAATGCTAAACTATACTAACTATACCAATACTAACAGTACTAACTAAAAAATATTAAAAGAGCAAAGAAAATATTTTAAAATGAGAACAGAACAAATAAAAGAAAAATCGAGAAAAAGAAAATTTTAAATGTGAGAAAAAAAGAGAAAAATGAGAAGAGAGAACAATAAGAAAAAGAAAATAGTAAAAAAAAAAAACACAAGAAGAAAATTAAAAAGATTAAAGAAATAAGAAAAAAGAAATAAAATGGGGTGGGGGGTGGAAGAAAACAAGCTAATGAGTCCAAATGCAGCAGGTCACCATAAATCGGCTTCCTGGGCTAAAAACCTCAGCCCAGCCCGGGCCTTACACAGGAGTTATTTGTAATGGGACCTTATACAGTCCAAGCAAGAAATGTACCAGTCTCGGCTGGGGTTGAACCACAGTGGTTTTTCTCATTTTTTGGTCTTAAGACCTCTTACTCTAAAAAATAGAAGGATCCCCATAAAGCTTTTTGTCTATGTGGAATATGAAAGATTGATATTTACTTTATTATAAATAACAAAAAGACACACACTTTTAGGAAAGACATTTAGGTAAAAAAAAATTTCTTAAAGATGCAGTGACTCTTCAACTAAAGGGTATTTGCCATTCTGTAGCCCACAGTGTATGTTTTCATTTAGATAACACAAAAATTAACTAGCACATTGGTTGACCCGTGAATCCCTTCCTGTTGGCTGAATCATAGATGAGGAGTGGGCTCCCTATTGAAATTCCAGCGTGTGCTGAATACAACTGTGTAGAGTTTAGCTAGTTTGAAAAATCAGGAGTGAGGCCCATTTGACATTTTATGCATATCTTTTTTTTTTTTTAATCTCATTCCTCCTCAACTTCAGCCCTCTCCCCAGTGCATTTGCCTCAGTATAGAGCATAATTCCTGTTCACTTGCTTTGCTTCTTAAGAGCTGAGCTGCCTTCCCTTCCAGTCCTGGGCAGCTCCACCCCTTTTCACAGACCAAAGTAAATCTGCACAATAATGAACCATATAAGGGAGGGATGACATCATCAGTTATTGGTCCCAAGCTGTTTTGCACAACATTCACCTTTCATTGTTCTGATGACAGGGCTGGAATGTGACGGTTAATTCCCTGTGGAGTAGGGGGCTGAGCAGGGCCTGCTGCTGTTGAACAAACTTCAGTACCCCACTTATAAAAAACAAAAACAAAAACAAAAACAAAAGCTACCATGCTTCCTAGTATTAAGGTAAGGAAGTCAAGATCTGCTTTGATTTAAGCAACTGTTAGTTACTCTAGTCCATGCGCATTTCATTTGTTAATAGGCTTACTTGGCAGTCAACTCATTTCTAAGTGTTACTGCAAAGAGCATCTTGGAAGCTGGGTTTGGACATTTGCAGAGCCTTGACTAATCTGACAGGGGCTGTGAGAACTCGATAGTCTTTCAGTTTTCGGCTATAGGTTTTACTGAGTGTGGATGGTGACAGCCCTTGAAAGTGATCAGCTTATTCTGACTTTTCTTGAGATCTCAGAATCCTTGTTTGGAACTGGCCAAGATGCACCTTGTGGCGGGAGGCATGCTCCTGTTCTTCTCTAGAGGTGAAAAGTAATTAATTCTACAGAAACTTGGGGAGTTTGTATAAATAAGAACAGAAAATTTTCGTATCTTGCTGCTGTCAGTTCTACTAATGCGTTTGGAGGGCTTTTAACAAAGCAGCCTTTCCATGGACTGTAAATGTATCTTCTACTTTATGGTTACTTGATGATCAACAACTAATGGGAAGTAAAAATACTCTTGTTAAGGTTTTCTTTGTTGTTGTTGTGTGGATTTGCTGCAGATCTCTCTTTGCATATGTGGAGAAGGTTTGTAAAAAGTTGGCGATGAATTCGAATGCAGAGATCCAAAGAAAGCCGCGTTTGTTCTGAAACAGTGTGATACGAAGAAGAAGAAAGCAAAGAATAGGTTTGATTTCAAAGTGAGAATGGGATTTGAGTTTGGACTCCAACAATTGTGCAAAAAGTTCAACTTTAGTAATTTTTCAAAATGCCATAAAAGCATTGCCTGAATTCAGCAGGGTGTACCAAAACAAATAGCTTGCATTTAGCGCTCAGTAGGGCTGGAGGGTAATTTCTTTCACAAAAGAACTTCACTTGGCCAAAACCAAATTTTTATAGCGTGATTTTAGATTCACATGACCTGTTTTATAGAAATTTGGACAAAAGGGCAGATGGTATGGTTTTTATTTCTGTAGACTTAATTTTGTGTAGCATTGATTGTTTTGTCTCTGTTTAAACAACGAAAATCTTGAGTTCAACTGTAATGAAAATCATGTGACTGGATGAACTTCTGTGTTCTGTAAAACTAAATATCCTTGCCACAGCAGAAGGGCACTCACATCCCCCCCCCGCCCACCCCACTCCCCATATTAACAATAGTCAGGATCAATACAAAACTCGGGTTCTGGAGTTTTGTTTATTGTTTTGACATTTTATTTTTAGCATTAGATTTAAAGTTGTTCCAAAACTGGATAAAATAATCATTAGATAAATGCTAACATAATTTGAAAGGTATATAGTGACATTTCATGTATGCTTATATATAAAAGCTTTTTAAAGCCCTTTAGATATAATAGCAATAAATTCTATTGCCATTTTAAAGAGGGAGAGGGTTATTTTTCTGAGTAAATAAATGCATTAATATTAGTGATTTATGTACTGAAGCTAATTTGCTACTTATTTAATGTCTATATTATTTTAAACAAATATTATTTATGAAAACAAATTTGACCAAGAGACAAATGAGCTTAGTAGCATCTTAACAAAAGACTTTAGAAAAGGATATATTTTTATATTGTGAGTCCCCATACTATAGAAGTTTAAAATATGATTTTTGCTCAGCACTCAATAAATGCATGTTTGCCGAGTAAAGTGAGGTTTATTTATACCTTTATGGATTGTTTCTACTTGCTTGAATAGTCTCAGGAAATCTGATTCATGATCCCAGCTCCTCCTCTCATGTTCTGTGTGACAAGTGCAGCCACAGAAGAGAGGCCTCTCTATATGTGAGTGGAAGGACACCCTCACACTGTTACGGGGACCTAAAAACCCACCTGCCTCAAATATGCTCCCTGCTTCATGGCTTCCCTAGTGAATGTCCCCTCCCAGGCCCCCCCTCTATTTAGCTTATTTTCTGAGAGAGAGAGGGTCCCAGGGATAATGCACAGGTGTTAACCAGATAATTGGGTATAATGAACCTGGGTGACACATTCTTTGTGATTGGGATAGGAAAGGTCTCTGGGTTAGAGTGAAGGAAGCAAAT
This sequence comes from Plecotus auritus, assembly GCF_963455305.1. Classification (NCBI taxonomy): domain Eukaryota; kingdom Metazoa; phylum Chordata; class Mammalia; order Chiroptera; family Vespertilionidae; genus Plecotus; species Plecotus auritus. The sequence continues at coordinate 66,578,926 of NC_137775.1, forward strand.
GCCCAAGCCACCCATTTAGGTGGCAAATTTATCTGGTTCCTGGCTTTTTCTGCTCCTCATGAAAATTGTTAAGTAAATTTATTCACCTGGCTAATTCTTTATAAACAACATAAAAAAGAATATTTTCTTTCTACTGTTTTTAAACATATTGTATCTGATCAATCTGAGGGTGTTTGGAAAGTACTTTGGACAACTTAGAAATATGAAAACATGGTAAAAAGGCGTATTATTTTACATAGAAACTACTCACCCATGCCCACAAGATAAGCATTTTCATGTTTCAAGAATAAAATGTTATTTTCCATTACACCAGTAGATGCACTTCCCTCCCTATTTTTTTAAGAATTTATTCTCATCACTGGAAAAATATACAAATTGACAGTAAGTTTCAATTTAGGATTATTATTAATAGTAGTATCTAACATTTATTAAGTATTTAGCCCTGTATATATGATAATTCATGTGATTCTGACTATGACCCTGGGGATAGATACTGCATTATTATCCCACTTTTGCAGAGGAGGAAACTGAGGAAGAGAGAAATTAAGAAACTTTCCCAGTCAGTAGGTGCAGAACTAGACTCAAATCAAAGAGCCTGTCTATAGCACCTACTCTGAATTACTACACTGAACACTGAAGGATAAATTTGAAATGACATGTGTCAAAAATATACATATGTTTTCTGCCAATGAAAATTATTGGAATGACGTAGTTACTAGAGATTAGTTTTCTACACAGATTATTAGATATGATTTTATATTTGATCCTGTACTGGGAGTTATCTGTTTATTTACCTCCTGACTATTCCCATCCCGCTTTCAGTACTTGTGATCTTTTTCCTTTATCAACCAGAAATTTTCTAGCTCTAAAAAACCGACAGTGCAAAATAAAAAAGGTAGAGAGCCAGAGTTCAGGATCATTGCCATGGGACCCAAGGCCCTTTCCTGCTGCCCAGCCTTAAAGCGGGGACAGGTGAAATCTCGGGTCTGGTCTGAGGGAGAGGAGGAACACCATCTTGCCTCCCCTCATTCTCTCTTCAGCTTCACATGTATTCTTGTTTCAGCTCCTCACCATAGCAATTCTTTTTCCTCAACTCCTCATTGACCCACTCTCAACCATTACTATCTGTGTTTCCTCTCTTCTGGGATTTGTCCTGTTATCCCAAGCTCCACCTCTGTCTTAGGAGAAATCATGATGCATATAAAGTTGTGTGTTGGGTGTAGGGATGGGAAGTGGTTCTGAGCCCTGAAATTTACATATTGCATGATCTGTTCAGGGTTACAGCAAAAACTCAAGATGACTCAAATGGGGTGCTTTGACATCTTTATATATGTGTGGTTGGAGTGTCAGGAAGCTAAGAGACACTGCAGTTCCATAGAGCCCTAGTAATTGGTGTCAGGGTGGGTTGGGGGTAGAGTGTGGGCCTGTGTACTTCTTACTGCCCATTAACTTGGGGAGAGGGAGTAGTTACCAGAACTCTCAAGAGTGGCTGTAGCCCTATATGGGAGAGGGCTGCCTAACAGGAAGTATGGCCCTTCGTAGAGGAAGGAAACCCTTCGTAGAGGAAGGAAACCAAATATCCAGGACTCAGGAGGGAATCAATACCCCACTCTCCAGTCTCCTATCAGTGCCTGCTATTGATTAAACCAAACTGGAAGCTAGAGAACCTTGCTAAATACAATGCCTAGAGGTCAGCCTCCTGGAGCAGAGAGCAAAATTGGGATGGTGGAGAGAGGAACTGGAGAGGTAAGGAAACCGTTTGGGAGCAAACATTGCAGAAGCCTTGAGCAATTACTTCTTCCATTCACATCGCCATGCTTGGTTGTCCCTTGGTAGACTATATTTTAAGCATAAATGGCACTTTTTATATAATGTTGCAATTTATTTTTTTATTCTGAGTACCTAATACCCTATCTGACAATGGTGGGGGGTGAGGGAGAATTATTCGACCTATTTTTGTTGAGTTACTGAGTAACTTAATGTGTCATGGTTATATTTCTGTATGAGTCAGGGAGCTTCATACTAGAGTTTGTGATCACAGAACTCCTTCTCAAACAATGATTCTCAAATAGGTGTCTCCTGATGGGCAGCAAGCTATCAGAAAAAAATAATTGTTTCTATGGTTTTAGGAGCAAATGACAAACAATTCCCTAGACTTTAATTACTATGACTAAGAGCTATTTACTAGTAATTTCCTAAGTGCTTTCTTTTTAAATGTGGCATTTGGTATTTTATATTAGCATGTTACTAGTTTTTCTTAAAGATGAATTCAGCATTTTACAGTGGCATCTGGCTACTACCAAATGTTGGCGAACACTTACTGAGCACGTGCTCACCCGCCAGTAGGAAATCCTATAATCTTCACAAAGAAAATTTGTTATCTACCATGCGGTTTTCATGGTTTTCAGTTGCTGCCATTTGTGACTTTAAAGATAGATTAGTATTGTTTAAACTTCAATATCAATTGTGTTGTGGATTGTTGGGTTAAGCCACAGAGGGTCTACAATGAATATCCTTGGTTTGTAATTTTCAACAACTGGACTTCAAGATACATCATCAATGTGTCTGTTCTAGAGCAGAAATATATCTAATCTCCTCAAAATCTGATGAAGACTAAACTTTCATTTGTGATAATTTGCCTGGGATGTGTGTGTGTGTGTGTGTGTGTGTGTGTGTGTGTGCCTGTGCTATTTCAGTTATTTGGATTATAGTATCAAAGTAACTGTTATAAGATAGCTAGATTATTTTAAAATGTATAGGATATAGTATTACAATATACTAGAGGCCTGGTGCACGAAATTCATACACGGGGGCGGGGGTGTCCCCTCAGCCTGACCTGTACCCTCTTCAATGTGGGAGCCCTTGGGACTGGCAGTTGGACATCCCTCTCGCAATCCGAGACCTTTGGCTCCTAACTGCTCACCTGCCTGCCTGCCCTAACCACTCTGCCTGCTGGCCTGATCTCCCTAACTGCTCTCCCCTGCCAGCCTGATCCCCCTAACTGCTCTCCCCTGCCGGCCTGATCCCCCTAACTGCCCTTCCCTGCTGGCCTGGTCACCCCTATAACTATTTTTTTAAATATTATCCCCTTCACATACAATTGTATTTGACTTCCTTATTGGCTTCTCCCTCTCACACAATTTTTCTCTCCATGTCATACTTTTTCCTACTGACTAATCATTTATAAACTTTTCTTTCCTCCTTATTTCCTACTTCTGTTCCATCAACCTTCTTCCCATCTTTCTCCTACCCTCCCTCCCCACATTCCTTCTTTTCTTTATCTTTACCCCTGCCCTCCCTCCACTTTTCCTTCCTTCACACCTTAATTTTTTTCTTCACTTCCTCCCTTGAACCTGCTTTGCTCCATCCCCCATTTCTTCCTTCTTCCCATTCTCCTTTTAAGATCTACCGGCTCCCCTTTAAAACTTTTCTTCCCTCCCTCTTTCTCTCTCATCCTACCTTTCCCATACACTCTTCTCTACTTACTTCCACTGTTTTAATATCTATCTACCTGCCTAATTATTCACTATCATTTATCTTTTTTTCTTTTCTGACTCCTACTTTTAAAATCTGTCCCCAGTACACAACTATACTTGATTTTCATTATAGCTCCTACAGTTCACTCACACATCCTCTTTCCTTCTTTAACTCTGTTCTCTACTGACTCGTTATAAAGTTCTTTCCTCCCTCCTTCCCTTCTTCCCCATCTTCCCCCTCCTCCCTCACTCCTTTACTCTTTTTACAGGCTAATTAAAAATTCTATGCTTTTTTCCTTAGCACTGACTGCTTTCCTCTCTGGGACCTGTAGTCGCTTCTGTTTGGGTACTTGGGCTCCTCTCGCACCGGCTTTGAGGGGCCGAGTGATGACGCAGCTGTGTCTTGCCTACTGTGGCCCGTGCCTCCCCTCTCTGAGTTTGGGGAGGGTCCAGCCAGCCCAGCCGGCGTCCATCATGGGAAGCGCTGCATTACGTGCGCACGCGTGTGCATTCATGCACACGTGAGGCTTTTCTCCCATTGAGTGCTGAAGGGGGGAAAACGTAGAGGCCTTTCCCACCTCCTGGCATGCCCGCTCCCATGCCTCGAGCTGCTTTCCGTCCGCTCCCCTCTGGAATTCGCAGGTGACAGGCGTGCTTGCGCAGGCATGGTCGGGCCGGCTTGTCCTGGAGGGGTTTTCCACCCAGGATGCGAGCCCCCATCCGGGTCAGACCGGGCAGATGAATGAATGGACGGCTGGAGAAAGCCAGGGCGGCTTCCCTGTGGTGTGAGGGTCGCCTGTGCACTCTCTGTTGTCGCTCCTGGGCTCTTCCTTCGTGGTGTTGGGTCCATACCCTCTCGATTTGTGTGCGCGACCCCTCCCGGGGGTCACCGCCGATGTGCACACCCCCAGTTGGCGTCTGCCGACTGTGTCCCAAGAACCAGCCTTCTGCCGTGCGGGTGTCACCCCTCGGCTCCCCTCACCTCAGTGGGGGGAGGGTTGGTGGTGGCCCCAGGCAGAGTGCTCTCGGATGGGGCGCGGTGTCACAGGGGTGTTTGTCAGGTGCATGCACCCGGGAGAAAAAGAGGACTCCGGCGCCAGGGGCAGGGAAGCAAACCTCACACAAGTCCACCAGCTGCTCGCGCACCTGCTGGTCTGTCAATATGCAAATTGGTTGTTACTGGGACACCGTAATGGTCAATTAGCATATTACCTCTTTATATGTATAGATAATCATGTGTTTAACTGTAGGGTTTTCTCTTACGAAGTAAAAGCAGTTCATAAAAGCTGCTGGCCAAAAGTTTCCTGATTTTATTTTATTCTCTTTCAGTTTTTATCACCAATTCTTTTTTATTGTGAGAATAGGTGAGATAGGCCTCGGCCCCACTACACTGGACCAGGGTCAAAATGTTTGAAATCAGACACTCTGTAATACTGCTCAAAAGTTTGTATCTATTATGAAGGATCCACTCTTTTTTTCATATATATAAAATGATTATCTAGCATTCAGTGCTCAGGCTGGGACTAGGGTGAGGCAAATGAGGCTCTTATCTTGGACACAAAATTTAAGGGGATTCAGAAAAACTCACTAATTAAGATATACAATATTTTAATGCATTATTTAAAAAAAATTAGTGCAGAAACCCCATACTGGACAAAACAAAAATTTCAAATGAGAATGGGATCTTACTCTGCAGCTGCATAACCCAGCCTTATCCACCGCACCCTAATCCTAGCCCTGTGCAGTATATTGGGGATATTAGGTTAATTCTGGATAATTATTATAATAGTCTCCATCTTGAGGAACTGAGGTGATTTATGAAAAAGTAGCACTTCTTTCTGAATCATTTGGTGAAACCATGTCCTGTCATGTTACCAAGCTGCTTAGCTCTGCCCTATGCTCTAGTTGGGAAAAAATGCATTGTGATTCAAAACTTCTAACTGCATGCAAGCTTGACTCTTTTCAGGTTTATTCATCTTTAATTACTATCAAATCCTTGCTAGTTTTTACCTGCCTTTTCTCTTGAAAGACAGAGAGGAAAGCATACACATAGGGAGAGTTGAAGAAGAATAAATATAGTGAAAGGGAAGGGAAATAATGAGAAGGGATATTAGCATGGTCTGGCTAAGCAACAAACCTAGGCGTCCTTTAAGATGATGTCAGTGAGTGTTTCAAAATGAGACCGAGATGGTGACAAGTGGCAACATCTAAAGGAAGCAAAGAGAAAATTGCTGCTCTAGGGCTAATGCTGATAAATTTGGAGAAATGATTGAAGAAATGGGAGTGTCAGGAACGTTGGGGTAAAGAACCTATGAATCTTACATGGTTTACTTTTCAAGGAAGAGAAGTGAGAATGAATAGAAGTGTGGCCCTGATTGACAACTGTTCTAGAGAAGGTGTTTATCTCAAGGGTGGTAAACCGGATAAGGTTAAAGAAACCCTCACTTCCCCTGTTCCCCAACAAAAAAAAATTGTCCTCATACTCTAAAAGGAAAGATAGATTAACAAATATCTGTGAACAGAACAGTGTGAAGATGCCTTTCCTAGGATAAATTTGACAAAGCATCAAATCAATCCCAATGGGGAAGAAAAAAATCTCTAACAAGCTTAATTTCATAAACGTGGAAAGGAACGAAAGAATCACCCACAATCACAGACAAATGTGAGAGTCACGTGGCACTGTAAGGAAAGTAAAAATATGAGCAGATACCAAAGTTGCTGAGACTTGGGGGGTAGAGAGGGTAGAGAGAGTGGGGAGAGAAGCTAAAGATTATAAAAAAGGATTTAAAAACTTTATAATGGAAAACTTCGAACACTTACAAAAATAAAGAGAATAGGCCCTGGCCAGCATGACTCAGTAGTTAGAGCACTGGCCTGCAAACTGGAGGGTCGTGGGTTTGATTCCTGGTCAAGGGCACGTACCTGGGTTGCATGTTTGATCCCCAGCCCAGGGCAGGGTGCAGGAGGCAACCAATCAATCTGTATCTTTCACATCGATGTTTCTCTCTCTCTCTCTCTCTCTCTCTCTCTCTCTCTCTCTCTCTCCTCCCTCTCTAAAAAACAAAATCAATGGAAAAAAATATCCTGCATTGAGAATTAACAAAAGAAAAAAACAACAAAAAATTAAGAAAATAGTATAATGAACCATCACTTACTTTTTATAATTAATTTATGACCAGTCTGATTTCACCTGTCCCCACTCCCCTGAATTATTTTTGATATAAATTCCATACATAACATTTTATTCATAAATATTTCAATATGTATTTCTAAAAAATAAGGATTTTAAAAGTATATTATCAAAATTCTTTATCACACCTAAAATTTAATAATAATTTTAACATATTTTTCCAACTGTCTCATTTAAAAAAAATATTTGAATAAGAACCCAAATAGATTATAGTTAGTAGATATGTTTTCTAAATTTCTTTTAGTCTAACTTTCCCTCCGCCACTCTTTTTTCTTGCAGTTTATTTATTGGGGGAAAAACACACAACTAGTTTTCTTTTTTATCCTATAGTTCCCTACATTGTGTGGGGTTTTTTCTGATTGTGTCATCACAATGTCATTTAGTATATTTCTTGCCCCTGTCTTTCTTATAAAGTAGCAATTAGTTACAGGAGCTTGATCTGATTTTGGTTTAATTTTTTTTGGTAAGAATATTTCTTAGCCCCGACTGGTTTGGCTCAGTGGCTAGAGCATCGACCTGTGGACTCAAGGGTCCCAGGTTCGATTCTGGTCAAGGGCATGTACCTTGGTTGTGGGCACATCCCCAGTAGGGAGTGTGCAGGAGGCAGCTGATCGATGTTTCTCTCTCATCGATGTTTCTAACTCTTTCTCTCCCTTCCTCTCTGTAAAATCTGTATATTGTTCCCTAACTCCACTGAAATTACTCATAATGAAGTACATACTGACAAGTCCAATAGAAAAAAAGTTTTTAAAATTTGAATCTAAGTGAAAACAATGGACATTTTTCTGATCTCTTCAGAGTGTTTGGCATCGTGCACCCTGCCTGTTCCTTATGCTTCTCTCTGCCTTCTTGGCATCTGGGAATGAATGCACTATTGCTTGTCTCTCTGGCTATCCCTGCTCAGGCTCTCTCATTGAGTTCTCTGTGTTTTTACATCTCATATATTTTTTTCTGTTCTTACTCCTTTTCCTCCCTTATGTCTATACATCACTTGCTTACCCCTTCCTTTCTTATGGCTTTAGATGACACCATTCCCTGGAGACTCTCCCTGGGTATTTCCTGAACAGCAAGCCTACCAATAAGAATTCCACATGTGGGTTCTCAGGAACCTCAAGTCATTGTACTTTTCCAGAACACCATGGTCTTCCCCTCCAAGTGTGTTTCCCTTATATTATCCTATATTTGGTAAGCACTGACATCAAATTAACTACCCTAGCTAGAAGCTAAAGAGTCTGTCCAAATTTCAGCCTCTTTATCCTCACTCAATCTTCTCACCAAACCCTATGACTTCTGGTTCCTAAAAATCACCATGTATACCCCCTTCTCTTTTCTCAATGACATGATTTTAGTTTATTTAGATAAAAGTATTTTAATTTTTAATTTTATTTTCATCACCATTTATCCCCCTATACCCTTTTCCACCTCCACGTACCCTCCCCAAATCACCACACTAATGTCCATGTCAATGAGTTCTTTCTCTTTTTTCCCCTCAATTCTTTGACCCTCCACACAGCAGACCCCCACCCTGACAGCTGTCAGCCTGCTCTCTATCTATAATTCTGTTTCTATTTTGCTTGTTAGTTCATTTTGTTCATTAGATTCCACATATGTGTGAAATCATATGGTACTTGTCTTTCTCTGACTTGAAGGTAGAGTAGACAAGATCTGCTGAAGAATTGAATGTGGGGATGTGAGAGGAGAGGACTCAAATATGTCTAGATTTTGAGCCCCAGTATCTGGAAGAATTTGGTTGTAGTTGATTGACATGAGGAAGATGTGGTCAAAACAGGTTCTTGGGGAGGATTTGGGAGCTCAGAAGAGATAAGGAATAACAGCCCAGTGGGTTCATAGCTAATTGAATGACAATGTCCATGCTACTGAATAGGTTGGTGCCAGCAGGAGGGAGATCTTGAGAGTGTTTGAAGGCCTCTGTGCACTGACCTGCCTTTTTTATTAGTGATTGGGGTCATTTTGCCATTGACCCAATGCTTGAATGCTTTAATATTTCAGATATAAGATGATCTATTGGGTGATAAGACAGAGTCCAAGGAGGACCTTGACAATTCCATAAGGATAGAATGAATCAAGCAAAATAAAGTTTAACCTAAATAAACACAAAGTCTTACAAATTTGAACCGTTCTAGCAATATCTATTTGAGGAAGAGCATTGTTGTTAAAAGTGCATTGTTTATGGTCAAACAGATCTGGTCCAAAATCCCAACCTTCTCCTTTAGTCCTGCTTCATTGATTAAATCAACTTCCTTATTTATAAAATGGCACAGTAAAATATCTTGCTCAAAAAGTTGTTATGAAAATGAAATGAATACTAAAGTATTTAACACACTGCCTAGTACGTAATAGGTAGTTGATAAATGTTTTATTATCAAAGACCTTTCTTTCTAGTCTTCATTTTTTTAAAAATTATGTATTAGCAAATGTTGGAGTTTGTGATGGGCTTTTAAGAGCCTCTTGAAATATTATTAGGATTAGAGGTTTTCTAGTACCTGAAACATTATTTCCCCAAAACAAATTTTCTTGTGAATCTCTCCAATCCCAACTGAAAATGTTAGCCCTCTTTACCTTTCTGACTTCTGCTTTCACTTCTTTCTACCATAAGGTTAATAACCTATTTTGTATTTTAAGTCAGTCTTTTATAATATTTGTTTACAACTTTCTTTATTTGATATCTTGGAATACTTTCCAGGACTTTTTTTTTTTAATTATTTTTCTTACTATGCTTTTTTATGGACATATAATTTATATTTAATAATATTCACCAATTTTGAATATACAATGAGTCTTGACAAATGTATGTACCATATACAACTAGAACATTTGTGCCTACATTTTAAAGTCTTCTAGTTGAAGACAATTGAACTTCCTAACATGTTTATAAATGACACACTTGCAAGTGAAAAAATAGTTTTATTTAGGTTGAAAAGTGAGGAATATATTTAATAGTTATTAAGAAAGGCAAGAGGATTTTGAAAAATCTATTAGATCATTTATTTGTCTTCCTTTTGTCCTCTAAATAAGATAAAATGCTTGCAGAAAATAAAGAACTTGCCAAGAATAAATTTGGTTTCAGGATACTTAAGGCTCTGCCTGTAACTGCTGATAAGAATCAGGTACTAATTCATCTTCTTAGTCTTGATCTTCTGGTTTATTTCCTTTTTATGCTAATATTTTTAGAATCAGCATGTGGTTGAAGAATGGCAAGTTGGGCAGAGAGGAGAGTGGATAAGAGGTGATAAATCAGGGTTAGAGAGTTTCAGTGACTGGCCGGATGTAACCCAGTTAGAAAAATGGCAGAGCTGGAATTAAGATTCAGCTATGGTTAACCACTTCAAACCACTGCTTCAAATACCAGAGAGGCATAGAATACTCAAACAAATACCTTGAGAAGTTTTAAATTTAATTTTAGAGTTGAAAGCATTGATGTTCTCAGTGAATCCATTTCTGACAATCTGGTTTAGGTAAAGAAATTTGCAGACATCCGCTGAAGTCCCTCCTACTCTACAGTTCTGTGACATTGCTTCAGTTGTTTTGGCTCCAAATAAAAAGAGAAGATGTTCAACAAAATGCCCTTTTATACATGTAAGAACCACATTTAGTGAAGCCATTACAGTATTGCTCAAGCAAGTCCATAGGATTTGAAAACAATCTTTTTCTCCTATTTTAGGAATAAAGTCATACTGGGTTTTGGAAGTTATGTATTTAGTTAATAGACACTTAGACACAGGTTATGGTTTCTAAAAATAAATGCCATTAAAAAATATTAATGACATAATCAGAAGTATTTTTATAGTAATTATCTGACACTGGCTTTGATTATAAAGAGCTTCTATATGTATGTCTATCATTTCTTACACAATGCAATGTGAGACTATTAACTTCTGTTTACTTGGCTAACAGCTGATTAGCTATTAGTCATAAATATGAAATAAATCATTCAGAATAAATAAGGCACAAAATATATTTTTAAAAATATACTTAAGCAAGTACATGTTAGTGGTTGTTTATAACTTGCCTCTCTTATAAACATAAATTACTAAAATGCATTCTTACACCCATGATGAATATGATTTTTATTTTAACTTTTTTATGGGTAGTTGTAAATAACTATTAAAAATTGGTGCAAGGAGAAACCAAGATGGTGGCATAGGTAAACACCTGAACTTGCTGCCTTGCACAACCACTTCAAAACTACAACTAAAAGACAAAACGGACATCATCCAGAACCACAGGAAGGCTGGCTGAGTGGAAATTCTACAACTAGAAGGAAAGAGAAAAGCACACTGAGACTCAGAGGAAGTGAAGTGCGGAGGTACAGAGGCGCCCGTGCACGGAAACGGGCTGGCAACTGAGTACGTGATTGTCTTTTTCAATCGGGAGGGAGACACAAGCTCCTGACTGCTCTGAACTCCAGTTCCGGGTGAGACTCTGGGGACCCAGACTCATACAGGGAGAAACTGGACTGTCTGGCATCGGGCCAGAACACAAGGGCAGTTTTCTCTCAGAGGTGCTTGCAGGGATTACCGCGGGGCACTGAGACCCAGGGGCCTCTTAGGGCAGGGTTGATGGGAAGCCATTGCTGTTTGCTCTGCCCTGTTGATTCCTTGAGACCCCGCCACACCCAATTTACAACCCCACCCCAGCTGTGCACAGAGGCTTTTGCATATGAATGGTCTGCCCCTTTGCAATCTAAAATTACCTAACAAACTGCAGCTGGGTCAGAGAGCCCCAGAACATCCAAAAGAAGGCCCAAGGCTCCATAGCAGCTTGCATTGCTTCACAGCTGGGCCTCATCTGGGCACCTCCAAACCGCAAACAAAGAAGAGGAATCTGCAGATCTCTCCATAGCTTCTGCTGGGTGGCCTCAGGCAGAGGCTAAATTTGCACCTCCTTGGAGATCCAAGAGCCAGTGTACCCAGGGGTCAGAGTGGGACCATCCAGATTACAATGCCTCAGATCCATAAGGGACACACTCAGGGGGCAGACTCAGTGAGCACCAAAGCCCCACTGAAGCAAGTCCTGCCCCATAAGGGTGTCCCAGCACAGAAGTTCTCCCATCGTAGACACAGTTGATCCTCACAGCCAGTTGACCTGGAGGTCAATTCCTCCCAGTGATACCAACAACAATCAAGGCTTAACTACAACAAGACTGTGCACAGAGCCCACTAAGGGGTACACCAAGAGTGTCCACCTTAGGTAACTGGGGAGGCTGAGCCACTGGGCCCTATAGGACTCCTAGCACACAAAGCCACTCTATCAACTCAGGGAAGCAGCCAAAATGTGGGAAAAAAGAAACAGGTCACAAATGACAGTAATGGAGGAAAGCAAACGACTGGATATAGAGTGCAAAACCACGGTTATAAGGTTACTCAAGAATCTTCTAGAAACCGCCAATAAATTTAGTGAGACCCTTGAGGATATGAAAAAGGACAACCTAGAAAGTAAGCATACACTGACTTAAATAAAGAATAATATACAGAGATCCAACAGCAGACGAGAGGATCACAAGAATCAAGTCAAAGATTTGAAATACGAAGAAGCAAAAAGCACCCAACCAGAAAAGCAAAAAGAAAAAATAATCCAAAAATATGAAGATAGTGTAAGGAGCCTCTGGGACAACTTCAAGCATACCAACATCAGAATTATGGGGGTGCCAGAAGAAGAGAGAGAGCAAGATACTAAAAACCTATTGGAAGAAATAATGACCAAAAACTTCCCCCACCTGGTGAAAGAAATAGACTTACAAGTCCAGGAAGCGCACAGAACCCCAAACAAAAGGAATCCAAAGAGGACCACACCAAGACACATCATAATTAAAATGCCAAGAGCAAAAGACAAAGAGAGAATATTAAAAGCAGCAAGAGAAAAACAGTTAATTACCTACAAGGGAGTATCCATATAATTGTCAGCTGATTTCTCAACAGAAACTATGCAGGCCAGAAGGGAGTGGCAAGAAATATTCAAAGTGATGAATAGCAAGAACCTACAACCAAGATTACTCTACCCAGCAAAGCTATCATTCAGAATTGCAGGGCAGATAAAGAGCTTCACAGATAAGAAAAAGTTAAAGGAGTTCATCACCACCAAACCAGTATTATATGGAATGCTGAAAGGTATTCTTTAAGAAGAGGAAGAAGAAAAAGGTCAAGATAAAAATTATGAACAACAAATACATATCTATCAACAAGTGAACCTAAAAATCAAGTGAATAAAAAATCTGATGAACAGAATAAACTGGTGAATATAATAGAATCAGGGGCATAGAAGGGGAGTGGACTGACAATTCTCAGGGGGGAAGAGGGTGTGGGGGGTGCGGGAAGAGACTGGACAAAAATCGTACACCTATGGATGAGGACAGTGAGGGGTGGAGGGTAAGGGCAGAGGGTGGGGTGGGAACCGGGTGGAGGGGAGCAATGGGGGGAGAAAAGAGGACCAACTGTAATAATCTGAACAATAAAGATTTATTTAAAAAAATTGGTGCAAGTTAACTGACCAACATAAGGATGGCAAATAGGTACTCTGGCATATTTATATTTCCAGTTTTTAAAGCTATACATAAACACAATAGAGATAATGCATTTCATAATAATTCCTGTGACTGCCACATATTTGTGTTAAGAATAATTCAGATTTCCTACCTAACCTAGTTCTCTACTTTAAAAAAACTGTTTAAATCAGAAAACTGAGACAAAATTCGGTGCCAGTTGTGGTATGAACTAAAATCAGTTTATGTAGATGCGCTTTCTGTCAGATAGCTGGTCTTGCTTTGTCCCTATCAGGTGATAGTCGCATACGAAATAAGAAAACCCGAAGTTTCTTTTCTGGGCCTCCTTTTTCATTTAAAGAAAATTTCTTAATTGTGTCAATAATAAAAATACAGTTTAAAAAAAGTAAGTTTCTTTTTTGAAGTCATCTGAGCAGAGGCGAGGAGCTAGGATTCTGGGACCCTACTGCCTGAGTTTGAATCCCCATCTGCCACTTACTGACTGTGTGACCTGTGGCAGGTGCCTTGTCTCATTTTCCTTATAAGGATTATAGCAGCAGTACATGGCTCATTGGATAAAATAATTTCTAGCACCTAGAATACAGAAAGTACTATATAAACAGTCATTATTATTGCATTACCTAAGTGTTACCAGTGATCATGGTATTGAAGTATAATACATATGCAGAAAGGGACTCATATCTTAAGTGTTCAGCTTACAGAAATTTTATAAGCTGAACAACCCTGTGTAAACAACACATAAATCATGAAACAGAAACTGTACCTCTTCATGCCCACTTCTAGTCACTACCCCTCTCTAAGGGTAATTAATATTCTGACTTCTGATTAGTTTCATTAATGGCTGTTTCTTAAACCTTGATATTGCAGCAATTGATAAAGAACTTATTGTAATAGCATTTTAATTTTTATTTAACATCTAAGACAAACGTTTTTGCTTTAATCCTTTAATATTTATAATAAATATAATCCATATAAGTAGAAAAAATATTATATAATAAAATATAATATTTTAATGCATTTTGTTTTATAGGTTGAAAAAGCTCCTTGAACAAGAAAAGGCTTACCAAGCCCGTAAAGAAAAGGAAAATGCTAAGAGGCTAAATAAACTAAGAGATGAGCTTGTGAAACTGAAGTCCTTTGCACTCATGCTGGTGGATGAGAGACAAATGCATATTGAGCAACTTGGCCTGCAAAGCCAGAAAGTACAGGATCTCACTCAGAAACTGAGGGAAGAAGAAGAAAAACTCAAAGCCATTACTTCCAAATCTAAAGAAGACAGGCAGAAATTGCTCAAGTTAGAAGTGGATTTTGAACACAAGGCTTCGAGGTTTTCCCAAGAGCATGAAGAGATGAATGCTAAGTTGGCTAATCAAGAGTCTCACAACAGGCAACTTAGACTCAAGCTGGTTGGCTTAACGCAAAGAATTGAGGAGCTAGAAGAGACCAACAAAAATCTTCAAAAGGCAGAGGAAGAACTTCAGGAATTAAGAGATAAAATTGCCAAAGGGGAATGTGGCAACTCCAGCCTCATGGCAGAAGTGGAAAATCTACGGAAGCGCGTGCTTGAAATGGAGGGTAAAGATGAGGAGATCACTAAAACGGAATCCCAATGCAGGGAATTGAGGAAGAAATTACAAGAGGAAGAACATCATAGTAGGGAGCTCAAAATTGAAGTTGAGAAGTTACAGAAGAGAATGTCTGAACTGGAGAAATTGGAAGAAGCATTTAGCAAGAGTAAATCTGAATGCACCCAGCTACATTTAAATCTAGAGAAAGAAAAGAACTTAACCAAAGACCTGCTAAATGAATTGGAGGTTGTCAAGAGCCGAGTCAAAGAACTGGAATGTTCCGAAAGTAGATTGGAAAAGGCTGAATTAAGCCTAAAAGATGATCTTACAAAGCTGAAGTCATTTACTGTGATGCTGGTTGATGAAAGGAAAAATATGATGGAAAAAATAAAGCAAGAAGAGAGAAAAGTGGATGGACTCAATAAAAATTTTAAGGTGGAACAAGGAAAGGTTATGGATGTAACTGAAAAACTAATTGAAGAAAGTAAGAAGCTTTTAAAACTGAAATCTGAAATGGAGGAAAGAGTATACAATTTGACAAAAGAGAGGGACGAGTTAGTAGGCAAACTGAAAAATGAAGAAGAAAAATCATCTGAATTAAGCTGCAGTGTTGACCTATTAAAGAAGAGACTTGATGGGATAGAGGAAGTGGAGAGAGAAATAACAAGAGGAAGGTCTCGAAAAGGACCTGAGCTCACCTGCCCAGAAGACAACAAGATTAAGGAACTAACACTTGAAATTGAGAGACTGAAGAAACGTCTCCAACAACTGGAGGTGGTCGAAGGGGATTTGATGAAGACGGAGGATGAGTATGATCAGCTGGAGCAGAAATTTAGAACTGAGCAAGATAAGGCTAATTTCCTCTCTCAGCAACTGGAGGAGATAAAGCACCAAATTGCCAAGAACAAAGCAATCGAGAAAGGTGAGGCTGTGAGCCAGGAAGCTGAGCTGAGACATAGATTTCGGTTG
Source organism: Plecotus auritus (assembly GCF_963455305.1). Taxonomy (NCBI): domain Eukaryota; kingdom Metazoa; phylum Chordata; class Mammalia; order Chiroptera; family Vespertilionidae; genus Plecotus; species Plecotus auritus. Next base: position 66,594,649 of record NC_137775.1, read on the forward strand.
GAAGAGGCTAAAAGTCGAGACTTAAAAGCTGAAGTGCAAGCTCTGAAAGAGAAGATTCATGAATTAATGAACAAAGAAGATCAGCTTTCTCAGCTCCAAGTGGACTATTCTGTCCTTCAACAAAGATTTATGGAGGAAGAAAATAAGAACAAAAACATGGGACAGGAGGTTCTCAATCTGACCAAAGAGCTGGAGCTTTCCAAGCGTTACAGCCGAGCTCTAAGACCCAGTATGAATGGGAGAAGAATGGTAGATATTCCTGTGACCTCGACTGGAGTGCAGACTGATGCTGTCAGCAGCGAGGCAGCAGAGGAAGAAACACCAGCAGTATTTATCCGAAAATCCTTTCAAGAAGAAAATCATATCATGAGCAACCTTCGACAGGTGGGATTGAAAAAACCCATGGAACGATCCTCCGTTCTCGACAGGTATCCTCCTGCAGCAAATGAGCTCACGATGAGAAAGTCGTGGATTCCCTGGATGAGGAAACGGGAAAACGGGCCCTCGATTACTCCAGAGAAAGGGCCCCGAACAAATTCCAGTCCAGGGCACCCAGGAGAACTGGTTCTTTCACCAAAGCAGGGCCAGCCCCTGCATATTCGAGTGACACCAGACCACGAGAACAGTACTGCGACGTTGGAGATAACAAGCCCTACATCAGAAGAATTTTTCTCTAGTACCACCGTCATTCCTACATTAGGGAATCAGAAACCAAGGATAACCATTATTCCATCACCAAATGTTATGTCTCAAAAAACCAAAAGTGGAGATGGTATTCTCGGCACAGAACGAGCCATGTCCCCGGTCACAATTACCACATATTCCAGAGAGAAAACCCCGGACAGTGGAAGAGGCGCATTTGCAGACAGGCCCACATCCCCCATTCAGATAATGACAGTGTCTACATCAGCTGCCCCGGCTGAGATTCCCGATGCCCAGGAAATGCCCATGGGAAGGACTGTCCTCAAAGTCACCCCAGAAAAACAGACTGTTCCAACGCCAGTACGGAAATACAACTCCAATGCCAATATCATAACCACAGAAGACAATAAAATTCACATTCATTTAGGTTCTCAGTTTAAACGGTCCCCCGGGGCTTCCGCAGAAGGAGCAAGTCCAGTGATCACTGTCCGACCTGTCAGCGTGACAGCGGAAAAGGAGGTCTCCACCGGCACTGTCCTCCGCTCTCCCAGGAACCACCTCTCCTCGCGGCCTGGTGCAAACAAAGTGACAAGCACCATCACCATCACTCCAGTCACAACCGCATCCACGCGAGGAACCCAGTCAGTGGTGAGTAGAAGAGGTTCTAAAGTGCAGGGCGAGGGAGGGAGGAAGAAGTGAGGGGTGAGAATAACCCAGTGCCCCAAATAAAACAAAAGCAGATGCCGCTCGCTCCACCTGAACCCACTAGCAGATGTTTCCTAGAGGACTAGGTACACCAGGAAATGAAAATAAAAAGTGGCCTAATATTTTAATAAATTGAGCTTATTTTTTTATATATCTTCACCTGAGGATATGTTTATTGATTTTAAAGAAACAGGAAAGAAGAGAGAGAGAGACAGAGAGAGAAACATTGAATGGTTGCCTCCCATATGTACCCTGACCAGGGATTGAACCCACAACCTAGGTATGTGCCCTGACTGGCAATCAAACCCACCACCTTCTGGGATACGGGACAATGCTTCAATCAACGGAGCCACTAGGCTGGACATGAGCTAATTTTGAGGGGAAATTTTTTTCATGTAGATTATGGAGACCCCCCAAAATACTTTCAAAGATGGCCTCTTTGCAATGTCAGCATACAGTGATAATGTTTAAAATTTGATTTTTTTTTATGTTTAAAATGCTTTTTAAAATGAAGACTGGGGGAAAATGGTAAAACATGCAGAAAAATTTAAACTGTTCCCAGGTTATATTTCTATAAGCTACACTATTCAATATGTGATCATGTATGATCATAGTCATACTTTCTTCCAAAAAATGATATTAAAAGATTTTAATATTAAAATTTTTTTAAGTAAAATAGAAGTGAGTTTATATGTCTAAATACTATATTTTATTAATAGTGTCTTGCAGAGAGCAGGTGCTTGACAAATATTACTTAACAGCCAGCTGGAAGGTTAAAGGAATGATAATAAAAAAGTGTGTCCAAAGTATAAAATCCAGACCTTAAAAATAAATTCTAGTTTTCAAAATGCTTCCAGCGACTGTCTTCATTTATTGGGGACAAATTGGTAAGTGAAATTATAGAAGATCATGTACTATTTAGATATTAATTTAAGCAAACTAGAAATTATAATTCCTAGACTCTGAACAAATTCTGCAACATATATTGGAAACTCTTAAGAAAGCTATTTACTTAAGTATAGAGGCTATGGCTTATTTTCCCATATCTTCAATACAATTTACTTTTAATTATCTGTGTACAAACATAGACTCAAGACAGAGTTCCATATGTGAATCAGTAATTGCTTTGCCAGCAAAGCTTTTCATTACTAGCTCTATAGGAGCTGAATAGCATTCAGAATTGCTCGTTCTTGTCAAAATTCAATATTGCTTTTTGGGCAATACAGAGCATAGCTTGAATTTTTATAAAGAGACAATGGAGGTGTCAGTAATTGTGAGCAGGATTCTCTGCTGGAACATCTTATTCTCATTTTAAGGGTCAGATCAAGATGGCCTTTCCTTCTGTAGCAACATTTGTGACGACCAATTAGACAAATAGGATTTCAAAACAGCTAAGATTTCTAAGGCCTGAATAATGGCCCACCTACTTCAGGTATATCTGATCCCATTAAATTAAGAACAAGAAGTTTGGGAAATTAAATAGTGAGGCTAGTTTATTTGTTCATTTATTATTGAAGTATTGAATTAATTGCGTACTAGCTACAGTTTAGCCACTGAATTAGGTGCTGACTGCAAAGAGGACCTTTAGAAGTTCTCAGCTAAGTGGGAGAGTCAGGATTGGAACCTACCTTCTGGTTCTCTGGTAGAAGTATGTACATAGGAAGCACTAGAGAAGGCTTCACAGAGGAGGAGGCTTTCACAGACAAGGATTTTCAAGAAGGGAAGGTGCATGTAGAGAGAACAGCATGTGCAAAGGTCTGGCAGTGTGGAGGAGCCTGCGGTGTTTGGGGAAGGGCGAGCAGTCCCACTGTGTAGCAGCAGTGAGGCATGGCGACAGAATGGAAGGAGAGGCAAACTGGGGCCAGATAGTGAAGAGAGGAGGTGCAGGTTTTCTATGAAATTTGTGTTTAATCTCATAGAGTAGATAAAGGGTGTTGAAAGGGTAAAGATGATTTGAAAACATTACACTAATTATGTTTTAGAAAGATATGTGTATAAAACAGTTTAAAGGATAAATTGGAGGGGGCAGAGGGTGAGGGCAGAGACACCGTTGCAATTCTCCAGGCTAGAGATGGTGTAGGCTTGAACTATGGCAGGGAAAATGAGGGCAGAGCTATACTGGAGACGGAATTGAAGATTTCATGACAAATTGAGTATGAAGGATGGCTCTGAGGTTTCTGGCTTGGATGTGTGGGTGGATAGGATAAGAAACATAGGAAGACTACTGTCTGGAGGAGGAGATAAGTAATGTTTGGGGGGTGTTATATTTGAGATGCCTGAGGGACACTGGAAACGTTTGGCGAAGTAGCTGGAAACCTGGATCTGCTTTAAGGAGAGCATTGAAGGCTTATGGTCTGGAACTTGTCAACACCTGGGGTGATAACTGAGGTGATTTTCAGTGTGAAAGCAAAAAATTAAAAGAGGGCTAAGAATGGAATATGGTGATGCCCACATTTTGCAGGCAGCCAAGCTGGAACAAGGAGCCAAACCAGCAAGAGATTAAAAAGCAGTCATCACAACCGGATGTGATGGGCGAGATTCAAGTAACAAATTATAGCAAGAGAGTTTTAGAAGCACTTCAAGAAAGAGGGTGTGGTCATCAGTGACAGTAAAAAATGAGAAGAGTCGGAATTCCTAGGAGGTAAAAGGAGAGCTGGCTAGTTAAAGAAAGTGGAGGAGCCCTAGCCGGTTTGGCTTAGTGGATAGAGTGTTGGCCTGCAGACTAAAGAAAGTGGAGGTAATTTGGGGGGACAGTAGGCATAAAACTGCCCGAGTTTATGCCAGGCCTGTATTTTCTCTGTGAAATAGGAGGCAAGGTCATCTTCAGAAAGGGGAGAGGGGGTAGGGTAGGAGCTTGAGAAGAGAAGGAAGTTAGGCATAGATACTTCAGGAGAGGAGAACAGGAGGCAGAGTGGATTAGATACTGACTCCCAAGTTTCTAACGATAATTTAGCTTGGGGAGGGGTCGTCTGTGGCAGAGTCCTGCTCTTGTTCAGAGTGAGCACATTCAGGGGGAAACTCACGACCATCTCCTTTGTGTTTCTGTGTTTTTTTCTCTTACAGTCAGGACAAGATGGGTCATCCCAGCGGCCTACACCCACCCGCATTCCTATGTCAAAAGGTATGAAAGCAGGAAAGCCAGTAGTGGCAGCCCCAGGAGCAGGAAATCTGACCAAATTCGAGCCTCGAGCTGAGACTCAGTCTATGAAAATAGAGCTGAAGAAATCTGCAGCCGGCAGCGCTACCTCTCTTGGAGGGGGGAAGGGCTGAGGGCAGTGGCTGAGGGGGTATGTTGTGCAGATGCTACTGCTACGGTGAAAACAAACCTTCGTCCGTTCGTGCCAACTCTTTACCTGTACTAATTTAAGTTTTAATATCTTGTTTATAAAGTAATCTACTAACAGCCATGTGTCTTTCCTATTTTGTAAATCTGTTTTGATGCTGGCGAACTAACCAACAAAACTACTGTTTGCCGTGTGCTTGGTGGAGGAAGCTGGGCCTGAGGCCGGTGCCTGATGTCTGGTCCCAGTTTTGCTTCTAGAAAATGGATCCATCAACTAACCTCAGTTTCTTTATCAGTGAGATATGGGCACTGAATGACCTCCTCTCCAAAGCCTGCTCCCATATTTCTTAATGGTAAATCACATTTAATAGCCTTGTTCCACAATAATTGATTTTTCAAAAATTCTATTATGAAATAGGAGGTAGTTTAACGATTGCCATTTGCCTCTGTCAAATCCTGAATTTGCTTCTTGTGCTGGAAGAAACATCTAGTTATCACAGGGCCTGGAGCTCCAAGTTTTGCAAAAACAAAAGCCTCTGAGATGATTTCAGGAAACAATTTGAATGTGAAATAAAATGGAAATGAAATATGGAGTCCTAAAACAGAGTTGTACTTATTTGTGTGTGTCTGTGAATATGGTAGATAGAGCATTTAGTCATCTCAGAAACATTTCCAGAGTTTCATAGACAATAATTTTAGAACCATTAATGTCATACTCCTGCTCTATTCAAGTGTGCACTTGATTTAAATCCTGGAGCGATTTGAATAGAGCCACCAAATGGCCCCTTATGGCTCAATAGAGGTTGTAATGGGTAGGAAATAGCAGGAAGTAAATTCTGATATGTTAATGCCAAGAAAAAACATGACATCATACAGAGCTTAATTGTATTGAAATATTTTCCTTAGTTAACTGTGAACTTTATTTGCAAATATAAAACCAGTTCATGATTTTGTGTGTGTGTGTGTGTTGTAGAGAATGGGATTATTATTCCTGTCATTTTTACTTGTGTTTGTATCATTTTCATTAATTTTAAGCATGGTTTAATCAGCACGAAGCAGTGTGTGGATGCAAAATGCCAGGTGTCTTTGTGGGGAGACTAACCATGTTAAAGCAGACACTGCTTCATAGTCAAATAACCACAAATGAGCTCAAGGCTAATAACCTGCAGTGTAGCATATGAGGTCTTACATAGGCAGCAGATTTGTCAAGATTTTTTATTCAATGGGGTGAACTTTAAAAAAAATACAATAACTACAAAGTTACAGGTTATTTTTCCACTTTTGAATTGTGAGGACTACATATATCTGGATAGATCCTGCTCTTGATATTTGGCGGTGGGGAGTGGGGAAGATAAAAAACCCCAGATGATTGTTTTTTAGCCCTTGATTCATCATGCTTCATGATAAATAGACTCTTCTCTAAGTTCTTTTCACACCAGATTTCCTATCCCTTGCAGAACTTGGACTTAAATTACACACGATGGTGGTAGATGCCTCACAGTATTTACATTCACTTTAATCCGATCTGTTGCCTACGGCTCTTCAGTTCTCAGCATATGTATTTTAAAATGTTGAGCAACCATGAGAGACATGCCATAATAATAGGATTTCAAGGTAGAAAACCAGAGAGACTGAGAATGAAGATTTCATGAAATATGACTTTGAACAAGTTTAAATAAGAGATCTTTCCATTTTGAATACTGCCTTTTATTTTTTTTTAAAGGGAATTTCCCCCCTTTTGTAAAGAGGATACAATCCTTTTCAAAATCAAGGACATTCTATGGCATTTAGGGTATTTATTGCTACTGTACTATAACATACTGTATTTAAGCAACTGAAGGTGTCAAAAGTATGAAACACTGCATTCCTTTTGACTTTACCTGCCATTTTTCAGTGACTTTTATCATAATCTTATTGTCCCTGTTGCTGTGTTTGCTTTTACCTGCTCACATCATGCTCACGTCGTTTCTGCCTGGAAGTCCATACCATCTGCAGGGAGAGCACTCCTAAAGGCTTAGCAGTGCATGTACAGGATGTTTATACATCTGGACCCTGGAACAGAGCCACCTGCAAAGTACAACTACTAAGAAAACTTGGCAGAACAACACGTATTCACTTTTCAGAAATGATAAAGAGCAACTGCCATGGCAGTTTTCTTTGTAATTTTAGAATCAACTCTACATTTATTGGATAACTTGGTTCTAAACCACATATCAGAAATGAAATCCACTGGGGACAGGAGGTGGAGGATTAAAAGCACTCCAACTCCAGCTTCCATTTGTGAGTATAATGTTTTTAAGATGCAGTTTAATGTGCTTTTATAAGGGTGAATGGGATGAAAAGGTTAGAGTCGTTTCCCTGTCCTGGAACATGTAGTAAAATAAAAGGCGTCTCACCAGAGCTGCTGTGTATAGCTGCTGCTCAGTCCCACCCTGGGGAGCAGCGGGGGTGGGGAAGGAGTATCATTTCCACAGATTTCAATGTGATGGCGCCCCCCAGAGGACGTGCAGGGCTCCATCTTCACAGGGACAGAGGAGGCCCTGGTATTCCCTTCCTGAGAATAATTATGTGCTGACCATTTAGCATGCATGATGGTCAGCACAAACGTTTCTGTATGGGACATGGCCCTAAGGGTATTTATTATTTCTTGAAAATGACCTTCCTAAGTCACCTGCTTAAACAGAGTCATTCAGTTGCTACTGCATTTTTATCAGATTTTCATTGAGGACAAGTTAATGCATGATAGTGGGCTTGCTAGAGATTTTATTGTCTTCATTAAGGGTACGGTGTTAAGATCTCTTACTGAATATCTTCAGGAAGAGAGGGAAGAAATAGCTTTGATGTGCCATGTGGGAAGAGTATAATTTCAGGGAAATAAACATGTCCAAGAATGTAGAATGCAGAGATTGGAACTTCTCATTCCTTCATAGCTTTAGAATACTAGGGAAAGAGTGAGACTTTCCTGATTGGAAACCCCCAGGGATGTTAGATAGTAAAAGCACATTTATGTGGGAGGACAGAGGACAGAGAGAGACAGGAAGTAGCAACAAGATGGCCACAGAGATGGTTTCCCAGTAAACAGGTATGTTTGATTCCAAAATTTCCCCAACCCAGACGAAGGCTAGTGTTAACCACCTACCTCCTCCTCCAGGGTCTCCTCATTACTTAGCTCCTCAATCTCTGCTCTTTCAACTTCTCCTTTTCAGTTGTTACCTCCACACCGGATATAAATATGCTCTGGCCTCTTTTATTTTATAACAATTCTTTCTTCAGCTGTGCAGTCCTCTATAGCTACTGCCCTGTCTCCCTCCTGCCAAGTTAAGCCATTAACAGACACTCAAACTGTAATGCCTCCACTTCCATATTTTCCATTTATCCTTGAATTACTTTTTATTACTGCTCATTTGTATCTATAGTTAAAATATCAGCCAGTGGTAAAAGATAATGAAAACATTTGTTCCTTACCTTATTGTCCTTTTCCCTAAGTTGTGCCCCCTAGAGAAAATAATTTCTAACTCTTAGATGTTTCTCCAGATTACTAAATAATATACTTGTACTCTGACTTTTTATTCATCAATTTTAGATATTAATTTTTGTCTTCCCATATTGTCATGATGGTTGAGGATTTAATCCTCTCATATGTCCTGTCTCTCCCCTTTTCCCATCCTCCCAATATGATTATATCATATTGTGTTTTTTTCTAATCCTTACCCAAGGATATGTTTTCATTGATTTTTAGAGAGAGAGGGAGGGAGAGAGAGAAACAGAGAAACATTGATGAGAGAGAGAAACATTGATTGGTTGCTTCTTGTATGTGCCCCAACTGGGGAATCAAACCCACAACATAGTTATGTACCCAGACAGGGAATCAAACCTACAACCTTTTTTGGTGTATGGGACAATGCTCCAACCAACTGAGCCAACCAGCCTGGGCCACACATTTTAAAAAATAAATCACCAGTCAGCATTTGTATGTTTATATATTAATATGTTTCTGATATAAATTTAAATATTGTTTCCTGCTGAGTCAAGTAGTGTACTATGACTATTTCCTTCTTCTTATCACTTTCCCCTTTTATATGAATAATTGCTTAATTTTTCATCTGCTTGGTTTTCTATGTATCCATCTTTACTTTTTCCAAATGCTCCAATAGGTCTGCCAAACACCTACCAAACCTTGAAACACATCAGTTTCATGTTTTTCCCTGGAGGCCTTCCTAGTTCAGTCCTCTGCTTCCCTACTTACTCTGGACTGCTTGTCCTCTAGGCCTGCTGCACAGCTGTCCTGCTGTCCTTTTGCCATGTTAAACCCTCTGTTTTCTGGATTTCTTATCTTCTACTACTTCCTTTGCTTCTTTCCTTCCTTCCTTCCTTCCTTCCTTCCTTTCTTCCTTCCTTCCTTCCTTCCTTCCTTCCTTCCTTCCTTCCTTCCTTCCTTCCTTCCTTCCTTCCTTTCTTCCTTCCTTCCTTCCTTCCTCTTTCTTTCTTCTTCTTTTCTTTCTTTCTTTCTTTCTTTCTTTCTTTCTTTCTTTCTTTCTTTCTTTCTTCTCCTTCTTCTTTCCTTCTCCTTCTCCTTCTCCTTCTCCTTCTCCTTCTCCTTCTCCTTCTCCTTCTCCTTCTCCTTCTCCTTCTCCTTCTCCTTCTCCTTCTCCTTCTCCTTCTCCTTCTCCTTCTCCTTCTCCTTCTCCTTCTCCTTCTCCTTCTCCTTCTCCTTCTCCTTCTCCTTCTCCTTCTCCTTCTCCTTCTCCTTCTCCTTCTCCTTCTCCTTCTCCTTCTCCTTCTCCTTCTCCTTCTCCTTCTCCTTCTCCTTCTCCTTCTCCTTCTCCTTCTCCTTCTCCTTCTCCTTCTCCTTCTCCTTCTCCTTCTCCTCCTTCTCCTTCTCCTTCATATGAATGCCTGCCTGTCTATTTTTTGGAGTATATTTTCCAATAGTTTCTACAGAGAAAAATCCTTCAGTAACCTCTCTGGGAATAGGTCAGGAGAGGGGAGATGGAGAGTCTCATAGTTCATTGTGTCAACTTTTCCACTCCCCTGTATTCAGTCTGTGCTGCCAATTCTTTACGTAGGTCCAGAACTTCTTAGGTTGGTTTTTCATAAAATAAATTTCTAGTCTCTGGAAAGGGTGAAAACAGAATGAGGTTATGCTCTTTTTCCTCTGTGACCAAGACATCTAATCTTCTCTGGTTTTCCTTTGACCTCTCTGGGTGCTCTGCCTCAGTCTCCCTTGATGGCTCCTCATTTTATGCTTACATCTTAAGGATTGTTGTTCCCTTGTCTCTATCAAAAGCAATTTTCCTACACTACATGCTAGTCCTTGTTATCTTATGCACTCCCATGGCTTCAGCTATCACCAATATGCTGAAAACTACCAAGCCTCTATCTCCAACTCAACTTGTCTCAAAGTAGTCTCAACACCTTCTCCACCCTCTTCCAAGTCTTCTCCTCTTATTATTCTCCACATCAGCGTGGATGTCCTGATCCACCTAATGACCCAAGCTAGCAACCCGGGAGCTATTTGAGGCCCCCCTGTTGTCTTCACCCATCAAATAGACTCATTCATTAAGTCTCTCATATTCTACCCCCTAAAACCTCAAGTAGCTGAACCCACATCTCCATTTCTCCCACCACTGCCTGAGTTGCAGTTTTAATTCTCATCTGAATAGTTCTTTTTTTATGTTTTTAGCCTTTATTATGGGCTAATTGTACATTTAAAAAAATCTTTATTGTTGAGAGTATTACAGATGTCCCCCTTTTTCTCCCCCTGCCCCCCTCCAACCGATTCCTGCCCTGCCCCAGGCCTTCACCACTCTATTGTGTGTCCACAGGTAATGCATATAAATTATTTGGTTAATCTCTTCCTGACCCCGACCCCCCTTCCCTCTGAGATTCATCAGTCCTCTGAGATTCCTCAGTCTGAATTGTTCTGATTCTCTCGTAACTGGCTTCATAGTCTCCAGCCAGAAAACTCTCTGCTTCATTTTCCATTTTGTTTTCCAAAGTTCAAGTTGGTCATATCACACTTCTATTTGAAAACCCTGCAAAGATTCATCATTTCCTGTAGAATACAATGCCAACTCCTTGGTATGGCACTCCGGGCTCTTTGTGACCTAGCTCTCTACCTCAGTCTTCTGAGCATCCCTCCCTTTCCCTTGTCCGGACTCCTGCCTCCCATGCCTACAGAATGGCTTGCATAGCAGGCCAGGCACCTTCCCTAGATTTGATCAACTTGTTCCTTCTCCCTTGATTGTCCTTTCTCCTACCTTTCTTTCTGGTGGAGGTGACCTTCTATGTTCAAAGTCTCTTTTAAAAACATTGACTCCACGAGAAAGACAAACCATGCTTTCAGAGTCTGTCTTGGGGTTTAAAGCCTGTCCATTGCTGCAAAACCTGGGCACTTACTGTAGAAAAAGAAAACCAGCAGTTGAAGGGTGGCTGAAAGTTGGGGAAGAAAGAGGGGTTCTTGCTTCTTCCCTTTGTCTGCCAGGCAAGCCCGTGAGAATGATATGGAGGGTGCAGACATGCCATGTGTGAGAACACAGAGGTAACAGAGATAGTGGAATTAGTGCAGTGGTTCTCAACCTTTCTAATACCGCGACCCTTTAATACAGTTCTTCATGTTGTAGTGACCCCCAACCATAAAATTATTTTCGTTGCTACTTCATAACTGTAATTTTGCTACTGTTAATGAATCGTAATGTAAATATCTGTGTTTTCCGATGGTCTTAGGCTCTACAGCAGCGGTTCTCAACCTGTGGGTCGCGACCCACAGGTTGAGAATCGCTAGCAGGGTCGCCACTAGCAGGGTCTGTTACGAGAGTATCAGAACAATTCAATAAGCAGGATGTAGATTTAGAATAGATATCAAGTTGAATCTCCAGAAAGAATGGATTGCTGAACAGTGGACTAGATACCAGAGATTGGAGTAATACTATCTAACCTTTGGCAAATCACCTCACCTTGGTTTGGCTTAGCATTTAGTTATAATCTTTTATGATTCTGGCATTCCTTCTTATACTCATAATGTTATATGCTTCACTATTGTTTAGCAAGCAACTTAAAAGGACTCTGCCATAACACTTTTCCTAAGAATTAATGGTTAATTGCTTATCTGATAAAAGTAGTTTTGGCCTTTCTACTTATACTAACGTGTGATGGACAGAATTCCAAAGTCAAGGGCTGGTTAGAGCTGAACCAGACATTAGAGATCCAGAAGATAATTACGTCTATTATTAATGATGAAAACAAAAACAAAACAAGAAAAACTCTAAGGCTTAAAGATGTCTAACCATCTTATTAAATGATGAACCCAGGTCTTCATTTTCTCCCAGTACATTATTCATTATTTCATATGAAACTACTTCAAGTGAGCAAAGTGTATATATATATATATATATATATATATATATATATATATATAGACTAAAACATCCATACTCATTGGGCCAAAATAATATTGTCAAAGGATTTTGAGACATGGAGATATCTACATGGAAACTATGTGACAAAGTTTTCATAATAATACTTACTTTGATGAATATTGTTGTACTTATCTAAAAAGCACAATGTCCTTTTCAATTTTCACCCACAATGCTATTTTCCATGCTATTCTGTGTGACCAGTCATAGGCTTAGCTCAAACTAGGCAGTTAGCATCTGTTTCCAAAAAGGTAGAACCTGAGTATTGTGGCTCAAATATTTACCTATTTTTCCACCAGTTAATTTAGATTAAAAAAATAATTAATGTTATATGTAGAAGAACTAGTTCCAATTTGCTTGTGTCTGGGAAACAGTAATCTATGTGAGAGATAAGGATTAGCTTGCCTGAAAAAGACGTTACCAGGCATAACTGTGATTATTGGTAACTTGTGTGACCTGGGGAGATAAGGGGTGATTTGGGCTGATGATGGAGTGGGAAATGTTTTGGAAAGAAGTAAATAACTATTAGGTGGTAGAGAAACCCCAAGAGAATTTATATCATCTGGTTGAAAAGTTTCCTGAAGAAAATGACAGAACTGATTAACGGAAGTATTTTTAATTAGCTGAGCTAAATCCAAAAGAAGGAATGAGTCCAAGTCAGCAGAGGAAGTTTATGGGACTTCCTATTTAAAACAGATGTTTTATCAGAAGTGATTAATTTATGAATGCGGTCATAATAGGACTGAATGTTGAAGCAGTTTATTAAAATGAAAACCCTAAGAGTAAACAATATCTAGGCACTCCTATTTCTTAAAGGTACAGAATGCAGGTGGATAAAATACCTAGCGAACAGCAACTTCAAAGCTGGGGTTGGTACCTGGTGGGCAGGAAGAACAGCACAGCCCTAAGCTGGTGCCTTGCTCTCCAGGCAGAGCCCTTGGGGCGTAGGGACTATGGGACCTGGGAAGCAGGCCATAAGCCAGACAAACTGATGCAAAACTCAAGAGCAAATGTTTTCTGTAACCTGGTATGCAGTTTCTTGTGGATGAAGCAGCCCTCCTTTGAGGATACAAAGTCCTGCAGTAAATAGAACTTCTGCTATGTTTTTTGTCTTTGGTGTGTGAGCTTAGAGGCTCTCTATAAAAGTGATCTGGTCTCATTTACTAGAGGAGATTTTTAAAATTCAGAGCTCATGTGCTCCCTTGCAGAGAGTTTGGCAGAGCATGAACATATGCATTGCTTGGGAGGAAGACAATGACTTTCCAAGGAGTTCATCTTTCCTCCTCCACAGCCGAGGAGCTCTCCTGGGAGGAATCAGAATTCGAATTTGCTGCCAGGTTGCCCTACTCTATCACTGAAGAGATAGTCTCCCCCAAATTTCCAAATCCCATCTTGGATCTCAACATCTGGCTGGCCAGTAGTTTTGAGATACCACCCAAGGAGGATGAATAGTTAGTGAGTTCAGGAGTCAACTGTCATTAGGAATTGATAATACGTTAAACTTCCTTTCCATGGAAGGTATTTTAGTTAGTGTAATAAAAGCATGAATTCATACTTTACATCGTTTCACAATGTATCATAATAACAAATAATGTATTTAGTATGTTACCTGAAGTTCCTTAAAAAAATAAAGATAACACCTGAGAGAAACACATAGAAGAAAATGCCATTAAGTGTTTTTGGTAAACTGTTAATGTCAAACATATATAAAAATCTAATTTCTCCAAGTGTGTATGTTAACTAAAGTTTTTTTTCTTCTTACAATTAGAAAAAAAGGAAATGGTGCTATTAAATGTCTGCATATCAGAAGGCCCCAAATTTAAGTGCTTTGCTATTTTGAGTTTGTTGAAAGAGGTGGTAATTAATAATGGCCTTTGGTCTTAATCTGCCTCTACAAATTATGAATGTCAGAAAAATGGTATCCGTAAAAAATTATTATAGAATTATACTTATTACTTAGGTCACTTTAGAGGACCTAAATGACCTATTATTGGTCTTAGTCTGAGATTCAGTGAAGACAGAGTAGGAGATGGAGTAAGATTTGCACAATGACTTTGTAACTTCAATAAAATTTTTGAGACTTTTATTGTACTGAATCATAAAAAAATGAAAGAGACTTGGGAATTCTGTTTTGTTTTTTTAAAGACAAATAATGGTATTAATCCCCAAAGCATTTCTTTTTTTTTGCTGGTCACCATATGTCTCATATAGTTATTTTTTAAAAAACATTTTTATTGGCCCTAACCAGTTTGGCTCAGTGAATAGAGCATCGGCCTGCGGACTCAAGAGTCCCGGGTTCGATTCCGGTCAAGAGCATGTACCTTGGTTGCGGGCACATCCCCAGTAGGGGTTGTGCAGGAGGCAGCTGATCGATGTTTCTCTCTCATCGATGTTTCTAACTCTCTATCCCTCTCCCTTCCTCTGTAAACAATCAATAAAATATATTTAAAAACAAAACAAGACATTTTTATTGATATTTAGCAAGAAAGGAAGAGAGGGAGAGAGAAAGAGAAACATCGATGTGAGAGCAAGACATCGGCTGCTTCCTACCAGGGATTGAGCAGGAAACCTGTGCATGTGCCCTAAGCAGGAGTCAAACCAGCACCCTTTTGGTGCACAGGATGATGCACAACCAACTGAACTAACTGAGCCACACCAGTCAGGTTCCCTCAGAGAGTTTTGCTGTGTAATAAGTCATCTCAAAATTTAATGGTTTAAAACAACATTTAAAAAAAAATTTCTCTTGCCCTAGCTGGTTTGGCTCAGTGGATAGAGCGTCAGCCTGCGGACCAAAGGCTCCCAGGTTCGATTCAGGCAAGGGCACATGCCCGGGGTTGCAGGCTCGATCCCCAGTGTGGGGCACACAGGAGGCAGCCGATCAATGATTCTCTCTTATCACTGATGTTTCTCTCTCCCTCTCCCTCTCCCTTCCTCTCTGAAATCAATAAAAATATATTTAAAAAAATATTTCTCACAATTTTGTGTAGTGGCCAGGCAATTCTTATTTTAGTTTATAGGTTTGGGGAAAACATAGATGATAAGCAAAGATAGATTTAATAAATAGTATCAATTAATAGAGCCACTATCATATAGGTATTATCTCACTATCTCTGAAACAAGATAAAATATGTCTCCATTTATACAAAACAAAATAACTTGAGCTTAACTGTATTCCTTTAAAGTTTATAAACATAAGTGTTAAACTCCATATCTTATTATTAAAGTAGAATTTAAAAAACTCTATTTAGCATTGTCAGGTATTTCTGAGAGTCTTTTTAATAACACAATCTGATTAATAGCATTAGCATATATGCCATGCATAGATGACCATTTGCTAACTTAAATACAATAATAAAATGGAATGGTCCAACGGAGACATTCTTCTATGTATGGATGAACCCTTTTGCCATATGTATTTTTACCAAGTGATAATTATGAAGAGCTATTATTATTAAGGAGATTACAAAATGCTAGGATTAAGAGAAGGCAACTCTAGGAATTTAGAGATCTGCACACTCAAGGTGAGGGAAGATGGTATGATAGTAACACAAAATAGTAACTCCACAAAGGATTCTAGAGATGATCTGCAATACCCTCATTCTGTAGTGAGGAAACAAAGGCACAAGCATTCTGAATTACATCTACAATAAGAACAATTGTGGATTTCACTTTTCAAAATGTATGTTTTCTATTTTTTTTTTTTAAAGAGGAAAATGGGAAAGATGCATAATTCTATTACGGAGATTTGAGAACTATGTATTTTCACTCTTAGGAAAATTACTACAGAAATTTTGTTGTTATTGTTAATCCTCACCCAAGGATATTTTTCCATTGATTTTTAGAGAGTGGAAGGGAGAAACATCAATGTGAGAGAGACACATAGATTCGTTGCCTTCTGCACGCCCAACCAGGGCCAGGGATGGTGCCCGCAACCGAGGTACATGCTTTGATTAGAATCAAACCCGGGACCCTTCAGTCAGTGGGCCTATACTCTATCCACTGAGCCAAACCAGTTAGGGCTACAGAAATTAAAAAAAAAAAAAAAAAAAAGTGTTGAGTGGAAAATAGCATATTAATCTTAGATAGTAATTTTTAACTACATAATATTTGAATTAGTGTTTTTAGTTTTTGCCTTAAGATTTTGATACATTTTTAGGCACTGAAAAATTATAAAGCTAGAACAGTGTTCCAATGAGAAACATGAGGATGATTCTTAAAGGTTTCTGGTATAGTGAAAAAATTGTATGTATGTCTTAAAAGCTTTACAAAAACTTTATATTTACATATTATTAAATACATAAAACATTTATACATTTTATTTTATTTTGCTTTCTTACCTGCTTTATCCCAAATTTAATTGATAGGTAGAAGGAAAGAATGGAAATATCTCCCCCTAGTGGTCAGTTAATGAAAGCGCTATTTACTGCCTCTAGTGAATGTTCTTTATGACTAATTTGAGAGTCATGTGTACTCTGTAAGTTTGTTTAAATTGCACTGTTTTTAAAGAAACTAGAGAAGCAACACAAAGACAAGCAACTTCATACTCAGATTATATTAATCAGTTTATTGGGTGGTTTCTGACCAAGAATCAGAAGCCCAGGGAGAACAGTTACTGCTTTAATCTGCGCTCCTGAAGGCACTTGTTACCATGTATCTGACAGTTTTGTGGTACCATTAGTTTCCTTTCCCTTTTGCCTCTTCAGGAACTTGAATACTTAAGCTTGTACACGATTTTGTGTTTTGCTATCCTTTTTACTGTAAAATGTAAATATTTTAAGGGATATTTTGATTCTAAATATGATAAGAGAATTTCTCACCTATTTTGTGTGTGTGATTTGAAATTCAGTAAAAGAATTTCTTCTCTAAAAAAAAAAACATTTTGTTTTTGACCCACTGAACATAATTAGCACAAACCAATAGGTCTATGACATAATGCACTTTATTTAATGCTTAGATATAAATTACCCAAGTAAAAACAAAATTAAACTAGTATTTAAAATTAAAATGAAAATAATAGGTGGAAATTTTCTCACCCTCTTGATAAACCCTGATGTTATTTTCTACACTTACAACATTGCCTTATGTGACAGAGAGGTAATAGTTTTTTTCAGACAGAGGAACCATTTGAAGCTTAGTTATTTCTTTCCTATGCTCTTTATAATCTCAGCAATGACAAGACTCTCTGTCATTTTTCTCACCAATGTAGTTCCATGCCTAGCACAGTGATGTGCACGTAATTGGGCCTCAATAAACAATCCTTGAATGATAAAATGAAAAAAAAAGAGATACTTGTTCATGAAGGCATATAGATTAAGATAAAATAAAATCAATCAATAAATATAAATATCACACACCCACAATGTGGCTCATACTGTTCTAATTGCTATCTCAATCTATTTTTTATTTACTTTTATACAAATGAATTTAGATTTAAAAGCATATATGGAATCATGTAAAAAGAATCAGTCAGAGACAAAAGTAAGTTATTTGTGTTTATTAACTTCTTAAGAATAGATAATGAATATTTCTTTATTAAAATTCAAATTCAGATGCTTTAAAAAAGAAATTAAAAGTATATGAATATTGTTCAGAACAGAGTTACTTCTGGGTGAGTTACTTCTAGGAAATAGTCTGGTTTCCCACTATGGGGCTTGTATATAGTAATTACTGTCTTTGTGTTTAGTTCTTTGCTTGAGTAAAATTGATCTAATATTGTTAGAATATTAGACTTGGGTTCTGAAAAGCTTTAAGAATTTTGGAGGTAAAGCACCTACGCCAATACAAAGATGTTACCCAAGAGCAGTAAAAAAACTGCAGGAAAAGCTATTGGGCTCATGTACCTGTTTTTGTTTGTTTTGTTGTTTAACATCTATGGTCTTTTAATGAAATGATGTGGTATTGATCCTCACATAAACTATTAATTTGAGTTTCAGTGTAATTGAAAATGCTGTATTTTTCTTCTCTTTGTAGAAAGCATCATCATTCACCAGTTACGCATGAACTCCCGATGAAATGGTAAATCAAGCACATACTGGGTGTGTGTACTGCCTCTGAATCCCTGTTGAATGGATAGTATTACTACAGCTTTCCATCATCACTAAGGTCCTCCAGGCTACTGATCACTACTGAAAATAATTTTCTACTTCCAGTGAATTTTTTTGAGGATATAATGTAAAAGCTGAAAATGGCATTGCTGATAATATAAAAATAGGTTGCAAGAGCAATTTAATCTTTGTGTCAAAAGCAATTTCTCCTCCTTTTGCAAAGCTTTCAGGTCCATGGGCACATGCTATGTAATTTATTTTTATAATACACTTTGTGATGTGATTTTTTTCCCTAAAGTGTTTCCTTTTTCATAGTCTATGGCACATATAGTATATCCGTAGAATACACTGTCAGTTCTTCAAAGCATGGGTATTGGTGCATTTACAACAGTAACCTATAATCATTTTATTTGATCAATTTGTTATTTCTGAAGAAAAGAAAGTACCACATTATATATTTCCTGGGGGAAATTCAGGAAGAGGTAAAACAGAAGCAGGAGCTTCTAGAAGAGTTTTTATTATTGCTTGTACAATGCTGTGGTTCTGATCACGGTTCAACACTAACAGATAATGGTCTGGTTTAAAGTTTAATTTTAAACACTTAAAGATAGTTTTTAAAGTTGCTCTTTCTAGTGTTCTGTGCCAAAACCCTTGAATGAATTGATTTTAATATGGAACAAATGAATAAAAGGAGATGTATGAGTTTAACATGTAAGGATTATAGAAACAGCTTCAACCAGTAGTTCAACTATATTTCTGTTTGCATTATTTACTTATATGTACAGGACTTAGAATAAGGATATCAAGATAGTTCTCACAATCTACCTAAATGAAAGCCTAAAAATAAAAACTGACCTACAGAGTATCAGCATCTTTTTTAAAAACGGTAATAGAAATGCCTAGATAATTTTTTTCTTGTAGATAGAAGTTGGACAGATTTTCAGAAATCACATATAGGTTAGAGAATATATTCTTTTTTAAAAAAATATTTTTATTGATTTTAGGGAGGAAGGGAGAGGGAGAGAGAGAAACATCAGTGATGAGAGAGAATCAGTGATCTGCTGCTTCCTGCACGCCCCCTACTGGGGATCGAGCCCGCAACCCAGGCATGTGCCCTTGGCTAGAATTGAACCTGGGACCCTTCAGTCCGCAGGCCAATTGCTCTATCCACTGAGCCAAATCGACTAGGGCGAGAATATATTCTTTAAAGATAAAAAGCACATGAATTACTTAAATCTCAATGTCAGAGCTGCTGTTGAACTTAAATTTATGTGAAAATGTGCATCTAAAGTCTACTTGAAAGCCTTAATATAGGGTTTTTATTTTTAAAGACTTTGTCAATGTGGACAAGTTGTCAATAAGGTCTTTAAAAGGTAACTAAGATAAATAAATATTCGACACATCAGTTTCTGAAGGCAGGAATCATCTATCATGTAACTTTACTTAGATTAAAGAAACTATGCTCTGGGTGTCACACGGATAGCTAAAAACCACACAAATAATACTGTTGGCCCATTTCTCCAGACCACAGGCTGTACCCAGGTTTACATGCCCATAGAGGGGAGTCCAGACTGAGTCTCTGGAATAGAAAAATTGATATTGCATTTCCTCCCCTATGTAACTTTGTAAGGTATTAAGGTATACCTTGTGGAATTAGCAAATTATAGTCAATAGGTATTATATATGAAATTACTATATTTTATGTAAAATTAGTTTTGACCTTTGTAAGTAAAAGAAATGCTATAGTAGGCTTGCCCTAGCTTGAGTGATTGTGTATGTGTCACATAACCTGCAGGGTTTTGATTACTGATTAAGATAACTAGATGTATTTGTGTGAAGATTTAAGAAATTGTTGTTTTGGGTTGTGTTTTCTGCAAATGTTTCTGAATGACATTTTCAACTAGGGAAGGGTTTTATTTAGTATTGTTATATATTTTTCACTCACAATTAAGTTCCCCTTTTGCCAATATTTCTGACGGCAAAAATATTCAGATGTACCACAGATTACATTTGAAGCAATAACTTTTTCTCAACTTGTGGGAATGTTATTACACTAATTGTGAAAAGGCTAGAAGATAAGCCTTTAAATATTTCCTGACTTTAATTTAAAATGCTACAAGTAATTTATGTATATTTGGATCTAAAGTTTTATTTTTCCCGAGTTTATAATGAAGTTTGGTACTTGCAATGCTGAGTGAGGATGACGGTGTAATTGGTCATTTAGATGGATGCTGAGCTTTTCTCTGCCCATGCTATGAACACGTCCTCTGTTGAAACCCAAGTGGAATTAAAGTGACAGATGGTTAAAATTAATTTAAAAATTTTAAAACTTGTTTTGAAATAGAACACAATATTAAAAATTAACAGCAAACAGAAAACAACAAATAGTCATATCCTTAGCTCATGAATAAACAACAATATCATAGATAGTCATAGCCCAATATCCACATTCAATTGAAAAAAACTGTCCCTTATGCAAGTCTGGCAGCATCGTAGGCTACATAATTTCTCTATCTCTTATTGTAAGTGAATCTCCAATCATCAATATGAATGAAAATCAGTTTTGAATGGAATAATTCTGTTTTCTGATGTATGATTGTAATCAGCGTTTTCAGTTTAAGATACAACAAACTAATCCATTATTTTACCCTTTTTTTTTTTTTTGAGAGGAGTGTCTTCTGAGGGTATCTTCTACAAAGATTTTTTTCAAGTATTTAATAAAATATTAGGGTTTAATGAAAATATGGATAGAGTAAATATTTCAGATATTAGATACCTGTAATGCTCACAAATGTGAACAATTAAGTGTATCTTAGGGCAACCATAAAACAATTCATGGTATGGAATATCTAACTTAAGCATTAACAGAGATGCCAACAATTCTGAAATAATTCCCAGCTTCTAAAAATCAGTGGCAGAGCAAGAGTGAATGCTGTGTCAGACATTGTAATATGTTTGTGTCTTTTCTCTTTATGCTGTGGTTGAATTTTCCTGGAAATAAATAAAAAAATAGAGCAAAGGTAGGGTGTGTTCATAAATTTGATAAGCAACAATTCTAAAATTAACAAAAACGCATAATGGAAGTTTAAAAAACACAACTGGCACCTGAGGCATATATCCCCCTCTGGACCTCCAGTGCTATACCTCTGCTAAAAATACTAATTAGAAGGCAAAGAGGAAAAACAATAAAAATTATTGTAATAAATTCATAAAATTGGGAGTTCCATGGAATTAATGTTGCTTAGTGACCACTAATGTTTTATTTATCTTACTATTATGTTTTTAATACTCACCTGAGGATATGTTTATTGATTTTAGAAAAAGAGGGAGAGAGAGAGAGAGAGAAACATCTATGTGAGAAAGAAACACTGATTGGTTGCCTGTCAGTCATATGTGCCCAGACTGGGATTGAACCCACAACCTAGGTATGTGCCCTGACGGAATAGAACATGCAACCTTTTTGGTGCCAGGACGATGCTCCAACCAACAGATTCACCTGTCCAGGACAATATTTTATTTTCTTAAACTTTCAGCATTTCCTTCTTACTAAATGATGACACTACGTTTGTTACATAGGGAAAATGCTGTAGATTCATACATTTGAACAGAAATATTTCTAGGTGCCATGACATAAAACATTTTTTTTTCTGGTGGGTTATTTTTGTGTGTTTATGTTATTTGGCTAATTTTACCTTACCATTCACAGATTTTGTTAACAGTGCAAACTTATATTTATTTAATCTAGATTTTGTTTTAAAAATGTCAGTTGTTAGCTTCTTCATATGTGATCAGCTATTCTTAGAAGTCTTGCAGGTGTAATGGATTTTCAATTGCAAAAGAGTATGTTAAAAAATGTTGGAGTTACAATCTATTTTGACAGCATTCTCAATTTTTTCTTTAAGTTTTATTAAGTACATGAGAAGTTTATTTTTCACTACAGCCAAGTGAATTTATGACTATGTACTTGTCTTTTGTATGATTGTGATATCCTGCTTTCATTTCATCACAGGTTACTGAAATTTAACCAATTAAGACATTCTCTGTGTTATTTCCAAAGCCAACTTTGTTTATCAAAATCTCACCAGAGAGTGAGAAAAATAATAATTGTGATATAAAAGTATTGTGCAATATTCTTCTTTGAGTTGGAACATAATATTATATAATTAAAATCATTTAAAATGAGTATTCCACCTTATTTTAAATTATTTGCTTTAAAATAGTTTTCACTTCTGCATTTCATATTTTGTTAAAAATTTGGTACTTTTCACTGTGAATAAGCAGAAGCAGTACAGCCGACCAGCTAAAATCAGAGATGCTTTTCCTCTGAGTTACATTATAGTTTGATTCTTTAACAAGATAAAAACTGCAAGACACCAAGAGATGGAAACTGGCTATGGGTTCCCTTCACCCTTTTATCCTCACCAAAGGCATCCTATATAATAAAAGGCTAATATGCAAATTGACTGAATGGTGGAACGACTGGTTGCTATGATGTGCACTGACCACCAGGGGGCAGACACTCAATGCAGGAGCTGCCCCCTGGTGGTTAGTGCGCTCCCACAGGCTGGTGAGTGCAGCGGCGGTGGTGGGACCCTCTCTTGCCTCTGTGGCAGCGCTAAGGATGTCTGACTGCGGGCCTACGCCATCAGTTGGACATCCCCCGAGGGCTCCCAGACTGTGAGAAGGTGCAGGCTGGGCTGAGGGACCCCCCCTCCAAGTGCATGAATTTTATGCACCAGGCCTCTAGTTGTCAATAAACATTCAAATAATATTTTACCACTTTCTAAGGGTAGATTACTTAGTAGAGCAAACACTCCTGAGGTTTTGTCAGCAGTCTACAGCCCCGCTTCTACAGGAGCAGTTGGGTAAGGGTTTTAGCAAAGTGGGATGAGGGTGATGGTGGGGTTGTGCTCTGACCTTTTTATCAGCCTAGTGCCAGAGATGGTGGGCCATAGCCATAGCCAACCTAACTTATTTTTGCCTTATTTGGGACAAAGGAATAGGTTTCTCCTGTTTATTATTTAAATATACACATATCAAAAAAGCAGGCACGGAAGATGTCCAAGTGATGCTTTCCAAAGGAAAGTGCAGATGTTAGAGATCTTGCCCACAGAACAGCTCTGTGGCTTCTGTTCTTGGAGGAGTGGAGCCCTTCCGAGTGCATGGTTTAAAAACACTGGCCAAAAATAAAAATAAATAAAAGCACTGGCCAAAAGTCATTGTTTATTTCATGACTTCCTAGGAGCATGGAGTCTCAAGCTTTCCACCAGATTTGTTCAAATGGATTTGTCCCCTTTGAGCCTTGGGCTAGAGTCACCTTTAACGAGCAACAGATTTTTTTCTTAGGGTAGAGACTGCAGTTGCTTCCCTGAGCCCCATGCTTGCTGGCAACAGGCAACATTGCACCATACTTTATTTTTTTCTGGACTGTCCTTAAAATCCTTTGAAATTTGTATTTAATGCATCCCATGGCACCTATGAAGGATTTCAAACACTAAGGCCTCCCTTCAACAGGGCCACCCTCAGTAACTGCATGGTTCCACAGATAATGAATGTTTGGAACCCAGTTCCCTGGAGTTCACAGATGAATTTTTGAAAAGATGGTAAGTCCTCCTTTAGTTTCTCCAGGCATTATTTCCAGCATTTTCTTCAGAGCTAAGCACCTCTAACGAGAAAATCTTTCTCTGTTTCTCTTTGGGAGACCATTTATCCCATTCTGCCCTATATTGACTGGCCTTGGTGTACAAAGCTATCTCCCCAGTTCATTCTTTGTCTTCCTCGTCGTCTTCTTCTTTTTTTTTTGTTAATCCTCACAGGAGGATGTTTTTTTCATTGATTTTTGTTTTTTCTAGAGTGTGGAAGGGAGGAATGGAGATTTTTATTTTTGGCCAGTGTTTTTAAACCATGCACACGGAAGGGCTCCACTGAAGGGCTCTCCAAGAGAGATGGAGAGAGAGAGAGAGAGAGAGAGAGAGAGAGAGAGAGAGAGAGAGAGAGAGAGAGAGAGAGAGAGAGAGAGAGAAACATGGATGCGAGAGAAACACATTGATTGGTTGCCTCTCACCTGTACCCCAACCGGGACTGGGGATCAAACCTGCAACTCAGGTATGTGTCCTTGAACAGGAATCCAACCCTCAACGCTTTGGTGCGAGGGCTAACACTCTAAACCACTGAGCCACACCAGCCAGGGCTGCATGTAAGCTTCTTAAATGCAGGACTTGCATATTCCTCATAGTGAATACAAGGTACTGGATAAATGCTTGCAAAAAGCAATATGATTCCTTCTAGAGATGGGCCTTTTCCCACTCTTCTTCCAGCTGTCCTATTCCCTTTCCCCTGTTCTTCACAGACCTTTCCCGTGACCATAATCACATTCTCATTTTTGCTCTTTCTGGCTCCTAGTGCACATTTCTTTCTCCTCCTTGAGAACAAGACATATATTTAGTCAAAATGGCAGGGTGTTTTGTAGACACCTGATTATTGACTCCTAACCCCAAAGGATTGCTCCTTCAGGAGTAGTACCTCAACCAGAAGTACCTGTGCCAGATCTTCTTCACTACAAATTGTTCTGGCTGCTTATTCTTCCCTTGCAGAAACCTCTGTGCCCACTGAAGGTTTCAGATGCGGGGTGTCTGGATTAAACAAGAAATGACTCTCAATAACCACTGATTCTAAGAGAAGATATGCTCTCTGCAAAGACAAAGGGCCCTTATCTAATCGGAGTACCAGATGGCTATGCTATCTTAATAAGAAAAGTGTGTTCAGTCTTTTTCAATTCACAAAGAGATCAAGCACTGGTTCCCACATGGCACACTGGTGTACATAAGCAGTAGGACAAATAGACTGTATAAGCCATCAAACTGAATATCTATCTCCCAGAAGTGGTGAGTATCAGATATATTTGTTTCCAGGACAGCTGCTGAGATGTTGCTTGAGAAAAAAAATATGATCAGCCAGGGTATAGAGTTTTGCAAATCATCTATCTATCCTATATAATAAAGATTTAATATGCAAATGGTCGTTACACCGTGAAGTGTAACTACTGAGCGCATAATGACCAGATCACGGATAAACAGAAGGGTGGGACAGCGAGCTACAAGCGGGCGGCGGAGAGCTACAGGAGGGGGCAGGGAAGCAAACTATGAGGGAGGGGTGGGGGGGCGATGGGAGCTACAGGAGGGCGGCAGCGAGCTACTGGTGAGCTACTGGAGCACGGATTCATGCACAGGGCTACTAGTATATATATAAAAGCCTAAGTGACCAGCCGACCGGCCAACTAGCTGGTAGATATGACTCACACTAACCACCAGGGGGCAGATGCTCAATGCAAGAGTGGAAAACACAAGTATGGAAACATGGAACAGACTGATGAATCTCAGAGAGAAGGGGGGAGGGAGGAAGGGCAAGAAGAGATTAACCAAAGATCTTATATGCATACTAAAGGCCCGATGCACAGATTCGTGCACTGGTGAGGTCCCTCGGACTGGCCTGCACCCTCTCACAATCTGGGACCCCTTGGGGGATGTCGGAGAGCTGGTTTCGGCCCGATCCCTGCAGGCCAGGCCAAGGGACCCACCGGTGCATGAATCAGTGCACCAGGCCTCTAGTTAATAATAAGTGTCGTATAAGATTCTACTTTCTCTATGTCCCTTTTTGATCATATTCTCTCCTGGGTAGAGAACCACAATATCACTAAGACCTTAGGACTTACTTCCACAGGTTAATTTTTGACATCATAAAGAAGATATGGTACCTGCTCAAACCTCCCATAATCCCTTGTGCACACATCTTATAAAGCACTTATATCACTATATTTCAACTGTTTGTTTGAAAGTTGTCTCTCCCAGTAAAATGTGAGTTCATTGAGGTCAAGTTAGTTCAACAAAATTTATTAAGTATCTTTTATGTCCTAGGTAGTTTGCCAGGTGTTGGAGATAGTCTCTGATTTTGAGAAACTTATATCTAGTAGGAAAGACAGATTTTTTAGTACTATGATAAGTGCTAAGATAGCGAGCAGTTCTCACCTCAATCCGAGGGGACAAAAGAGTTCAGAGAGCAGTTCTTAGCTCAGTCCAAGGGAACAAAGGATTCTTCAAGTTGGCTACTGACCTGAATCTTGAAGGGTGAGTAGGAATTAACTAGGAAGGCAGTTTCAGTGAAGGTGGGGTTCAAGTCAGGGAGCAGTGGGTTGCTCAGTGACTAGGTTTAGGAATTGAAGACAGTGAGTACAGACTACTCTTCCCAGAAGACTCAGTGACAATAAAAATGAAGTTATGGAATAGTTTCTTGAATCCCTACCTTGTCCCTCACAATGTGTTGGTCAGAGGGAAGTCCTCTGAGGTCTTGAGTGTTTGTTGTCATAGATATTTAGTTCCATTGACTTAAAAAAAAGTGTTTTACTTCTCAAGCTCAATAAAAGTAGACTTGCACATTTAAATCCATTTTTTAAAAGTCATCGTTCAATAATATGTTGGAGTTATTTTAAAGAAATCTTTATAGGTGTTTGAAATCCAAGTGTTTTAAAAAAACAAATAATGAAATGTACTCTCTCTCCCCTGGACTGCCAATAATTTAACACTTGGAAAAATAGAAAAATGTAAGTTAAAACTATATCTAAAAATAGTCCAAACATATTATTTATCAGGAATTAACATTTTTAAAGCCTGGCTGGTGTGTTCCAGTGGTTGAGTGTCACCCCAGGAACCAAGAGATCACGGTTCAATTCCCGGTCAGGGCACATACCCAGGTTGTGGGCTGGATCCCCAGTGGGGGGTGTGCAGGAGGCAGTCAATCTATGAATCTCTCTTCACCATTGATGTTTCTCTCTCTCTTTCCCTTCCTCCCTCTCTTTAAGATTAATAAAAACATATAAAAAATAAAGATCTACTTTCCTGTATCTCTTGATGATTCTCATGGTGTAAAAAAAGTATTTCACCTCCTCTGTCCCTTCCCTTTTAAAAATATCTGCACTACTATACATGTAATAGATGTCAGTTGGCTGTCAACCAATAGATAGCAAAATCATTATTTGAAGGGAAGACCTTATTTATAATTGATGGTAACTATTGAAAAAATATGTACCATGGGATGTAACTGAGAGATTCTATATAGGTCATGAAGTCTGAGGTCTCATTAGAATTATATTCTTTCTTTTAAAGAAAGTGTGGAATTATGATAAATGAAATGTTATCTCCTTCCCAAAGCAAAGTTCTTAGGCTGTCTACTAAGGAATTTTGGTGTCATTGCTTTTTCCTCTAATGAGACTAACCATTTAAATATCTGATTTGACTTGTATTTCTGATTACTGATTGTGATTATTTATAAACTTGCAAAATCTTCCATCACAACACCAATGACAGTCTAATCAATCTCTCAGAGCCAGAACAAAGGGATTTTCTTAAATGCTTAACTGAAAAAGTTTAATAAATATATCATATAAAAATCAGGAAAAGGTTAACTTTGAAAGAAGTAATTTTTCAAAATCAGTTTGAATCAATTGCTGATGCAATAAATACAAGAAATTAAATTTATTATGTAAATTCTACATCAATCGTTTCCTAAAATCCTCTCAATTGAAAATAAATATTATTTAGTTCTCTCGACGTTCTCTAAAATAAGTTGCCATGAACAAGTAAATAGAAAAAACAAACAAAAACCAATTCAAACTATTTCTAGTCCCTAAGAATTTTCTCTGAAATTCTGGTAAAAACTATGGTACATTTCTCAGCTCTAACTTTCCTAAACATTTTTTAAGTTAAACATGTAAATAAAATGGTATAAATATGGTGAGAAGTTAAGAACTAAAGCAGCACCAGATACTCAAAGGAATCTAATAAGCAAATCTGTGTGGCTAAATAGTAAAAAGACTAGTTTCAGTTTTCTCTTCTTAATTTCTTAAGTAATTCAATAGTTATTCATTATTATTTTTTCTTCAATGTTTCTGGTTACCTAGTTCAATGTCTGGAACACAGCAATTTTATTAAAAAATATAAAGTATTATAAAACTTCCCCTCCAAAAGCTATTTATATATACCTCTTCAGATCATGGGCTTGTATCTGCTCTATTATTTCAGATTTACTTACATATTTGGGTTCAGGCATTCATTGCATACTTACTACGTTGACCTGGTAGTCAGCATTAATCAATATCATTGAGCCACATACATTTTTTATTTTTATTTTTATTTTTTAAATATATTTTATTGATTTTTTTTTACAGAGAGGAAGGGAGAGGGATAGAGAGTTAGAAATATCGATAAGAGAGAAACATCGATCAGCTGCCTCCTGCACAACCCCTACTGGGGATGTGCCCGCAACCAAGGTACATGCCCTTGACCGGAATCAAACCTGGGACCCTTCAGTCTGCAGGCCGACGCTCTGTCCACCGAGCCAAACCGGTCAGGGCAACACATACATTTTTTAAACCAGGAATCAACAAATGAATAATCATTTAAACAACATAAATGTTATCTAATATCATCAACACACACACACACACACACACACACACACACACACCACTCCTAGCAACCAGTTTGAAAATGTATATACTGTTAATCCATTGTGAGAACAACCACTCCCTTTTGTTGCCCCAGAAATGTTGAACAAAACTTTCTTTTTAAAATTATTACTTCAACAGATTAATTAAAAAACTACCTGGTAAGGACTATCATAAAACAATGTATAACCGATGAAATTCTGAGTCTCTTGAGCTAATGTGGAAGTAAAGCAGCCTGGGTAAAGCAGCGTGTTGTCATGGCAGGTACAGCAGAGGGAAAGGAACTGGAAGGATGATATGAGATCTTGAAAAGTCATTTATTTCATCCATTTGGCTCTCATTTGAAATGTAAGTTTTAGATAAGAATCTAAGAAAGCTTTCAGCTCAAAAAGTCAAAATGGAATTTCTAATAAAAAAGAGACAAGGAGTTAAATAATCTTTTCTATGGACAAACTAAAGAACAAGGAAGCAGATATATACACCATGATCACTCAGATCACTAAAACAAACAAAAACTGAGGGCAAAATGTTGACTGTACTTATACAAAATGCTAGAATTGCAAATCACATAAGGAACTATCACATTTAATGGGTGTGATGATATAGGCAGAAATGGGGAAGAAAAAAATTGCTTTATGCTTATGTATTATGACCAATATTTACTAACCAACAGAATTTAGCAAAATATAAGGAGCCCTTGGCTTCCCCATTAACTGTGATGAATGAATATTTTCCATTTGAGCCTGAGGTTGAAAGTAAATTTACATAGATCAAAACAAAATGTATAGTCCTACCTGTCACCAGTGCGAAGAATTTGAGAAATAATAGATATTATATAAGAGCAAAACCAGGCAAATTAGTTATCTTCCGTATAAATATTCAATTGGCTCACATCCTGAGACTTG
Source organism: Plecotus auritus (assembly GCF_963455305.1). Lineage (NCBI taxonomy): Eukaryota > Metazoa > Chordata > Mammalia > Chiroptera > Vespertilionidae > Plecotus > Plecotus auritus. The sequence goes on from NC_137775.1 coordinate 66,624,141, forward strand.
TAGTCATTTTGAAAATACATTTAATTGTAAATTATGAGCCCAAGTACTCCTTTCGTTTCCCTTTTCTTGAATTATCTTCCAAAAATATGACTGCAGACAAAGCCTTAAAGAAAATAAACTCTGGGTATTTGTGTTTCAGATGATGCGGCTTACTCTCTGGTCTGGATCTCAAAGATGCCAATATAATGTGGACTGTATATAATTTTTAAAAGGATTTTACAAATTTATGGTTATTGCAGACATTTGAAAAATACACAAAAAGTACAAAGAAGTAGAGAAAAAAAAATCCTCCATCCAGTCAACGGAGGTTACCATTATTTACTTTTCAATTAGGTTTTATACTATATTACCTTGGTGTCAAGATTTAGTCACGTTATACACCATGAATATTCCTGCCTGTAAATAAATACTTGGCAGTTTTAAACTGTCTACATAACATCTCATTTTGTGGTAATGCTATAATTTGTTGGCATCACGTGTAAAATAAAGAGCTACACCTTACTATAAAAGACTTCTTAAATCTGAGCAAAAGAGAAACGCGGACACAGAGAAGATAGTGAAAAATAACAAGACCATTAATAGAAAAAAAATATGTGATAATAGCTCAAGTAGAGACAATAGGATTAATCAAGTCACTTTAGGACAAAAGGGTCACCCAGCAAGCATCTCACTTCAAGTTTTTATTTGCATTTTGAATGGAGATTTATTTTCATTAGAGAAACTCGAGGTTTTATATATAAACACAAGCAAATACGCCAATCGTGTGGTCTCCTTTTAAATGCTCCGACTGCCTTCAGAGAGGGCTTGGAGATAAAATAAAACGTGTCCAGTACAGAAAGCATTTGTCAGCTGCTCCGGGAGCGCCTAGGGTGGTTCGGCCGAGCGGATCCAATCTGCGACCTCCAAGGCCCTCGCCAACACAACCAGAGCCGCAGGTAGGTGGGTGCGAACAGAACCTTCGGCGAGCGAGCGAAGACGCGTCCATGGCCGCGCGCCCCGGCCTTGGCGCCCCTGCGCCCCTGCGCCCCACCAGGGCTGCGCATGCGCTGTCGCAGCTTCCCGCTGGGGGGTGGGGGTGGGCTTTAGAACCCTCACTTTGCCGTCACAGGGCAGATGAGCACGGTGCCTCCGCCCTACCCCTCACCTTTCTATCCTCCTCCCCTTTCCCCTCCCCTAGTCCCTCAGTCCTCTCCCTCCTTCCCCTCTCCCCCGCCGTCTGGAGTCCCCAGCGAACTCCAGCTTCCGGCCAATGGCCGTCTGCGAAAGGGTGTCCCGCCTCTTCCGCTTTTACATAGGAGGTCGCAGCGGCGCCTGCGCGTCTACTGCCAGGGTCAGCAGGCCGATCCCCTGGGCGGAACACCAGCGCCCAGCGGAGCCACGCCCGGGGGGTCAATGGCGATGAGCTATAATTCGAAGGATGAAGTGGACGGTGGGCCCCCGTGCGCTCCTGGGGGCACCGCGAAGAACCGGAGGCCGGATAACACGGCCTTCAAACAGCAGCGCCTGCCGGCTTGGCAGCCCATACTTACGGCTGGCACGGTGCTCCCTACCTTCTTCATCATCGGCCTCATCTTCATCCCCATTGGCATCGGCATCTTCGTCACCTCCAACAACATCCGCGAGATCGAGGTGAGGGAGCGAGTGGCGTGGGAATGGGCGCTGCCTGGAGCGGGACCCTCCCGGCCGCCCCCCTCCGCCCTCAGCCCTCTGGAGGCGGACCCAGGTCCTCACCTCCCCACACCTTCCCTCTTCCTCAGTTTCTTGTTTCTCTCTGCGGGCTTTCCGAATTCGCAGTTTTGTCCGCGCTTCCTCTTGCGATTCACACGATTAGAGACGGAATGAACGTTTAATGCAGAGGGTGGGTCAGATGAAGAACACCCCTTTAATGCGCGGATAATGTGGCTCCGTGAGGATTTTTATTTTTTACCTCCAAAGAAAGGGAGAGAGAGAGAGGGAAAAAAAAGTTATATCTAGAGATTACTCCAGGAGAATTGACATAGTCAGAATGTCATTACCTGTGTGGGAATTATCAGAGATGAACGCTTTGGCCATTGTTGGGCAAGGACCAGAGTCAGTCATGAGGTATTGGTGATTTTCTTATCTAAAGAAGTTGTCGTATGTTACCAGGTCACAATTAGGACAAACGACCGAAGTGTGCACAGGACCTTTTATTTTGAGCAAATTGATGCTTTTAGTTGTAGGGCATGATATAGGTAAAAGGTAACCTGAAACTTCAATTCCGGTTATGCTTTTAGGCTGTGTTTATTAATAATCATGCCCTACCTTCGCCCTAGTTTTTGTTCTTTCTAGATTTTAAACTTTTTAAAAAAAAGAGTGAATGATCACAGAATAAGTCGTACACTGACTACTGAGTATTTTACTGCTATAAGTAAGACATGATAGAGAAACTTGGGGAAGCATCTTGAATTGTCAAAGCAGCAATCATAGGATATGCATCCATCTGCAGTGGTGAAGATAGGTTGATAGTAGAATGTAATACTTTGTATAGGTGTCCGGTATTAAACATCTGCTAATCTTTTTCCTTGAATATCTGAGGGTATTTTTATCTGTTTGAAGGGGCAATGCCTGGCACCAACTTCTCTTGATTTCTTTGTTCTATCAGGTTATATCATCTCCCCCCCCCTTCTATTTTATGCGTGTGATTTAATGGGGCTTTCAGAGTAATTTTATTTCAACGACAGGAATAAGCATAAAAATACCTGTTTTCAAATTTAATTTACCTTACCTCTGAAAGCAAAATCAATATATATTTTTAATTGTACAGTGTTTAATTGTACAATTAAAAATATAATTCTAGATTAATAACAGTAATAAGAATAGTATTTATAGCATAGTTTTAAAATATTTTACTAAAATTTCAGTTTATTAACTAGGAGAAAGTATCACAGTCTGTTTTTTCAGTATGCATTTTTATTTGTTTTATCATTTCTATCTCCCTAATAGTTCTTCAAATGTAGTACTTCTTGTTCTCCCAGCTACACTAGGATCAGACATATGAGTAAAGTGATGTATTGCAAGGACCATGGGCTCTGTCTGGGCTGGGGTCAGGCAGAGCTGGGTTTAAATTCCATCTTAGTCACTAACTAGCTCAGTTTCTTGGAAAACTTAATCTCTCTGAGCTTCAAGTTTCCTTATCTGTAAAATACATAAATAATGCCTATCTTTTAAAAATATGAGAATTAGAGTCAGTGTAGATAAGACTCTTGGTATTAAGTTTGTATAATAAATAGCTACTATTATTATGATTCTTAATCAGGAGATGAGAAATGGAGCCAGAGAGGTTGACATTTGGTGGTAAGCTAGAAGAATATTGTAAAATTGAGGCAGAAACCCAAACCCAGATGTCTTTTATTTCCAACCTTAAGCTTCTGCACTACATTAGGATTCTTACTGCAGTGTTAGGAGGTAAGAAGAAAATAATTTAACATTAGATATTTTATCATCTTCTTTAAACTTCTTAAGATAATAATAATGAAAGTAGCAATAATTTGCAATTTTATGTGATCGGTATTTATTATTAAACTCACCTTTTGTTAATATTTATTATTCTATGAAAATAAATATTTATTTAAAACTTTTGGGTTTTGAAATGAAATAAGGCTCTTCACCTTTACACTAAGTAGCTGGTGACATGGAAATTTCTTAAATAATTCTTATGTGTATACTTCTGATTTCAAGTGGCTTGAAGAGTCTACTGTAGCTTGGTCTAGGACACTGAAGTTAAAAGTCAAGGCATTAGAGTTGAAGTTCCACCTCTGTTAGTGACCCTAACCATGTTTTTCAGTCTCAGATTTTTTACTTGAAGAACCAAAAGATTCAGACTAGATGATTTCTAAGGTGATGTTTAATTCTAAAATTGTATGACTTCCAACTTTAATGTGATTTTTAAAAAATGCTGCATATCCAAATTGCATCACCTTTGGAACTAGAGGAAATGGAAAGTAGAACTGATTAGGAATTTTGTAACCAACACTGACATAAACTGTGGGAATAGAATCAATTTTCTTTTTTTTTAATTTGGCTGTTAAATATGTAGAAAATTGGTTCTGAATTGAGCCTGGAGTTTATTATGAGAAAAACCTAGGGAGCTTTCCCAAAACACATATGCTTGCTTCAGCCTACTCTCCACCCTTTACTAGATACTAGTTTAGTTTACAATATGCTGAGGGTTATTTAAAATAAAGGAGCAATGAAAAGTTCTTGCCAACATTTACTTTCATACTATAAGTTGTTCACACCTCTTAGCTTATTCCTCATTTTTAAAAAAATTTTAAGAACATTTGTTGTTGTGTTAGTCAAATTACTAGGCCAAAGGAGCCTTGCCAATAGTTCTTTTGTAATATAGCTTAAAGTGCTAAGATTAAAAATCCAAACTTTTTAAGTATAAAAATCAGTGGGTCTATGATTATTCCAGAAATGTTATAGCAAAAAATTTCTACTGTTGTAAAGCACATTGTACTCACCTGACAAAGATGTAAAAAAGGTGTTTTTAAATGTTAATGCTTATATTTGGCAGTATATCTCCCTCCCATCCCTATTAGGTTCAAATATCTGGTTTAGTTGGTTTTTAGACTTTCTATAATCTAATAAAATGAAAACTAAGGTTGTTAATTTTATCATTCATAGGAAAATATTTAATATCTCACTCAACACTAAGGTTTGAGTATATATATACTAGTAGCTCTCTGCGGGGCCTGGCCACTCTGTGCCCGCTGCCCAGAGGCTCTCTACCGCCCAGAGGCCCATCTGCTGCTGGGCGAAGAACGCTTGCCTCGTTGCCTTGGCGATGAAGCAAGCATTCCACCAGGCTGCTCACGCTGCCCGCTCTCAGCGGCCACCCACCAGACTCCAGCGGGGCTGAGAGGACTGGGCGCTTCCATCTTGTGGCTATGGGTGCTGCCATCTTTGTGAGGGAGTGATGGTTAATTTGCATATTATCCTTTTATTAGATAGGATATTTTATTGATCCTCACCTGAGGATATTTTTTTCATTGATTTTTAGAGAGAGTGGAAGAGAGAGAGATATATACATCTATTGATTGCCTCCCGCATGCATCCCAACTGGGGCTGGGATTGAACCCAAGACCCTTTGTTGCTCAGGGCCCACACTCTAACCACTGAGCACACCAGCTAGGGCCTAAGGTTTCCTATCTTCATGCGTTATTAGCAGCAATGAATAAATATTTCCTTTAATTTGGCAATTGTAGGAGTCAGGCACATTTTTCTACCTCAAAGATAATGTGTTTCTAGTATAAGGCTCTTGTTGGTGAGGCTGAGATAGTAATTGAATAGAGTTAACTTGAAAAAAATAGTGAGGTATTCTGAACTTTTACAAAGGCATTTGTCAATGTGAAGTTATATAGTTTAATGGTTAGAATTGGATGAGGACATTATTCAGAGTAATATTCAGAGTAAATTAAAAAACTAAACATTAACTTTAATGTACCATGTATTGCCAAAAATGTTCACAATACATTTTCATCAAATTGTAGTGGATTAGCACCCCCCGCCCCCAGGGTTGATAGAAAACTCCAAATCTTGTTTTTGTCACTTTATATTTAATCCTATTTATTTTATTTCCCTTGTTTTTGATAAAAATACAGTTTTATTTATTGTTTTTACTCCTATGCAACTTGGATTCTTAGATTCCAAAATTTTTAAGAGGATTAAATTTCTTTTCTGCATTGAGTAGATAGAAGTTGCTTTGTAGATTGCTAAACAATAAGCACTTTATGATAAGAAGTTTAAAGATTTTAATATTCACATGACTTGCTGTTGCTTAGAAGCCGACTCTTGGAAATTAAGAGGTTTGGGATTAGTGTTTTTAATTTGTTACTCAAGTAACTTTAGTACTTAGATCAAGGCATGACAAAGTAAATATGGCCAGCCAGACCGGTTTGTAAGGCCCAGGAACTGAGAATGGTTTTACAGAGGAACATTTACCATTGATTTGATGATAGAGAACTTTAAGTTTGAACACCCAATTATGTGAAATGTTTCCTCCCACCCCCAAATAATTCCATTCTTAATAATAGACTTGTGTTACCAGAAAATTATACACAATTGTTATTATATTTTGAATGTCATCAAAAAAATTAGTACAAATTTGTTTGCTCTTTTGGTATAGAAGAGTCTATATAATATCTTTGGCCTTGCCTCTTGCTTTGCAAAGCCTGAAATACTTTCTGGCCCTTTACAAATAATACTTTCCTGCCCTTAACTTCAAGTTTTAAAGAAACATAGAGACCAATTTAGCATTTGTTACAAAAATATCAGTATTTAATTATACTTTCTAATCCTCAATAATCTTTTAGTTAGGTATAATGATCCCTGACAATTGCTTGTGTTCTTCCTTCTTTGTACAAATTTAAATACCTTAGCTAAATTTACCATTAATCTTGGCTCAGGTAATAGCCTTCTTCATTTCGTTGTCACAGTCAGATAAAGTTTAAGCAACTAGAGAAAATTGCTTTTGAAAGTTTTACTTAGGTTACCTTTTGTATTCAGTAGAGTCTCTAGAAAGGAACCCCGACAAATTCCTGAGTGTTTACTGTTAAGTTCAAAGGGTCACTTAAAATGCCATTTTTAACGTAATCTAATTCACACATTACTTGCCTTGTCAGTCACCGGTGACTGACACTGTACTTTCTGTCCGGAAGACAAAACAGGCTGGGCGCTTAACGTGTTAATACTTAAAATGATTTACCTTATTACTCAGCATTTTGTTGAGTGATCTGTTTAGAACTTTTATTGATTTTCTTTAAGACAGATTGACATTCAAAACTGGAAGTTTTCCACTCCTTGGACTGTGTGAAAATTGCATGTCCTTCAAATTCCTCCTTTCCCACTGCATTACATTCAATCTGTTCATAGGAATAGGTTAGGAGTAGGATGTATTTTTAGGATTACCAAGAAGAGATGCCAGTTTGATTTAGGGGAACAATCACAATGGTAGCAAAACAAATCTGAGAAATATGATAACTCTTAAATTAATCTATCTACATCTGTTGTTCTGTTTTGCCTCTGGTTCTTTATGTTTTGTATTTAAGCTGATGGGCAGGTTTCCAACTTATTGTAATCTGCACTGTACCATGTATGCTTTTGACATTTAATAAGTAAGAGAACTGTAGTTCCTCTCCCACTTGGTAGCCTCTTTCTTTCTCGGATAAGTTATGAACTATTATCTATAGTATAAACTATTTTTTCTCCCTATCTTTATTGAGGTATAATTGACAAATTGTATATATTTAATATGTTTATTGTGATGGTTTGATATAAAAATATCGAAATCTCCTTAGTCAAGCTAATGAACATATTCATCACCTTCCATAGTTGCCTTTTGTGTGTTTGTGTGTGTGTGTGTGTGTGTGTGTGTGTGTGGTGAAAACACTTAAGTTCTACTCTCTTGTCATAAAGACAAGAAATAATAAGTGTTGGTGAGAGTGTTGAGAAAAGGGCACCCTTGTAGAATGTAAATTGGTACAGCCATTGCGGAAAACAGTATGGAAGTTCCTAAAAAAATTAAAAACTAAAACTACCATATGATCCAGAAATCCAAAGGAAAGAAAACCTTTGGATTTTATATACTACTAGAGGCCTGGTGCACGAATTTGTGTATGGGTGGGGTCCCTTGGCCTGACCGGCGATCGGGGCCAATCAGGGTTGGCCATCGGGGGGAGGGACTTCGGGAGGTTGGCCGGCTGTGGGAGGTTGGCTGTGGAAGCACACTGACCACCAGGGGGCAGCTCCTGCATTGAGCATCTGCCCCCTGGTGGTCAGTGAATGTCATAGCGATTCGTCAACCAGTCATTCGGCCAGCCGATTGTAATGGTTGCTTAGGCTTTTATATATTAAGATGTATATATCCAAAGGGAGGGAAAACTTTGTTTTTACACCCAACAGATTATATTACAACCTGGATATTAGGTTAGGTTAGGCTACCCTTGAATTTTAGCTTTGTGGGTCTTCAAATTGAACAATTACGCCTGAAATATTTGTATAATTTTCTGACACTGGTAAAATGTCATTTTTTCCCATTCTTTAGAATCATGGTAAAAGCCAATATGTGTTGTTTGGTATATGAAAAGCAAATCAGGTATAGGACTTTGATGTTAAGGCTTTTAAAAAGTTATAGAAGGAATATTCTCTCTTATTTTCTTCAACCTGTCTTTTTCCTTCTTTGTTCAGCATATAAATGCATTCTAATTTCTTCTCTTAAAAAATGGCCCTGGCTAGTGTGGCCCAATTGGTTAGGCGTCATGTCATGCACTGAAAGGTTTCTGGTTCTCTCTCCCTTTTCCTACCTCTCTAAAAATCAATAAAAAAGGAGAAAATATCCTATCTTGATTCAATTTAATACTGAAAGTTTAATAATGACCAATATTATTTGAGTGTTTGGTCTGCTAAGAATTTTACATGTCATTTGATACAGGGACACTTATAAGGGTAATGTTGCTATTCTTTGCATTTTATTTTTAGAGGTTGGATGTTGAATCTGAGAATAAGTCATTTGCTTAGTCACACAGCTGTGATTCAAATCCTAGCACTCTGACCTCTTGTTTTGTTTCCTCTAGGTGCTGGTCTATATTCTCTTTTTTTCACAATCTCTTTTGAAAAGAAAGATGTGCACACTTATTGATAACTAGAGGTCCAGTGCATGAAATTCGATGAGGGCCTATTGGGGATTCCCTTTCCCCGGCTGCCGGCAGCTGGCCCTGCCGCTGCCACTGCTTGCCATCTGTGTGGCACTGGCCCCTCCTCCCCTACCACTGGTCACCTCCCTCTGCGGGCAACAGGTGTGGGGTGCGATCGCTTGGCTGGCCTGGGCCTCCCTCTGCGGGCCAATTGCTGGCTGGCCCCGCACACTTGGGCCTCCTTCGTTGGGATGATCACAGAGCTCCCCCCTCCCCCAATCGATCACCCCACTGGCCAGTGGCCTGGGCCTCCCTCATTGGGGCAATTGATTGCGGAGCCCCCCCATCTATCGCCCTGTAGAGGGTGGCCTGGGCCTTCCTCTGTGGGGCAATTGTGGGGTGATGGCGGGGCCCCCCGACCCATCGCATCGCACCTTCCTTGGCTGGCCTGGCACCAGTGCATGTCATAGGTGGTCATCTGGATGGTCATACTGCTGTTCGGTTGTTCAGTCAATTTGCATATTACACTTTTATTATTATAGATGTCCATTCCCATCTCCCATTAACTCATTCCTTAATCCAGTGGTCGGCAAACCACGGCTTGCGAGCTGCGGTTTGCCGCTCTGTTGACTAATGAGTTTGCCGACCACTGCCTTAATCCACTGTATCTGAAATATGTTAGATGGTGAAAAGTGCTGTGAAGAAAAATGAAGGGAATACGAATGGTTGAAGGATAGTTGACAATTTTGAGTAGTCAAGGAATGCCTCAGTAAAGTGGTATTTGTGTAAAGGTCTAAAAAGAGATGAGGGAATGAGCCATATTGATATCTGAGAGAAGAATGTTTCAGACAGAAGAAATAAGAGCAAAGGTACTTAGTAGGATGTTTGAGGAACAACAAAGAAGTCATTGTGGCTGGAGCAGAATGAAAAGTAAGGGAGGATAGTAGAAGATGAGACTAGAGTGGTAAAGTAGTGGGGTGCACATCACATGGGTCATTATAGGGATTTTGGCTTCTACAGGTAGTGTAATGCGAAGCAACTGAGAAGTTTCACACAGGTAGGTGACATGATCTTACTACTTAAGATTCAAAGAGTCACCCTGTTAATGATATGGAGAATATTATCTGGGGAATAAGTAGAAGCAGGGAAACCAGTTAAGGAGCTATTAATAATAATTCAAGTAGAATAAAGATAACTAAGATATTTTGGTCTGCATTGGAAAGATAGAGTTGTAGTTTATCAACTGTAGAAAAAGTTTTGGTGTGATAGTAGGGGGCTAGGGAGTGAGGAGCTGAATAAAGAGGGTTTTTTTTGGTTTGATTTTTGACTTGCTACGATGAGAAGCCTTTTAGATAACCAGGTTGGAAATAATGAGTAGGCAATTGAATACATGAGTCTAGAGCAGGGGTGGGCAAACTTTTTGACTCGAGGGCCACAATGGGTTCTTAAACTGGACCGGAGGGCCAGAACAAAAGCATGGATGGAGTGTTTGTGTGAACTAATATAAATTCAAAGTAAAGGAGCGGAGGGGAGAGCAAGAGAACCCTCTGCTCTTTCGGCTCCGCGGGTCGGATACAACAGCCGAATGGGCCGGATCCGGCCCGTGGGCCGTAGTTTGCCCACGGCTGGTCTAGAGTTTAGGGGGAAGGTTGAGACTGGGGTTACACATTTGAGGGCAAATCAGCATAGATATATAAAGACACTAGAGGCCTGGTGCACGAAATTCATGCAGGGGGGTTGTCCCTCAGCCCAGCCTGCACCCTCTCCAATCTGGGACCCCTCGAGGGATGTCCAACTGCCTGTTTACTGGGATCCGTCCTAAACGGGCAGTCGGACATCCCTCTCACAATCCAGGACTGCTGGCTCCCAACTGCTCACCTGCTTGCCTTCCTGATTGCCCCTAACCGCTTCTGCCTGCCAGCCTGATCACCCCCTAACCCAGGGGTGGGCAAACTTTTTGACTCGAGGGCCACAATGGGTTCTTAAACTGGACCGGAGGGCTGGAACAAAAGCATGGATGGAGTGTTTGTGTGAACTAATATAAATTCAAAGTAAAGGAGCTGAGGGGAGAGCAAGAGAACCCTCCGCTCTTTCGGCTCCACGGGCCGGATAGAACAGCCGAACAGGCCGGATCCAGCCCACGGCTGCCCTAACCACTCCCCTGCCAGCCTGATTGATGCCTAACTGCTCCCCTGCCAGCCTGTTTGCCCCTAACTGCCTTCCCCTGCAGGCCTGGTCACCCCTAACTGCTCTCCCCTGCAGGCTTGATTTCCCCCAACTGCCCTCCCTTGCAGGCCTGGTTCCTCCCAACTTCTCTCCCCTGCTGGCCATCTTGTGCTGGCCATCTTGTGTCCACATGGGGGCAGCCATCTTGTGTGTTGGAGTGATGGTCAATCTGCATATTACTTTTATTAGATAGGATAGAGGCCTGCTGCACGGGTAGGGGCCAGCTAGTTTGCCCTGAAGGGTGTCCCGGATCAGGGTGGGGGTTCCCTTGGGGCGTGGGGTGGTCTGGGTGAGGGGCCTGTGGTGGTTTGCAGGCTGGCCACGCCCCCTGGCGACCCAAGCAGAGGCCCTGGGATCTGGGATTTATTTATCTTCTACAATTGAAACTTTGTATCCTGGAGTGGAGCCAAGCCTTCTGCTCGTTCTGTGGCAGCAGCCATTTATGTTGGCATTTATGCATCTTCTATAATTGAAACTTTGTAGCCTTAAGTGGAGGCCAAAGCAGGCCAGGGCTGCAGAACCTTGGCTTCCTCCATCGCCGCTGGCAACCCTAGCCTCCTGTTCTCTCCAACTCCGTGGTGCCGCCATTTCTGTTGGAATTTATTTATCTTATATAATTGAAACTTTGTAGCATTGAGTGGAGGCCTGGGCCAGCAAGGGCAGGCGGAAAGCTTGGCTTCCTCCATTGCCAGGGAAACCCAAGCCTCCCTCCTACTCTCTGTGGCTGCAACCATCTTGGTTGGGTTTATTTGCATATTCCCTCCTGATTGGCTGGTGGGTGTGGCTGGTGGGCATGGCTTGTGGGAGTAGCAAAGTGATGGTTAATTGGCATATTACTCTTTTATTAGATAGGATAAGATGGAATGAGATCAGGAGAGTGATTATAGGTCAAAGAAAAGAGAACATACAGCTCTGAGTCACTCTGTTGAAGAGGTTAGGGAGATAAGGAGGAACTAGCCAAGGAAACTGAAAAGCAGCAGCCAAGGAAGTAGGGGAAAAGCAGAAAGTAGTGTCCAGGAAATCTGTTTCAAGGAAGAGTGTGTGAACAAACATGCCTAATGCTGCTGATGATAGTTATCCTATCTAATAAAAGAGTAATATGCAAATTAACCATCACTCCACTACACCCACCAGCCAATCAGGAACGAATATGCAAATAAACCCAACCAAGATGGCTACGGCCACAGAGAGCAGGAGGGAGGCTTGGGTTTTCCTGGCAATGGAGGAAGCCAAGCTTTCTGCCTACCCTTGCCGGCCTAGGCCTCCACTCAAGGCTACAAAGTTTCAATGATAGAATATACATAAACCCAAACAGAAATGGTGGCAGCCACGGAGCTGGAAAGAGCAGGAGGCTAGGGTTGCCCCTGGCGATGGAGGAAGCCAAGCTTTCCGCACACCCAGGCCGGCCCAGGCCTCGCTTAAGGCTACAAAGTTTCAATTATAGAAGATACATAAATCCCAATAGAAATGGCTGCCGCCACGGAGCAAGTAGAAGGCTTGGCTTTGCTCCAGGCTACGAAGTTTCAATTGTAGAAGATAAATAAATCCCAGATACCAGGGCCTCCACTTGGGTTGCCAGAGGGTGTGGCCGGCCTGCAAACCACCACAGGCCCCTTGCCCAGGCAGCCCCACGCCCCAAGGGAAACCCCACCCTGATCAGGGACACCCTTCAGGTCAAACCAGCTGGCCCCCACCCATGCACCAGGCCTCTATCCTAATAAAAGAGTAATATGCAGATTGACCATCACTCCAACACACAAGATGGCTGCCCCCATGTGGTCAAAGATCCTGCCCCCATGTGGACACAAGATGGCCAATACAAGATGGCCAGCAAGGGAGGGCAGTTGGGGGCGATCAAGCCTGCAGGGAGGGCAGTTAGGAGTGACCAGGCCTGCAGGGGAGGGCAGGTTGGGGAAAACAGGCTCACAGGGGAGCAGTTAGGCATCAATTAGGCTGGCAGGGGAGTGGTTAGGGGGTGATCAGGCTGGCAGGCAGGCGAGCAGTTGGGAGCCAGCAGTCCTGGATTGTGATAGGGATGTCTGACTGCCCATTTAGGCCCGAACCCACCGGGATCGGGCTTAAACGGGCAGTCTGACATCCCTTGAGGGGTCCCAGATTGGAGTGGGTGCAGGCTGGGCTGAGGGACAACCTCCCCTACCCCCCCACCCCCGTGCATGAATTTCGTGCACCGGGCCTCTAGTATATATATAAACAGAAGACTGAGAGCTGACCTTTGAGTTAGCAACATGAAGATTAGTGGTAACCTGTCTTACAGTGAATGGTATTACCATCTATGTGGTTTTTCAAGCTAGAAACCCTGGAAATCAACTTAAATTGGTTTGTCTTCGTCGCATCTCTAGGCATTAAGTTCGTGAATTCTTTCTTTATATATTTCTTTAATCTGTCTCTTTCCCATTCCCTCTGCCCTTTTCTAAGTTTATGTTCACAGCATTTCTCACGTGGATTATTGCAGTAGCATTTTGTTTTCTTTGCTTCTAATCTGGCATTTTCTTAAGTCTTTCTGCACTTTACTGCCAGAGTAATCTTTTAAACATTTTTTTAAAAATTGATTTTAGACAGAGAAAAACATCAATGTGAGAGAGAAACACTGATCTGTTGCCTCCAGCATGCACCCCCCCCCCAGGCATCGAATTGGGATCAAACCTGACCAGGAATTGAACCCAGCACCTTTTGGTGTAAGGTAGGCATGTCAAACTCAAAGGCTAACACAGGCCCTGACCAGTTTGGCTCAGTGGATAGAGCAGCCGTGGGCAAACTACGGCCCACGGGCCGGATCCGGCCCATTCGGCTGTTGTATCCGGCCCGCGGAGCTGAAAGAGCGGAGGGTTCTCTTGCTCTCCCCTCCGCTCCTTTACTTTGAATTTATATTAGTTCACACAAACACTCCATCCATGCTTTTGTTCCGGCCCTCCGGTCCAGTTTAAGAACCCATTGTGGCTCTCGAGTCAAAAAGTTTGCCCACCCCTGGGATAGAGCGTTGGCCTGCGGACTGAAAGGTCCCAGGTTCGATTCGGTCAAGGGCATGTACCTTGGTTGCGGGCACATCCCCAGTGAGTGGTGGGTGTGCAGGAGGCAGCTGATCGATGTTTCTCTCTCATCCATGTTTCTGACTCTATCCCTCTCCCTTCCTCTCTGTAAAAAAATCAATAAAATATATTAAAAAAAAAAAAAAGGCTAACACAGGCCAAATAAACAAGGTTTAAGTTTATGTGGGCGCACAAAAACAAAAGCTTCAATTTTCATAGAAATGTAGGTTTATTTCAATAGAGACATGCTGAATACAAAGGGCTGAAATAAATGAATAATCGTTAACATAAAAAATAGGATATTTTAATAAAAATTAATATTTTTTCTTAGACATTAACTTACCAGACACTGAATAGCTATACAAATTAATAAGCATAACGCAAGTAAACCTATTTTTCTTGTTCTCCAAAAGCGAAATATTTACTGTTGCACAAACCAAACAAATAAGTCTAAGACTAATGACATGGCAATCGGCTGCTAAAATATTCGCTGCTAGTATTAGTGGAGAGAAATGGTGCGCTTTCGTGTTAGGTGGGTAAGGAAAATGAATGCAACATGATAAATTAAGTTACGAAATTTTTATTAAAATGTTTTTTACATACCGTTATATTGGCTGGGCTGCAAAAATATTCGTTGTGGGTTGCATATGGCCCATGGGCTGTGAGTTTGACATGCTTAGTGTAAGGGATGATGCTCCAACCCAACTGGGCCACACCGACCAGGGCCAAAGTGATCTTTTCAAAAGGCTAGTTGGAATATTTCATTCTCTTGATTAAAAATTTTCTTGTGGCTTCCTCTAGCATTCAGGATAATGTTTTAGATCCTTAATGTAAAATATAATTTTCTTCATGATAGGCTACTTTCTACTTCTCTAGCCTCATACACCATTCCTCTACCCTTTGCTCTAGCAGTAGCAAACTGTTTTAGTTTCTGGAATGTGTTATGCTGCTAGATCTACCTGAAATGTCCTCCCTTTTCTTATTCTACCATGTTTTTTCAAGTTTCATTCCTGTCAACACTATAGAAAGTTTTCTCTGATTTCTCCCTTGATCCATATGCTTATTTCAGGTTCTGGAAGTACTAGCTTATGACCTGTCATAGCATTATCAAATTATATTCTGTAACCCTAGCTGGTTTGGCTCAGTGCATAGATCACCAGCCTATGGACTGAAGGGTCCCAGGTTCGATTCTGATCATAGGACACATACTTCAGTTGCAGGCTTGATCCCTGGCCCTGGTTGGGGCTCGTGGGAGGCAACCAATCAATGTCTCTCTCTCACATCGAAGTTTCTCTCTTTCTGTCTCTCCTCTCCCTTCTCCTCTTTCTAAAAACCAATGGAAAAATATCCTCAGGTGAAAAAAAAAAAGTAGTCCTAAAAAAAATTATATTCTGTAATTATTGATTAACATGACTTTCTATTCCACTAGTCTCTAAAGTCTTTTGTGGTACAAATAATACATTTTTCTATTATGTATTCCCATCCTATATGTAGCACAATGCTTGGCATCTAATAGGAACTAAGGTGTTTGAATGAATAGAATAATAATGAAGTTCAATTGTTATAATCAAATTTTAAAACAATATATTGAGAGTTTATTAATCACCTGAATAGTATTATGGGTTTGAAGGAGTTATTGAAATTAGCCAAGGCAAATGTTATATACTACAAGATCAAACTTATATAAACAGTGATATCCGTCTGTATCTAAAGGCAAAACAGATTTAATAAACAGGTTGATGGGCAAATGTTGCAGCAAAAGGAAGGGTTACATGATTTTTAAAATGGCATGAAATACTGCACCCTCCCCCAATTTTTTGGAAGCTTATTTTAGAAGGAAGTAATGTTGTATCCTTATTGGTTCTGAAAAATTGGAAACCGTGGACCAACCATCAATTATATAGATTTGTAGTTTAATTTCTAAAATAAATTAAAATGTAAGAATGGTTATGTAATATTATAGCATCTAATAACATTGTTATCAGTATACTGAGTAAGTTGGCTGTTGTTCAGAGCTCTCAGGTCTCACATTATGTGTGGTAATATTCAGTTATGAAAAATTTTAGAAATTTTTACTTGTGTTTTAAAAAGATATAGTGTGTGTGTTTTTTTACCTTTTAAAAAACTGGCATGAGGTCTCAAAGTTTTATCTGTAGTGGAAGCAATGAGAGTCAAATTCAAAGATGCTAAGTATATTACTAAGGAGGAATTGGTAAAACTTGGGGACTGCAACATTAAGCCAAATATGAAGCCAGGATGTTGAGCTAGGATGCTTGGGACAATGGTGGTACCATTTACAGGTTTCAAAAGATCACAGTTGGGTGTGAGATTAAGGGATTCAAGGAACCATCATTATTGATTTTTTTTTAAGTCAAGTTTTTAGTGAAGCATAACCAAAAAGATTGACAAATCATGTATGCATGGCTTAATTTTCAGAAGATCACCATGATTTGAAATAGAGTTTCAGTTGGGAAGGAAGAAGTGCAACCAAGTAAATATACCTAGAAATATAAAAATGGGGCTGAGAGGTAAAGATAAGACCAGTGACAATGTAGAGAGGGTAGTGTAATGGATGACATGTGATACGAGGCAGCATGAGGCTATCGTCAGAAAGTAGCACTAGGTAAAAGGCACTAATATTTGAACATCATTTATATGACTATACAAATACAATGTTTTTTAATAGAAAAGACCATTGCCTCAAAATAGAAAGCCCTTTATGCATATTAATTGCTTATCAACTCTTTGAGCCACCTATCATATAAGATGGAGCACAATTAGGAAAGCCCCCCCTTTTTTTTTTAATATATTTTATTGATATTTTACAGAGAGGAAGGGAGAGGGATAGAGAGCTAGAAACATCGATGAGAGAGAAACATCGATCAGCTGCCTCCTGCACACCTCCCACTGGGGATGTGCCCGCAACCAAGGTACATGCCCTTGACCAGAATCGAACCTGGGACCCTTCAGTCCGCAGGCCGACGCTCTATCCACTGAGCCAAACCGGTTTCGGCTGTCCTAGGCAGTTTTTATAACTGATATCTTAATGAGAATTTTAAGGGGTAAATTAAAACTTCATGTTAGAATTTGTTTTGTTTGTTTGTAGAAATGAGTTAAATGTTATATATTAAAACTTTGTATATGAAAATTTGTATTATGTAATTCTATTTCAAACTCTAAAATTTAAGATGGTCCTGGGATAACATCTATTTAGGACAAAGTTGTTATTTTTAATCTATATTTTAGATGAAAAATAAGATTTGGTAGTATTGTTTAAAATATCAGCATATTAACAATTGGTGCCAATTTTATTTTAAAATATATTGTTTTTTAAATTGACTTCCATATTCCTAAATTATTGTATAATGTTAATATAATATAATATTAAAAATTATGGGAAGCAAGAGTGCAGTCTGATGGAAAGAACAGCAACTTTGGAGCTGGACAGGATACGATTCTATCATGTGATGTATTGAATTGTATCTCTCTCCCTCCCCCAAAAGATATGTTGAAATCCTAATTTCTAGTTCCTGTGAAAGTGATTTTATTTGGCAGTAGAGTCATTGCAGATGTAGTCAAGTTAAGTTAAGGTAATTTGTGTGGGCTCCTAACCAATATGACTGGTGTTTTTATAAGATGATACTGACACTCATAGAGGGAAGATGATGTGAAGACAGACATCATGTAATGACAAAGGCAGAGGTGGAGCAGTGCAGCTGCAAGCCAAGGAATGCCAAGGAAGCTAGGAAGAGGCAAGGAAGGATTCTGCCAAGAGCCACAGAGGGAGTGTAGCCATGCTGACACTTTGAATTCAGACTTTTAGCATCCAACCATGAGATAATAAATTTCTCTTGTTCTAAGACATCCAGTCTGTGGTCATTTGTTAAGGAAACTCTAGGAAATGGATATAGTCATATACTAGGTGTTTGGTTTTTGGGTCCTTTAACCTCTGAATCTCAATTTCCTTTATGTAACCCATTAAGAACAGTTCTAGCATGGAGTAGACATTGTAAGCTTTGCTATTGCTGTTCATTCTTCAAAGATAATTTACATTTATAATTGTAAAATTGAGGCTTACCATAGAATTAGGAGTAAAAACCTTGTCTATGCTTCCCATTCACAGTCTCTAACTTACATAAGCATACAACAGATTTCATATGACCCATAGAATTTTACTAGATGATAAAGGATTACATTTGTTTTGTACCTGTAAATTTAGAATTTAGTGTTGATTTTTTCAAACTAATTTTCAAAAATAAAATAACCCAGAGTGACTCAGTTTTAAAAAATTCATTCAACTGCTAAGTTTTAAGAGGGTCTAAATAATTTAAATATGGATGTTTATTTCCTCCACCCCCTTTATCTGATGAGTATTTTTGAGGAGAAGTTTTTTACATTGATGTATTACCTATTTAATAAAAAGGAAGCATTTAAAATACTTTTTAAAATGTTGTGCTGTCTCATTGTGCCCCTCTTACATACATTTCCTCTGACTCTCATAATCCATATTCACCTTCTTTCCTATGAGGGCCTGAGTTATACAAATGACTTGTTTTACAATTACAGTAACCTCTGTGGAAAACTTAGTGCTATCCCTTATTTTTGAGCCATGGGTAGGAAGCAATGTAACTTGCATTACTTCCTCTGAAGCAAGAATGTGGACAATTGCTCAGCCTCTACAGACTTCTTTTTTTTGCTTGCTGCTGTGGTATCACACCATTGGCACTGATATGACTCATAAAACTGAAGAATCTGCTCTAGTCACCTAGAACAGGGGTAATGCCATGCCCATCCTATCCCCTAGCTGATGTCTGCCGTACCTAATGTCAATTGAATGAATTTCCTTGTTGCTACTAGTGTTGCTGTACCTCAGTGTCCGAGCTAAGGAGCTATCTCTTGAAGCTTTCAATGCTGCCTTTACTAAGAATTCTAGAATAGGGTTGGAATGGCCCTCTCGATAGCTGTATGTCCCCTGGGCTAAAAAGCCACCCTGTTTTAGTTTATAGTGGCTCAAAGTTACCAAACCTGCCTCTTTGGAATGTGAATTATCTCAATCAAGACCCTGCAGGCTCATGAGAAACTTTTACCTCTCCCTTAAGGACTTTAAATTAGGGTCTTGTCCATAATAAGAGTTAAAACCAGAAATAACTTTATGACCTAGCTATATGGCAGGGCAAACTTCTAATTACTGAACATCTTCTGTTCTTATTGTCCTACAGTGACCTTCTTTCCCTCTGAAGCCCCTAGGTGATCCTTAGCTCAGAATGTCATATGCACCTCATTTCCCTCTCTTTCCTGGAACCTCTCAAGTTATGTGGGGTTCACATGTGTAGGTATGTATTAAATTTGGTTATTGTCTCTTTTTAATCTATCTCATGTTTATTTAATTATTAGACTAGCCAGAAGAACTTAGGGGGGTAAAATTTCCTCCTCCTCTACAGTATTAAGTTAAGGAATGATTACTTCATGATGGGGCATTAAGGAAGAAATGAAAGTTCCATTTCCTAGACTCTTTAAATCTGTTCTTACACAAATATTTGGTTATGTTAGCCTCCTTAGAAATCTATCCAGCTTCTTTATTTCCTGCAGGGCATTTTTAACACTCAGGGTGACTGAGTTTTCAGAGACTTTGTTGTCAGAAGCAGTAACCAACTCTGGATAGCTTATACAGGAAAGGAATTTTTTAGAGGGAGATTGGGTAGGTCACACATAAAATGGATAGGAAGTTGAGAGAAGCATGTTTGGAGACAGAAAAGGAAATTTGGAAGCAGAAACAGTGATTTAAAGCTATAGCTGCTGCTGAGTTCTCTCTGCTACTGCTGTGGCCACTAATCTAATCACACCCACTCTGGTCTGTCTCCCAAGATTTAGTGATTTATATGGAGACTCAGTCATCTAGACTCAATTGAATTGCTCCAGATTTTATGCTTTGGTACTGGCTGATTGGGGTTAGGGAGAAGGAGGACTCATTTACCCCTTTGGCTTCTGTGGTGGGAGATTGAGTCCTGTCTCCCTACAAAATTCTCAAAATGGAGAATTCCACAATACTTGGGAGAGAGTTGCGATGCTGGGCAGGTTCATAACAACAAAAACAAATCTTAATTATATCTCAATGATTTTTCTTCATTTTTACAATCTGAAGGTCTTGAGTTTGTACATTAGAAAGTATGTTATATGTCCATTGTGTGAGAGAGCATAATATGGGGGCAGGAGTATAGATTTTTGAGAAAGGCAGAGCTGGGTTCAAATACTTGCTCCTAATTATTAGCTAGATTATCTTGGGAAAATTGCTACACCTTCCTAAGTGGCAGTTTCCTACCTATGCATATAAAAGGCTAAATGCCCATCTGACCGGTAGCTATGATGCGCAATGACCACCAGGGGGCAGGCGCTCAACGCAGGAGAACCCGAGAACTGCCCTCTTGCAATCCAGGAACCTTTCTGGGGATGTCGGAGAGCCGGTTTTGGCCCAATCCCCACAGGCCAGTCCAAGGGACCCCACCTGCTGGAGGGACCCCGCTCACTCTGCTGACACCCTTCAAGCCACAGCGCCACCCCAGGTGCGGCCGGCCAAGCAGGGACCATGGGAGGTTGGATCCAGGGAGTGTCTGGCCCATCTCGCCCAGTTCTGCCCCGCTGGCCACCTTCTAATTAATTTTCTTTCAATGTGTATGAATCCGTGCACCGGGACACTAGTTCTAAAATAAGGAAAGTGAAAACAAACTTTGCAAGGACTATTGTATTTTTTAATGAGATGATATGTATTAAGTGCTTATAATATCTGGCCCTTAGTAAACAGTCAGTAAACATTAGTAAAACACTGAGTGTCGTATGGCTCTAGTTTATTTTCTTAGCCTGGTTTCATTTCCTTGTCTCATGAAAATGCTCCACAAATCCAAAGTATTTATGCTCATTGTCCTTAAAGGTACCTGTGCTCTCTACCTTCTTGCTGCTTCATATGCCCCCTCTTTTTTAATTCTTTTTTATGGCTCATTTCAAATCCTCTTTTCTTCTTAGTATGAATATATTGGACTGTCTAGTACGAACTGTCTTCTTTACCATTCAGTTTGACACTTTGCATTTATAGTAGTTATTTCATGTGCTATCATTGATAAAGATAGTCTTCTAGAAGGCAAAGGGGACTCACTATTCTTGGGAAAAAGCAGTTTAGTAAAAGAGCATTGGGCCTGGAGTCAGTGATCCTTGGTTGTAGCCTAGTATCAGCTATTGCTATTCTGCTGGAATGGCTAATTATGTCACACTCACACTATTTATTTTTTAAAATCAGATGGTTGTTTGGCCACACTGAGAAGTCTCTACAGAACAAACTTTCTTGTTTTTTTGCAATATGGATATACTTGGGTATTTTCCAAATCTTTAAGTTTTAGTCTCTTTTTGCTTACCATTATTCCTTCTCTGTTCATTTCTTTGCTCTTGCAATTTACTATAAGCAGTCGGGAGAAACCAAGCTATTCCTTCAACACTTTGCTGAGAAGAAGTCTCCTTACTAAATAAATTTTCAGTTTTGTTCCTTACAAATTCCACAGAACGCTAGAACATAGCCAATGTTTTCTTTTTGCCACTTTATAACAAGGATCATCTTTTTTTCCATTGTCCAATAACATGTTCCTCATTTCCATCTGAAATGGCCTTTACCATCTATATTTCTACGAGTATTCTGTTCAAGATTGTTTATATATTCCATAAGAAGATGGAAGCTTTCTCTCATTTCTTTTTAAAGTCTTACCAGAATTAGCCTTAATATCTGTATTTCTGACATCATCTCATGTCTCCTCTAGTCTCTACCCGTTACCCAGTTCCAAAGACACTTCTGTCTTTTTAGGTATTTGTCACAGCAGCACCCCACTTTTTGATACCAAATCTGTCTTAGCTTGGGCTACTTTAAAAATATATCACAGACTAGGTGGCTTCAATAGGCATTTATTTCTCAGTCTTGGAGGCTGGGAAGTGCAAGATCAAAGTGTGGGCAGATTCACTTTTTGGTGAGGACCGTTTTCCCTGACTTGCATATGGCTACTTTCTCACTTTTTCTCTTCCTGTTGGGGTCAGTAATGAGTGAGAGTTCTCTCTTCTCCTGGCTCCATTTTCAATGATGTTTCTGTTTATTAATTTTTACCGTATTCTTCAGTAGTTGAATGGGTAAATAATCTGGTATATCCAGGAAATGGAATAATGTTCAATGATAAAAATTAATATGCTATTAAACCATGAAAAGACATGGAGGAACCTTAAATATATATACTTAGTGAAAGGCCAATTCGAAAAGGCTACATACTGTATAATTCCAACTACCTGACATTCTGAAAAAGGCAAAACTATGGAAATAGTAAAAAGATCAGTGGTTGCTCCTCAGGATAACAGGATGAATAGACAGAGTACAGGGGATTTTTAAGGCAGTAAAAACTATTATGTATGATACTATAATACCTGTCATTATACATTTGTCAAAATCCATAGAATGTAGAACATCAAGAGTGAATTTTAAGGTAACCTTTGGCCTTTGAGTTATTATGATGTATCAGTGTAGGTCCTTAATTGTAAAAAATGTTTCACTCTGGTGGGGGATATTGCTCCTTAGGAGGGGGTGTGTGTGTGTGTGTGTGTGTGTGTGTGTGTGTGTGGCGGGGGAGGGGGTGCAGAAAGTATATGAGAACTCTACTTTCCATTAAATTTTGCTGTGAACCTAAAACTGCTCTAAAAACATAAAATCTACTTAAAAAATTCTGATAATGGAAACAAGAGCTGTCATTTTAGCTATCTGGCCAGGTCTTATACTAGCTGGTGTACTGGAATTTAGTTCTGACACTAATCACCCTGAATATTGTCAGACTCCACAGGTATAAGGATATGGTCCCCAATAAGACTGCCACCTCTTCATACACCAGCTGCAGTCAGGTCCTCAGGCTATCCACACTTCTAGCCAAGTAGCTTACAGATAAGGGGCTTCCCACCCACCCCCTCACAAGACTGCCCTCACTTCAGATGAAAGTTGCAAGTTCAGAGGTCTCTAGGCCACCTACACTTCTGACCAACTGGCTGTCAAATGGGGTGTTTCCTGTGACTCCTCTCAGGTTTAATACTTAGCTAGAATGATTCAGAGAACTCAGGGAAATGCTATACTTATGATTACAGTTTTATTATAAACAATACTAGAGGCCTGGTGCACAAATTTCGTGCAGGGGGGGGGTGCGGTGTCCCTCAGCCCAGCCTGCACCTCTTCAATCTGGGACCCCTCGAGGGATGTCTGACCGCCCGTTTAGGCCCGATCCTACCGGCAGTCAGACATCCCTCTCACAATTTAGGACTGCTGGCTCCCAACTGTACGCCTGCCTGCCTTCCTGATTGCCCCTAACTGTTTCTGCCTGCCAGCCTGATCACCCCCTAACCACTCCCCTGCCAGCTTGATTGATGCCTAACTGCTCCCCTGCCAGCCTGTTTGCCCCTAACTGCCCTCCCCTGTAGGCATAGTCCCCCTAACTGCCCACCCCTGCAGGCCTGGTCACCCCTAACTGCCCTCCCCTGCAGGCCTGGGTCCCCCCCAACTGCCCTTCCCTGCAGGCCTGGTCACCCCCAACTCCCCTCCTCTGCCAGCCTGGTCACCCCTAACTGCCCTCCCCTGCAGGCTTGATTGCCCCCAACTGCCCTCCCCTGCAGGCCTGTTCCCTCCCAACTGCCTTCCCCTGCTGGCCATCTTGTGGTGGCCATATTGTGTCCACATAGGGGCAGGATCTTTGACCACATGGGGGCAGCCATCTTGTGTGTTGGAGTGATGGTCAGTTTGCCTATTATTCTTTTATTAGATAGGATTAGATAGGATAGAGGCCTGGTGCACGGTGGGGGCCAGCTGGTTTGCCCTGAAGGGTGTCCCTGATCAGGTGGGGGTTCCCTTGGGGCGTGAGGCGGCCTGGGCAAGGGCCTGTGGTGATTTGCAGGCCAGCCACGCCCCCCGGCGACTCAAGCGGAGGCCCTGGTATCTGGGATTTATATATCTTCTACAATTGAAACTTTGTAGCCTGGAGTGGAGCCAAGCCTTCTGCTCGCTCCATGGCAGCAGCCATTTATGTTGGGATTTATGTATCTTCTATAATTGAAACTTTGTAGCCTTAAGCGGAAGCCAAGGCAGGCCAGGTGTGCGGAAAGCTTGGCTTCCTCCATCACCGGGGGCAACCCTAGCCTCCTGCTCTCTCCAGCTCAGTGGCTGCTGCCATTTTTGTTGGGATTTATTTATTTTCTATAATTGAAACTTTGTAGCCTGGAGTGGAGGCCTGGGCTGGCCAGGGTGTGCGGAAAGCTTGGTTTCCTCCATTGCCGAGGAAACCCAAGCCTCCCTCCTGCTCTCTCTGTGGCCGCAGCCATCTTGGTTGGGTTAATTTGCATACTCGCTCCTGATTGGCTGGTGGGCGTGGCTTTGTGAGTGTAGCAGAGTGATGGTTAGTTTGCATAATGCTCTTTTATTAGATAGGATAAATTGGGATCAGCTAAATGAAGAGATGCATGAGGCAAGGACTTGAAGGGCCCTGAATGCAAAGCCTCTTGCCCTCTCCCTGTAGAAGCAGGTCACATCACTCTCCTGGCATATCAGTGAACTAACCAACTAGGAAGCTCCCCTGTGCTTTCGTGTCTAGAGTTTTTATTGAAATTTTATGACATAGGCATGATTGATTAAGCATTGGCCACAGGATTGAACTAAATTTCCAGCCTTTCCTCAGACAATGAGGGGTTCTGTGCCAAAGTCCCTAATCACATCTAGTCTTCTGGTCACCAGCCCTGAGCCTGAGCCTGATCCTGAACCATTTTATTAGCATAAATTTGAGCTTGAATCAAGGGATTTATCAAAAACAAATACACTGGTATCACAGGAAATTCCAAGGGTTTTTAGAAACTCCCTGCCTGGAATCCAGGACAAAGACAAGACAGATTCTTTTTTTTTTTTTTTTTTAATGTATTTTTATTGATTTCAGAGAGGAAAGGAGGAGAGGAATATCAATGATGAGAGAGAATCGTTGATTAGCTGCCTCCTGCACGCCCCCTACTGGGGATCAAACCCACAACCCCGGGAATGTACCCTTGACCGGAATCCATCCCTGGACCCTTCAACCTCCATCCTCCTCCGCGGGTTGATGCTCTATCCACTGAACCAAACCGGCTAGGACAAATGCTTTATTAGACAACACCAGGCTTTTAAAAAATGGTGGCCCTTGAGAAACCTAATACTTTTTTTTTTTTAATTTGAAAATGTTCCATGGAAAGCTGAGGTAACTGAAAAGTATTTAAGATTAGAAGATTTAAGAGCAATAGCTGATTTACAAATCTCTGTATTAGTCTGGTTTTAAATTATGTCCACAAAAGAACATCCAGCCTACAGAAAAGTCTTAAAAGAGTTTATTTGAGCCAAATTTTGAGGACATGCCCAGAAGCAAAATCTCAACTGATAGAGAAAATGCTCAGGAGAATAGTAGGTTTGTAATTCCTTTTCTGTATTTAGAATCAAAGAAAATGTAAGGAGGATCACATGAAATCCATTGTTGGTAAATTAAGGAGGTGGGAGAAGGCAAAGCAGGGAAATCTCTAGCATTGAACAATGGGCAAAATGGAGAAACACTTATTTCTTGTACACTGGTCAGTACAGGATTGTTAATAATTTACATTTATAGTACATAGGGATGGTATATAAGGAACAAGATTAACATGAGGGATTCTGTCCTCCTGTGCTCTGGTGCCTACGTTATGTCTTCGAGGGGTCTGGAAAAGAAAATTACTCTGGCCTCCTAGATGCATAAGAACGATGGACAGAGTTCAGTTAAAGATTTACCTCTGCTAAGGAAGCTATAGGCCTGGGGTGTGACTACCTGCCATGGCCTGCTCTGTGAGGAATTTATGATTAGACCATCCTTTGTGGTTACTTTTGTTCACTGAGCTTGTCAGGCCTGCCATGTGGCTCCCTGAGCTTATTAGGGTTACTTTATAGCTCCTTTTTTTGTTCACAGTTCTTTAAATCTTTTTGTTATAGCTCTTTAAATCTTTCTACATCCTGCAGTTTGAATTTTATATTTATGACTAGAGGCCCAGTGCACGAAATTCATGCATGGGGGGGGGGTGTCCCTCAGCCCAGCCTGCACCCTCTCCAATCTGGGACCCCTCGAGGGATGTCCGACTGCCTGTTTAGGCCCAATCCTACCAGGATCGGGCCTAAACGGCAGTCGGACATCCCTCTCACAATCCAGGACTGCTGGCTCCCAACTGCTCGCCCACATGCCTTCCTGATTGCCCCTAACCGCTTCTGCCTGCCAGCCTGATCACCCCCTAAGCACTCCCCTGCCAGCCTGATTGATGCCTAACTGCTCCCCTGCCAGCCTGTTTGCCCCTAACTGCCCTCCCCTGCAGGCCTGGGCACCCCTAACTGCCCTCCCCTGCAGGCTTGATTGCCCCAACTGTCCTCCCTTGCAGGCCTGGTCCCCCCCAACTGCTCTCCCCTGCAGGCCTGTGTCCCCCCCAACTGCCCTTCCCTGCAGGCTGGGTCGCCCCCAACTTCCCTCCTCTGCTGGCCTGGTCAACCCTAACTGCTCTCCCCTGCAGGCTTGATTGCCCCCAACTGCCCTCCCTTGCAGGCCTGGTCCCTCCCAACTGCCCTCCCCTGCTGGCCTGATCACCCATAACTGTCCTCCCTTGCAGGCCTGGTCCCTCCCAAATGCCCTCCCCTGCTGGCCATCTTGTGGCAGCCATCTTGTGTCCACATGGGGGCAGGATCTTTGACCACATGGGGGCAGCCATCTTGTGTGTTGGAGTGATGGTCAATTTGCATATCACTCTTTTATTAGATAGGATAGAGGCCTTCTGCACGGGTGGGGGCCCTCTGGTTTGCCCTGAAGGGTGTCCTGCATCAGGGTGGGAGTTCCCTTGGGGCGTGGGGCGGCCTGGGTGAGGGGCCTGTGGTGGTTTGCAGGCTGGCCAGGCCCCCCGGCGACCCAAGTGGAGTCCCTGGTATCTGGGATTTATTTATCTTCTATAATTGAAACTTCGTAGCCTTGAACGGAGCCAAGCCTCCTGCTCACTCCGTGGCAGCAGCCATTTTTGTTGGAATTTATTTATCTTCTATAATTGAAACTTTGTAGCCTTGAGCGGAGGCCAAGGCAGGCCAGAGCGGGCAGAAAGCTTGGCTTCCTCCATCGCCGGGGGCAACTCAAGCCTCCTGCTCTCTCCATGGCCGCAGCCATCTTGGTTGGGTTAATTTGCATACTTGCTACTGACTGGCTTGTGTGGGTGCCTTGTGGGTGTAGCAGAGGTACAGTCAATTTGCATATTACTCTTTTATTATATAGGATTTTGATGCATAAGTGAATTTCTTTTGATAAGTATATAGAGAGGAATTTACTTGGAAAGGTGAGCTACTAGAATAACATATGAGTCCAGTTTTCACTCACATTGGTAAAATAAAATAAACAGATAACCTTAAAAAGCTTTTTTCCTGAGCTGTAGGTTGCTTCATTGGACTCACTTTCCTCTCTAAGAGCAAGTTATTTTAGAATGAATCCACTTTTTCCAAGGAAGTACTTAGTTCTGTTTTCTCTTTTGCAGATTGATTATACCGGAATAGACCCTTCCAGTCCCTGCAATAAATGTTTGTCCCGGAATGTGACACCTTGTATTTGTACAATTAACTTCACACTGGAACAGTCATTTGAGGTCTGTATTCCCAAGTAATGTGTTTAAGAAGCCATGCTTTAAAAAGTGTTGATATTATGTTAACTTTTTTACAAAATTTTTTTGTGTGTGTTTGGAGAAGTCACTTTAGTTAATTGGTTGTAGATGCTCTTATGCTAAGCTTTTTTTTGCTATTGAATTATGCTGTCTGGTGAAGACATGTATTTAGGTAGTTTATTTTAGTTAGCACCCTGTAATCTAAATTTAAAACATCGTATTTTATATTACAGGAAAATTTTATTGTACAAATCAATTTTGATCACAGTTTATATCTACACTTGTATTTTTAAAATTATTGTTCAAATTATTTTGCCCACTTCTAATATTAAAACAAGTTTTTAGAAAATAAATACTGCCCTAGCTGATTTGGCTCAGTGGATAGAGTGTCAGCCTGTGGACCAAAGGGTCCTGGGTTCAATCCTGGTCAAGGGCACGTACCTTGGTTGCAGGCTCCTCGGGCCCTGGCCCTGGTCGGAGGCAACCAATCGATGTGTTTCTCTCACATCAATGTTTCTCTCTGTCTTTCCCTCTCTCTTCCACTCTCCCTAAAAATTAACGGAAAAATATCCTCGGGCAAGGATTAACCAAAAAAAAAGAAAGAAAGAAAGAAAGAAAATAAATACTAATTCACCCATTATTTTACGGTATTATTTTTCTATCAGATATGAACCATTACTATAGATACAAACACTTAGTGAAACTATTGACCTTTTATATCTTGACTAGAGGGCTGGTGCACGAAATTCGTGCACGGGGGGGGGGGGCTGTTTTCCTCAGCCCAGCCTGCACCCTCTCTAATCAGAGACCCCTTGGGGGATGTCTAACTGCCGGTTTAGGCCCGATCCCACCTAACCAGCAGTCAGACATCCTCTTGCAATCTGGGACCACTGGCTCCTAATCTATCACCTGCCTGCCTGATCGCCCCTAACCTTTCTGCCTGCCTGCCTGATCGCCCCTAATTGCCTCTGCCTGCCTGCCCGATTGCCCATAATCACCTCTGCCTGCCTGCCTGATCATCCCTAACTGCTCCCTTGCCGGCCTGCTGCAAAAATACATAATCCCTACATCTGGACTGATAGCCAGCCATATGCACTGAACTGCCAAACCAGTCATTAAAAAATTGAACCGCTTTCTTACACCTTTCACCCAACAGTTGTTGCCCTTAAAACTCTTCCAGTTTGTGCTCTTCTTTACCTGAAAATTGAACTTAAAAATTGTTCTTTTATTTTTTAGGGAGCAAAACTGCTTTAATACATGCCAACTTTTTAGATTTTTCTACACTTGAGTTTTCTGAAAGGTAGTGATGACTTTTGTAGTCCCTGGTAGATGATTGCCATCTAGTGGTTGTAGATGCTCTTACACTAAAATAAAGGAAAATAATGTTGCCTTTTTATAAAAACAAGAAAATGAATTTGGGAGAAGACAGATTATTTTACTTTGTTTCAGCGTCAAAAGCTGAAATAACAAATAAATTGAAAACACCATAGAAATTCTACTATTTTTCAATGTGATGGACAAATTATAAAGATGCATTAAGTCCTTTTTGTCAGAATAGACAGAATTAAAGCATTGAAAGAGACTTGTAATGATTTAGAAGCTACAATCTACATTAGAAACAGTTATTTTAGACCATTTCTTCTGCAAAGGTGATCATCTTCAGATTCATTCTTTTTGTGGGCTCTGTGTTCTTTTGCAAGGCAACCATTTGAATTTCACTAAAGCCTTTTCAGAGAACTTTAAGTTATTTTGTCTCAGTATTCATTTAAAATGATTTCTTTTTCAGTTTGTAAGTTGAATTTACTGTACTTCTTAATTGAGATGATACTTTTTTTTAAAGTGTTTCCTTTGTTTCTGTGATATAAATATATATATTTTTAAATCCTCTTTGGAGAATATTTTTACTATTGATTTTTTTCTTTTCTAGAGAGATTGAAAGATATGCAGGAGAAGAGAGGGAGGGAGGGGGAGATAGAGAAAGAGAGAGAGAGAGAGAGAGAGAGAGAGAGAGAGAGAGAGAGAGAGAGAGACATGTGAGAGAGACACATCGACTGGTTGTCTCCTGCACACACCCCCCACCTGGGATGGGGAGCAAACCCTCAACTGAGTTATATGCCCTTGACTGGCAATCGAACCTCTAACCATTGAGCCAAACCAGCCAGGGCTGTGATATAATTTTCATAACCAAAAATAAAGTAAGTAGTTTTCATGTAAACATTTTCTTTATATAGAATAAAAGCATTTGCAAACATTTGACATTTGAAAATCAAGCTCTAAATAAATGATTATGTATATGAAAATAGCAAATCAAATAAAGCATATTTGAAATGTTATTGAATTTCTCTTTTTCCTGGATTCTTTTCATCCTTTAATTCCTTTTATTTAGTTTTAATTTTTAAAATTTTTATTGAATTTATTGGGGTGACATTGGTTAGTAAATGTCACCCCAATATATAGGTTTCAAGTGTACAATTCTATAATACATCGTCTGTATATTGTATTGTGTGTTCACCACCCAAAGTCAGTTTTCCTTCTGTCACTATTATCCCTCTTTTTCTTTAACTTCTCTTAATTGAGGATAAGAGATGATAGAGGTAGCAACCAGAAAGTAGAAAATCGCTTCATGTTTTTGCTACCTCTAAAAACCTTACATTCAAGATGGCATCTTGTGAATAATGGTAGTGTATGTAGGTTACTGTTCTTACTCAAGTTCCAAGGTGGCTCCATTGAATACATTACAGTATTTTTCTTTTTTTTTCTTTTTTTTTCTTTTTTTTGGTGAGTTTTTTTTTTTAAAATAAATCTTTATTCAGATTATTACAATTATTTCTCCTTTTTCCCCCCATAGCTCCCCTCCACCCAGTTCCCACCCCACCTTCTGCCCTTACCTCCCCCCCACTGTCCTCATCCATAGTATGATTTTTGTCCAGTCACTTCATGAACCCCCCCCATACCCCTTTCCCCCTGAGAATTATCAGTCCACTCCCTTTCTATGCCCCTGATTCTATTATATTCACCAGATTATTCTGTCCCTCAGGTTTTTAATTCACTTGATTTTTAGGTTCACTTGTTGATAGATATGTATTTGTTGTTCATAATTTTTCTCTTTACTTTTTTCTTCTTCCTCTTCTTTAAGAATACCTTTCAGCATTTCATATAATACTGGTTTGGTGGTGATGAACTCCTTTAGCTTTTTCTTTTTTTTTTTTTAAATATATTTTATTGATTTTTTACAGAGAGGAAGAGAGAGGGATAGAAAGTCAGAAACATAGATGAGAGAGAGACATCGATCAGCTGCCTCCTGCACGCCCCCCACTGGGGATGTGCCCGCAACCCAGGCACATGCCCTTGACCGGAATCGAACCTGGGACCCTTCAGTCCGCAGGCCGACGCTCTATCCACTGAGCCAAACCAGTTAGGGCCTTTAGCTTTTTCTTATCTGTGAAGCTCTTTATCTGCCCTGCAATTCTGAATGATAGCTTTGCTGGGTAGAGTAATCTTGGTTGTAGGTTCTTGCTATTCATCACATTGAAAATTTCTTGCCACTCCCGTCTGGCCTGCATAGTTTCTGTTGAGAAATCAGCTGACAGTCGTATGGGTGCTCCCTTGTAGGTAATTAACTGTTTTTCTCTTGCTGCTTTTAATATTCTCTCTTTGTCTTTTGCTCTTGGTATTTTAATTATAATGTGTCTTGGTGTGGTCCTCTTTGGATTCCTTTTGTTTGGGGTTCTGTGCGCTTCCTGGACTTGTAAGTCTATTTCTTTCACCAGGTGGGGGAAGTTTTCGGTCATTATTTCTTCAAATAGGTTTTCAGTATCTTGCTCTCTCTCTTCTTCTGGCACCCCCATAATTCTGATGTTGGTACGCTTGAAGTTGTCCCAGAGTCTTCTTACACTATCTTCAACTTTTTGGATTTTTTTTTTGCTTTTTGCTTTTTCGGTTGAGTGTTTTTTGCTTCTTTGTGTTTCAATTCTTTGACTTGATTTTTGTGTTCCTCTTGTCTGTTTTTGGGTCTCTGTATAATATTTTTTATTTCAGTCAGTGTATGTTTAATTTCTAGTTGGTCCTTTTTCATATCTTCGAGGGTCTCGTTATATTTATCGGCCTTTTCTAGGATATTCTTAAAAAGCCTTATAACCGTGGTTTTGAATTCTATATCCAGTCGTTTGTTTTCCTCCATTTCTTTCGTTTGTGATCTGATTCTTTGACGTCGCATTTTCACTGCTTCCCTGAGTTGGTAAGGTAGATTTGTGTCCAAGGTTTCCAATATGGCCCAGTGGGTCTGCCTCCCCAGTTAACCTGAGGTGGACACTCTTGGTGCACCCCTTTGTGGACTGTGTGTACAGCCTTGTTGTAATTAAGTCTTGATTGTTGTTGGTATCACTGGGAAGAATTGACCTCCAGGCCAGTTGGCTGTAAGGATCAGCTGTGTCTATGCTGGGAGAAGTTCAGTGCTGGAGACAGCCTTATAGGGTTAGACTTGCCAAATTGCAATAGCCTCTGTGCTCAGCTTGGATGGGGTGGAGTCTCAGTCTTGGCTTCCTGTCAGCCTTACCCTTGCGCACACGTGCGCGCCTTCAGACCTCCACCTTCCCTGGCTCCCGAGTCTCTGCCCGAAAGTCCAGACTCCCCCCACAAGAGCGTGGGTCCCCAGGGGCTCGCCTGGAACCGGGGTTCAGTGCAGTCAGAACTGGGGCCCAGTGGAGTCAGGAACCTCCGACTCCCTTCCACTAGGGAAAGCCTGTGGCAACCTCCGCAGCCTTTATGCGCACTGGTGTGTGCGCACGCGCTTTCAGTCCTCCGCTTTCCCTGGCTCCCGAGTCTCCGCCCGAAAGTCCAGACTCCCCCCGTAAGAGCGTGGGTCCCCAGGGGTTCGCCCGGAACTGGGGTTCAGTGCAGTCAGAACTGGGGTTCAGTGCGGTCGGGGGCTTCCTTCCCCCTTCCGCCAGAGAAAGTCAGCCAGGCTCTCAGCCACCCTTCCTCTCTGCGCGCACAAAGACCCTTTGCCATACCTCCAATTCTCTGTGAGCTTTTCTCTTTCCTTCTAGTTGTAGAATTTTCACTCAGCCAGCTTTCCTGTGGTTCTGGATGGTGTCCGTTCTGTCTTTTAGTTGTAGTTTTGAAATTGTTGTGTGAGGCAGCAGTTTAGGTGCTTACCTATGCCGCCATCTTGGTTTCTCCCAGTATTTTTCTTGATTATTACAAAGTGACGCATTATTTTAGATACTTTACTAATTATTAATTTAATAATTACTACTATTATGTAGTATTCTGTGAAGAAATTTATTATGACTCAGCTCAAGTTCAGAATTACTTGTGTGATAAATGCTCATTGGGTAAAGACCAATCTGAATTAGAGAAAATTTTAAGTTGAAAGTAGATCAGAATAGGTGTGTGTGTGCTCTTTTAAATCTAAATAGCACTTCTTTGAAGTCTTTAAGGATATTTTCAAAGTTTACCCTTGGATTTTTGCAACATACTTTCTTTAACCTTACTTACAATTTGTGTTGTTTTAGATTGCCAAGTACTGGTAGAGTTCACCCCAGTACGTATTTTTTAAGTTTTCATAAATTCTAGTAAACTAGTACAGTTCAAAATTATGTAGCCTTTATGTATGCATGACACAATTTTATACTTAATAGTTTTATATGAAAAAAATTTTCCTTTTCTGTTCCTCTAGGGCAATGTATTTATGTATTATGGACTGTCTAATTTCTATCAAAACCACCGTCGTTATGTGAAATCTCGAGATGATAGTCAACTAAATGGAGATCCTACTGCTTTACTTGTAAGTAAAATGATGAAATATGAAAATGTGGTTTCTATGAAACAATCTGCTAATTGTTTAGTTAGAAATGTTAAAAATTTTTTTAAGAATTTAAAGTGAACGAGTTTATTAGTGAAGCAGTAGAACAGAGAGAAGGCTACACCACAGGCAGAGCAGCAGAAATGTTAATTTTAATAATGCTAGGATATATTAAACTTTTACTTGCCATTTATAGTTTGTTTAGTGAGGGTTTTTAGTTAAAAAATTTTCCCCCTGGAATTTACAAAGATTAATGATTTCTCACAGCCAGAAGACAGATTACTACCTGCTTGTTTCTAGTAGTGTTCTGGGGATTTTTGCTTTATTAATCTCTTTGTAATGGAATTTTGATGAGTCTAGCATTCTGGCTATGTAATTTGTTGTTTGGGTTTATTCATTATTATCACACTAAGAATATGTAAATAAGCTACCTTTTTAAATTTCTGAGATTGTGTTTTAGAATTGAACATGTATGCTCTTCATTTTTTAACTTGTGGGAAGCCTGAGTAGTGAAGTTCAAAGGGTGGGTTACTGAAAAATTGTCTGAGGAATTTTTTGAAAATATAGATTCCAGAATTCTAAGTCTAATAAGTTAGTTTCTGCAACGGTGGATCTCTGAAATGTGTATTGTTAACAAGCTCCCTTTCTGATGCTCAGCCTGGTTTGGGAATCGGTAGACTAGAGGATCTTAGTCTTCTGACTGTTGTTCAGCTTTTCATAGTAGTGGTTGGTGTACAAGTATTTATGTTATTGCTGCCAGTCCAACAAGCCATCAGAGTCCCAGAGCAATCTAGGATCTCTTAGAAACGGTGAATCTCTTAGAATGTAATTTAGGATCATATTGTGTTCAGATTGGTTCTGGTAAACATATAGCTGCCCTAGGCAGTCCTTACTGGTTTTATTGCTAGTTCCTGATGTTTGGGTTCTTAAGAAATAGCAAGTCTGTTTAAAGATTCTAGTTAGGGCTGTAATATTTTACAACTTATATGGGATTTACTCTGTGGGATCCAATTTTTAGAACTCAAATCCAGAGAAGGTGATGTTCTTTGAGACACACCAACTTCCTAGGCCTCTCTCAATTTGTTGATTGGGAACATAGATTGGGTGTGTTCAGAGACCCAAAGTGGTAGTCGATTTATAATTATTTTATTTAGATACCTACTCACTTCACTGAGGGTGAAAGAAGCTGAGACTGATTTTTTTACAAACTGCAAGCAGAGATTTTAGACTAGACTAGGGATTGATGAAATGTTTTATTTTAAAGGGCTAGATGAGAAATACTTTCAGCTATGTAGGTTATATGGTTTCTGTAGCAGCTGCTCACCTCTGCCATTGTAGAATAGAAGCAGCTATGGACAGTACTTAAATGAATGGGTGTAACTGTATTCCAATAAACTTTATTTACAAAAACAGGTGGTAGGCTGGATTTTACCTGCATGCTGTCATTTATTGGTCCCTGGTCTGGACCAAAATGTGTGAATTGTTTTTTTTCCAATCCTCACCCGAGGATATTTTTTCCATTGATCTTCAGAGAGAATGAAAGGGAGGGAGAAGAGGGGAGACAGAAAGAGAGAAACATCTATGTTAGAGAGACACACCAACTGGTTGCCTCCCGCACACACCCCAACTGGGGGCGGGGAGGGAATTTGCAACTGAGGTACGTGCCCTTGCCCAGGGAATTGAACCCGTGACTCTTTGGTCCATGGTCTGATGCTCTAACCACCAACCAGGGCCAAACTGTAAATTTAAGACGAGGTGATTTTAAAAAATCTTAAACATTTCAAAAATAGGCAGATTGAAGTCTAAGTTACTTAACATTGTGTGTAAGACTTCATAATATGATATCAACCTACACTTTAGGCTCATTGTTTTATACTTTATCTTTTTTAAAAAATATGTTTTTATTGATTTGAGAGAGAGAAAAGAGAGAAGCTCCAAAACCGGTTTGGCTCAGTGGATAGAGCGTCGGCCTGCGGACTGAAGGGTCCCAGGTTCAATTCCGGTCAAGGGCACGTACCTTGGTTGCGGGCACATCCCCAGTAGGAGGTGTGCAGGAGGCAGCTGATTGATGTTTCTCTGTCATTGATGTTTCTAACTCTCTATCCCTCTCTCTTCCTCTCTGTAAAAAATCAATAAAATATATTTTAAAAAAAAGAAAAGAAAAGAGAGAAGCATCGATGTGAGATTGTTTTGAGAAATAACTTAATGTGGCCTTAGAGTCCCAGAACAACTCATATATACACCTAATCTCTGCTTGGTAGAATCTCCATTTAACTGCCATATCTCCTTGAGATCTTCAGTAGGGACCAATGCTTCTTGCCTACCCAGCATTTTCATTTTCCTTGTACCTGAATGCACAATTTAGAAAAGATTGTTATATTCTATAGGAATCTGCATTAAGCCAACTCCCTCCCTCCCTCCCTTTCTTCTTTTCTTTCTTCCTTCCTTTGACAGGGAATTTAACCCAGAATCACAAATTTTGAATTAATCCTGTTTATTTTATAAGTGAGGCACAGGTAAATCAAGGGACTTGCCCAAAGTCACATAGTACACAGCTGGAACTAGAATCTCCAGTCTCTTTACCTCCAGTTTAAGACCCCTTCAGTTGTGTCACAATTAGATTGATAGTAGATTGCTTCTTAATTTTTCTTGGACAGAAAAATTTTTGTGGTTATGATTTCTGTGTTGATATTAAAATAAAAATGTCAGTTTGGTATATACCTGTATGACAAAATATATGCAAGGAAAAGTTACATTAAAATGATAATGCAGTAATGTTAAGGAATGTATTTTAGTATTTAAATGTAGCGTTATTTATAGTCTACTTACAATACAGACTCATTTTGTATACATTGCAAGTGAGAAGCAAGTAGGGATTGAATTTTTAATCAGTAATAGGAGCCTAGCTCATAGTTCTTGGAGACCTGGGCAATAATTTCTCTTTTCTTTTCCTTCTAAATATCAGAATCCCAGTAAGGAATGTGAGCCTTATCGAAGAAATGAAGACAAACCAATTGCTCCTTGTGGAGCTATTGCCAACAGCATGTTTAATGGTATGATATAAATACAAAGATATAGATATAGATATAGATATAAAATTAGGAAACTTTATATAATCTTACTAGAGGCCCAGTGCATGAAATTTGTGCACTGGTAGGGTCCCTAGTGGCTGCCATCTGGGGCCTCCCTCCTTTCCCCAGCTGGCCCCACCCCCTGGTCAAACTCCCAGATGAACTTCCAGTCAAGAGGATAATTTGCATACTATGCTTTTATTATGTAGGATTACAGATTTGATAGTCTAGTAAACATGAATGAAATTGAGAAATTCAACAACCTTAAGATAAATACAGGGTGTCCCAAAACAATGTATGTACACTTTAACAGCTGATAGCTCAGTTTTGAACATGAAATGTATTTTAATAAACACTGCCTTTATAATTATTCAAAGTGTGTGCATACATTTTTTGGGGATACCCTATATATCAATTAGTAATTCAGTGGGGTATTATAATGCTTTGTGACTTTCTTTTGAGAATGCTTATATTTTAAGGATGAATTTTTGTTTCTGGGAATAAATAAGCAGAGACGTTGTGCTTTCCTATTTCATATATGATAAAAGCCAGGTTACCTTTCCCACCAACTTTTAATATTTATATCATTAAAAAAAATGCTACAGTTGATCATTTAGAGCAGCACTGTCTAATCCTATATAATAAAGAGGTAATATGCAAATTGTCACACCCTCGCACAAGATGGCCGCCACAAGATGGCCGGCAGGGGAGGACGGTTGCGGGCGATCAGGCCAGAAGGGGAGGGCAGTTAGGGGTGACCAGGCCAGCGGGGGAGGGCAGTTAGGGGCAATCAGGCTGGCAGGGGAGGGCAGTTAGGGGTGACCGGGCCAGCAGGGGAGGGCAGTTGGGGGCGACCAGGCCTGCAGGGGAGGGAGGGCAGTTGGGGGCTACCAGGCCTGCAGGGAGGGCAGTTGGGGGGGACCAGGCCGGCAGGGGAGAGCAGTTAGGGGTGACCAGGGTGGCAGGAGAGGGCAGTTAGGGGCGACCGGGCCAGCGGGGAGGGCAGTGGGGGCAATTAGGCCAGCAGGGGAGGGCAGTTGGGGGCAATCGGGCCGGCAGGGGAGCAGTTAGGTGTTGATCAGGCTGGCAGGCAGAAGCAGTTAGGGCAGTGGTCGGCAAACTCATTAGTCAACAGAGTGGCAAACCGCAGTTTGCCGACCACTGGGTTAGGGGCAACCAGGCAGGCAGGCAGGCAGGCGAGCGGTTGGGAGCCAGCAGTCCCGGATTGTGAGAAGGATGTCCCAGATTGGAGAGGTGCAGGCTGGGCTGAGGACACCACCCCCCACCCCCCTGTGCACGAATTTTGTGCACTGGACCTCTAGTTATAAATATAATGTGAACCATAAATGTGAGACTTGCATATAATTTTCAGTTTTCTAGTAGTCACATTAAATAATAAAAAGAAGGAAGTGAAATTAATTTTTAATTAAGTTTATTGAGGTAATATTGGTTAATAAAATTATATAGGTTTCAAGTATACAGTTCTGTGATACATCATCTTTATATTGCATTTACCACCAAAAGTCAAATCTCCTTTTATTACCATATATTTGATCCTCTTTAACCTTTACCACCTCCTACCCCCTTCCCTTCTGTTAACCACCATATTGTTGTCTGTTTATGAGTTTTTGTTTGTCTTATTTGTTCATTTGTTGCTTTCAGTTTTATATCCCACATATGAGTGAAATCATGGTTCTTGACTTTTTCTGACTTCTTTCACTTTAGCATGATATTCTCAAGATCTATCCACATTGTTGCAAATGGTAGTAATTCATCTTTTCTTATGGCTGAATAGTGTTCCATTGTATATATGTACCACATTTTCTTTATCCAGTCTTCTGTTGAGGGACACTGTTGTTTCCATGTCTTGGCCACCGTGAATAATGCAGCAATAAATATAGGGGTGCATATATGTTTGCGAATAAATGTTTCCAAATTTTTGGGGTAGATACCCAGAAAAGGGTTTCTGGGTTATATGGTAAGTCCAGACTTAATTTTTTGAGGAACCTCCATACAGTTTTCCTTAGTAGCTATGCCAGTTTATATTCCCACCAGCAGTGATGGTGGGTTCTGTTTTATCAAATTAGAAAGCTTCTGCACAGCAAAAGAAACCATCAGCAAAACAAAAAGGCAGCCAACTGAATGGGAGAAGGTATTTGCAAACAATGGGAGATATTTGCTCTGACGAGGGGTTAATATCCAAAATAAATAAAAAACTCATTCAACTCAACAACAACAAAATAACCCACTCAAACAATGGGCAGAGGACCTGAATAGACACTTAGGCACTTCTTCCAAGAAAATACACAAATGGCCAACAGATATATGAAAAGATGCTCAACTTTACTAGCGGGGAAATGCAATTGAAACTGTAATGAGATACCAACTCACATCTGTTAGAATGGCTATTATCAATAAGACAAATAATAACAAGTGTTGGAGAGGTTGTGAAATTAATTTTAATAATATATTTTATTGAACCAATAGGCCCAAAACATCATTTCAGCATATAAATGATATGCATTACATAAAAGTTGTTGATGAGATATTTTATATTCTTTTTTTTATACTAAGTGTTTGATATCTGATGTATATTATACATTTACAAAACATTCATTTAGACCAGCTGTAATTTCAAAAGCCCTGTAGCCATGTAACCACTGGCTACTGTATTGGACAGTGCAGATAGAGAAATGCATAAACCATTAGCTATTTATGAACGCATGTTTTAAAAGAAAGAAGAGGCAGATTTACCTTGCAGATAGTTTTATTTGGTTTAATATTAAGACATTTGACCTTATCACATACCAGCTAGCTGATAGGAAAGTAGCCTAGAACTGTATTGAGTGAGGAAAGAAAAGTCCATCTGGGATTATAAATTTTTAATTGTTAATTCACATATAAATAATCAAGAGCAAATATACATCATATGCCTACTCTGTTACCACCACTTTTGGGAGCAAATACCAGATCCTCATTTCTCAGAGTAAAGTGGGTATTATGGATTTTCAATATTTAGCAATATCTTCCTTTTCTTATGTTTAGATACATTAGAATTGTTTCTGGTTGTCAATGGATCTTATTCAACACCAATTCCTTTGAAAAAGAAAGGTATTGCTTGGTGGACAGATAAAAATGTGAAATTTAGAAATCCCCCTGGAGAAGGTCCCCTAGAAGAACGATTCAAAGGTAAAATATTACTAATATTCTTTTAAAACATGATATAAGCTAGAAGTTTTAATAAAGTACCTAAAATTTTCTATCTTTCTAGTCTTAGAAGATGTTTATGCTTTTTGAAAAACAGCTACTTTTCTTAACTTCATACATAGTAAGGTAAAAGTATGTAGTCTGTTGTACTGAAATCCTAAAGGAAATGTAAACTTTTGATCTTAAACTTCTCTGGTATTTTCTTATAAGCATTTTATCCATAATCTTTGAAAACTGCAACAAAGTTTCTTTTTAACAAACCCCTGTTATTATAACTATAGATCCAAATTTACTTTTGTTTCTATATCTCAATTTCACAATGTAATGTTTCATACCATTATATCTTTGCATTAAATTATCTGCCTTTTGGTTTATACTCAACAGCTTACTTTTAGTATTCTCTTAATTGAGATATTAAATCTTTGTAATTATGTTAAGTTGTTACATGAGGAATTGGTTTCTCTCTTGATGTAAGACTTCCTTAGAATATGAATGTATTCAAACCTTTGAAAATGAGAAAAATATTCTGATTGTGTAATGTATATCTTTGTTTTATTAGAGTGTGAATTTTCAGTGAAACTCTTAATAGAATAGAATATTTTGTCTCTCCCACTCCCACCCCTCCTTTTTAAGATACAACAAAGCCAGTAAACTGGGTTAAACCAGTATACTTGCTGGATTCTGACCAAGATAATAATGGGTTCATAAATGAAGATTTTATTGTTTGGATGCGTACTGCAGCATTGCCTACTTTTCGTAAGTTATATCGTCTTATAGAGAGGAAAAGTAATTTACATCCAACGTTACCAGCTGGAGACTACTTTTTGAATATCACATACAGTATCCTTTTTTTGGCCATGGGCACAGATTCATAGAATTGGAAAGGAGTGTAATCCAGCCGTATCTTAGTTATGTGGTATGCTACTTTGTGTTGAGTTTCGATCTCTGCATTTTTATAAGAGTGTATGTATGGGGAAGTATCTTTTATACCTTCCAGAAATATCTTAAATTTTTATATACCTTGTACTATGGTTTAAGCATATTATTTGGTAAAATTATTTAAAATGTAGGTTCTGGATTTACTTGTGAGCTAGATATTTTTACATGGGTGATTGTAATTGAGCTTAATGGGAAGGCTAGTGAATGTACCTAATAATAAATAAGTGTTGGTGGCACAAGCTGATTTTTAAAAAATATTTTTATTTCAGAGAGAGGAAGGGAGAGGGAGAGAGAGAGGAACATCAATGATGCGAGAGAATCATTGATCTGGTTGCCTCCTATACACCCCCTACTGGGGATCAAGCCCACAACCTGGACATATGCCCTAACTGGGAATCGAACTGTGACCTCCTGGTTCATAGGTCAACGCTCAACCACTGAGCCATGGCGGTTGGGCTATAAGCTGTTTTAATATATATTTTTACATATTAAAAATCAGATATGTTAACTAATATCAACCTATTGCTCTGTTCATAGTACAAAACATTTTTATTATTAGCTGTATTTTGCCACATTAATAATGGAGATGTAATTTTCAGTGCTGATAAATATCATTTATTTCATTCTGACTGTGTCAGCATTGTACTAAGTATTTTCCATGCATTATTTTACTTAAATTCAAGCTTTATGAAGTAATTGTCATCTCCATGTTATAGACAAGGATATAGGAGCATAGAGCATTTAAGTGACTTGCCTGAGATTACAGAGGAAATAAGTAGAAGAGTTGGGGGTCATGGTCAAGCTGTTGACCCCAAAGGCCATGACTTTTCCATCCATCACCATCCCTAGCTAGTTTAGACCAGTCCATACCAGCCTAGATGCAGTCTTTCCTAAGACGGAAATGTTGAGCACTACCATTTATTCAAAACAAAGTCCTTACATTTTTAAATCTCTAGTTCATTGTATATCTTATGAATGAAAAGTTTCTTAAATATTAGCATTTAAATGTTTGCTAATGACAGATTAAAAGTTACCAACGAGGTCCACCTAGGAGCAAATTTGGGCAGACAGACCCAGTTCAGGTGCTAGTAGAATGAGCATTATCTTGATACTGAATAGCTGCCCTCTACTTTGGCTACAGTCTCAAGATAATGCTTTAAAATTACTTAAAATGTAGGTTCTGGATTTATTTGTAAGCTAGATATTTTTACATGGGTGACTGTAATTGAGCTAAATGGGAAGGCCAGTGTAGCCAAAGTACAGGGCAGCGTTCAATAGCAAGATAATGCTCTTTCTACTAGCACCTGAACTGGCTCTGTCTGCCCAAAATTGCTGCTACGTGGACCTAGTTTCAAAAACTTGGTCACAGTATCCAAACCTGAAGCCTCCAGACTACAATAAAGGAAAGTCTTTGGAGCGAGCACTCAGGAATTCTCAGCTGAGAATTTGCATCCCAGGAATGGAGAGGAGAACTGTCAGGAGAATGCAGGATATATTGAAGATCGTCAAGATGGGCCTGCAAAATATCAAGGGTTAATTATCAAAACTAGGTATAAGGTAGGAACTAGATATTAGAAGTAAGGCAGAAGCCCATTTTTTAGGTTTGTGATACTGGGAGATACTAGCATGGGTGATTTGAGACCATACTTCTCAGAGCTCTGGGTTAGTTAGAGCTCTCATAATCTGTCCTACCTCAATCATTGTGAACTGATTTAAGAAACTAGTAGAGCTAAGCCTGCCATTTGGAGTCATTTGGAGAGTTGCAGAAGCCCAGAGAAACAGATGGGGCCCAATACTTGATTCAAAAGACGCTTGTGAAAATGTAAATCTTTTACATAAGGTCTTAGTTGTCTCCTTTTCTGACCTGTTGCTAAAATCCTAGAACTGGTCCATGCTCATTCAATAAACTGGTGTCTCATTTCTTAAATCTCTTTAACAATCCACCTTTCACTTCCACTCTGTTTTAGCCATCATCTCTTTGTGTCACACCATGAGTTTTATCATTACTCCAAATCAGCAAGTTAAGACTTTAGTATAATGCTTTTTTACCCTGTGCTTAGAGTCCTCTCATATTCTCATAACTACTCTCTTGCTACACATGCTCTTTGAGCTCACAGAGACTTCTGATCCCTTCATTTTTTCCTTGTCTCTTGGTCTGTCAACCTCCTCTTTGAGGGTTTAATTGCTACTAGTATTCATTTGAAATATTTTTTTCACATTATATTTCCTTTTTTAATTTTAATTTTAAATATTTATTGTTGAAAATATTACATAGACCCCTTCTGTTCCATTAACCCTTCTAGTCATTTATTTGTGGCATTTTGCCCCTCTTGTGTAATGAGGGCACAAGTATCTGAGAAACGATATAACTGTTAAATTTGGTTGTTTTTTTCTTGTAAACTATATTGGCTTATACTACTAACATTTAATCTGCTAAACCAGTTCTTCAAGATAAATATTACACAATTATTTTATGATTCAGAACATAGGAGTAAGGTGCCTGTGTATCATAGAATTATGCCAATGAATTACAAGCAATTAAATGCTAACTTTTTAAGGTATATTTTAAAAATAAAGTCACTGAACATGGAAAAGTTTTCCTATTCACTCTTCAGATTACCCTGTACATTCTTTTGATGGACGAAAACGGATGATCTTAAGCACTATTTCATGGATGGGAGGAAAAAATCCATTTTTGGGGATTGCTTATATCACCACTGGATCCATCTCCTTCCTTCTGGGAGTTGTATTGCTAGTAATTAATCATAAATATAGAAACAGTAGTAATACTGCTGACATTACCATTTAATTTTATATTCTGAAAACAAATTTACCGCATGTACATCAAGGCCAGTTCTATTCAGCCTAGCTTTTGAATGCCGATGTCTGGTTAGTATGTCATTTTTTAAGTTGGCATATAACTTTTTATTTAAAAAACAGTCTTTGTCCTTTACTTATTTCCTATGGATGACTTATGAAAATATATGATGGGTATAAAACAAATTAACTTTATTGATCATGTCAGCACTATAACTACTGAAATGGCATTCTAATGTTTGCTTTTTGATGGGACAGCCCATATGATGCATAGAGCCTCTATCATGTGAAATGTGTCTGCTGCTTAAATGTTTATGCTGTGTTGATAAATATTATATTGACATATGTGCTGTATATGTGTGCCTGTTGTGTAAAGAGAGGAATTACAAGATGTATGAGTATAATGATTTACTAACCTTCGGGATTCAAAGTTATGAAGAAATGAAGAAAGACCAAATCTAAATAAAACACTTGATCATTGTCATGTGTCATG
Source organism: Plecotus auritus (assembly GCF_963455305.1). NCBI lineage: Eukaryota > Metazoa > Chordata > Mammalia > Chiroptera > Vespertilionidae > Plecotus > Plecotus auritus. The sequence goes on from NC_137775.1 coordinate 66,668,120, forward strand.
TGTAAAGGCTTAAAGTATCATCTTTGGTGAGGTGGTTCATGTATTTAATTTATCCAGTACAGTTCTTTGTCAAGCTTAGTTTTGATTTCACCTTTGAAGTCTTACTATGCTCATGTCTGAAGAGGTCAGGTAGGAGAATTTAAAATTCCTCTTTCCATTTGGTTAACGTGTTGCAGTCAGGAACCCCAATTCACTTGATATGTTTTTACATGTGATCATGGAAATACCTCAAGCTGTTTTTACTTTGCAGGTAAGTGTTTTGACTTAAGTACTAATATTACATTGCAGAAATTTTGGAAAATAGTAACTTTTATTTCCTCTATATTTCATTCAGTTTTTGCAGATAGGTCAAATATGGATGTGTATGCACACTCTCTTTAATTAATGCACCAATTGTTTTGGTTGGTTTTCCTAATACATATTTTATATATATATATATTTTTAATCCTCACCTGAGGATATGGTTTTTTTTTAAATTGATGAGAGAGAGAGAGAGAGAGAGAGAGAGAGAGAAACATCTATGTGAGAGAAAAACATTGCTTGATTGTCTCCCACACACATCCAGACTGGGAATCCAACCCACAACCTAGGTATGTGTTCTGACCGGGAATTGAACCTACAACTTTTTAGTGTATAGCATGATGCTCCAACCAAATGGGTCACTGGCCAGGCCTAAGAAATATTTAAAAAAGTGGTTCTTTAAATTTTCTTATTAAATTCTGGAGATTTTTGAGTATGTACATGATAAATTATAATATATATGGTTGAAGCTGTTGTATGTTCTATCACTGGAATTATTTTAATATTCCTAATTGAATAAATGTTGTAATTTGTTTGCTATAGAACTTACTCTTGAATGCAAACTTATTTTTTTCACATTCATGAAAATGTATGTCTTAATTAGAGGGCTTAATCTCATTGAAATTGCTTTTTTTCTCTCTCATATGTTTGTATAGAAGATTGCCTGCTTATTTAGAATTTGTAATGGTTTCCTTCAGTTATATTTTAAATCAGAAGGTCTGGGAAATATATCAATTTTGATTAATATGTTTTTTAAAAATCCAAAACCAGAACCAAAAAATAACGTAATGGTAGAAATGTGCCACACTTAAGTTTTGTACAGCATGACTTTTAATTTGTAGAATATTACTTGCATGAGGTACTTAATATATGATTATCCTGAAATTTCTGAGTACACAGGGTATTCTTTATCTAAAAATAGTCTTGGTTTTGTCAGTCTTTCAGAATATTATTATTTGTTCTGATAATTGACCCTCTTACCCATGGCAGTTGATCTTCTGGGATACATTATTGGGGGAGAGGGGTTCCTGCTAGTTGTCCAGATTGAGTTTGTTCTGTTTAAGGAGGACTTCCATCCCGCATTTCTTTTTCTAATTGGGGGACCAAAGGTGCTGCTAAAGAAATGTTGAAGAGCCCTTCCAACATTTTCTCATCTGTGGTGAAGATGAAATCTTAAAATATATTTGGAGTTTTATCTATTTTATAAGTACATTGATGGCTTCAGTTTCTCCTGTCTCCTCCCATTTGAGCTCTAAGGGATTCCTTTTGGTCAATATGAAGAATGTGGAACATTTATATGGCCTCTTTCTTGTGGGCTTTATGTTCATTTTTTGGAAACATTAATGTAATATTCAACTTTCAAAGAATTATGTTTCATTTTAAGACAACTAGGTTAAATAGAAGATATTGAAGAATGCATTAACTTGCAGGAAATATTTTGTTATGTGAAGTTTCTCAATTGAAGGAATTATTAGTAAAAACTAAGAAATGTCATTGAAATAATAAGGCAGTTTAAAAATAAATTGGTAATAATAACTATTATCAAGTAGAGAATTATTCAACCAAGAGGAGAGTCAAATGAATATTATTTATTGATTAGTAAGTTTATTTGTAACCTTGGTTATGTTAAAAGATAACTTTCTGTTAGTATGTTCTGTATTAATAAAAATGAACGAAATTAATTTTGCTATGTTCAAGTGTCTTCCTAAAATAACAATGCCCTGGTGTCGTTGCTAATGTTTAGCACTAAATTTTAGCTCAGGGTCAGTGAGCTCAAGTTTTTAGCATTTCTATGCCTAGATTTGATTGCCATATGGATATCTATAATAATAAAAGCATAATATGCTAATTAGACCAGACGTCCTTCCGGACAAAGCTGGGGCTATGAGGGAAGCCTGGGTCCCGGGTGCCAGAGGGAAGCCAGTACCGGCAGCCAAGGGAAGGAAGACCTACTCTTGCATGAATTTCGTGCATCAGGCCTCTAGTATAGTATATTAATCACTCTGACAGCATCAACTCAATATTATATGTATTATTGAGTAACGTGTGTTCTTACCAGGAAGTGGTCAAATTGTCACCTGAGTTATAGGCAGACAGGCTAAACTTCATATTATATTAGTTCACAGGAACTGTCTAGTAAAGAAAATGAAAAAGTGGGGTAAAGGCAAGGATGATGAAAATAATGAAGTGAGCAGGGCACACAGGAAATGAAAAGCCAGACTAGGAAAGAGGAACAGCTGAGAGGTAGGGTTAATGAATGTCCAGTCTGTTCACCTCCTATCTTTATGGAAACACTGCCTTAGAATTACAGTATGGTCGTTTGTTGGTTAAGTTGCAAAGTTTTGGTCTTTGTGAACATGGTTACTTTGAGGGGAAGGACAGGGTGAGGAAGTGCTTTCTCAAGAAGAATTTTTTTTTTTTTAAATATATTTTATTGATTTTTTACAGAGAGGAAGGGAGAGGGATAGAGAGTTAGAAACATCGATGAGAGAGAAACATCGATCAGCTGCCTCCTGCACACCTCCCACTGGGGATGTGCCCGCAGCCAAGGTACATGCCCTTGACCGGAATCGAACCCGGGACCCTTCAGTCCGCAGGCCGATGCTCTATCCACTGAGCCAAACCGGTTTCGGCTCAAGAAGAATTTTGATGCATAAATATAGAGTTTGGATGATCTAGTAAAGTGTTTTAGAGCCTCTTTTTAGCCCATGGCCCATTCAATAAATATAAAAATCACATTTCCCCTGATGTCATTTGAAATTTCAAAATAAATCATACCATGGTAACTGTATTTGCTTTTATATATCTGTAAAATTTATCAAAGTAATGTACACAATTTAAAAAAACTAAAGGTCTCATGATGAAAAGCAGTAGTCCCAACTTTACCTTCCAGAGACAATCATTTTGACTCCAAAAGTTTATTTTGGTATTTATCTTAGTGTATCTAAATAATATGCCTATTCTACTGTTGCTTGATTTAACACTTTTAGACATTACCTTGATGTTACCAGATAATTAAGCTCTCTAACACACTTATCTCCCCTTCTCCCATTATAAAGTTATGCCATAATATTTACTTAATGCATTCGCCACTGTTTAATTATTCTGTAGTGCAAAGCAGTGCACCATGATTACATTTTGTATAATTTTATTTCTTCTGGACTTAATAATCTTCTCGTTTTTCTCACAAGTTTCTGGAAATGTCTTAAATTTTTTTTCCAACTTCTCAGTCAGTTTTACTAGGTTCTCATCACTGGAGAGATCTGTTCTGCATTTGTCTTCTGTGCCAATCTGTACTGTGCCTCCCTCCCTCCCTCCCTCCCATCCTCCCTCCCTCTCTCCCGTCCTTTCTTTCCTTTCTTTCCTTCCTTTCATTTTTTTCCCCCTTTCTTTTCTTCCTTTTCTTTAGTCAATCCTCACCCGAGGGTATTTTTCCGTTGATTGTTAGGGAGAATGGAAGGGTGGGGGAGAAGACAGAGAGAGAAAAACATCAGTGTGAGAGAGACACATCAATTTGTTGCCTCCTGCATGAGCCCCAGCTGGGGATCAAGCCTGCAACTGAGGTATGTGCCCTTGACTGGAATCGAACCCATGACCCTTCAGTCCATGGGCCAACACTCTATTCATTGAGCCATACTGGCTAGGGCTACACTGGTTGTTTTCTTGTCTGGCCTCAGAGACATTATCCCATGACCTCCTTTGGTCACCCTCCTGTGTTGGATGTGCTGTTTCCTAGTTTACTGGAGCACTTCCTATGACATTTAAATCTTCCTAAGAAGTGGTATATGAGACGCAAATTTCCTGAGTCCTTAACCTGTCTAAAATGTTCTTATTCCACGCTCACATTTCATTGGTAGTTTGACTACATATACAATTTTAAGTTAAAAATAATTTTTCCTCAGAGTTTTGAAGACATTGCTCCACTCTCTTCTAGCTTTTATTATTGCTTTTGACAAATTTGATTTTATCCTGGTCAGATATTAGACTTCTTTCACTGATGGTTAATTTTCTTCTCTTTTTCTCCAGTTGTTTTGACACTGTTGTCTCTGCTCTTTTTAGAAGATTTCTTCATTTTGATCTTCCAACATTATTTTTCCATTGAATTTTTATAGATATATTAAAAAATTTTTAAGACTCCCTTTATTTTTATTGTTTCTAAAACATTTTTTAATGTTTATTCTGGAAAACATACTAATTTTTTTTTTTTTTGAGGACGTGTATGGAAGCATATATACAGCTGTGGACAAAAGTAGGTTTATAGTTGTGAGTACACAAAACAGTTTATTCTTGCATTATTATTTATTATATTATTTATATTACAACTGTAAACCTACTTTGCCCACCCCTCTAATTTTGCTTTTCATACGGTTTACACTGATTTTTTCTTGTTGCTATTTTTAATTTTAGCTTTCTTTTGTTCACATAGGCAACTTCCCTTGTATATATGGCTAGCCTCAACAATCTGTCATGTAAATAATTGAAAGCTCTTTCTGTGTGGGCAGTGCTTGACTAGTGATAGGCTTCACTTGCACAGTGCAACTCAAAAATGCCATTCAGTGAATTATTTGTTCTCTTCATGATTAAAAGCTCACACAAGTAGTAAATAGCTGGCAGGTCAACAGTTGTAGGTGGAATGAATTTTGAGAAAGACTGCATTAGGAAATAGTTGTCAGGGACTGTTCAGTTCCTCTAGGGAAGAATTCTCTGATCGGCACAAAGAAGTGGTTGAAGGAGGGTCTGTTTATTCCTGCTTTAACTATGCCTCTGCCTTGTCCTCCACCTCACTTTCTGTTTTCCACTTAATACATGTTTCTTTGTATCTGTCCCTCAGCATATTCCTTTCGTCTAGTAGTCTCCCATTACTTTCTCCTGATAAAAGTTCTCTTGTCTCGCCCAGCCGGTGTTTCTCATGGGTTGAGCATCAAACCATGAAAGGTCAAGGTTCGATTCTGGGTCAGGCTACACACCCAGGTTGCGGGCTTGATCCCCATTAGGGGGTGTGAGGGAGGCAGCAGTAGATAATTCTCTCATCATTGATCTTTCTATCTCTCCCTATCCCTTCCTCTCTGAAATCAATAAAAAAAAAAAAAGGTAAAGAAAAGTTCTCTTGTCTTCAGTCTGTGGGAAACAGTGATGGAGGCGAGAGATTGTATTTGGTTGAGAGAGGTAGGGCAGAGGCTGTATAATTTTCAACTAGCCATTTTTAGGCTTGTCCCTTGGCTCCACTCTTTGCCATAACTTTTACCTCCAAGTCAACTTCTCAAGGATCATGGGACCAATCAGCATGCTTCTCACTGATACCCCCTGCAGTCCCTTCAGATCATTGCAGCTTCCTCTGTCCTCCTCAGTCATGTCGCAACAGCTTTGTTTTCCAGAAATCTGTTGAAATCCCTTCTCTGTTTCTGTCTCCTCTCTACTTTTATTCCTTTTGGGCTCATATCTTTTTTAAAGAATGGGTTTCAGATTATCATACAGTCAACTTACTTTTTTTTCTTGTAGTATACATATACAGTTCTGTGAGTTCTAACTCATGTCTAAATTTTTGTAACCTTCATAGGATACCGAGCAGTACCATCAACACTGCTCGCCCCCCACCCAAACTCCCTTATACTGTTCCTTTTTGTCACACTTAACCTCACTGATAACCCCAGGCAACCAATGATTTCTTTTCCATCCCCACAGTTTTGTCTTCTAGAATGCTACAAATGGAATCATACCATATATAACCTTTGAAACTGGCTTCTTTCACTCAGCATAATGCCTTTGAGATTCATCTAAAGATCTATCAATACCTCATAACCTTTCAATTTCTTTTATTTTACTAGAGTGAGAGGTAGAAAAGACTCTTAGGGCCAATTCACTATCAAACCAGAAACATAATAAGGTTTTTATGCATTTTAAGTGACATTAATGGGAGCTTGTCTGTTTGTGTGTCACAAGCTTTTCTATCCAGGGTAATGTGGAAGAAGATTGAACTCATCATATATCACTTTAAAATGTCAAGACTGGCATGCCACTTTGTTTCAAGGACCAGAAATGCAGAAAAAATAGCTTAACAAATACATGCAAATTGCAGTTGAATCAGTGGTCTAAAATAATCTCCGGAGTGTGTTGTCTTTCCTTTACACAGCAAGAGTGGTTTATATTTTGTTGTCATTGTCAAATTCAGCCAGGCTTTAATCCCATGATTGTACTCTGCTCTGGTCACTGTCAACTGTGTCTAAAGGATTATGTAGGAAGAGTATGGGTTTCAGAAGCAGTTGATCTGGCTCATATATATGTACAAACTGTATCTTCAGATCATTTAATCTCCTAAACCATTTACTTTTCAGTAAAATGGGGATTTTAATATCTATTTGACAGATTTTGTTTTGAGGAATAAGGGAAATGATAGATGGTAAGCACTTAGCACAAAGTATAGGAAAATGGCACTTGGTGAACAATTTCCAATTCTTCTTGTCGAATCAAATGAATTCACCCTTTTCTTGAACTTGGTGACTCATTTAATAGTTTTGCATTTTCCTTCCCTCTTCATCCTTAGCATGTGGCTTCTGTGAATAACTCTCCTGATTTTCTTCATACTTATTTGTTCCCTAGTCTATATATTCCTCTGTTATGTTCACCATATAAAATGTTGGGGATTCTTTGAAATTGTGTTCTGGGCCCTCTTCTCACTTTACAAACACTCCCTGAGCAGTCTTAAATTCTCATCATTTCTACCATCTTCACACTGACTTCGTTATCTATTCTTGTGCCTTGATATCTCTCCTGAGCTCTAGGTCTTATCTTGGATTCTCCTTGGATTTCTCAAGTGTAATAAGGCCCAAACAGGAATCTCATACTAGCCTGGGGTTTCTCTTAATATTCCTCAATATAGTGAATGATATGACCAACCACCTTATGAGTTAAGCCAGAAACCTTGCTTTCCTCTCCAACTTCCCAACCCAGTAAATAACTACATACTGTTGATTTTTAAAAAATATGTATTTTATTGATTTTTTACAGAGAGGGAGAGGGATAGAGAGTTAGAAACATCGATGAGAGAGAAACATCAATCAGCTGCCTCCTGCACACCCCCTACTGGGGATGTGCCCACAACCAAGGTACATGCCCTTGACTGGAATTGAATCTGGGACCCTTGAATCCGAAGGCTGACACTCTATCCACTGAGCCAAACCAATTCTGGCTACATTCTGTTGATTTTTAAAGGCACTTCCTTATAGCTGGCTCTTTAATCCATCTCGTTATATCTTTGTTGCTTACTCATTTCAGTTTTTCTTTCTTCCTTGGATTACTATAATAGCCTTCTCATGGACTCTGTTCCTAGTTACTCATGTCCAATCCAGCCTTTCACAGCTACCAGAATGATCTTGAAACAATTCTGATCTTGACAGTTTGCTATTTAAACTGCACCTTCAAGATAAGATTAAATATCATCACTAAAGTCTCACTCCTGCCTACCACTGTTGCTTCACACTCCAGGTGTCCTGCCAGCCAAACGATTTACAATTCCCCAAGCCATCTGTTCACCCTTTCTTCATTACCTCTGGATAGGCTATATCTTCTGCTTAGATATTTCTCCTTACCCAAATTTTCCTCCCATGAGAATAGCTAATATTTATTGAATTATATTATTTAATTTTCACAGCCACCCAATGATAGCTACTATCACCTTCATTTCACAGAAACAGTTATAAATAGATTATGAAGCTATCATATCATTATTAGCTGACAGATTCAGGATCTGACTTTTAAGTTCTTAACTACAATAATATTTTTTCTCTTTTCATTCCATCTAGGCCTCTGTTTCACAGTTTCTGCAGTAGATCATGCTTGATTCTGAATCCAAGTTATTAATCGTGATTTTTCCCTGTCTGGAAAACCTTTTAATCTCTACACCATTTATTCTAATTTTACTGGACCCTGCTAAAATCCAGTGTTTTTCAAAACCTTTCCAATGACCATTACCTTTCTTGAATTTCCCATAGCAACCTTTTACTACAGCAGTTACCAGAGAGTCATATATGTCTGCAGAATAACTTACTACTATGTGTATATTATATTCCTAGTGAGAGTATATGCTCCAGAAGGTCAGAGATTCAACGTTTTCTCCTGAGCATATTGGAAAATTTTACATTCATAGTAGGCCCTCAGTATGTTATTGTTCAACAAGGAGTGAACTTACAGTCATACTAGAGGCTCAATGCATGAAATTCGAGCACTGGCGGGGGCGGGGTGGTCCCCTCAGCCTGGCCTGTGCCCTCTTGCAGTCTGGGACCCCTCGGGGGATGCCCGCCTGCTGGCTTAGGCCCGATCGCCCCGGGGATCGGGCCTAAGCTGGCAGTCAGAAATCCCTCTCGCAGTCCGGGATCCCTCTCGCAGTCCGGGACCCCTCGCTCCTTATCGCCCACCTGCTCGCTGCTCTTTACCGCTCAGCTCGCTGCTCCTTATCACTGCCATGGAGGCGGGAGGGGTTCCCATCACCACCACTGCACTCGCCAGCTGTGAGTCCGGCTTCTGGTTGAGTGGCACTCCCCCAGTGGGAGCTCACTGACCACCAGGGAGCAGCTCCTGCATTGACAGTCTGCCCCCTGGTGGTCAGTGCGCATCATAGCGACTGGTTGTTCCACCAGTCATTCAGTCGATTTGCATATTAGGGTTTTATTATATAGGATGTTCTAAGGTATTTTTCATATATAAGGATTTTAGAGCCAGAGATAAAGATTAGTACAACCCCTTTAATGATGAAAAGACTGAGGCTTGCAATTAGATAAATTATTTAATGGTAAAATAGTATAGCAGTTAATTGACAACCAAATGTTTCCTGATTCCTAACTATCATAATTAAAATAGGGAGTTATATAGAAATGCTACCTTTTATCTAACTAGTAGGTTTTTCATTTTTAATCCTCAGCAGAGGACACACTTTTATTGATTTTAGAGAGGGAGGAAAAGAGAGAAAAACATCAATGTGAGATCGATCGGCTGTTTCCCGTACTCACTCCGACCAGGGATTGAACCCAAAACCTAGGTATGTGGCCTGATGGGGAATCAAACCTGGTATGTGGGACACGACACTCCAACCAACTGAGCCATCGGGCCAGGGCTAACTAGTTTTGATACATTAAAGTTCACATGATGTTGGTTCTGTATTATTTTTATAAAACTGAATGTGGATTAAGCATGGTTCAGAAAAAAAAATACACATCACATTCCCGTAAAACTATTCAGGCATTTGTCTTCTTTTTGTTTGGAGATGCTATAAGGCAGGATCAAAGTAAGGGTTTGACTTTTTTTTTTTTTTTTTAAGAAAAAGAAAGGTTGAGTCCCTTTGTGATTTGGTAATTTCCATCAGTTAATTGTGAAATACTTTCACTTAGTAATTTTACATCTGATGCCCACAAATTTATCTTGCTGACAATACCTAAATTAATCATTACCTACCACATATCTACATGTACTACAGTTCTATTTTAATGTTCAAGAACCCTCTGGAGGAAATATTTTTCAAAAGAAGAGTGATGTCTGATAATTTTTCCAGTATTACAAAAGAACCTATGTTTTGGAAGGGAACCCATTTTGAAAATAACTATTCTGGGAGGATGAATTTACAAACCTGGTAACAAATTCAGGTGTGCCTGGAAAGATCTAGTAAAGTTTAATAGGTACCCAGGCACATTCAGCCATATTTTTTGTCAGGGTAATCACAATTTACAGAGCAAGATCAAGGAGACAATGAGTGAGGAACCCCTGGGACTTAAAAAATGTTTGAAAGGAGTACAATGAGTATTAAGAAAGATTTTTTTTTGAATTTTCATATTCAGTATATTCTTTTGTACAGCATACTATTTAACCAGTATTTACTATGTGCCAGTTACTTAGTGTAGGTGCTGGGGATACATCAATGACCAAAATAAAATAGTTTCAAGCAGAGTCATTATCTAACAAGTTCTTAAAAGGATTACTGCTGTGTGGAATATAAACTGAGTGGAAGAGCTGAAAGGAGGGAAACCAGTTTAAAAAGACTTTTACAGTAATGCAGGCAAGAGATGATGGGTTGGCTTGGAGTGGTAAAATGAGAAGTGATAAGACTCAGATTATATTTTGAAGTTGCGGCCAATACCTTGGGACTTGAAGGAAATTTCAGAGGAGAGGACTTGGAAATGAGTGGAAAGAAGAATTCCGTTTTGGTTTTAATTTTGCGATGCCCATTAGACATCTAAGTGGAGATGTCTGGAGTTAAAGGGAAAGGTTAGAGTGGAGAGTTGTCAGCACACAAATGGTGTTTTGTGGCACCGGATGGAATCCCAAAAGGGATTAATGTTTTTTAAAAAGCTGGTATTCTCAAATTTAGAGATTTCGAGGATGAGGAAACTAGAAGTAGCAGCTGCTGAAATAAAAGGACAAATTGTATATGGAAGGCTCATTAAGACGTTTCAAACTGTAGTATACATACATGTTATAGTGTATTGTATTTATGGTTTATTTCCAAATAAGAAAATTGGAAATAAACATTGAGGGAGTGATCAAGTATGTTAAATGTTATTCATAGATGGTAGATGAAAATTGAGGTTGACAGTTTATTTGGCAACATAGAAGCCATTGGTGATCCTAACAAGAGCAGTAAAAGCCTGCCCCAAATGAAATAAATAAATAAATAAAAAATTAGAAGTGGAAGGAAAGACAAGTATAAAGAAATCTGTTTTATTTTTAAGAGAAATGGGATGGTAACTGAAGTCAAAGGAGGTTTATTTGTTTAATTTGGGAATGTGAGTGAATGATCCAGTAAAGGGGGAAATTATACTGTACTAAGTGACATGCAAATAAGGATCCGCATCTATTTTAGGATCTATTTGATGTGAATCTTTAGTTCTTTTTGGACAGAGCCATAAATGTCCTAGATCTGTCACCCAATATATATCAGTTTTCTGTTGGTTAGCAGTTTACCCTCTTTAAGCAGTCATAGGGGATTGGTAAGAAATTTACATAATCTCTTCTGAGAAGTTTACAGTCTAGTTTGCTCAGTGAATAAAACATAAGAAAGCACATACAAGTTTAACAAATTCAAATTATAGACAATCCACTTTTAAACATCTGTATGCTCCAGCCATTGGCACCTGTAACTGTCCTCCAAGATTTGTTTACACTATGTAATGCAGAGTGGGGAAGAAACCCGGTCCTTTCAGTCCTAATCCAGGGAAGAGATGACTTGGATTATTTGTAAATCTTAGTGGAGAGAACTTGAACTGGGGACAGGTAACTTGGTGGGTCTAACACCAAAGATTAGAATAATTTTAGTATTATTGTTTGTCTACATATTTCACCTATGCTAAACACATATGTCATCAGCTTCCTATTTGTATTGATAATGGGTTAATTAGAACTGAGTTTGTAAAAAAATGAAAAGATCTTTATTGTAGTATAGGGTAGTTTTACATTTACTAGTACACATACTTGGGAGTGGGCACAAAGAATAAAGACGCTTGCTATGTAGCATTATATAAGCAAGATTGATGCAGGACACACTGACAACTTACCTGTTCAATAATTTCTTTGGCTAACAACTCCAGTTATGGAAAGTGCCCTGCTGGACCTAAGACAGCAAGACTTGAGCTTAGATTTGCCATCCCATTCCTTGTCCCCGATTAAAAAATTCCCCCTCTTTTAGGAGTTTCCCCAGGCACAGAGAAATGAGCGAACAGATTCCACAATTTTGGGACACTGGAAGAGCTTTTTTGCATGGGGTTCTGCAGCATCCAGAGGTACAAGAAGTTAAAAATTGTTATCCCGACGCAGGTCTTCACAGCATGTTCTCAGCACAAGGAACAATAACGCCCTCACAGCAGTTTCTTCGATGGAGAAAACTATCCGTGTAAGAGGAGTTATCCTTTTTGTTCCCAAATTAATCCATCTTCACATCTTATAGTTCGGCCAACCCAGTGCTCATTCAGCCTCTAAACGGGCTCAAAGGTTGCTCAAAGTTTTACGCCTTCACGTTCAAACTACACACACTTTCTAAGACAGCGTGGTCTCACAGTAATCTTATCTAAGCGAGTTACAAGAGAGAGTAACACCCCACTCCCCGCATCTCTGGTCTCAAAAGTCGTTTGCTTTCCACAGCCAGCCGGGGAAAAGGCATCCAACAGGCCGGGAACGAGACGAGGGGGCCGAACGGCCAGCTGGCTAGAGCGGTCACCGTGTCGCCGCTCTCGCTGTTCTTCCGCTTTCTGGTTAGGAGCGCCAGTCCTCCCCCGTTCAACCGGAAATGTTTAGGGCCCCTGACTTTTGCGCATGCCCAGAAGGTAGTTCCGGTTCCGGTGTGACGTTACGCATTCCCGGCGTTTAGTAGTCGCGGTTGGTGGGCAATAACTGAGCCAACATGCTGCGGAATCTGCTGGTGAGGAGCTCCTCGTCCTGCAGTCGCGATGTGGGGTGGGAGCGTTGGGAGAGGAAGCTAAGGGACCACGACCGACTCACAAGCCTGTTCTGAGAGGGAGAGGCGGGCGGCTTCTTGGGTCACCTTGCTCCGCGTCCTTTTCTCCTGACGTTGCTTTCCCTTCGCCCCATTCTCTGCTGGGTATATATAGGGAGTGGAGAAGCTGGGAAAGTGAGCACAGGATGGTTAGTTAGATAAGCCTTGTTTTTGTTTTTTCCCCCTCGCTGCCCCTAACTCTGGGGGACATTGATGAGTTTAGTAGCTCTGATGTGAGTAAATCCAAGGTCCGGGGGGAAGGTTCTGATACCCGAAGCCTCAGACGGAAAGATGTTCCTCTATTACTGAAAGGGTGTAGGTTTCAGATGCTTCGTGAGCATCAGATTTCAGCTAGAAAAGCAGATCGTCCAGTTTTGGATGGGACTTGAGCAGTCGTGGTGGTAGTGCAGTGTTGCTTCCTTCAGACGGTTCTGCAGTGTCCTTCAGCCCTCCACCGACTTGGAGCATGTGAAATATTTTTCCAAATTTGCGAAAAGGAAAATGAAACAGTGATCACTTTATTTTGTAACAATAAAAAAGGTTTTACTTAGTTTTGTAACATATTTAGAAAGTGGGCTTTCTTTCATTATTTAATTCAACTGGATATATAATACAAGTCTCCTTTTTAAAAGATTTATATCTTATTAAAGATTTTTTAGGAAAAATGTAATGAGAAGTATCTTAGGAACCATGCTAGTTTATTTTGAGATCACGTAATAGATTTTTTAATATGGTAGAGTATTAAATGAAAACATTTGAGCTTTATTAGTGTATTTTGTAATCATTTTTTATTTCTGTAATATATCAGTATGTTTTCTTCAAGGATTACATAGTACTGGTTCAACTCAGGTCAAGGTCATGTTTGTTTGTTTTTGCTCAGAATTCGCATGATTTGCTTCTTGAATGTGGTCTTTGGAGACTGCAGAATCTATATACATAAAAGGCTAAGCAACCTTTGCATCTGAAACAACCGAACAGACAACGAACAGGCTGTGTGGGGCGACCAGGCTGGCAGGGGGGTTAGTGAGGGGCAACCAGGCCAGGGGGAGGGGGGCAGTGAGGGGCGACCAGGCCGGCAGAGGAGGGCAGTGAGGGGCAAGCAGGCCGGTGGGGGAGGGCAGTTGGGGGCGACCATGCCAGCAGGGGGTGGGGCAGTAAGGGGCAGGCCATTGGGGGGGCAGTAAGGGGTGACCAGGCCAGTGGGAGGCAGGGGTGCAGTTGGGATGACCAGGCTGGTTGTGGGGGGGAAGTTGGGGGTGACTACTCTGGCAGGGGGGGCAGTTGGGGGTGACCAGGCTGGCGGGGGGGGGGGCAGTTAGGGGCAATCAGGTGGGCAGACAGGTGTGCAGTTAGGAGCCAGTGGTCCTGGATTATGAGAGGGATGTCCAACTGCTGGTTTAGGCTCGATCCCCAGGATTGGGCCTAAACCGGCAGTCGGACATCCCCCGAGGAGTCCCACATTGGAGAGAGTACAGGCTGGGCTAAGGGGACCCCCCCTCCCCCCAATGCATGAATTTCGTGCACCGGGCCTCTAGTGTAGTATAAAGAGCGGAGGATGGCCAACACATTGGAAAACCTGGATGTTGGTTTATAACTTTGTTACTGACAAATTGGATAGATTTTAACCCTCACTTTCCCTCTTCTATAATTGTGAAGATTGTGCATGGATGGTTTTGAAGGTTTCTGTAAGCCCTAAATCTGTTTAATATGTATGAATTTTTAATTTCAGGCTCTTCGTCAGATTTCCCAGAGGACCATAAGTACTGCGTCACGCAGGCAGTTTGAAAATAAAGTTCGAGAGAAACAAAAGCTATTTCAGGTACTGAAATATTTTATAAGAGATTTTTACTTATAATAGTATGATTACCAAAAGGTAAAGATAGGAAGTAAATCTGGAGATGTCTAATTATTAGTGAATCTGTTGTATTTAGCAAAAGAATAATAAGAAACTGTCTATTGATAGCTAACTGAGCATTTGCTATATCTAGGAGGCTCTTGAGAAAGCAGAATAAATTAGGGGGACAGAGACACTTTCTTTGGAGGAGTTACATCATGTAGTTGCACAGGAATAGGCAAATAGACGATAGGAAGGGCCCAGAATATAGATAAAGATATATATATATGTATGAATTTAATACATGTTATATCAGTGGAAAAAGTATTGGAAAAATTGGCTATTTTAAAGGAAGAAAAGTTACATCCCTTCTATATTGTATATTAAAAGATAAATTGCAGATATAAATGCCTCTCAAAAAAACTGGAAGAAAATATAGGAGATATTTCTTTTTTTCCACCAGTTTGGTTGAGATATAATTGACAAAAATTCTATATGTCGTACTTGATTTTTTTAAGGTGTACAATCTGATGTTTAATGTATTTGATGATTACCACAATCAAGTTAATTGACACATCCATCACCTCATGTAGTTATTTTTTGTGTGGTTGTGTAAGAGCACTAAAGAAATACTATCTTAGCAAATTTCAAGTATACAATACAGTATTATTAACTACGATAATCACCATAGGAGATTATTTTTTATAATCGTAGGGTTGGGAAGAAGGCTTTCTAAGGAAGCTTTAAAGGAGAAAATGTGCAAGGTTTGGTGACATAAAAATTTTAAATGCATTTATATTACAAAAAGCAACTGACAAATTGAGAACAAATTTTAAAAATAAAACAAATGTGTTAGTACAAATTAAAATTACAAGTTCATAACAGCCCCCCCCCCACCCCCCTTACAATGATCACATGTTTAGAAAGATTTAAAATGGGTTATGTTAGCTAGGTGTGGGAGATAGGTACATTCAATACCACTACCTAGCATGTATTCAAACACAATACTTTGATACATGCTAGATAGTATAATTAATACAAATGTTTTAGAGACTATTTGAAAGTATTATTAAAAACAAATTACATACCCTGTCATCTAATACTCCCACTTTTAAGAATCATTCCTACAGACACAGTAGCATAAATATTTACAAATAGGAAAAAGGCTATTTATTATGGAATTTTAATATCAAAACACCCCAATAATCTAAATACCCATTAATAGAGGACTGGCTAATTAAATTATATTTTTGTACAGTGGAATGCTAGTAACTATTAAAAGGAATGAGGTCCGTTTAAATGGATTAAGAGAAAATGCTTTTTAAGATATCACAAGCAAAAAATAGTATGTGGGAGATCATTATATAGCATAACCTCATTTTGTATTTTAAGCACGTAGGTATATAAATTAGAAGATACGACAATATAAGCATTAAAGTTTTTAAGGATATGCAGCATACTGTTAATAGGGGTTTCTCATGAGGAGAAACTTAGTGGGATAGAGTAGTTTACCTTTGTAAGTAATCTACTTTATTTTTTGTTTTGTTTAATGTGATCTCTGTTTTTTTGCAAATAAAATTTTAAGTGATAAAAAGTTGGACCATCTATACTACATAAAAATAGAATAGCTACATTTAACAAATGTATTAAATATGTATTCTGTGACAGGTGCTGAACTAGGCATTAATGCTATAGATTTAGGGTTATAAACCAAAACCCCTTTCCCTTTTAAAAATTATTTATTTTTTAAAATAATTCTTTATTGTTGAAAGTATTACACATGTCCCCTTTTTCCCCCCATTGACCCCCTCCAGCCTGCCCCCACCCCTGCTCAGGCCCTCACCACCCCTTTGTCTGTGTCCATGGGCCATGAATATATGCAAACAAGGTCCTTGGTTGATTACCCCCACCCACCAACTGTTCCCCACCTTCCCTCTGAGATTCCACACTCTATTCCATGCTTCCATGTCTCTGGATCCACTGTCTTCATCAGTTTATTTTGTTGCTTAGATTCCACATATGAGTGAGATCATGTGATACTTATCTTTTTCTGACTGACTTATTTCACTTAGCATGATACACTCGGGGTCCCTCCATGCTGTCTCTAAGGGCAAGAGATTCCTCATTTTTACTGCTGCATAGTATTCCATGGTATAAATGTACCACAGCTTTTTATCCACTCACCTACTGATGGGCACTTAGGCCGTTTCAAGATCTTAGCTATTGTAACTTGTGCCGCTATGAACATAGGGGTGCATACATTATTTCTGATTGGTGTTTTGGGTTTCTTAGGATATATTCCTAGAAATGGGATCACTGGGTCAAATGGCAGTTCCATATTTGTTTTTTTTTTGAGGAAACTCCATACTATTTTCCATCATGGTTGCACCTGTCTCTATTCCCACCAGCAGTGTACTAGGGTTCCCTTTTCTCCACATTTTTGCCAGCACTTGTCATTTGTTGATTTGTTGATGGTAGCCATTCTGACAAGTGATACCTCATTGTCATTTTAATTTTCATCTCTCTGATGATCAGTGACTTTGAGCATTTTTTGTCTCTTGGTCATTTGTATGTCCACTTTGGAGAAGTGTCTATTTAGGTCCTTTGCCTATATTTTAATTGGATTGTTTATCTTCCTTTTGTTAAGTTGTATGAGTTCCTTATATATTTTGGATATTAATCCTTTATCAGATGTATCCTTGCCAAATATGTTCTCCCATACAGTGGGCTCCCTTTTCGTTTTGTTAATGGTTCCTTTTGCTGTGCAGAAGCTTTTTATTTTGATGTAGTCCCATTTGTTTATTTTCTCCTTTGTTTCCTTTGCCCTAGGACAGTGGTCGGCAAACTGCGGCTCATGAACCACTATCGGCTCGCGAGCCACGGTTTGCCACTCTGTTGACTAATGAGTTTGCCAACCGCTGGGATAGGGGCTTAATCACAAGGAACAACAACAGGCTGTAATTATTGGAATCGAGAGTCTAGGTCAGTGGTCGGCAAACTCATTAGTCAACAGAGTGGCAAACCGCGGCTCGCTAGCCGCAGTTTGCTGACCACTGCCCTAGGAGATGTATCTGTAAACATATTGCTATGAGAGATATCTGAGATTTTGCTGCCTATGGTTTCTTCTAAGATTTTTATGGTTTCCTGACTTAGATTTAAGTCTTTTGTCCATTATAAGTTTATTCTTGTGTATGGTGTAAGTTATGGTCTAGTTTCATTTTTTTGCATCTATCTGTCCAATTTTCTCAACACTATTTATTGAAGAGACTGTATGCTCTTGACTCCATTGTATGCTCTTGCCTCCTTTGTCAAATATTAATTGAGCATAATGGCTTGGGTCGATTTCTGGGGTCTCTGTTGTGTTCCATTGAAATATATGCCTGTTCTTATGACAGTACCAGGCTGTTTTGATTACTGTGCTTTGTAGTATAATTTGAAATCTGGTATTGTGATTCCTCCAACTTTGTTTTTCTTTCTCAAGATTGCTGCAGCTATTCAGGATCTTTTTGATTCCATATACATTTTTGGAGTATTTGTTCTAGATCTGTGAAATATGCTATTGGTATTTTAATAGGGATTGCATTGAATCTTTAGGTTGCCTTGGGTATTATGTACCTTTAAATGATGTTGATTCTACTAGTCCCTGAACACGGTATATTCTTCCACTTTTTATATCTTCTTCTGTCTCTTTTTTCAACATCCTGTAGTTTTCCGAATACAGGTCTTTTGCCTCCTTGGTTAACCTTATTCCTAAGTATCTTAATTTTTTTGTTGTAATGGTAAATGGGATTATTTGCTTATTTTCTCTTTCTGAGAATTCATTATTGGTGAATAAAAAAGCCATCGATTTTTGGGTGTTGATTTTGTATCCTGCTTTGTTGCCAAATTCATTTATTAAATCTAGTAGTATTTTGGTGGAGTTTTTAGCGTTTTCTATGTATAATATGTCACCTGCGAATAATAAGAATTTTACTTCCTCCTTTCCAGTTTGGATGCCTTTTATTTCTTGTCTGGTCGCTGTGGCTAGGACTTCCAGTACTATCCTCCTATATAATAAAAGGCTAATATGCAAATTGTCCCCTCGACCGGGAGTTCAACGAGGGGACGGGCCGGCTGGCCAATGGCCCGTGGCTCCTGCCCCATGATGGCCCCGCAGCTGATCGGCCCCCCACCCTAACTGGGTACGGGGCTGGCCAGCCAACCCCCCGCGGGACGCGATCAGGGCGGGCCCGCTGGACCCCACCCGTGCATGAATTTGTGCACCGGCCCTCTAGTGTTGAATAAGAGTGGTGAAAGCAGACATCCCTATATTGTTCCTGTTCTTAGGGGAAATGCTTTTAATTTTTGCCCATTGAGTATGATGGTTGCTGTAGCTGTCATATTGGCCTTTATCATGTTGAGATGTGTTCCCTCTATTCTCACTTTGCAGAGAGTTTTTATCAGAAATGGGTGTGGATTTTGTTGAATGCTTTTTCTGCATCTATTGCAGGGGTGGGCAAACTTTCTGACTCGAGGGCCACAATGGGTTCTTAAACTGGACCGGAGGGCCGGAACAAAAGCATGGAGGGAGTGTTTGTGTGAACTAATATAAATTCAAAGTAAAGGAGCGGAGGGGAGAGCAAGAGAACCCTCCGCTCTTTCGGCTCCGCGGGCCGGATAAACAGCCGAACAGGCCGGATCCGGCCCACGGGCCGTAGTTTGCCCACGGCTGATCTATTGATACAATCATGTGATTTTTGTCTTTCAGTTTGTTTGTGTGATGTATCACATTTATTGATTTGAGAATATTGTACCAGCCTTGCATCATTGGAATAAATTCCACTTAGTCATGATGTATGATCTTTTTAATATATTACTGGATCTAATTTGCTAATATTTTGTTGAGGATTTTAATATTTATGTTCATCAGGGATATAATTGGCCTGTAATTCTCTTTCTTTGTAGTGTCTTTATCTGGTTTTGGGATTAGGATAATGCTGGCCTCATAAAAAGAGCTTGGAAGTGTTCCTTCCTCTTGGATTTTTTGTAATAGTTTGAGAAATATAGGTGATAGTTCTTTGGATATTTGGTAAAACTCACCTGTGAAGCCGTCCAGACCGAGACTTTTGTTTGCTGGGAGTTTTTTGATTACTGCTTCTATTTCATCAGTTGTTATTGGCCTATTCAGATTTTCTGATTCTTCCTCATTCAGTTTTGGGAAATTGTATTTTTCTAGTAATTTGTCCATTTCATCCACATTGTCCAGCTTGTTCGCATATCGTTTTTCATAGTATTTTCTTACAATCCTTTGTATTTCTGTGGTGTCATTGGTTACTTCTCCGCTTTCATTTCTGATTTTATTTATTTGGGTCCTCTCTGTTTCTTGATGAATCTGGCTAATGGTTCATCAATCTTGTTCATCCTTTCAAAGAACAAGCTTGTGGTTTATTTATTTTAGTCTCTGTAATTTATTTCTGCTCTTAATCTCTATTATTTCTTTCCTTCTACTTACTCTGGACTTTTCTTGTTGTTCTCTTTCGGGTTCTTTAAGTTGTAGGGTTAAATAGTTTATTGTTATATTTTTCTTCCTTTTTTTTTTTTTTTTTTTTTTTTTGAGGTAGGCCTGTAGTGCTATGACCTTCCCTCTCAGGACTGCTTTTGCTATGTCCCAGAGATTTTGGGTTGTTGTGTGCTCATTTTCATTTGTTTCCAGGAATTTTTTGATTTCATTCTTGATCTTGTTGGTAACCCATTCATTGTTTAATAATAAAAGGCTAATATGCAAATTGTCCCCTCGGGCAGGAATTCAACCCGGCGGGAGTTCATCCCAACCGTGTAGCTGCCAACCGGCCGGATCAGAGCCCCGATCGGCCTCCCTCCTATGGCTCCTCCCTCCTGCCAGCCCTGCCCCCATTGGCCTCGATTGCCAGCCAGGCCGAGGGACCCCACCTGTGCATGAATGCACCAGGCCTCTAGTTGTTTAATAACGTGCTATTTAGCCTCCATGTTTTTGGGTGTTTTTACTGGAGTTGATTTCTAATTTCATTCCATTGTGATCTGACAAGATGCTTGATATGACTTCAGTCTTCTTGAACTTGTAGAGACTTATTTTATGTCCTAACATGTGTTCTATCTTTGTGAATGATCCATGTGCACTTGAGAAGAATGTATTCTGCAGCTTTGGGGTGAAATGTTCTATAAATATCAACTAAATCCATCTGATCCAGTGTGTCCTTTAGAGTCACTGTTTCCTTGTTAAGTTTTTGTTTGGAAGATCTATGTAGTGAAGTCAGCGGGGTGTTGAAGTATTTTTATATATATTTAGGTGCTCCTATATTGGGTGCATATATGTTACCAGGGTTATATCCTCTTGTGGATCGTCCCTTTAGTATTATGTAGTGACCTTTGTTGTCTCTTCTGATGGCCTTCATTTTGAAGTCTGTTTTGTTGGATATGAGTATTGCTACTCCAGCTTTTTTTTCTTTTCCATTTGATTGGAAAATTTTTTCCCATCCCTTCACTCTCATCTTGTGTGTGTCTTTTGTTCTGAGATAGGTCTCTTGTAGACAGCATATAGTTGGGTCAAGTTTTTGTATCCTTTCAGCTACCCTACACCTTTTTATTAGAGCAGTGGTCAGCAAACTGTGGCCCTCGAGCCGCAGTTTGCTGCTCTGTTGACTAATGAATTCGCCGACCACTGGATTAGAGCATTTAATCCATTTACATTAGGGTTATTATTGATAGGTACTTATTTATTGCCATTTTAATTCTGTATGGCTAGGTTTCTCTCTCTGGTTCTTCTCAATATTCCCTTACAGCAATCCCTTTAACATTTCTTGTAATGCTGGCTTGGTGGTGGGTGATGGACTCCGTTAGCCTTTTTTTTTTTTTGGTCTGAGAAGTTCTTTATTTGACCATCTATTTTGAATGATAGCCTTGCTGGATATACTAATCTTGGTTTCAGAACCTTGCTTTCCATTACATTGAGTACTTCATGCCATTCCCTTCTGGCCTGTAGAGTTTCTGATGAGTAATCAGGTGTCAGCCTTATGGGAACTCCTTTATAGATAACCTTTTCTCTTGCTGCCTTTAAGATTCTCTCTTTGTCTTTAATTTTTGGCATTTTAATTATGATATGTCTGGGTGTGTGCCTGTTTGGGTTCTTCTTGCTTGGGGTTCTCTGTACCTTCTGAATTTATGTGACTTTTTCCTTTACCAGGTTAGGGAAGTTTTCTGCCATTATTTCTTCAAACACGTTCTCTATCTCTTTATTCGTGCACACTTGGTATTCAAGTATTGTCACGTTTCACGTTGTTCCACAGCTCCCCTTAAGCTGTCCTCCTGTTTTTTTAATTGTTTTATTTCTTTTTGTTTCTCTGATTGAGTGATTTTTTTCAACCCTTCTCCAGGGAGTCTTCCATTGATTACTCAGGAAGTTTTTCTTTATTTTAGTTGTAATTCCAGTTTGGTCCTGGGAGCATGTCCATGTAGCATACAATTACTCTACCACCATTTTTAATCTCTCCCTTTATTTTAAAGAATAAAAAAAATCTTCTCTTTGACTGAGTCTAAAATGTGATGATTACTAATATTTGTAATTAAGTTGATAAACTCAATGAGTACATTTTCATATCATTGACATTTATATTTTATATATTCCATGAAAAGAACATCTTTATTGGATCTCAATTTAACTTTAAAAGAAAGAGTGTTGACTTTAGAAGTTCTTATTTTAAAAGTAGTGGTAGGAGGAGGAGTAGTAGAGAAAAAATCAGAAAAATTATAGTTCTTTTTAATTTTGAAATTTAAAATATTTAAATTCCAGGGGTTTATGCAGCCATTTAATTTTATATGAATGGATTAGTCTTTTTATTAATATTATTTTTTTTAATTTAGGAGGACAATGGAATTCCAGTGCATCTAAAAGGTGGGGTAGCTGATGCCCTCCTGTATAGAGCTACCATGATTCTTACAGTTGGTGGTAAGACATTTGGAATGCTTGGTTTATAGAAAAGTAATAGTAAGATAACTAACAATTTCATTGCTTTTACTATGCCAGTATTTTTAAAATATTATTTTTTATTAAATTCATTGGGATGACATTCATTAATAATAATATGTATTTCAAGTATACAATTTTATACTACATCGTCTGTATATAGCATGCTATGCCAGTATTTTAACACAGGCAGTCTTTCTCCAGAATCTGAGATCTTATTGCTTTGCTATGAGGATTCAAGAGGGTGATTGGTACATATTGTATAAGAACATTTTAATGTCTTTAACAAATATACCAGTAAAGTTTGATGATAGGCTTCCCATGTGCCACTGGTGGCCCTGCAGGCCTTTGGAGGAATCGAAGGCATCTACTCTACCCCATCTCCTGTAATGGGCTTTTAAACATTTTGTGATACATAATAAAAACATTTTACATCTCAATTTTGTACACACTTATTTATGACCAAACCAGTATAGACTAATACTACTATATGCGAAGTGCTTTGACATTTTCTTCTGTGGATTGGGCAGGTCCATTATTCAGTATTAGCAGTGTAATACACAAATTGGTATAGTAGGAGCAGAGTTATGAATTTCTAGTTATTAGCTATTCTTACATTAAATTTGCTTATTTTAAAATTATATATCATGTTCCTTTGTTTTACATTGATAATACACTTTAGGGAAAGCTTGTGTATTTTTACCTCTTATTGGTTTTTTAATCGTTCTTAGCTTTCTCAGGCAATCTTAGATAAGTATGGAAATTATCTTTATATATGTTCTTAATTTTATTTAAATTTTTTTGTTTTTAAGATGACAAATACATTATTGCGCTGTATCTAACACTTTGTGTAGAAGTTAAATAATATTGAAACTAGAATAAATATTATATATAGGGTGACTTAAAATGTATACATACTTTAATAGCTGATAGCTCTATTTTGAAAATGAAATGTGTTTTAATAAACACTGCCTGTATAATTATTCAAAGTATGGGTTTATATTTTCTTGGGTCACCCTATTTTTAAAAAAATTTGCCAGTACCCATTAAAGTAGTCTTACTGCCAACCTTGCCTTTATCTTACAATTTTTAGCTGGAATATTAGGTTTAAACATTTAAATCTTAGAATTTCTTCTAAGTTCTTCTTGTGTTTCTTTTATTTTTTTAGGAACAATTTATGCCATATATCAGCTGGCTATGGCTTCATTTCCCAAGAAGCAGGGTTGACGTCAGTTATCCTCCCAGCAATCAGCTGGTTCAGTTTCATTCAGCTCTCTATGGACCAGTAAGCTGACAATAACTGAGTTCTTCTTTGGGATCAGTATTTATTGACTTGTACTAACTGCCACCAATAAAGCAGTCTTTACCATGCTTTGTCTTATTTTATCACACTTTAATATACATATACCAATAATTTTCAGCTTTTGGTCAGTATTATAAATTTTAGGTAAGGAGCAAAAAATTACTCTTTTGTCATTAAGGTTGTATAAAGTACCATTGTGATTTTTTTAGTGAAATTTTATTTTTAGCAGCTCAGAATGACACAATGGAATGACCTTCATCTTTAATTGAGCTTGAAGTTACGCCCCCAATCTACTATATCCTGGGATATGCTAGAACCCGAGGTTAGTGGAAGCAGGCTATTTTTGGCGCATAGGGTTCAGGTTTTTTTTGTTTTTTTTCCCCCCTTTATTAGCGATGTGAGTGTATAGTTAAATATTGGTTGTAATCTACAGTTTAGATTTAGGCTTTAGTAGAGTAACGGTGAAATAATTTAGTGTTTATTTCTTTTCATACTCAGAATGGGTTTCTATTGTGTTTCTTTAACCATAACATAAAGTGTAACTTTCCTTAAATACTTAGTTCATTTCTAAAAGTTATCTTCTCAGAGAAGATTAAGGAGTTAGACTTTGCCATCTCTGCAAGGAGTGCGTTTATAACACTATCTAAAGATTAGAGTCTAGATGCATCAGATCTAGGGGAAATCTGTGAGTGAGGGTTGTATAATAAATTGCAGTGTTTGGATGAAGTGGATAAAAGTAATGTATTTAGAAAAATTGAGTCAAATCTGAAATAGCCAAACTTAGCCTTTTCCTATTAAAACCTTGAGGCTTAGGCTACAAATGCATCTCAAAAGGTACTTAAGGAAAGGTTTTTCAGTATTGAATCTTCAAGGTTGGAAAAGGTTCTTGGTAGCCATATTATAAAACCAGCCACTAAATGCATGAATCTTATTTCTATCATCAGCAGAGAACACTGCTTTTGAAGGGATTGGAGTAAATACCATTAGACATTTCTAAATGCTGAGAAAGTTCTTAAGATGGTCTGGAATCTGGTTTAATTCAGTGATTCAGAGCTATAAAGCCATCATTGATAATATTTTAAACTAGAGGCCCGGTGCACGAATTCATGCACCAGTGGGATCCCTCAGCCTGGCCTGAGGGATCAGGCCGAAACTGGCTCTCTGACATCCCCCGAGGGTTCCTGGATTGCGAGAGGGTGCAGGCCAGGCCAAGAGACCCCACCGTTGCACAATCGTGTCTGGGGAGGTATGTGGGAGGTTGGCCAGCTGGGGAGGGACCGTGGGAGGGCTCCAGGGCGTGTCCAGCCCCTCGCGCTCAGTTCGGATTGGCTGGACCCCAGCAGCAAGCTAACCTACCAGTCAGAGTGTCTGCCATATTAGATACTTTAAAAATGGTGGTCAGTGCACGTCATAGCGAGCAGTTGAACGGCCTTAGTATATCATTAGCATATCACACTTTGATTGGTTAAAAGGCCAACCAGATGACTAGACACGTAGCATATTAGGCTTTTATTATATAGGATGGCATTTTACAAAGAATTTCATAAAGATGATTGAAATGCTTTTATGACATATGGAAGATACTGTTATATATTAAAAAAGGAAAACGACCCTGCTGGTGTGGCTTAGAGGTTGAGCGTCAACCTATGAACTAGGAGGTCACGGTTTAATTCCCAGTCGGTGCACATGCCCAAGTTGCGGGCTGGATCCCTAGTGTGGGGTGTACAGGAAGCAGCCAATTAATGATTCTCTGTCTCTGATGTTTCTATCTCCCTCTCCCTTTCTCTCTGAAATCAATAAAAATATTAAAAATTAAAAAAGGAAAAACAACTTGATATCCTCTACAACCTTCATGTCCAAACATTTTTTTAATGCCAAAAATGTTTGGTCTGTTAACAATGCAACCTTGGATAAAGTAAAAGTAGTTTAAATGCATGATACTTAAAAAATTCTTCTTGCTAAGATTAAATATTTGTCTTTTTTCCTAATATTCTGCTTTGTAAGCAGGGGTGGAGATGGGGAGGTGAGCAAGGGGCAAGATTGCAGGAGAGGGATTGCTGAATAGAATCCTATGCAAATGTCTGCTACACTTTGCATTTAGTAGTTACTATTTTTTTAATTTTATTGATTTTTTTACAGAGAGGAAGGGAGAGGGATAGAGAGTTAAAAACATTGATGAGAGAGAAACACCAATCAGCTGCCTCCTGCACACCCCCTACTGCGGATATGCCCACAACCAAGGAACATGCCCTTGACTGGAATCGAACCCGGGACCCTTCAGTCCGCAGGCCGGCGCTCTATCCACTGAGCCAAACCGGTCAGGGCAGTAGTTACTATTATTGATAGATTTCAAGGACTGACCAAAAGTCTATAGAACAATGTCCTTAAGAAATACTGTATTGAAAATTTGGCCTTCAGGAAATAAAACCACCATCATTCCAGTCTTCTTTTTATCTTACCACACATTATACTTTGAGAATAGTCTCTGTTATTAAATAGAAGGAATTCTATTTGTTTATACTGTAGATACTAATACAAACACCATGGGAGGGAGGTAAGTGAAATTTTGTTAAAATTAGTACTATGCAGGCCCTGGCTGGGTAGGTAACTCAGTTGGCTAGAGCGTCATCCCAAAACACCAAGGTTGTGGTTATGATCCTGTCAGGGCAAGTACAAGAATCAGCTAATGAATGCATAAATAAGTGGAGCAACAAAAAAATCAATGTTTCTCTCTCTCTCCCCATTCTCTAAAAATTTGTTTAAAGGTATAATGCACAAAGTTTGTATTCTCTAGCTCTTCTAGATGAAGTTAAACCGTATTTATAGATGAAAAGAGGGCATGTAGTTTACCCAAAGCTACAAATAAATGGCAGCACAAAATTTCAGCTTCAGTATACTGATAATAGCAGTGTGTGCAAATATGTACAGACTTGCATCCCCTGTAGTGAAGCTTCTTAAAAGAGTGATCAGTATCATCTCTAGTTCCATTATTCAGTTTTATGTTGCTCTCTACATAATTTACTGTTACTTACCTATTTAACATTTGTCTCTTCCACTATATGTTTGAGATCCAACCTCAGCGCTCATCACTGACCAGGTGGCTCTGCTACTACTTGGTGCATGCAAACTCATTCTTCACACCCTGGGAAAGCTCCCTAGATTGTGTGGGAACCTGTGACAGTCTCCTCTTTGAACCCAATGTGCCCTGTACTCATCTTCATTAAGAGTTTCATTCCTTTGAATTTGAATTCAAATTTTAATTACAATTTTTGATAAGACTGGGAACCAGTATAGCATTGCAGTTAATCGCACAGATGATGGAGTCAGAAGACCAGCTTCCACCCTTGGATTACCATGGGTAGCTAACCTCGCTAAGCCTGTATCCTCAGTCTCTAAATGAAGTAATATCTAGAGCACATAGTCATTCTAATGTATGTAGAGCATAAAGGATGTTTTCTGACACATGCCCAGTGTGCAAAAAATGTTAGCACATCTGTTAGCTCTGAGACAGGAACTATGTTTTTTCACTTATATTCCTATGAACTTGGCACACAGTAGGGATTATGAGCTGGTCAGGGCTGGTAGGGCAGGTTCACAATTTCATCTGTGTCCTAGGTGACTTCAGTCTTTTGGCTCTGCTATTCTTAATGTATGGCTTTCATTCTTGTAAGATAGCTGCTGCAGCTCTAGCTGTTTTGTTTTCCTGCAGGAAGGATTGGTAAAGAGCCCATGCTAAATAAAGAGCTCTGTAAGGAGCTTCAGAAGCCCCACACAAAGACTTTAGCCTGTATCTCTTTGGCCAGACCTTTGTCACATGATCATGCCTGGGTTCAAGGAGGCCAGGAAATGTTTTAGCTGGGCATATTGCCAAACAAAATTGGAAATTACTTAATGAGAAGGGGAGAGTGGGTATTTGTTGGCAACTAACAGCCAGTTTGTTTTTTACTGAAGTCAACAATGAGGACACAGGACCTAGAAGCATTTCAGTTCCTAGCTCTGATTGTTTCTAATGCCCACATCAATGCCTGTTTTTAGGCTTGATTGCATTCTGATGGCCAATAATTTTCCCTTTTTACTTAAGTTAGTTCAGGTAAGTTTCTCAGCTATGAACCAACCAAAGCAGGATTTCCTGTTTCCCAGCTATCATACCATCTAATGAAACCACAACTCTGTAATTTACCCTAAACCAGCGATTTTCAACCGGTGTGCTGCAGGAATTTTCAAAACATGCAATACCTGACTATTTAGTCAGTGGCACTGATCTCTTTTCTCTTAGATTGTCCAAAAGAAAGAAAAGAAAAATGACAACAGCTAACACAACATATGGTATGAATGCATAAAAAAATACCTTTTGGGTTTTGGTCAGATTGGCAAAATATATAACATTTTTTGGTGAGCCACAGAATTTTAGTAATTAGTTTATGTGTGCCATGAAATGAAAAAGGTTGAAAATTGTTGTCTTAAACAAAATTGCTACCCAGTACTGGTTCCTCATAGCAGGAATGTTAAAAAAAGAATTTTACTTGGGGAATACAAATGCAAATATAAAGAGAGAATACAGGAATGACCAAAACAAAAATTGTGATGCTATCATAGCCAGTTTGCTTCAGGTTTGCAAAACTCTTCCTGCTGTTTGATATAGTTATGCACAGGTTTCCCAAAGCTGGCAATTTCACAGGCTTCTAGCTTGGGACTTCCTCTTCCTGGGTCTTGATAAGCATCTACCTGGAGAACAATACTTTGTTATCCACTACCGTGGACTTTTATATATACACAAGAGGCCCGGTGCACGAAATTTGTGCACTTGGGGGGAGTCCCTCAGCCTGGCCTGTGCCCTCTAGCAGTCGAGGAGCCCTGAGAGGATGTCCGACTGACGGATTAGTGGGCCTAAGCCGTCAGTCAGACATCGTTAGCATTGCCACAGAGGCGGGCAAGGCTCCTACAACTGCTGCTGTGTTTGCCAGCCGTGAGCCCAGCTTCTGGCTGAGTGGTGCTCCCTCTGTGGGAGCACACTGACCACCAGGGGGCATCTCCTGCGTTGAGTGTCTGCCCCCTGGTGGTCAGCACACAGCATAGTGACCTGTCATTCCACCATTTGGTCATTTGCATATTAGCCTTTTATTATATAGGAATAGAGGCCCGGTGCATGAAATTTGTGCACGGGGGGGGGGGGTGTGTCCCTCAGCCCAGCCTGAACTCTATCCAATCTGGGACCCCTCAAGGGATGTCCGACTGCCCGATCCTCCCGGGAGGAGGATTGTGACATCCCTCTCACAATCCAGGACTGCTGGCTCCCAACTGCTCACCTGCCTGCCTTCCTGATAGCCCCTAACTGCTTCTACCTGCCAGCCTAATCACCCCATAACCATTCCCCTGCCAGCCTGATTATCCCCTAACCATTCCCCTGCCAGCCTGATTAATGCCTAACTGCTCCCCTGCCAGCCTGTTTGCCCCTAACTGCCCTCCCCTGCAGGCCTGGTCACCCCCAACTGCCCTCCCCTGCAGGCCTGGTCCCCCCCAACTGCTCTCCCTGGCAGGCCTGGGTCCTCCCCCCCACTGCCCATCCCTGCAGGCCCAGTAGCCCCCAACTTCCCTCCTCTGCTGGCCTGGTCACCCCTAACTTCCCTCCCCTGCAGGCTTGATCGCCCCAACTGCCCTCCCCTGCTGGCCATCTTGTGGCGGCCATCCTGTGTCCACATGGGGGCAGCCATCTTTGACCACATGGGGGCAGCCATCTTGTGTGTTGGAGTGATGGTCAATTTGCACATTACTTTTTTATTAGATAGGATAGAGGCCTGCTGCATGGGTGGGGGCCAGTTGGTTTGCCCTGAAGGGTGTCCCAGATCAGGGTGGGGGTTCCCTTGGGGTGTGGGGTGGCCTGGGCGAGGGACCTTTGGTGGTTTGCAGGCCGGCCACGCCCCCCGGTAACCCAAGCGGAGGCCCTGGGATCTGGGATTTATTTATCTTCTATAATTGAAACTTTGTAGCCTTAAGCAGGGGCCAAGGCAGGCCAGAGCGGGCGGAAAGCTTGGCTTCCTCTATTGTCAGGGGCAACTCAAGCCTCCTGCTCTCTCCGTGGCCGTAGCCATCTTGGTTGGGTTAATTTTCATACTCGCTCCTGATTGGCTGGTGGGCGTGGCTTGTGGGTGTAGCGGAGGTATGGTCAATTTGCATATTACTCTTTTATTAGATGGGATAAGCTGTAGATCAGGCCCTCTAGAACCATAAGTAATGCAAAAAATACACTGTTAATTCGTTCTCGAATTGCCCCCACTTAAAATCAAATCCCCCTCCCCCCGTGGGGTGTGTGCTGCACCTTGGGAACCACTGGGCTTGACACTTTTCCTCTCTGAGCTTCATTTCTGAATACATACACATATGCCATGGGAATTGTAATCTCTTCTCTGCCTACCTCACTGGGTTGTCATTAGGAGGTTCTGAGCTGATAAACCTAGAAATGTTTCATCAAGTAAGTGATGTCTAAATGGGAAGGGATTGTTATTTTTAAGTCCATGGGTACCCTCGCAGGTAGTAGGTGCTGATGAGGGGAGGAGGGCATGATTGTTTCCTGGGACTGTAGCTATGGAAGCTTTGCAGAGAGTTCTGCAGGCCTCAGAGGGGCAGGCTCTGGCCAGCAGCCCTGTATTGGTGGTCATCCCTGGAGTTGCTGGCAGGGGGAAGGGATTTAGGGGGGCGGCAGGGGGGTGGCGAGGCCGAAGGGGGAGTAACTGTCAAACCTTCCTGCTTGGCACCATTCTTTAAATTGTATGTGGCTGTTTTGCAGCTGTACCTGCTCAGGGTGGGGCTCCAATCTCCTGGAGCGGGGTGGGGGCTGGGCCAGGGTGGAGCCAGGTGGGCTAGGAGGGTGGGTTTAGCCACGCTCCCAGCGAGGTTCAGTGCACTTCTGCTGCAGAGACGGCGCTGCTGCTGTCGTCGGGGGGAAGGGTCTGACCCTGGGGGGCTGCTAAGGCCTGCCTCCACCCGATTCTGGAGTTGTAGGGAGGAGAGGAGTGCTGAGCCCCAGCAGAGGGGCCCCGGCAGTGGCGGGCCATGGGCCTCGGGTGCCTCAGGGGTGCTGACGGGTGGTCGCCCCTGGTGAGGGTGGCGGGAGAAGAGATCGGGAGTCGGAGGTGCAGGCTGCAGCTACCTCCGAGGGTGGGTCTTCTCCCCGTCCGTCAACCCTTCCCCCTGGGGGTGCAAGGGCTGGGGTAGGGTGTCCATCCATCCCCCTGGGGGGGGCGGGGGCGGGGGTAGGATGTCCGTGCTGGGGATTGGAAGAGCTCCCCATGGCTGCTTCCTTTTCCTTCTTTGCAGTCTGGGCTTCTGTCAGGCACTCTCCTCAGACCCCTGGGAACTTGGTTCCAGCCACCCGCCCCCTGCTGTGTGTACATCAATATGCAAATTGGTCATTACAGGATACCATAACGACAATTAGCATATTACCTCTTTATATGTATAGACTAGAGGCCTGGTGCATGAAATCCATGCACTGGGGGGGCTGTCCCTCAGCCCAGCCTGCACCCTCTCCAATCTGGGACCCCTCAGGGGATGTCCGACTGTCTAAACCGGCAGTCAGACATCCCTCTCACAATCTGGGACTGCTGGCTCCTAACCGCTTGCCTGCCTGCCTGCATGGTTGCCCCTAACCACTTCTGCCTGCCAGCCTGATCATCCCCTAACCACTCCACTGCTGGCCTGATTGATGCCTAACTGCTCCCCTGCCGGCCCAATCACCCCCAACTGCCCCCCCCCCCCCCCCGCTGGCCCAGTCACCCCCAACTGCCCTCCCCTGCCAGCCTGGTCGCCCCCAACTGCCCTCCCCTGCCGACCTGATGGCCCCCAACTTCCCTCCCCTGCTGGCCTGGTCACCGCGGTGGAAGCTGTGCAGAGCAGCAGCTGGGACCTGCCCCCTGGTGGGGCTGAGGGGACTCCAGTGGAAGCCGAGTGGAGCAGCAGCCGGGACTCGCCCCCCAGTGGGGCTGAGGGAACTCCGGGGAAGCCACGGGGAGCAGCAGCAGAGACCCGCCCCCTGGGGGGGCGGAGGGAACTCTGGTGGCAGGCACATGGAGCAGCCGCCAGGCCTCCTGCCCCCCCTGCGGGGCTGTGGGAACTGCGGCAGCAGGTGCGCGGAGCAGCCGCCGGACCTCCCGCACCCCCACGGAGCCGCAGGAACTGCAGCAGCAGGCACGCAGAGCAGCTGGCCCCGCCCCTGCTGTGCACGCTGCCACCTTGTGACAGCGTTATGGCGTGAGGGTCAATTTGCATATTACCTCTTTATTATATAGGACCAGAGGCCTGGTGCATGAATTCATGCAGGGGTCCCTCTGTCTGGCCAGCAATCAGGGCCAATCAGGGCCATCTTGTCCAGTCCCAATCAGGGCCAGTGGCCGGGGGAAAAGGGGCACCACAGGAGGGCTCCAGGGTGTGTCCAGCCCCGTCTTGCCCAATCCCGATCAGCCGGACCCCAGCAACAAGCTAACCTACCAGTCGGAGCATCTGCCCCCTGGTGGTCAGTGCATGTCATAATGACCACTCAGTCGGACACTTAGCATATTAGGCTTTTATATATATATAGACAAGAGGCCTGGTGCATGAAATTCATGCACTCGGGGGGTTCCTCAGCCTGGCCTGTGCCCTCTCGCAATCCGGGAGCGGGGAGGCTCCCACCACCGCCGCTGGGCTTGCCAGCTGTAAGCCCAGCTTCTGGCTGAGTGGCGCTCCCCCTGTGGGAGCACACTGACCACCAGGGGGCAGCTCCTCCATTGAGCGTCTGCCCCCGGTGGTCAGTGCGCATCATAGCAACCAGTCGTTCTGCCTTTTGGTCAATTTGTATATTAGCCTTTTATTATTTAGGATTGTAACTCACAATGGGGAATGCTCAGCACACACTTTCCCTCCAGCCTTTGGTCTTGGAGACCTCATGTCCTTCCAAGGATCTGCTCATCCTCTTCAGCTGCCACACAAAGTAAATTGCATCATGTGTGTGGAAACCCTTTGCAGGCTCCATGGGTGTGTCTTTACTTTGCTGAAGTTCCGATTACACCAACACAAGGAGAGACACCCTCATTATCAGGTAACACCATCGTGGTAAGACCCCTGCTCAGCCTACTGCAGCAGTTTTAAACAGGCCATGTGTCGCCCTAGATGGTTTGGCTCAGTGGATAGTGCCATGGCCTGCGGACTGAAGGGTCCTAGGTTTGATTCCACTCTAGGGCACATTCCTGGGTTGTGGGCTCAATCCCCAGTAGGGCATGCAGGAGGCAGCAGATCAATTCTCTCTCATCATTTATGTTTCTATCCCTCTGCCTTCATCTCTGAAATCAATAAAAATATATTAACAAAAATAAAAATAAATAGGCCATGAATCAAATGTTGCTGCTCTTCAGTCCTCTCACACCCTCTTTTGTCTTCACCCCTGCCCCACCCCCACCCCCTCAACACACACACACACACACACACACACACACACACTCTGCTGGGGTCAGGATTTCTGCTTCAACCAAGGGCGACTCTTCCGCACGGCCCTCCTTCCCTGCCCATCTCTATCCCCAGTCCTGTGGGGTCTCTTCCTCCCTCCCTTCCATCTAACTTGGTGGGCCCTGCTCTGCCCCCTCCTCTTGTGACCTCCTGTGTGCAGCCTCCCCCTTCTCCTGATGTGGAGCTCCCCAAAGGCTGTGTGTGTGTGGGGGGGGGGGCTGTGGGGTGGGCAAAGCAGTGTGGGTGGGCCCAGGCGGGGCCTTGGAGGAGAGCTGGGGTGAGGGTCACAGGGAGGAGGAGGGAGGGACGTGGAGCCTATCCCGTGGGAGAGGCACTGGGTTCCTGGGCTTCCCCCACCCAGCAGCTTTTCTAGGCCCCTGCGCAGCTGTTGACCTCTGCCCCTCGCTGCCTCCCGCTTCCTTTCAAGTTTTGGACTCAGTTTCTCCGACTCAGCCCCGCTCCCCTCTCTGCTGCATCCCAGGGAGCCCGAGGCCGCCCCTTGGCCTCTGTCAGGTGCACCTGGCCTGTCCCCCGTAATGGTGCTACCACTCTCCTGGAGTAGTGAAACTTATAAAGTAAAAAGAAGCAGCTCTGAAGATTATAAATTGTGCACTGAGAACGCCACAGGCTGTGGAGGGCTGCACAGTCCACGGCTCTCTGATCACGGTAGCAGCCTCCTGCACCACCTGGTCCCTCCTGGCTCCCGCCCCACCCCCTCCCACCTCCGCCGGGGGCTGGGGCCAAACCCTAGCAGCTTCCTGACAGCTCTCATCTCACACCTCACTTTCCAGTCTAGCCCACCAGCGCCTGCAGCAAGCTAACCTATCAGTCCCAGCGTCTGCCCCCTGATGGTCAGTGCGCATCACAGGACTGGACAAGCAGTCAAACTCCCAGCCGAACTCCCAGTCAAGGGTACAATTTGCATATTAGGCTTTTATTATATAGGATCAAGATTACTTATTCATGTTAATATATACTGAATGCCTACTGTGTGCCAAACACTATTGTAGGTGCCTGGGAATCATTGGTGAACAAAGAATGCCCTCAGAATTTACATTATAGTGAAGGGTGGCAGGGAAGACAGTTAATAAACTGTAAAAATAAACTGTACAGTATGTTAGAAGATAACATGTTCTATGGGGGGGAAAGATCAAGGGGGAAAGCTGACATGGGGGTGGGCTGATCGGTTGCAGTAGTAAATAAGGCGTGAGGATAAGCTTCAATAGGAAGGTCAGATTTAAATAGACTAGGTGAGGGAGCTAGTTGAT
The DNA here is from genome assembly GCF_963455305.1 of Plecotus auritus. Taxonomy (NCBI): domain Eukaryota; kingdom Metazoa; phylum Chordata; class Mammalia; order Chiroptera; family Vespertilionidae; genus Plecotus; species Plecotus auritus. Next base: position 66,702,752 of record NC_137775.1, read on the forward strand.
AGATACAGAAGGGAAGACATTACAGGAAGAGGGAACAGCTTAGAGAAAATACCCTGTGGTGCCTGGCATGTTCAAGGAACAGGAAGGCAAAAGCAGTTATTGCTGACTAAGCGAGGGAGATGGCAGAGGTAAGGAGGGACCACACTAAGTAGGGCTTGTAGGCTATTTGTAAAGACTTGGCTTTTACTTTGAATGACATAAGGAGCCCATTACAGGGTTTCTCACCAAAGAGAGGCATGTTTTAAAGAGGATTAGGTTGGCAGTTGTGTTGAAATAGACCATAGGGGACCCAGTAAAGAAGCAGGCAGACTTGCAGCAGTCCAGGTGAGAAATGGTGGAGGCTAAGAGCAGATGTTAGTCATGGTGGCCATGAAAAGTCAGATTATGAACAGAGGAGGATCTTTATCAACCACCTAGACTTTGCTCTTCCTCATCCATCCATCCAACAATCACTTATAGAAAGCCTACTTTGTGTGAGGCACAGTTCTAGGCTGTGAGAATACAGCTGTGAACTTGACCTACAAGCTTCTTCGTGGAGCTTACATTCTAGTCAGTAGAGGTAAACAAATTTACAAGCATGATAATGGTCTACAGTGGGAACTGCTGTAAACAAATCAGCAGTATATGATCTCAGAAAAAATAGAGGAGTGGAAGCTGGAAAAGGCCTCAGAGGAAGTGACATTTAAACTGAGACTAGAAGAAAAGGAGCCATCTGTGCTAAAAGTCTGGAGAAAAGCATTTCAGGGAAAGGGAAATTGCATTGCATGGTTGATTTACAGAAAGACCAATGTTGGAGCATAGGGAGCTGGAGGAAGAAAGCAGCAGTTGTTATCTCTTCCCGAGACTAGCACAACAAATGGCCATGGCCCTAGACACAGGGTCTAGTAGATTGATCTTTTCTGGTTTCATAATATTATGCATCACATCTGGTAACAAGAAATTTAAATGTAAACTAACATGTGAACATCCTATACCAGCCAGTTGTTACTATTATTATCAAGAACTGGAAGCTGAGGAAATACAGTTATCGGTAAATCAAACAACAGTTATTTTGAACTATATTTTAAATCAATTCTGTCTTAATTTGAAACCTAGGTTACCTCCTAGGTAAGGAAAGAAGACATAAAACTACTAAGGACAACTTTTCTGGTTGGTCCCTCCACAGACTTTATTCTGTTTGAGTATTGTTGTGTCACTGGTTAAGTTTGGTAAATCTTCATCTTTTTGACTGGCAGTTTTTTATTCTCTCTCTTGTCTTCTGATTCCCATGAAGCTGACTATGTATGCACTATGATTGCCCATGTCTATTGAAATTAAAGTTTTACAGCTGCTACTGACCTTTTTTTTTTTTTTAAAAGCAACTTTTTAAAGTCAAGGATATATTTTGAAGGACTCATCTCATTAATGAGGAAAACCAATCAAAACCCAAGACACGTTCTAAAAGTTTTATCCTAGTATAATACACGGGGGGGGGGGGGGGGGGATGATTAAGTGTTTACAATCAGATTGTTTGGAAACTAGAGAAATGTCTATTGAAACGGTGAATTCAAAGCATATGTGAAGTATGCTAAAGGAAGAGGAATTCGTAATACTAGATTTTGAAGTATAGGATATAGTGTGTGTGTGTGTGTGTGTGTGTGTGTGTGTGTGTATTGTTTCCTTGAATTCGGAGATTATGTGACCTTTCTTGACCTCTTGTAGGAGGCCATTATCTTCCCTCTGGAGAGTTGCTAACAAAAATGCTCTCTTGGCATTATCCTGATGATTACAGGCGGATGTCCTTGTTTGACTTCTTACATCTGTTCCCAGGCCATTTTACCTCAATAAATGCACTTAGCTGAAACGTTTATGACCATTAATATTGTATGCCTTACCCTTAGTGCTTTTTCTTAAAACTGCATCTGCTTTGGGAAATCGGTATGTGATTAACGATTTAGACTGTTTCAGTAAGAAAACACACAACTTCTTAATAGATTCATAGTTTTTCCACCTTGATTCTATCCTAATGCTATCATAATGATTTTTTTAAAAAGATTTCTTTCCACTTTAATTGGAACATGGTAAGAAGAAGTAGACCAGAAGTTCCTGTCCTGGATGAGGAGCTAGGAGGCTTATTTTTATTTGCCTCTGTTGATATTTATCAATACAAGTCTAGACAAAGAGCAACTAACAGAATCCCTTCACAGGATTGAAAGATAGAAAAGTAAACAAAATAAAACAAAAATATACATTTCACAAGAAGCAATTTTGAATATCAGTTTATTTTTTAAGTCTTTAGCAGGGGTGGGGAACCTTTTTATCTGCCAAGAGCCATTTGGGTACTTATAACATCATTCGTGGGCCATACAAAATTATCAGCTTAAAAATTAGCCTGCTATATTTGGTCAAACATTTAATTAACTCACCCCTAATGCCTTGGCAGGGCCAGACCAAATGATTTTTGCCAGCCTTATATGGCCCACGATCTGGAGCACCCCCCTCCCCACTTAAAGATACCTTATGCCTGTTTCTCAAAATGGCAGCAGCCAGCTTAAATAATAAATTTGTGATAATTGGTTTCCAAATCAAGCTTTTTAATTGCTGGAAATGGGTGTTTATTATGGATGATTTATGAAGCATGCTGAGAAAGTTCTGGAGGGTAGAAGTCCCAGGTCAAGGTGCCAGCCACTTCAGTTCCTGGTGGAGCCCTCTTCTTGGCTTCTTGCTGAGTCCTCACATGGCCTTTCTTCTATGACACCAGGGATAGACTTCTAGTGTCTCTTCCTCTTAAAAGGACAGGGATCTCATTGGATTAAGGCCCAACTCTTATGACCTGATTTAACCATAATTCCTCCAGAAAGACCCTATCTTCAAATACTAGTAGGGTCACATTGAGGTTCAGGGCTTTAACCTATGTATTTTGAGGGAACACACCTGGAAGTGAGTGTTTTTTTTTTTGGTCCCACCTTTAAAATTTTCATGAAAGGGCTTTGACTGGCCTAGGATCCATTAACTGAAAGATACCATTATTGGCCCAACTTGTTTCAGAGCTTACTTCTTGCCAATACATGGCTTCTGTTTAAGGAGCTAATGCTCTGAAAAGTTTTCATATGTTAAATATATAGTATTATAAACATATAGTATTATACGTCTAAAAACATACTGCATGCACTCAATGTGTTCAATCAAGGGTAAGTAGTAAGTGTTAAACATACATAAAGGTTATGGTTCTTTTTTTTTTCTTTTCAAGAATAACGTAGAAAATATCCTGGTAGAAGAGAGAAACGAGTAAATTGCAGAATATCCTGTTCAAGGTTTTAGTGTCAGGAGAAATAGAAATTCTGAAGTATAAGGGATCTGAAATTTATGTTGTTTTGGCATCTGAAGAATAATTGCAGCATTTCTTGATTTTTTTTTTTTTTATGGGGTGCTATTGAGGGCAGGAGGAGATATGATTGGAGAAATTCAGAAGATTTAGGCAGTTGCATTTAAGATGGACCAGAGTGGAGATAAAATGGCTTCTGAGGAGGATGTTATACTTAACTAAGCAAGATTTTAAAATATTTGGGGAGGTGAATTGTCCTCTTGAGTAAGAGTAAGGGTTTCAGGAGGTGCTAACAAGGCTCTACTTAACAATAACCTAATGTCGCCTGGCCGGTGTGGCTTAGTGGTTGAGCGTCGACCTATGAACCAAGAGGTCATGGTTCGATTCCCAGTCAGGTCACATGCCCTAGTTGCAGACTCAATCCCCAGTGGAGGTGTGTGCAGGAGGCAGCCCATCAATGGTTCTCATATATGATGTTTTTATCTTCCCCTCTTCCTTCCTCTCTGAAATTAATAAAAATATATTTTGAAAAACAACAATAACCTAATGTCTTCTAAGTTATGTTTTGTGTGAGAAATGGGATATCTGCTGCAAAGAGAGAAGAATTAAGAGAAGAATGGGTAAATTTGTAAGTGGTCTGATGCATTATTCTTAGATTTCTACTTTCAATAATAAGGAAAAAGAACAATTGATGATAGAAATGATCTAGGACTAGACGTTACCATTTTCAGTTGCAGCATTTCTCTTCAAGAAGTGAACCCAACCTCCACAGGTAAGAATATGAGAATGGTAGAACAGAGAAGAGCTGCTCAGGAGACATGAAGTGGCTAATGCTATTTGTGTTAATTATGCTGAAGTTCACACCAACCTGGGAAACAGTCAAGGTCAATTTACATTAGTGTCCAAGTAACCATGATTCTGATCCTATCTACCCTCGCACAAACACTGCTATCCTTCAAGGTGTCCTAATTCATTTTTGTGAATCATCAGTACATCCCATATGCCCAGGAACATGATTTTCCATATTTCTTTCTTCTTCCCTTCTTGTCAAACTGCTTCACCAACACCAAGAGAAATCAACTCCACCAGGCACTGCTCTGTCCAAGATTCTGTCTTTGCATACTCCCAAGCCTACTTCCTCTGTGTCCCAGGGCAGAACTGGTTGGTATGAGGAAAAGGGGAGCACTTTTTTTCATGCTTACTATGAACCTGGGAAGGTTCTTGGCTCTTATCTATATCCATAAATAAGACAGACAAAATCCCTGCTCTCAGTGTTACATCCTCAGCTATGCTCCCTCAGCAAGACCTTGAGACAGCAATTTTGGAAGTCAGAGCTTTGCTAAGATTTTGGTGAAGACGGCTGTTGCAGCTTTGGGCTTCTGTTAGTATGTCTCCCATAAGAACCTCATGTGCCACCAAAGAAGCAATAATTTTTAGGCACACAATGTCCCAACCCATACTTAGAAAATAATTGACATTTTTGTTTTGTTGATGGAACACAAAGCTTTAACTCTGCCTGCTGCATTTTCAATGTTTCACATGATTCTAGAGCAGCAATTTTCAATCTTTTCCACCTCACTGCACATGCAAACTAATTACTAAAATCCTACGGCACACCAAAAATATAAATTTTTTGTCAATGTGACAAAAATGGATATAATTTTGACTTATTCACACTGGGCGGCTATGGTTGTGTTAGCTGTTGTCATTTTTTATATGACAATCTAAAGGAAAAGAGTCCGTGCCCCTGACTAAATAGTCTGGTATTGCATGTTTCAAAAGTGCCTGTGGCACAGCAGTATGCCGGGGCACACCAGGTGAACATCGCTGTTCTAGAGCCTCAGCTTTGTCCTTGAATAGTCACTTGGCCTTTTGTGAGGAGCTTCCCAGAACAAGTTAAGAGCTTGTCCCCAAAGGTGTACCTAAGTTGTCACCTCTTGCAAAACAAAACAGTTCCGCCTTCGACATGACACTGATTTTTGGCATTTGACGTGTGCATCAAGATTTCAAAGTTTTTAGGACCATGTTTCAGTTAGATTCAAATTCAGGGAATTGTGACTTTTTTCTTCCCTTTCCATCTCTACGAGGAAGCTGCTCTCAATGGCAGCCTGGGGACAGGAATTGGCCCTTCCATGAGCCAGTGGAAGGTCTACTTTTCCTCTTCCTTCATCTTTCAGAGGTCATTGCCTTTTCACAGTGCAACTTGTGATAAAAGGTCCAGGATGTGATACTGTTATGGTAGGGTATCGTTTTCCTGAAAGGGAAAAACAAGGAAATAAAGACTTTACTTAAAATGGCTCAACTTGAAATCAATGTTCACAAATCAATCCAGATTCAGTAGCAATTTGTTGATGGAGTGTTTCCATTTCTTTTTCTGTAACCCCTTGAGGATTTGAGAGATGCTGTTCAGGGGCCAAGGCACCACTAGGGGGTAGTATTGAGTAGAGAGAAGGAAAATTTCACATTTACTTATTACCATCAAATTAAATATTTCAGTAAACTTAAATTTAAAATACCAGCTGTAGCCAATCAAAAGTTATCACCTCTGAATTCCTATAACACTGCTCACACGTACAGGTGATAGCACCTACTTAGGGAAAGACTATTCATAATGAGCACGTAAGTGTAACATGCTTTATCTGTCATTACTATTGAAGCATCGTTTTTAATGTCCCTACCAATTTGTCATTGCCTCTCACTGAGTGCTTGGTAAGTGTTAGCCATTATTATTACTGTTATAATGTTAGTCATTGTTATTTCATAGTAGAGGCTTATTCTGACCACTTGTTTAGTTTAGTTTAGGAGTCAGAAACACAGAAAATAATAGAGTCTAACACTTATTGGTGGACTTGTTTGGCTTCTAGGGTAACGACACCTTGTCCTTTCAGCCTGACACACACGAGGGAGGCACTATTGGCATAGCGCTGTCCAGCACAGAAATCTGAGGGGGACCCAAAATTCCTAGTTTTATTTTAATGATGATGGCCTTAACATCTGAAGAGCAATGTACTATACTTGCTAACTCTTTTTTGAAGTTACAGGACCCACCTTCTTAAGCCAGCTTTAACATGCCTTTCTTCTCATTTAAAGAATATTTAAAATTTGGAGACAGGAATAATATTTTTTAAAAACTTTAATTTTGAAATTCAAGTCAGGGAAAATTAGAAAAAAGAATGTAATCAACAGTTGCTTCTGATACCATCTGTATTAGAAAATTGTTATAATCTTGCACATATGCTTTATTTGTGTGTTTCTGTTCATTAAGCCATTTTGAATTGTAGACTTTATGAAATCTCACTCCAAAATACTTCAGCACATTATCCAATGTAACATAGTAGCATTATCACATTATTTCCCAATATACTGGTCATATATTCAATTGCCTTAACTAACCCCCCAAATATCTGTGTGTGTTTTTCAAGTCAAGCTCTTACCACAGACCATATACTATATCTGCTTGTTATATCCAAGGCTCTTATGAGCTGAAACAGTGCTCCTCCTTCAATTTTCTTTTGTCAATTTGTGAAGTTATTAGGTCTGTTATCTTAGAGCATGACCCTAACCCCTGTGTACTTGAACTTCATTGTAACTACAGTGCTTGGTGTTGAAAGTGGGGAGCACCATCTGAAGGGTGATGCTGGGAGTCTTCATGAGATACTTATGGATTTTCTTTGTTTTCAGTTTCAATATTGATGTAAATGTTACATTGTCACAAAATAGGATCGTGACATATTTATTTCACAATTCCCTATATTATCTCTTTTTCTTTACTATCATGTTTCTAAGATTTTCACAGACTTTTTTTTTCTTTTGAGATTGACCATCCAATCATCTTCCACACATGCTTCTTATTCAGAGTTTGACCTCTACCAGGCAGAATGTCATAAAATCAGAGCGGCAGGGGATTCCCCGGGCTCGCCTGATAAAATGCTCCAGACCATGGTTATGGCAAATCAAGATTCTACATTGTGTTTTAAAATTGGTCTGTTAATGTTATTTTGTAGGATACAATTTATATAAGTAGGAATGCTTTTAGCAATGTTCCTAATTTAAGAAAAAATAAAAAAACTATACCATAGTGGTTTTGTTATTAATAAATAGATTGGCAAAGTCAAAGACCAGTGGACCAGTTGTCCAAGGCGGGTGGATAAAATAAACCTTCCTTGGAAAGCAGAGTTTACAGCTCACCATGAACAGTTTTCTACAACGCTTCAACAAATGCAGCTTCTAGAAACAAATATTTATAACATCAAGGTTACAAGTAGAAGTTCTAAAAACTAGCAAGACAAATTTTTGAAGATTACTGGAAAACTCTTTCCTTATTCACAGAGTTAAATAGAAACTCAATTTTGTGATGACAAAATACAGAATAAGCATAGATTTTACTTATATTTTATGGTAATGTATATATATATTATGATCTCTGAACGCATAATAATCTGGCCACTCAGTGTATAACCTATATAATAAAAGGCTAATATGCAAATTGTCCCCTCAACCAGGAGTTTGACCAGCAGGCAGGCCGGCCAACTGCCCATGTCCTCTCCCCCTGGCCAGGCTGGCCGGACCCCACCCATGCACGAATTCATGCACTGGGCCTCTAATATATATATATATATATATATATATATATATATATATATATATATATATATATATATATTGCATTCAGAGATCATTATAATCTGGCCACTCAGTGTATATATATGCTCCATTCCATTTTATACAAAGCGAGTTGTAAAATTTGTGTTTTGTATTCTCAAGTGTACTTACAAAGATAACTGCTTAAAATTTCCCTCAATATTTCCTGCTTAAAACAAAACAAATGAACAAAAAATAAATTTAATATAAATTAAAACTGAATCAAAGATATTTGGAACTTGAATAATTTATTTCCACATAGTGGACTCTGTGTCCTAAATTGAGCACCATTGAATTCCTTTCCTCCTACCAATATGTATAAAATATATAAGGTTCTCCTTCTTCCTAAATAGTTAAGCTGTGTCTGGAAACTTTATTTATTTGTGTGTGTGTGTGAAATTGTTTTGAGGAATACTCATTACTCCAGGCTCTCATTTGAATTTTTTATTCAAAGAAAGTTTGGTTAGTTTGATTGATACTGAGTGAAGAGGCATTGGCGGGGGGGGGGGGGGGATTCGGAAGGGGGAGAGAGAGAGAAGATTCCAGATGCTCATCCTTTCTGCTATGTGGACAAAACAATATAAAATGAATCCTCTACCTTCAGAGGGATAAAAGAACAGGCAGCTCAGAATGGCCTACCAAGATAGGCATTCCTTCCACAGTGGCCTGCCTACTTTTTGTTTCTCTGCTCTTGTCCATTGGACACATCTAATAGCCTGGTAGCCTTGGGCCAGGTTGGTGTAGGACAACCTGCTCCATTGCTAGTTGAATATCTGCATTTCCCTTCTCCTTTGGAGACTTAAATATGTGAGAGAAAATAAGGTTCATACGTTTATTGGTTTGAAACATTGGTTATGAGAGTCTTTGTCTTAGCTGCATTGATTTTGGCTTTATCAAAATAACTGGGAGTTAACTGAAAGTCCTAGTCCCTTTTCACAAAGGCCATGACCACTCGCTCTAAATGGTTAATCTTGGGGAAGGAGGTCTGTGGAATGAGAGTGGGAATTAACCACAGGGAGAATGATGGGAGATGGGGGACTGGAGGTTCAGACAACTATGGAAAGCAAGCTCTGTGGACTCAGAGGTAAATAAAGGGTGGTCCAGCTGAGTGGATGACAGGAGGGCCAACCTTTAAGGGATATGTGGTGCTTTAAAATCTACCCACCATCAACAGGGGAGCAAAAGGGGACATCTGTAATCCTTTCAACGATAAAAGTAAAAGTAATATATCCCCCAATTCTTTGACACTCCTACTATCAAGAGGTGGAGTCTGTGTTCCCTCCCCCGAACCTGGGAGGTCTGGCTGCCTTGATGAACCAATGTAGCTGAAGTGATGCAGTGTGACCTCCAAGGTGAGGTTGGAAAAGGCCATGTAGCTTCTGGCAGTTTCTCGTGGGACACTCGCTCATGCAGCTTCAGCTGCCATGTAAAAAGTCACCTGAGGTCACCAAGTGGGGAGAACGCCTAGAGAGAAAGAGAGAGAAATGTCCAAGGAGCCCCAGCTGTTCTAGCCTGCAGATGTGTGAGTGGTTCCAGCCCAGGTGCCAGATCTGAGTGAAGAAGCCTTCAAGATGACCTAGTCCCAGCCACTGCCTGGCGGCATACACTCCAAGTGAGAACTGCTCAGCTGAGTTCATGCAGTCCAAGATCAGCGAGCAAAAGAAATAACTATTATTATTTTAAGCCATGTGTAGGGGTAATTTTTAAAAACCATGTTTTTATTGATTTCAGAAAGAGGAAGGGAGAGGGAGAGAGAGATAGAAACATCTATTGGTTTCTTTCTGCACACTCCCTACTGGGGATCGAGCCTGCAACTGGGGCATGTACTCTGACTGGGACCTGAACAGTGACCTCCTGGTACATGGGATGACGCTCAACTAACTGAGCCCCACCAGCTGGGCGGGGTACTTTTTTATGTAGGAATAGATAATTGAAACATGGCACTAGAACATTACAGAATACATTGAAAGAATGATGCGGATAAACTCAAGTTCTCTCATGAAAATTCTGGGAAAATGCAAAAAAAAAAAAAAATTCCATTTTGGCTGGAGTGGCTGGTGCCCTTGTGAAGCAACTAGTTAAAAAGCACGTCTCTCTAGCTTGTGTTCATCTCTGCTGTGTATTTGCATGAAAAGGGAATGAATGTCATTTCCCTTTACTGGGGATGGTTAAGGGAAGTTGGAACTGTAGGGGAGGAAGAATAACTTTTCCTCTACCCTTCTGAGTCCTTGTCTGAAATCTCTGTAATAAAAGGCAGAATAACAGGGAAAAACAAATAAGTTTATTAATATATTTACCTTATGTATACATGGAAGATACCCAAGGGAAAATTATTAGCTTCCTGAGGTGGCTTAGAATTTAGGCTTAAAATACCATCCTAACAGCGAAAAAGGAGGGGAGATGTAGGCCTCTTAGGGAGAGTAAATGATTTTTAAGAAAGATAAACAGGCCCTTAGAAGAATAAATGGGAGGTATGATAGTTTGTGACAAGTTTTATCTGGATATAGTGTCTAAAAGACTTCTAGTCTTTTCTCCTGTGACAAGAGCCAATCTTCCCTGGTGATGAAACTCCCAGATGAGATTTATGATAATTGAATTCCTTTAGGAGGATCTGTCTTTAGACAGAAAAGATGTATTTAGAGAAAGCCTCTCCCTGCATTTGTTGTTTCTCATGTGCATGCAGCTCAAACATCAATACATGGAAGCAGCCTATCTTGGGGTGGTTTGTCCTGAAATCCTACAGCCACATTTTGGGATGACATATTCTGCTGCCCTTGAGGATCAGAAGGTATAAGGGCAATCTGGGCAAAGCTTTCCTCCTTGGTGAGAAGAGAATCAGGAAGATGAAGGCTTCCCTTCTGGCCTCTGGGTGCACTTGTGTGAGGGGCTGATGCTTGGCATCCACCTTGCAACCAGGAGATGACAGAAACCAACTCCTGACTCTGCAGAGGGGAGAGATGAGAAACCACCAGTTATATCTTCATTTTGCTGCTGAACTCACTGACTTGGAACTGCTGGCCACTGGACTTCTTGCTAGATAACAAATGAGCTTACTGTTTAAATTCCTCTTAGTAAGATTTTCTGTTATTTAGACCCCCAAACATAACTGATACACATGACATAATGTTGCTTCCAAGGAATGAATGATAAAAACATTTTTAAAAAGCCTTTAGAGTATCTCCCAAGAGGTTACCTTCCAAAAGTCCCAAAGGAAGCTCAGGAGAGAATGGGCACTTAACAAAAGCAAGGACTATTTTGCTGTTTTTTCTCCTTCTCAGGACACTGTGTTAGCCAGAAGAAGTAAATTAGCGAATGAATCTTTTGTTCCTTCTGTTTCTGCAAATTTTCTTGTGTAGAAGAAAATGATTTGGAATCCAAAAGTGAAGTATGAAATGCTATGTCAGGTTGTTACTTTTAGGATTTGGTAACCAAAAGTCAGGGGTTGAAATAGATTCTTCCCTGTCTGATTTTAACATTCCAGGATGGCCAGTGGTTATGGGCTGAATTATGTCTTCCCCAAGTTCATATGTTGAAGCTCTATCCCCGCCCCCGGTACCTCAGAATGTCACCGAATTTTGGAAATAGGGCCTTACAGAGTTAATTAAATTATAGTGGGGTCCATAGGGTGGGCCCTAATCCAATATACTTGGTGTCCTTATAAGAAGAGGAGATTGGAAGCCAGCCAGTGAGTCTGCTGACCTGAATGTGTTTCTGCAGAAATTCAGAGAAAGCTGGCAATAGTAAAGCCATGTTACAAGCCTTAAAGACACAGAAGTCATGAAGGTCCCTGAAAATGGCTATAAGAAAAGAAACAGAACAAAACAGAAGAGGAAATTAGGATACAGAGAACGACACCACTTAGGTGCACACACAGAGAGACAACCATGTGAACACATAGTGGGAAGGCAGCCGTCTGCAAGCCACGGAGACAGGCCTCAGAAGAAACCAAACCTTCAACATTCTGATCTTGGGCTTCCAGCCATTAGAACTGTGAGAAAATAAATTTCTGTTATTTAAGTCATCCAGTCTGCAGTATTTTGTATGGAAGCCCTGGCAAACCTAATACAATAGGTGTATGGCATTTGATTTCTGGTGATGTAGGTTACGTATTTTTCATCACTAATAAATGAAGGGATGAAAAAATTGCAACTCAAGAAACATTTCCAAATAAGTTAAAGTGCTATGTTATACCTTGTGCCACTTTTGAAGGGCATAGCATTTTTATTAGGTCATCAGCTTCATACCACCGACATTGTGTGCTGAATAGATATTTACAAATTATGGTTTGAAGGTGGCATTAAATTATTTGGCTTCCAGTTTGCCCACAGGTCTCAATCTAACCTTGGAAAGAATAAGCAACTTGGAAAGGAGATTGAGAGAAGGATTATTCTTGGAAGGAGACCTTGGAGCTACTTCCTGTGATAATGAGGTCTTTGGAAGGAGAAGAGATGGAATAAAATCCGAGTTATTGATTTTAGACTGTGCTTAGCTGTGAGACAAAGATGTCAGAAACATTGCTAACACTTTACACCTATTAGTGGATAAGGAAACACTTGAAAGATTTTATTTTTGCTGAGAGTGCCCAAAAGGTAAATTCGTTTCTTAAAGTGGTCCAAGTTCTATTGGATTGACTCCTTTTTAAGGTTGTTTGGAGGCAAATTTGTTTCCTTTGTATAATAATTCAGGTGATTAGTCTTTGGCCTCATTATAAATTCAGTTCTCAGAACAGTTTGTTTCTAAGTAAATTGCAATGCTGTTTTCTATTTAATTTTCTAGAAAAATAAAATCCAATGGAAATGTCCTCGCTAGTATTTATTTGTTATTACATTGCAATTAATGGAAATATGTAGTTATTACTCTTTCCCCCCCGGGTATTTTGATGCTATGGAAATTACTCAGGATGTTTTCTAATAAAATAAAATAACAGAGCAACAATCTTATCTAGGTTTTCTCAGGTCTGTCTTGCAAAATTAGCCATCAGGATATGTCTACCAAAATAGAACACTACATATACAACAAAATGGTAATCCTGGGAATGTGGTTCATAGCCAAAGGTGCACAGAAAGCTGTCCTTTAACAGCGTTTTCTCACCCAGTTTTTAGTGACATTCTTGGCTATAAAAACCTGAATTTATAGAAGAAAGCCAGTGCTTGTTGACATATTGCTGTGCAAATTTGGGAAAGACTACTGGATAAGCGCCGGAAAAGGCGACTAATTTTGTTTTGTTACCAAGAATGTAGCCAATTTGTTTAAAAATGTGCTGGTTATAACAAATTAATGATCAACAATTAGAAAATGAACATATATACAAATAGAACTTCTGCTTGGAAAGTTTTGGCACTGTCATGTGCAGGAATACAAATATTAACCTTTGCAAATGAAGGAAGAATTCACACAAAAAGCTGCAGTTAGTAGAGGCAAGACCCCTGAGGCACCTTTGACAAGCCACCTGGCCTAGGAGCTTTAAGGAAGGCCTCAGAGATGGAATTTAATGGAATAAAAAATATTTTAAAAAGAAAACACACCTCTACCAAAGACATTTCCTCCATTTTAGAAATACAAGTTGTTCCCCCAAAAATGTATACACATTTTAACTGCTGATAGCTCAATTTTGAAAATGAAATGTATTTTAATATACACTGCTTTTATAATTTTCACAGTGTGTGTATACATTTTTTGGGGGACACCCTACATATTATTAAATGTTATTTGCTTTTGTATAGCATTATTGTACCAAATTCACCTCCTTATTTTTAACTAGCTTACCAAGACTATAAGTGAGGGGTCGGGAGAGGGGGCGAAGATTAGATTCAATTACTATCTCTTTTGCCGCTATAAAGTTTTATGGCTTCATGACAAAAAGCCAATATTTATCTAGCACTTACTCTGTGCCAGGAACTGACTTTAGTACTTTGTAAAGCAATCTGCAATGCTCCAGGGTTATACTAGATTAAAAACATTTTTTAAATGCCTCCAAATCAGAAGAAAATTTGGTAAGTAAATTCTAGAATTCATGTTTTAACTAGAAAATGCCTTATCTCTATGGCCCCAGTATTCTGAGGGATAGGGGATCTCATCTTTGATTCAGGGACTCCTGATTATCCTACAGTACCCCTTCTTTTCATCTCTAGCAGCTGGCACTTGACTGCTTGGAATAAAAACTGCATTTCTCATCGTTCCTTCCAGCTAGGTATGGCCATGTGACTAAGTTCTGGCCAATGGAATAGAAATAGGAGTATTACGGAGTAACTTGCAGGCACCTGCTTTATGAGGCGACATATATGCTTTTGTTAGATGATCAGATTGTACTGTTATTGTTGCCTCTTTGGGAAGAGACTTTTGTACTGTGAAGGAACCATTATGCTAAATAAGATCTGTGTGTTCCACAATGATACAGTATGTCAGACAACCAGATTTTTGTGGGTTTATTATTTCTTAAAAAGGTGAAAAAAATAGGAAGAAGAAAATTGAAGTCAAGCTATTCAATAAAAAAATTGAAGTAAACAGATAGGACATGAAGTAGTGAAGAAGTAGATATTAGAAATGGAACAGATCACTAAAGTCTGTGTTGATCTTTGAGTCACTAAAGAATTGATAAATCACTATGCTAAAGCAAAGAATGCATGTTCTTATATGTAACAGTCCTGTTTGTTTATGAATTCAGTTTTCTGAATTAACAAGATCATCTATACTTGCTCAGAAAGAACAACTCACATTTTAATATGTCTCACTGCCATGGCATTCATTTTCTGACGCAGTGTCTAAATTTTGTTTTTAATCCTCACCTGAGGATATGCTTTTATTAAAAATTGATTTTAAGAGAGAGAAAGAAACATCGATTGTTTGCCTCTCGTACAGGTCCTGACCAGGTATTGAACCCCCAAGCCTGGTATGTGTCCTGACTAGGAATCGAACCTGCAACCTTTTGGTATATGGGATGACACTCCAACCAACTGAGCCACCTGGCCAGGGCTCATATTGTCTAAAGTTTCTCCTATTCATTACATTATTCATTTTCAAAACTAGAGCGGATCCATTAAAATCTTCTCTCTCTCTCTCTTTTTGTACCTTTTATTTCCTTAGGTAAGGATTTCTTTCTCTCCTATCGGGCTAAGACTGCCAGTATCTTGGCTCAGCTCAAGTGTCCCTCTGGGAGTTCATCCTTCCCAGAAACTGAATTTAGACACTCCACTGTGGCTCCAGCCCACAGTGCGTATCTCCAGCAATGCACTTATTTCTCAGTGCAGTGGCTTTGTCTGCCCCTCTCTCCTCTGCTGCACTATAAGCTCCTTGAAGTCAGGGACTATGTCCTTCATCTCCGTATTCCTAGATCCCAGCAAAGTGCCTGTCATAGCAAAGATGCATAAATTCTTTTTTAAACATATTTTTTTTTCAAACTTGAGATTCAAAAAATCTCAAACACATTTTTCTTTAATACACTTTTAAAGTTAAATTTACTGAGGAGTAACACATATATAACAAAATTAACTTTAAAAATTGTACAGTTTGGCCCTAGCCAGTTTGGTTCAGTGGATAGAGCGTCAGCCTGCGGACTGGAGGGTCCCAAATTCAATTCTGGTCAAGGGCACGTGCCCGGGTTGCAGGCTTCATCCCCAGTAGGGGGCGTGCAGGAGGCAGCTGATCAATGATTCTCTCTCATCATTGATGTTTCTATCGCTCTCTCACTCTTCTTCTCTGAAATCAATAAAAATATATTTTAAAAAATTGTACAGTTTGATGAATTTTGGCAAATGTATAAAGTCCTATAACCACACCACAATAATGATATAGGATATTTCCATCACCCACCCCCTTCCCCCCAAGTTCTATTTGCTCTTTGTAGTCAATCTCCTACTCCATCCCTAGCTTCTGGAGACCACTGCTCTAACTTCTTCTCTATAGTTTTGCCGGTGCTAGACTGTCATATAAATGGAATCATATGTAGTGTATATTCCTTTGTGTCTATAGTTTTCCATGGAGCATAATAGTCTGAATTCCATTCATGCTGCACATATAAATAGTTTTTACCTATTCATGTCTAAGTAGTTTCCTATTTTCTATGCATAGTCTAAAAGTATTTATCCATTTGATGGACATTATAGTTGTTTTCAGTTTTTGACTATTATGGATAATGCTATTATGAACATTCATCTACAGGTCTTTATATGAACATACATTTTCGTTTTTCCTGGATAAATATATAGGAGTGGGATTCTGGGGTGTATGGTAAGTATGGGTTTGACTTTATAATAAAATGCTCACCTTTTACAAAGTAATTGTACTAATTTATACTCTACCAGAAGTATATGCATTTTTCAGTTTATTAGTGCTTTTAAAGTGACTATCAAAGTATACTTGTATTAGATTTTTGGTCTTATACTTGTCAGATATTATTAAGTTAAAAAAAAATAAATGGATAGATGCTCAGAGGTTTTGCTTTTTTTGGATGCTAGAGTAGAAAAATGTTGAATAAGACCCATTCCTCCCCAAACAATTCATCCACTGTTTTAGTTAGCAATACTTGAAATGCCTTCTTGGCAGTGTCATTCCCTGCCCCACCCCCAATACTGTTAGGATTCAAAGGCCCCAGGAAGCTGATCTGATAGGGTCACTCTATCAAGGCTTATCAGGACCATTTTGCGAAGGTCTAGCTAAGAGCTGGGTGGGGGAGCCATTCTGAGAATGGACAGTCCAAGTCCAGGGATGAGCAAAAGACAGGAGGAACAGCCAGCCATGCTGAGGGAGAGAACAGCAAATGGCCAACAACCAGGTGGGAAGGGGCCTTGAGCAAGAAGCTCGTTACTCCTCCGCCAGCTGTGGCCGTAGATCTGGATCTGAGAGCGAGTGGTGCCACTTTCTAGTCATGTGGCTTTAAGCAAATCATGTAACCTCCTGTTTAAACATCAGCATTTTATTTTTCTGTCTGGGATGCTGAAGAAACAATGTGAACTCTACCAGGGTCAAGTGATTGTTGTGGGCATTGCACTGAGACATATTGTGAAGTGCAATATACATGCTTCATGAATGTCCTTTTTCATTCGGTCCATTTTTTTAAACTGCTTTTCTGCCCTTTAATTCCCTTATGTTAAATCTTCTTTTAACTTTTACTCAATACCTACTGTATCAGTGGTGTCCCCTTTCAGATTCATTTAATCTCTTTCCCTGCCCCTTTAAAACATCTTACCCACTTTAGAGTAGGTAATCTGTGTCACTTTCATAAATCTCTTTCCACTCCAGTTCATCTTAGACCCAGAGAACAAAATTGTGAGGTTTTAGATGTGACTGGGACATGCCATTCAGGTTCTGTGACATGTCAAAAAATACTCAAATTGCATCTCAATGAACTCAAAGTGGGGTTCAAGGAAATCTGAGATGCTAGAAGGAGCCTTCTTCATTTTTGAGGGGATATAGTTATCCTTCTGTGACTTTTCTGTTGTCTCGAAGACAAGCACAAGCATCTTTTTGCAAGAGAAGTTCAGTCATAGTCATTTATAAAGCGCCTACATTTTCCTGGAAATTTTCCTATATTCTCTTTCTATTTATAACTGCATTTGTTTTGCCTTCTCTGTGTTCCAGCATAATGTTTGTTTATAAAAAAGATGTCATGTAATCCTTTCAATGCCCCCTATGATAGGAAAGATGAAATGAAATTTTAATGGAGTAAATGGCTCTCCAGGGAAAACACATGTCTCTGCAATGATGTCATCAGATGAGGGTTCCATGGCCCCATTGTTCTCTGGGGACCTGCTGTTTCCATAAGCTGTCTAGCTCACTGGATGGTTTTTCTTTCAAGTAAAGCCATCTCAGAATTATGCGAAGTGTGAGGGCCAGGAGTTAAGAGAAGCTAGGGAATTTCTGAAGACAGCCGTGCAAAGGAGATTCCTCTGTACTTGGCAGCTAGTTCTCCAGACTGAATGGCATGAGTCAAAGTTTCAATTAGAGTCTTGTTAAGTCTAACGTCAGTTACTATTTGACACCTTGAGTAGGGCTTGGCTTGCTTTTTAGCTACCAAGTGCCTAGCACAGATGTCCACCAGAGGTGGATATTTACCACTGGAATGCTATCTATCAGCGGTAGAGTCTGCTGGCCATCCTCCATCATCCCTTCTCTCCTCCCTCAGAATCATAGAGCCCTGGCGTTTAGATGGGCACATGGGTGACCAGAATAAACTACACTGTCATGCCACCTTTGCAGCTAGATGTGCCCATGTGATTAAGTTCTGGCCAATGAGCTATTATCACCATCATTGAAGAGCAGCTTGTGGGAACCTTCCTCAGAAGACGACAAAGATCACCATGTGACCATCTCCCCCAATCTTTTTGTTTGTCCTTTGCCTTTTCCTTCTGGATAACATTTTCATGTCACGTCTTAAGCTGGAGCAACCAACTTGGACCATGTGGTACCTTGAAACAGAGGTTGCCTCTGTGGAGTAATGAGATGGAGGGAACCTGAGTGTCTGAGAACTCCATGGAACAAAGCCGCTGTGTCAGCTACCGATGACCTACCTCTGGACTTTCATGGCTGTTTTAGTCCCTTGTATTGCTGATCTCTGTTGCCAGCACTCCTGATGCAGTCAGTTGCTGGTTGTGAGCACTTTCGTGGATGTGGCAACGTTCTTCCTGATTCCCAGAGGTGGCCTCTGGGAGAGGAAGTCCATTGTGCTGGGTCTTTCCTTTCAGCTGCACTCAGAACACACGGACACTGCTCTGGTGCTGCTTTCGTACCTGCAGCAAGTAGCGGAGCTACCTCCCCACCTTACTCTCTCCAGAGCAGGAATGAATGGCCCCGAGGCATCTCATCTCCTTATTAGCAGCTCTGTCAGCTGTGCTGTTAAGTGCTGAGTGGGCCAGGTACATGCAGTTGCATATGTCACTGCCTATTTGTGGCCAGTTTTGTTTTGCTTTAATTTTAAAATATGGAAGATGCAGATATATTGTGAAAGGTGGCAGCCTTCCACTGCTTTTGTTCAATTTCATTCTTGAGACAGTGAGGCAATGAGCCCTAACACGGTTTGCAAAATGAATGACAGGCCCAAGAATAGGGTACCCAGAATAGTGGAAAGAAGACCAGCCATGCAGCGGGTATCTGGATTCCAGTCCTGGCACTGCTGGTAGAAACATGACATCTACTGAACAGCTCTGGTCCTCAGGTTTTACAAACGAAAAATGTGGAAGCAGGTTACATGATTTCTAAGATTTGTTTTAGTCCCATCACTCTGATGATTCCTATCATCAGTAGATGAGACCTACCTTACAGTTTTATTCCTTTCTCTGAAAGTATTCAATGAATCTGTTAAGTATAAATACAGTAGAAAAAGTATCATCAATATTTTCATCAGAAGAAATAAAGCAAATTTTTTTCTCATTTTTGGATATATGTTTTAGCACCAACATTAGTAAGAAAATAAATATCTTGAGTGCTTTGGCAAGTAAAACTGTACCATGCTTTTGTCTGATTTAACTTTAAAGCCACTGGCAACAATGAACCAGATTCCCTCCAGCCGTAACCCAGAAATGGGAGTCCTGAAGGCTCAGGGCTCTTCCACTTACCAGCTCCATGACCTTGGGTAATCCCTGTTCCCTCAGTTTGCTGGTTTCCTCATAATGATTTTCCTTACCTCTGCTGGCAAGACTGAACCCAAATGTAAACACCCATTTCGACCACTGATTTGAGGACCAGCCCTGAAGGTGTTAGTCCTTTCAGCTCTAGACGATCCCTCTCAATCCTCCCAGTGGCAATTGAGTTCCCAGTGCCCCTTAGCACAGACTTCATGGATAGCAAAGGGGGCTTGGCTTAGATGAGTTTGTGTCAATCCTCATTGGCCATTAGAATTATCCAGGCCCCGCCCCGGGATCAGATTTAAATGGTCTAAGGGTGGTGCGCAGACACCAGTACAGATGTTTTTCAGTCTCCCTGAGCGATTCTTTTGTGTAGGCAGGACTTGCACCACTCATTGGCTTAGACCTGCCAGGGTCACCTCAAGCCACATGGTGGCCTTGCAGTGGGGCAGAGGTGGGAGGAATATCGCTGAGCCAACCACAGAGCCCACACAATGGCCATATTGTGGAAGCCCATTATTTATCAGCCGAGACCACCTTAGCTCCAGTGGAAAAACCTGAAAGAGTATCAGGCCATGCTAAAGAGCGCAAAACCAGACATGCAGCTTCATTCTTATAGGTAGTAAAAAAAGCAGCAAAGGCACAAGACTTCATCAGAAAAAACCTGGTTTTCTAACTACTTCCCTGCTGTAAACACGGCCTTACATGTTCCTAACATCAGAGATTAGAACCTTTTATTATGGGGCAGTTAATGGTTTTGTTCCAAAGCTCTAGCTACCAAGAAAAAAATAAATAAATAAATAAATAAATAAATAAATAAATAAAAGAAGCCATTTGATAAATAAAACTATACTTATACTTTAAAAAAAAACAACAAAAACTAGACCATGTGTGAGAGTTGAAATGATTTTCCTAATTTAAACAATGAGTGAGGACTTGATGTACTTTCAGCTTGATGAGTCCAACACTTAGGCAGCCGATAGACAGGGGGAGGACGGAGAAAATTGTTTAGGCATTTCCCAGATGCTTTCTGTATCACATGCAGTGTTATGTACTCAGCCACCCAAGAGCAAGCTTGCAGGAGAGCCAAGGAACAACAACAATGCTGTCATTTTCCCTTTGCATAACGGCTGGTGGCAGAGAGCGCAAATGTGACTCTTCAGTTGTGTTTTAGTTTGCGACCCTCTCCCCCCCCACCAAAAAAAATTGTACATCTCTCTCTCTTAAAAAAATTGGTATTTGAATCTGAGATACTATTTTAATTTTATTAATATAATAGGAAGTTACCAATACATTTTCTTTATTAGGAAGAAAACACCCCGAGGATTTTGATCATACAACAAGGCAATAAAGCCACTTGTCACATGCCCTTAAAACTGGCTTGCCTGCCCACTTCCCTAATTTTCCCCATGGTGTCATCATTCTCTCAGTCATGAATTTGCTCAGTCACCTTAAGGTAGTTTCCCATCGTTATTTCTAAAGCCAGTCACCTCCCTGCTTTCATGCCACCATAATGAGACCCTCTGTGTCCCCAACCTGGGCTCTGCCACAGCATCTCCCAGTGTCCTTGCTTGCTTGCAGGCTGTCGTGTCCCAGAGACCCAATTGGTTGGGACTGGGAATTGAACCTGCAACCCAAGTATGTGCCCCTGACAGGGAATCAGACCCTTGACCCTTCAGTGCATGGGTCAATGCTCTAACCACTTAACACCAGCCAGGGCAACAGCATTTATTTTAATGGAGTAAAAAGACCATGGACTTAGATGGCAGAGAGCTCTGAGTTCAGATCCTGATTCCAAACTTACCAGCAAATCACTTCTCAGAGCCTCAAGTCCTTATCTATAGCAAGAAAATTAAATTTCATGGGCTGTTGTATGTAAAATGCCATGTGCAGTGTCTGGAATCCATTCTGTAAATTATTATATTTAGAGGATTGAATTCCAGAAACGCAGCCACTTCCAGGTTCCATAGCTATTCCAGTTGTGTTCACAAACTTTCTGCTAAAACAACTCTGCTTTATTTATTGCCCAAGACATTTCCTGTCCTCTGCTACACTTTCCAAATCTCATTTTGAATCTTGGGCTTAGGATGCCCACTCCTAGTCCTTTAGGCATCTTCCTCCTCTGGAAATTCTCCGGGAACCACTTTCACATACAGCTTTCTCCCTCCCATGAATGCCCAGCAGCTCTTATTGGTGGGAGACATTTCTCCACGGATCTCTCATGTTTCTGCATGTCTTGTGAGCAGAGACACTTACTGTTTTAGTCCCAGATGTCCTCTTCTAGGGTATCTGTAGACGAGCAGCCTTGGAGGACAGAGATAATTTCTCCCTCCGGAGCAAAGGGCAAGTCTGTTTACTGCCCACGCTAACAAAGAGAATGTTTCTTTTCAGGGCAAAAGTCAAGCAGGCTAACTGTCCTTATAAAAGACTTGGGCTCCCCAAGCTCAGATTCCATTCCTGTAATGCAACTCACTGTGTAGGCAAGGGTCACCGGGCCCTCTCTGCATCACGCTGTGGGAATTGGGGAACCGGCACAAATGATGGTACCCTGGCTACTGCTTCTGCTGTGAGTAACGTAGTCCCACGTCTCTGGTTCCTTTTGGGCTCTGCCAGCACTCATGAAACGGTACCATGGTAATTTATTAGCTTGCAAGTAGGATAACATTTCAGACCCTTCAGAGTTCCTGACAACTTTTATTGTTGTTAGTATTATTTGGTTGCCATTGCTCCTAAATGTATTTTTATAACAATCTCCGCTTCCCACCCCCCATTGGTTGGTGGAGAGATTGGTTTATAGTGAAATTGGTGTGGAGAAATTGATTTTTTTCCTGTGGAATGTTCTGAGTGGTGGATTGAGATGATTGCTTCCTGCACTTCTCTCTACCATGTATTCCCCCCATGTTATTTTTCTTTCTTCTTCTTTTTTAATTTCAGAAAGGAAGGGAGAAGGAGAGAGAGATAGAAACATCAATGATGAGAGAATCATCGATTGGCTGCCTCCTGCACACCCCCCACTGGGGATCGAGCCCGCAACCAGGCATGTGCCCTTGGCCGGAATCGAACCTGGGACCCTTCAGTCTGCAGGCTGACACTCTAATCACTGAGCAAGGCCGGCTAGGGCCCCCCCCATGTTATTTTTCACATTGGTCTTTCAGTTTTCAATTACACAGTCTCCACATCTCAAAACATTTGACTTTTGCTTATGTTTACTTCTGGTCACTGTACACAGTGGGATGGGATTCTTTTGATTTGCCTTAAAAAAAACCAAACACCTCCCCGATTTTTTCAGGAAACATCAAGATTAGAGTAATAGCATTTGCTGAATTAATCCTCAAGATAAAAATGTTTTAACAATGAGTCTGATCAGATAATGGCCATCCCACCCCTCTTCCCCACCAGGGTGCGCACTCCACACTGGATTTCGGAGCATTCCAAAGTCTGGGATCTTGTCTGCTTTGAATGCCTGGATGTCAGTGCTCCACAAATGCAGCTGGATTACCTAGTTAGTGCATAAGAATACATTGTCAAGTGGAGCCTTGATCTGGTTACACTTCATCAGACACAGGTGCTCCAACTGAGAACAATGAAACCCCTTTTCCTAGTTCCTGTGGCTATGATTTCATCATGACTGCATTGCAGAGCACTAGGTAGTAAGTTTGAAGACAAAGATAAAATCTTGAAAAATGAATTCCTATGAGTTTTCACATTTTCCTCAAGCCTGAAAGTGTATGTCAGTGTACACATACCAGCTGCTGACACAGAGCAGTGCCTGACTAGATATTCTGGACCTTGTGCTACATGCACAGTTATAACATAAATACATTCCAAGTCCCCTGCAGTGGTAAGTCTGACTTGAACAGTATTGGATCTTATGCCTTCTTAACTCGTAACTGAATTTCTTTTGTCTTTTACACTTTGCTTCAGGAAGTCAGAGCTCACTGAATGATCAACTCCTAGCAGCACCTGACTTCCATGAAATCTAAATCGTTTATCCTAAGAAGATGGTGTCTTTAGATGCAATGTTTTTTAAAGCTTCATAGCTTTTCATGCAACCACAGCATCTGAGGTCACAGAAGATGTGAGCTAGCCACCTTGTGTAGCAGGATAAAGAGGATGCAGTTACCGTATTCTGCCAAAGAGTTGCTCACTCTCTGATGGGAGAGGTAGCTTCGGTTCAGGTGAGAAGACCTGGATGGAAGCCAGTGGGTGTCACTGAAACAGAACTTTTAGAATCAGAATCAGTCAAGAAGGCAGAGGGAGTGCCCTGCACCCCTCTTCCTTCCTTAGGGATGGCTTTGGTGTCTGTATTCCTAGCTTTGCTATTGCAGAGAGATTGGTTGCCTATTGCTTCTCACTTTTAATGTTAAAACACTTGAAGGCATAGCTTAGGAGATTTAAGTGATCCATGTGAAGTTGCTTCAGGTGCCCCATGTGTTACTTAGAGTTTTGAGGGCAAAGCCTCATCTTATCTTTGTATCAATGCTTTGAGCTTGGCACTGCACAGGCGCATACAAGGTGATCTTTACATGTATTCTACTTGCCTAGCCCGCAGGGACCTAAGGGAGAGGATTCAGATGCAGTATTTCTGGCTCCTGCTGGTCACTGCCTCTCTGCCCGAGAAATAGGACTGGTGGCACTACCTCCTCTCTTTACATTCTTATCTCAAAGGGATTGTGAGGGCTTTCTTCTGTGAGACCCTTAAAGCCCACTCTCCCTACAGCCCATGCGCAGCCGCCGGTGCTGAACAATCAGGGCACATTGAGACCAGGTTATTTCTCTCTCCCTCCCCACAGGGTCAATCAGCAAGAACATGCAAGGGAAGCACTCGCACCGGTCGCTAGGAACGCTGACTAAGTCAACCCCAAGCAAACCAAGGAGGGGCCACTTTTGCTTTTTTAGAAGATGAGGGCCCTGCTGTCATCTAAACTAGCACCTCTTCCCTCGTCTACCCCTGACCAGAACCTCACAGCAAACTTGGGGCAGTAATTTCTATAGGCGGTTAATTAATGGGCACAAGGAAAGTTTATGTCACCTTTCCACTGGTTCTTCTATCCTGTTACCTCTGTCAATCCTGCGAATCAGATAGATCAATGATACACTTTGCAAAAACGACTGTTCACTTCCAGGCTGTAACTTTGACCACCGACTCCAGAGCTCGCGCTGACCGCTAGATCGCGCTGTCGGACAAGAAATCTGAAGCTCTGGAACCGCCGGGAACCCAGGAGTCGAAGGGAGAAGAGGTGGGAGCAGTAGCTAGGGATAGTGAGGGCGGTAGATCCCAGGATATAACCCCAGGAATAAGAGCCAAACTGAATAAATGCAACCATCTCTGTCCCAGTCGATAAATATCATCTTTTACTTTTTTTTTTCAAACTTTAACAGATTACAAGGGGTATTAAGAACTGGACGCACTACTGAAGGTGCGGCACGGGTTGGAAAGAGAGCTTACACATTTTTGACACATTTGTCCGTTTACCAGACTGGATGTTCAGTTTAAGATGCCCAGGAGTGTAAACAATGCAGGCGTCATGGGGGAGGCCCCTAAGGCGCCCCTTTGGATGCATTTGCGTGTCCCCTGGGAATGGATATGTTTAGATGAGCTTGTGGCTATGCATCTGTGCACTCCCCGACCCAGGTGTCACCTCCCTCCTCCTCCTCTCATCCTACTCTGGAAACTTTGTGTAGGAATCCTTTTTTCTGAGGGCCAGAGGGCGTTTGCAGCCAGGGGTTTATATTACTTACATTCCTTTGTAGCAACTATTTGCAAATGCGTTAAATCTAAGTATGTGAGCAAGAATGCCTTGAACATGAGAGATCGGCCGTGCGGGTCCCTAGCACTCTGCTCTGGTTTGGAGAGCGGTGCAAAGTGCGTGCTTGTGGGGACAGAAGCCTCTTGCACCCAGTGTGCCTTCTCCAGCCTCATTACCAGGAGGCAGCCAGTGCCCTCGGCTCCCCGGAGGTTGACTGACAGCAGCATTCCTGGCTGATAGATTCAGTTGCAGCTCTCAGACAAACAGCAGGGAACTCCTTTTAAACCAAAAATATCAACACCCACTGTTACATTGCTTCCTAGTCAACATCACTATCACAAATTAAAAAAAAAAAAGTGCGAAAAGGTAGAAAAGGCGCGCGCGCACTCACATACACATACCCACCCCCCCCCCCCCGCCCCAACCTGGGCTAAATGCAAATCCCAGCCAACCTAGGCTGACGGGCAGTTGTCTTTTTCTAGACCGGGGGCGGGGGAGTGGTGTCCCAGGGTAGTTCCAGGCCGCCGAGCGGGCCAGGACAGCCGCGGGTGCGGTGGAGCACTACTGGGTGCCAGAAAGGCGGCTGCCGGGACTTCTCTGCTCAGCTTTGTCCCGGAGGCTGCCATCCGCTCATGGGCATCTGTGAGGGGGGAGTAAAGTGGAATGTTCGGGTGTAGAGCAGCCCGGGGCGCGGAGGCCGGCTCTCTACAGGCTAGGATAGGGACTCATTGGTATTGCGGCGATGGCCGTGCGCCCTGCTGTGCGCGTGGAGGTGCTCCTGGGCAGGACGCGTTCGCGCTGGGGGTGTGCGCCAGACAGCCGAGCTGTGAGAGTTTGAAAGGGAAAAAGACTGCGCTGTGCGTGTGTGGGCTCTTTGTGCGAGCTGCCCAGCTGGACTTCGAGTGGGCTGTGTGTACTCGGGGAATGTGCAAAGGTGGCGAGTTCCACTTCCCTCCATTCCAGTCTTCCCTCTGGCTTTTCTGCCTGTGGCTGGAGGCAGCCTAAGCGTGGGGCAGAGTGCAGGGGGCCGCCCTGCAAGTTCCTGTCATTCTAAAGCAAGTTCGGAGATTATCACGCTTGACGGAGGGAAGGCCAAGTTAGCAGACATCCTATCAAATGGGAAAGAGAGCGACCAGACCTCCACTTTATTGCAGCCGGTGAATTACACGGAAGCCGCTCCCGCGTTCCCCGTGGCGCCACCTCCTCCATCCCCGTTGGCTCAGCCTTGAAGAGATAACCCCTGGGCTTCAAGAGGCCCGAGGGCGCAGGGCTTGTGCTGCGCGCACAGACGTGTGTAACTGGAACCTCTCCTGAAGCGCTTTTCAGATGCCACAATGTAAGAGCCCGCGCTTCCTCCCGTGCGTCTAGTACAATTTGGCAGCCCTGACTGCCAGGCTCCCTGCTCGGGGCCAAGGGGTGGAGTGGAGAGGAGAGGAGGCGGCAGGCTGGAGATGCTGCTGGCGGAATGTCAGCCCCACGTTTGGCTTCCATCTCCCCAGCAGTGGGGGAAAACTTACTTCCCTTCTTTGCCTTGACCCCACGGGGTTTCAAGGATAGAACTTTTGGTCCGAATCCTCCGCTCGGGACCAGGTTTTGCACTGACCCGAGTGAGAACTTTCCACAGGGGATGGAACTAGTTCCTGAACGGCTTCCTGTCAGGAGGACCCTTGGGTTTCATAGCGTTTGTCGCCCTCTCTATAGGCTCACACCAAGCCTCTCCGTTCCGTCCTCAAGTATCAGGGGAGAGAGACAAGACTGGGAAAGCCATCCCATCGCTCAGCACGGCGCGGGCGGCTGTCCGGGTTTCCAATCGCCGCTCCGAGATTGAAAAAGACAGAAGGCGAGCCGCGTGCACAGACAGTTAGTTAATGGAAACCCTGTAAATCGGTTTTAAGTGCACCCAGGACGGAGTGGGAGGAAGGTGTAGATGGTGATGATGAGGGATGGGGCTAGGATGGGGTGGGGTCGGTCACACATTCTTGCAGTTTTGAAAATGAGAGTCGCTACTCTCCCTCCCATTGTTCTTAATTTAGAAAAATAAATTCATTAAAGGAAATCGCACGCACAGGGGAAACCCGAGCTCCCCAGCCCGCCCCAAGCGGAGGAGTGCGCGGCTTCCCTTGGCAGTGAACCCGGCTGCGGCTGTCCCCCTCCCCGCTTCCTCCCCCTCCCTCTCTGCACCCCCTCCCCCGCTCCCCGGCGGGGCACTGCTACTACCGCGAACGCCACCTCACGCCGAAGGAATGCTCGAAGTATGCACACGTTCCCAAAAGTAGACCTCCTTCACCGCCGGAGGAACATACATCACCCCGTGGCAGCCGTCCACCTTCCCAGGCGTTTCGTAACCGAGTAAACTGAGAGCTGGGAACAGCCCTCTATTAAGTAGCCCGCGGCGCGGAGCCTCTTCCCACTCGACGAAGGCGAGCCGCCCCAGACGCGTCCGTGCGCCGGCAGCTGCGGTCCCCTTGCCGTCTCCGCCCGTTCAGTCGCTCCAGCCGCTCTTGCCGGGATCCTCCTCCTTCTCCTCCTCCTTCCAGGTGTCCCTGACGCTACCCAACTCTCGGCAGCCGCCAGGTGCTCCCGGAGCGCTTCGCCAGTTGTCCGGGCGTGGTGGGGTCGCCGCGAGCGCAATCTTCCACGGCGTCGGAAAGCCGCCGCTGCCGCTGCCTGTACCTGGATCCCAGCCGTCTCAGGTCGGTTCGGCTTCCAGCCCTTTTCTCTGGCCCCATCCCTCCCAACGATAACGAGGGAAACTTGCTTCTAGCCTGCTGCTTGCTCCGCCCTAAGCCATTAAGGATCCCGGGCGAGGACCGTTTGGACTTGTAAGTGTGGAGATGTGCCTGAGATTTGCCAGGTATATTTGGGTTTTGTGATTCATTTGTATCTTTGAGAGAGGAAGAATTGTAGCTTTTCTTAAGAGCGGATGCAGGCGGCGGTGTGTGCGTCCAGTACCCTGATCAGTGTTTCTCTTTGTAGAGCAATTTAATCTATAGGTGCTGTCGATTTCAACGAAGGTGCGCCCGGTGTTGTGGCCACCGGTCCCTCATTGTCTCGCGCCTGCAGTTTTGCCGGGGTGCCGTCGTGCAGCCCGGGCGCAGGGAAGGTATTTTGGTGACGCATGGTGTGGAATTCTTTGGAGGGCCGGCTGAGTGCTCTGCAGCTCGTCGGTCGTGGCTGCGCGGGTGTGTGTGGCATCTTGAGACAGATTCCTGGTCGAGTGTTCTGGCTCGTTCCTCTGCTTTTCAAAGCGTCCGAGATGGCGGGTTAGTCTAGTTCTAGGGAACTCAGCGTTGGCCGGATTTCCCGAGCCTCTGGAGAAAGCTCCCTCTCCCGACTTCTTCCCGAGTGCATTGGTGGAGGCCCTACGCAGGGTCAGTGGAACCTCTTAGGTAGTTTCCATCCCAAATCCTAGAGACTGTAGGGATCAGAGAGTGTGGGCGCCGGGTTCATTTACGGATCGGAGACCGGGAGCCAGGGAACAGAAAAGGTACTTCAGATCCAGCATCCTCAGGACCTCAGGTGACCATTTGGGGCTTTCCAGGAACCCCTGCCCCCCACCTCAACCGGGACCATCTAAAGTGTGCTGGTACGCTGGGAGTGGGAGGGGGCAAGAAAGGAAATGAGCGCTAAACTCGCCCTTGGCCAACTATTGTCAAGGTAGCGGTGGGTAGATGACAAGCAGAGGTTCTAGAGGGACCTCCGCGGGATGGGAGGGGGGAGGTTTTATTTCCATTTTAAACTTTAAGTTAAGGAACTGGCCTCTTCCACCGGGGTTGGGAGGGGGCAAATAGGCAGAAGGAGACGTATCCCTTAAGACTCCCCCCTCTACCCCCCTTCGCCCCCCAAATGACTCATTTTCATTCATGAGGGTGAAGTGAGGGAATCCTTGCTGCCACGTAGGGACGGCAGCTTTCAGACATTTATGTCTGAGAATGCTCAATGAAGTGTTGCTAAGCATTCAGGTAAATGTTTTGGCTAAAAGGAGAGAAAGCTAAAAAAAAAAAAAAAGGAAAAGGAAAAGAAAAAGACATATGGACGAATGCCTGGCTGGTTGGATGAACTGACTGTATGTTCAGATAGATACTCGGCCGCAATGTGATTCATTCTTGCCACTAAAAAAGGAAGCCGATAGGTGGCGCTCTAGACCCAGACAAAAGTGCCTCCACTGCTCTCTTCTTCTTCTTTTTTTTTTTTTTGGTGGAGACTAGCGGTTTTAAAAAATATCTGCACACAGCTTTTCGGTGGGTAGATTGTCAGCCTTTAACTTTTCGCGAGCACGACTGCCAACTGAGTTGGAAATTATTATAGCAAAGTAAAGGCCAGATGATGGGAACAATAGGCCAGTTTCACTTCTTGCTTTTCACTGATGTAGAAGAGGGTTAGAAATGTCAAACAGTTGTTAATTAGGGAGAAAGAAATTGCTAGAGCCTTTGGATCTCCAGAGCAGTGCCAACATCTTAATTTTGGCTTCATAAAACAAGTGCTCCGGGCAAATTTGGCATGCCTGCTTAGCAGACATTTAAAATGCAATTTACACTCAGGCCGAGGAAAGCTGCCCTAATACATTGTGCCAATTATTTGGAAAGACCTGGTTGGAGCTTGTCAGGTTCTTTGCTCAGAGAGGGCTCGACCTTTGGCTCATTTTTGGATTCCCGAGCATGAGGCCTAGTTTGTTGCCCTTACAATAATTTATGTATCCAGAGTCAACTCTCTTTTTATGTTTTACCTCTGGCAGCTTCCCAGTTCAGTTCATTGCTAGCAGCTTTTGTCTCTGGATTGGACCTTAGAATGTTTTAGAAGATTCCCTTCTACCCTCATGGGTTAAGCACCTACTGTGTGCTGGGGACCACAAAAGATGAATAAGACCCTTTGTCTTTAAGGAATTAATAATCTAGTTATTAAGTCAGGAAAAATCAGAATAGGACATATTCTTCTCTGGAGAACACATACCTGTAATCTTCTGGGATAAATGAACAGTTAAATGAAAAGATTAATTATTACTGAGAATTTTTATAAAAAATATCTTTGGGAAACAGGAGTGTTTTGTCTCTTCTATTGCATGTCCCTTATTTATTATGTATTTTAGAATTGTTTTCCCCTAATTTTGGGTGAAGGATTTATTAGACGTGAAGACAACACAGCTAGTAGGGGATCTTTCATATTTCTGTATAATCCATTTCAGAACTAAAGAGCTGCATATTTGTAGGCAGAACAAAATGAAGAAAAAAGAGAGTAAAAGAGGTTTATTACACTTTTCCAAATTACCCTGAGACCACTAAAGTACAGTTACCTAAAGAGTTCAGCAGCTAGGAAAAAGTGGCGGGCCAAATAAAATCCCCAGCTGGAAGAGACATTTGGTTGAGTCAGGGATAAAATGACCTCTGAATTAGCCATCACCCAGGCAGGGTGAAGTCATGTGGGGTCTGGTAAGGCTTTCACCCTGGATGCTCAGCAGGACCCACCTCCAGGAAACAGGACCCTCTTT
This sequence comes from Plecotus auritus, assembly GCF_963455305.1. Classification (NCBI taxonomy): domain Eukaryota; kingdom Metazoa; phylum Chordata; class Mammalia; order Chiroptera; family Vespertilionidae; genus Plecotus; species Plecotus auritus. The sequence goes on from NC_137775.1 coordinate 66,733,490, forward strand.
AAACGTGAACTCCCTCATAGTGCCATGATTAAACTGCTCTAGATGAACTTGACTTCCACCGCTCCACAATAAGCCCATTCATTACACGCTGGTGGTTATCAAGGCCCATCTGGTTGGGTCCTGGCCCAGGACCAGGCTCCAGTTCTAACCTGGTTCTAGGCCTGCCCAGACCCGGTTCTGATGCAGTGACTGCTTCCTCCCTCAGATCCCTTCATGTGGCTGTGAGCTCCGAGGCCCAGGCCAAGCATGAAGACCAGGCTTCCCCCAGCGCTCGCCATCCTGGGTGCCGCCCTGCTCCTGTCTTCCACTGAGGCAGAAGGTAAAAGACTCTTCCTTCACCCTCCCCCAGGGACAATGCAGAATTATAGAAAAAAAAAAAAAAAAAAAAAAAAAGAACAAGTGAATCTTCCTTCTGTAGCTTGTTCTGTTTCCCCGCACCTTCTCTTTTTCTCCAGGGGTTTCTCTCCTCCAGAGAAACTCCCTCTTCTACTGAGGTTTGTCCATTTCTCAGCTCTCAAGTGCAGCTCTTTCGTATTCTGCCTAATCCATTCCGTACAGTGCTGTGTGGTCTCCTTGCGCTTGTCTCTGCGGTGTGCTGTCCACACTGCCCCCTGCACTGCGGCCTTCCAAGAGGACCAGCTGTCCGTCGGTGAGGGGGCGACGGCTGCTCCCATGTCTACAGACAGGATGCCTCCAGGTGCTACCCAGGAGCCCTGGTGCGAGGATGGGCTCCCCCGACCGAGTAGCTGGTAACCACCAGGCTTGGGCCGCGACCTTGGTGACGGCACAAAATAAAAGACTCCAACCGCGCCGGCTCTGTGCGTCTGTGTGTTTTGTGGGCGTCGGCATCTCAGTCGGAGTGTCGAATGGTGCAGACAAGTGAGGTAGCAGCCAGACCCCCAGGGGATGGGTGGCAAGTAGAGATCCTGGACCCGGATTGTGTTCGCGTGGCGCAGGGTTGTTGCTTGTTTGGTTCGCGGGGCTCGGAGGCTCGTGGCCCCGGCCCAGCAGAAAGGTTGGGTCTGGGCCAAAGTTCCCAATCCAGGAAGCCAGCGGGCGCCAGGCCAGCTGGGCACCACCTCCCTCTCCCTCTTGCTTCCAGCATCAGACCCGCGCATGGAGTTGGTCAGGGGCTGGGAGATGGGTAGCCTTGACCCCAAGGTCTGCAAAATGGCTCTGATGACCTCGCCCTCTGGAAGACGAAGGGCTTCTGATAGATTCTCCACCTCACTTCTTTTTCTTGTGTGCACTTGACGCCTTCATTTCTCACTATTTGCTAAAGAAGCCATTTCTATATATTAACCCAGTGAGGGCTTCTGTATGCCCTAAATTATCATGGGAAACCTGACAAACTAGGTTTGTTTTTTTTTGTTTTTTGTCCTGTAAGGTGAATGGAGTAATACCATAAAAGACAAATTAATATTTTTCTTCTTTTTCAATAAAGAAATGCCCCTGATGGAGTTAAGGGAAAAAGAAATACTCTGCATGGGCCAGTTGTGGAAGTTCAGGGTGAACTCTGCTTCTGTAGAGTTGTAAAGCTATTTCATGGCAACACTGAGATTTTCAAAACTTTCTATTGTGTTTGATTTTCTACTTCAAGATTGCAGGTACAAAAAAATGAAGATTAGGAAAAGCAGAGTCTCTAAAATGTATGGTATGTTTAGAAAAGTGACAGAAACTTGCTGGCTCGTTTTAGCTGATGAATATTTTGTGAATGGAGGGGCTTTTCAGAGTGGCCTCTGTGAAATCATGTTCAGATGAGGTTGCCTTTAATGTTCCTCTCTGTTTCATTGTTAGGAAGGAAGTTTATTTGAGGAACTCTGGGAGCCCTACTAAAGATATTTTTAGATAATTCACTGAAGTGGCCTAGTTATTGCTCATTAAGAAAATAGTTATTTGAAAATCAGAAAGATTTGAGAATCTTAGGAAAATAATTAGATTGGAAATGATGTAAGTGGAAAATAATCAATTCTGAATTGGATAATGGCTGGTTAGCAAAGCACAGTTCAAAAGAACATTTTATTATCTTTTACTGATTATTTTTACATTTCTCACATTTTGTCTTTTTAATTTGTATTTATTTCCACATGGTACAGCTCTTTCTTAAGCTGTGTCTTTTCTTGTCTCTCATCCCCTTACATAAGCATTTAATAATTTTAATAGGATTCTTTTTGTTTTCTTTATTTTCTAGTTTGGAATTGTTAAATAGAAATATATTGAGAGCCACAAATGCAAGCCACATGTATAACTTACAATTTTCTGGTTGTCACATTAAAAAAGGAGAAAGAAACAAGAGATACTAATTTTTATAATATATTTAACACTAGAGGCCCAGTGCACGAAATTTGTCCCTAGGCCTGGCCTGCAATCAGGGCTATCTTCTCCAGCTGCCTACAGCTGGCCCAGCCCCCCACCGCCACCCACCACTGGTTCCCCCTTCACCATTGGGTGATTGGAGCCTGCCGGCCAGGGAAAAGGACCAAGAGGTGGTCAGTGCGCCTCATAGTGGCTGGTCCAGAGGTCGTTCTGGTCATTCTGCCATTGGAGTCAATTTGCATATTACCCTTTTATTATATAGGATAACTTTATGTATCCTAATAATATCACATTATCATTTCAACATATAATCAATATAGAAATTATTAGTAAAATATTTTACATTTTTTGTACTTAGTCTTTGAAGTTGAGTGTGTATTTTAAGCTTACAGTGCATTTCATTTTGGACTGGCCACGTTTCAAGTGCTTGAGAACCACATGTGGCTGGTGGCTCCTGTTCTGGACAGCACAGCTTCTGTGCTAATGACCAACTAATGGTCCTAGGAGCCTGTGAAAGGCTAACAAAATTTGTGGCCAAAACCTTTCTGGGGACAATGGGCTAGAACAGAATTTCTTTGAAATATTACTGTTGGGGACATTTCAAAATTTTAACTTGCACCCCTGTTTCCTGCTATGCCATTTTAATTTTAGTTTAAAGTAGCCATAGTTACTTTACTTTCCCTTTTGCAAGTCATACTTATATTTTTATATTTCTACTGTTTTCCAATCAATTTATACTTACTTAATTTTTTATATGTTGAAAGCCCAATACTTTTTAATAATTATTTAAAAGATTTGACATTCACTTTTTGCATTTCTCCTTTTTTATAAGTGGAATAACCTTTATATTGTTCTCCTTCTACCTACTTATACAAGGAACTTTATTTCTCATAATACAGTAGTTAATCCTATAAAAATAAGGGTGAAAGTGATTTTTTTGCCTTTACTGTTTGTAATTTTTAGATACAGCATAGACTTTATTAACCTTGTCACTTGGCCAGTACTTTGCATGATCTAGAATTATCCTATATAATAAAAGGCTAATATGCAAATTGTCCCCTCAACTGGGAGTTTGACTGGGAGTTCGACCAGGAGTTTTACCAGGGGGTGGGGCCGGCCTGCCAACTGTCTGTGGCCCCTCCCCCCTCCCCTGGCTGGTCCTTCCAACCCGTGCATGAATTCGTGCGCCAGGCCTCTAGTAATATATAATGAACAATTTGATATTACCAATTCATTAGTGAGTTGAGGCCATAAGCTTTAATTATCTTGTGTTTAGATTAAGAGGCTAATTAATATATATTTATATAATTCTGTGTCAAACTTGTATCAGAAATTTCAAACTAGAGGAGAACTCATAGATCATCTATTCTAATTTTCTCCTCTACCACATGAAAAAATGAGGACACGGAGGCTGAATAATTCAGTCAATTAACATAGTTAATTAGGACGACAAGACCCAGGTTTTCTAGTCCCGATTTAGCACTAGTTTGCCCACACCGTGCTTCTTTCTTGTTCAAAAATTGGTCAACCTAGCTAGTTTAATGAGGGAACACATTACATAATGTGCACAAAGGATTCATTACTTGTCTGAAACATTAACTTTTCAAGTGGTTATTTTAGAAACATAAATGAAATTAACAACTATATCATGACAAAATTATTAAATTTGTACTAACTTTGGATGGAAAACTTAAATGAAAGCCTATTGAATATAGTAAAATCATTCTTTGCACATTTCTAAAGTTCTCTGTCATTATAGCACTTTAGCATCATTTCAGTGTTATTATCACAAAGATTAGATTAAAATTCTTACTAGTTTATCAATATTATTATTTGTAGTGTTTTCTGAGTTTTTCTTTATATTCAACACATTTTATATACTTGCCAAAACTTAGGCTATTCCACTCTTACCTGTCCATCTTCTCATTCATCCATCCATCCACCTCTGGTAAATTTTTGGATGTTTCTTCCTTTTAGGTGCCATAATTAAAAACATTATTTAAAAAAATTATATATCAAGACAGACATTTTAGTTTTAAAATTGCTTGACCAAGTGTGTAAAGAATTTGGAGATATATGAGTATCATATATTTATTATTGAATAGGCATCAAATAATGGTTTTTATAAAATAGAGAAATATATGTATATATTAATAGTTAACTATGCTTAAATATTGTTTTTTAAAGTTAATCTTTTACTCAAATATTTCTTATTCTTTACATTTAACTCAGTATGGAAGAAAATTGTATGTGCTGAGTCAGATCATGGGATCAAAGTTTTGCTGCTCATTAGCTGTGTTAACCCCTCAATTTCACTGACTGATCTATGAAACTGGGATAATAAGGGCCACCATGCTGGGTTGTTATGAGAAGAAAAAGAGACAATTATAAAGTGTTTCAAGGAACACAGGTGCTGCTTGTGACAATACAAGGGCAGTTGTGAATTATTTTTATGTAAAAGAAAATATTTTTAAAAATGAATGAAAATACATTTTGCATTGATTTAAGTTGTTACCTTTTTTACAAAAAGAAAAAGAAAAAAAGAAAACAAATAAAAAAATGTATACATAACATGACAATCCTGAAAGGTTTTATATGTGAAAAAAGTGGCAAGAGGAAAAGTGGGGTGGGCTGTCTTTGTACACATGCTGGTTGGCCAGTCTTTCTTACTTTTGATTCCTAAGTACCACATCTGAGTTTCTATGAACACCTTAAATTCCTCTGAAATGTTAAAGACTTTTCCCAACAGTCAATTTTTCAGTTTTTCTGGAATCCTGGTCATTTGGAAATCAACAAGGTGGGCCGCTGCTGCCCTTCAGCAGTTTTAACCTAATGTCTGCCGCTTCAGGTCAATTTCCCTACAAGGTTGGTGGTACTGTTTTTCCATGTACTGATTTTTTTTAAAGCATGCTCAGGCCAGTTGTGTCTGCCTTTGCATTAAATTTGTCCTGAGCCATTGCTACTGGAACAATATTTTATAATGATATTCTTAATAGCTATTGTCCTATTAACATTTGTTGCATGCTTGTTATACTAAGTGATGATGGCAGCTGAACCTCACAATACGGTAATGGAGAGCAGAATGCTGGATAATTAAACTATGCATGTAGATTAATAGTCTAATCTCACTGCCTGTGTATGGATAGTAAGAAAATAACATTCGTTCCATTACTAGTGTATCCAATAAAAACAAAAAGCCATCTCCTACAGTTGTAAGCAGCAGTTTATTAAAGCAAACGTTTGCTTACTTTATCTTATTTCCATTAAAACGTATTAATATTACATAAATTGCTAACCCCAGTTAAATTCTATGACTCATGTCTCAAAGCTACTGCTGTATTTCAATTGACCTCTGTGAAAACCTACAAAGAGATTTTAATCTCTCAAAAATTCTGACTCACAGGAATATGTTCAGACTTAAATACTTTAACAAGAGTATGGCTGAAAGTCTTCTTACTTTGTGAATCTGCTTCAAGAGTAATAGTTTGTAATGCATTGACCATGCACTGACAGTGAGTCAGTACAATGCTGCATGATGAGGCATGAACATTGCAGAGAGAATATCATTATAAAATATTTCTGAAACGTCTTTGTGTAATGACTATTGTACATGGAGGCTTTTGTTTATTGTGGGAAACTAAAAACCAGTCAACATTTCATTGACACATGCATGATGCTGTACAGTTTTGTATGTAAACTGTTTCTTTCTGTACTTTTCGGTTATTCCTTTCATTGACTTCTCCAAGTTTTTATGCACAGTCATGTCTCCAGATTGCTGATCCTTCTTCACTGTTTTCTTTAAGTTCTGTAAATAAATGTCCGTAAATATACATTGATGTTGTCTTTTCATAATTAACCATTGTTTTGTAGAGGGCCATACTGGCATTTTAATTTAAAATGCCATTTCTAGTATGGAGTACGCCTGCTGCAAAGGAAAAGAACAGTGTTGGTTTACACCTTGGAAACATACAGCAAATTGGTGTAAACGGGCAGAATATTCCTTTTATAAACATCTATTTATCACTCTTTATCTATTTATACATTATTAACATCTCATTACTATCTAAATATTTGTTTGTATGAATATACATTAAATGTATATTTCCTTGTGAAACGTAACAGTGCTAAATTTCCCATTATTCCATCTTTTCATTAAAATATAGTTTCATCTCTGCCACAGATTGAGATGTGTCAAACAAAAATTAATAGCAAGACTTGGATGCAGAGAATGAACCAAAAATATCATTGATTCTTTTCCACATTATGGAAAAAAAGTATTGTGTCAATGTTCTAAATGAAGTTCTATGGTTGTAAGCAGGTCGTGATATGGCATGCTTATTCAAATTGCACTCAGCATGTATTGAAATTCTTTTAATTGTTATGTGAATTGTTTGCATATGTGGTTATTATATGTGATCTCATTGTACTTGTATGTACTTGTATCCAAATATGTTTCTAGTATGCTTGATTTTGCTGGCCATTCTTGGATGACCTAGCAACTCAAGAATCAAAAGTGTTTTGTGCTGTCTTCTGTAATATGTATACTCTCTGATGTTTTGTCATATCTTGTCAGCTTTTAATTTTATTCTTATCCAACAAGATATATTTTATATTTGTTGGAAACAAATTTATGCAAAGACAATTTAGTAAGCTTTGCTCAACACAATTCTTATTAATTAAATTGACCATTTTCTGAAATTGGAAAATGTAACTGATAGGCACTCTCTCTTTTGCAGTTGACCCACCTTCAGACTTGAATTTTAAAATAATAGATGAAAATACTGTTCATATGTCATGGGAAAGACCAGCTGATCCAATTGTGGGTTATAGAATAACAGTGGATCCTACAACAGGTAAGTTTTATTGTTAGGAACATTAAAGATAATATAATGCAGTCTTTTCCCCTCTTTTCATTTTATTATGAAGAATCTGAGATTTAGAAAACCTGATAGATTTAGCCAATGTCACCAAGTATTTGGTGGGCTCAGTCTAGTACTCACTGTTATATTTTTATAGTGTTGAGCTTCATTAACATGGTTTGCTGTGCTAAGCTGTTGTTATTAAAAGTGGACTTTGTTTTTTAAACTGATCAGAATATTGCTGGTCATCTTTGATTTTATAAAATAGTTTTTACTTCTTAACATTCTTCTTGAATTAGTTAATATTCAACATGTAAAGTATCAAGTGATAGAGTGAGTTGCTATACCTTACCCCATGTCCTACACACTTCAGTACTCAGGGAATTTTATTATTCTGGGATAATGGTGAGCTACTATGACAAAAGATAAGAATTTACTTTGTGTGGATTCTATAGATCCCAGGCTAAGTGTCTAAAAAAAAAAAAATGGCTTTGTTTCTCAAGAGTTATATTTAGTGTTCATGATGTTGCCCAAGTGTGGGGAACCAATCTCTGCTGATTAACTTTTAGTTCTAACATTGAATGGGAAAAAATCACTATTTTCACTAACACCGTCCAAGTGATAGGATCAAGTCTTGATAGACTTGATAGACTGACATTAGAGATGGATGATGTCAACATAACTTATCATCTGTGTTTATTTATGGCTTTAAAAAATACCAATTATTTTTTTGCCGAAACCGGTTTGGCTCAGTGGATAGAGCGTCGGCCTGCGGACTTGAAAGGTCCCAGGTTCGATTCCGGTCAAGGGCATGTACCTTGGTTGCGGGCACATCCCCAGTAGGAGGTGTGCAGGAGGCAGCTGATCGATGTTTCTCTCTCATCGATGTTTCTAGCTCTCTATCCCTCTCCTCTCTCTTCCTCTCTGTAAAATATCATTAAAATATATTTAAAAAAATAAATCAAAAATACCAATTATTTTAAATGCTGATTTAACAGGGAATTGGGAAACTGTTTTTTAATATGATCTGAGAACTTAAAAAAGAGGTCAAGAATTTACTTTTTCTTTGAATCCTTTCTCCCCACATATATTTGTAGTCAACTAATTCATTCATTCCAAAACAGAAAAGCAGTTGAAAAGGCATCCATTCTGTTTCCAGATGTTGTAAATCACTGACTCCTAAATTCCCCAAGCTGGTACTAGGACCACCCAACATAGCAGAGCCCTGGTGTCTTCCTGTTCCATGAGGGCCCTAGTTGGTTCTGCAATGTTCTACAGAAAACCAAGAGCACTTTTCAGAGTTCTGTTACATCTGTTACCTTTTTTGATTATGTTTTGATGAAATTTTAAGATAATTTAAAAATCTTAATGGGCACTTAGCCCTTTGGAACTACTGTATTTCCTGATTGATTTGAAATTTAACATAATCTAGAAAGAAGTATAAAAATTGTTAATATGTAAATAAACACTATGCATACTGTGCCTTGAAGCGTTTGCTATCTAGTGAATTCAGAGGAGTGGTTGTTACCCATTAAGGTATGCACCCTTTTGAGTATGGAGGATGCATTGCCTCCACACTAATTGTCTCCCAGTAGAGGTTAATTTTAGCCTGTGGGGTTTGTTTTCCAGGAGCCGATTTTCATTCCCCCCCCCCTTTTTTTTGCTTTCTCTGCTCTCCTCCAATGCATACTTTAATATTAAATTATTTCCTACTTTATATCTCATTTATAAAAAATTTTGTTATCTATCGTTAGTCTTCCAAAATAATAAGAGATTTTTGGTTTGCTGTTCTGGAATATCTTTAATCTAGAGGACTTTTTAAGTCCTCAAACGAATATTGGATATGCTTGTAACAAGTCTATTTATTGAGTTCCTAGAATTCAAAGTTTTGATTTTGAAGAACAGTAAAACATAATGTTTGGGTGTTCTGAAAAATAATATATATTGAATTTTTCAGATTTTCTGTATATCTGAGGATTACATTATATTGTATTATATGTAAAAATGTTTTGTTGCATTCATATATTCCTTTCTATATTTCCAGATGGGCCAACTAAAGAATTTACCCTTGCAGCTGATACCACTGAAACTTTATTATCAGATCTAATACCTGAAATAGAGTATGTGGTGACAATCACTTCATATGATGAAGTAGAAGAAAGTGTACCAGTTATAGGTCAACTAACAAGTAAGCGCACATATAAAGTACTTTTATTCTTTTAATATTTTTGCAGAAGGTTTCTCCCACTTTCACATTTAATCTGTTACCATGAAGAGTTAATTTATATCATTATTAACTATTCTTCCTAGAATAGTCATTTTTATGATCCTAGTTATTAGTGGATACGAATAACTCATTCTTGATTTATAAGCTTGGTCTCTGGAATCATTAGGAATGTTATGAATGAAAACTATTAAAAACATTAAAGTTTGCCAACCAACAAAGTTAATGTCTTTTTGAAATATATCTAATACTCAATAAAAATGAGTTAGTTGCACGGAAATACTTATTTGGCTGTATTCTACGACCAGCTAGGCATGGACCATTCATTTGAAAGACAATGGTGAAAGACAATATATGTATTTTACTTTTAGGAAGTATTTGTATGGGTTCAAATAATAATCAGGCTTTTGACTCAGTTCAAACAGGTGGTCCTACGAAGCCAGGGGAGAAGAAACCTGGAAAAACTGAGATACAAAGTAAGTATTTCTCTTAATATTTTTGCTTGGATTTGTAGAAGTCATAAATGTAATATGAAGGAGATGTCTCAATTGTATACATAGTCTGATCTTATTTTTATATTATTTTCTATAAGCTTTATCTAGAACTATAGGCAATAAAATAGTAATATATGACTAAGTAGTTATAATATCTATGTTTTGACTTTCTAGCCAAATTTTCACTTTATTTATTAAATACTAGAGGACATTTGTGCACTGGGCGGGGGGGGGGGGGGGAGGGGAGGGTCCTTCAGCCCGGCCTGCACCCTCTTGCAGTCCTGGACCCCTTGAGGGATGTCTGCCTGCTGGCTTAGGCCCAATCCCTCTCGCAGTCTGGGGCTCTCACAGTCTGGGACCCCTTGCTCCTTACTGCCTGCCTGCGAGGCAGGAAAGGCTCTTGCCACCGCCGCTGCGCTCACTAGTGGTGAGTCGGCTGAGTGGTGCTCCCCCTGTGGGAGCACACTGACCACCGGGGGCAGCTCCTGCATTGAGCGTCTGCCTGGTGGTCAGTGTGCATCATAACGACCTACCAGTTGTTCCTACATTCAGTCAATTTGCATATTAGCCTCTTATTATATAGGATTCTTTTTACTGGGGGTGTTTTGAATTTGTGTATGTCCAAATTTTCCTGAAGGATTTTGGCAGTAAGTGAGAAACAAACCTCATCACTGGACTAAACTCATTATCTCAAAGATAAACGGATAGAAATAGGTGGCAGCTTAGGGTTATATGAGAAATATAAGGCTGGAACAGAAGAGAGATGCCCTCATAGTGTTTTAAGCAATTCCATTGCCATGAAAATGTATTTCCAGGTCTGTGTATATGTTATGCTCATGTCCAGGGTACTTACATGACTTTAGTTGATGGCAGTTGTAGCCTTTACAGAATCTCTGTAAGATATAACTGATAAGTTGGAACATTTGTAATAAAATGAAAGCAATTTTATTTAGTCTAGGTTTTGCCTCCTTTTGTTTTATACTGCTTTGTCTGACTTGTGGAATGGACCCTTAGGGGTCTTTTGGACTTCTAATTTTGCTACCTTGTAAAAGTTGAACTTATGTCCCAGGAGACAATAAAAAAGATTACGAACACAAAGTCTCCTTTATTTGGAATTTTTTGTTCTAGATCACTGTTCATTATTCTTTCTGATGTCTAATAAACTGAAATGAAGTATGTAATGACAATGCTAATATTTCCCCTGAACCATCATATTTATTTTAGATCAAAGCATTCTGCCAAATATTGACTTTTCAATAGACTTAAATTGGCTCATTAAATAGTGTGCAAAAATTATTTGGGCATGCAGCTTGTATTTTCTTCCTCTTCCAAGGCAAATCCTTATTTTAATCATCCATCAGCCCTAGCTGGTTTTGCTCAGTGGATAGAGCATTGGCCTGTGGACTGAAGGCTCCCAGGTTCGATTATGGTCAAGGGCACATGCCTAGGTTGGCTCGATCCCCAGTAGGGGGTGTGCCGGAGGCAGCCTATCAATGATTCTCTCTCATCATTGATATTTCTATATATCTCTCCCTCTCCCTTCCTCTCTGGAATTAATTATATATATATATTTTAAAAAGTGACTATAAGAACAAAAACATCTTCAAAAAATTCACCCAGTGCCGAAACCGGTTTGGCTCAGTGGATAGAGCGTCAGCCTGCGGACTGAAAGGTCCCAGGTTCGATTCCGGTCAAGGGCATGTACCTTGGTTGCAGGCACGTCCCCAGTGGGGGGTGTGCAGGAGGCAGCTGATCGATGTTTCTCTCTCATCGATGTTTCTAACTCTCTGTCCCTCTCCCTTCCTATCTGTAAAAAATCAATAAAATATATTAAAAAAAAAAATTCACCCAGTGTTGCTTTGTGAATACAGGTTTTCATGAAAACCAACCTGTTCCTCATGACCACAGAGAGTTGTAAAAGCATTTTAGTAATTTAAAGATACCACGTGCATTTTTGCTTTTGAATTATAATTCTTCCCTGTCTTTGTTTAGTAAAAGTAGATTTTAGTTATCGAATTCAAATACATTGATAATTAGGACAACAAGATATTATAGCTATCTTGCATCATATTTATGCTTGTTTTTACTCCTGTTAGAGTTATGAACACTCCAGACAAACCCACTGCAAACTTCAGACAATTATATTGTAAAATGCAGGAGAATGTTAAAAGATTTGCTCATTTCTTCAACTCAACTGCATTTGCTTGAATGGTACAGCAATTGTTTTGTATTCATTTATTGCTAAATACCAAGGAGTAAAAACACTTTGCTTACATTTCTTTTTTAAATCTCCCAGATGAATACAGGGAGATATAATTTTTACTTGGAGAAAAGAGAAGTGAGGACATAGTCTATAAAAATAGATAGGTTTATAGCATAAATACTAGAGTCACATGCCCTTGGAGAGTAGGTCATCTATATGTTTATCTGTTCTTGCATTTCTTATTTAGCAATTTAAAGACATATAGTTCCATAAATGCGTGAAGGCACTGAAAATGCTTCTATGTGTGCTAATAAAATTTTATATTCTCTTGTGCATGTCAGTTGTGGGTGAAGACCATGTGAATATGTCCTAATGAACAAAATGATTTGAGGAGCCAACATTTTGGCAAAAGTGAGTTTGTACTTCTTTTATGATGGATAGATTTAATAACACATCACTTAAAAATATCTCAAATGTGTTTCAGAATGCTCTGTCAGTGCCTGGACTGATTTAGTGTTCCTCGTGGATGGCTCATGGAGTGTGGGAAGAAATAATTTCAAGTACATTTTAGACTTTATTGCTGCTCTCGTGTCTGCTTTTGACATTGGGGAAGAGAAGACAAGGGTTGGAGTCATTCAGTACAGCTCTGATACCAGGACCGAATTTAACTTAAACCAGTACTACCAAAGGGATGAGCTTCTTGCCGCAATTAAAAAAATCCCATACAAAGGTGGCAACACAATGACAGGTATGTTTTCCAAATGTTGTTATTGTTGAAAATAAATGAAAGACCTGTTTGGGAAAGAAATGAAGCATTGCACGATTATCATGTGTTAAATAATTTTTAAATCAATCACATTGTTTTTGACTTGCGCAAAATTGTATAGTGCAGGGTGAGTAAATATAGTATTGTCTTTCATTTCAGGGGATGCCATTGATTATCTAATTAAAAATACTTTCACGGAATCTGCTGGAGCAAGAGTTGGCTTTCCTAAAGTGGCAATTATTATTACGGATGGCAAATCCCAGGATGAAGTGGAAGTTCCAGCCAGAGAGCTTCGCAGTATCGGGGTGGAAGTTTTCTCTTTGGGTAGGCCAAGTTTGGTTATTTTCATTTTGGAACTTTTCAATACTTAACGCTTAGGAAGATGAAGGCTTGAGTCCTCAGGGAAGGATGCTGTAAAAATGTTATTGTATTTTATAATGTAATATCAAGCCACATAATTTTTGAGTAAAACTTTGGCTTGTCTATTTCTCTCTCACCCCACTCCCTTAACATATGCATCAAGTGAGGTGGTATTCATGCTTTTTGACAGACCACTACTTTTTCAAAGAATGCTGAGCCAATGATCCTAATAAAGATCCTCCTTGTATTATCATTAAGTGTTTTTTATGTTTCCTGTATTATGTAATCCTTAAAGAATTTAGAGGGTTCCATCCAGCTCATTCAGGACTCTGGAAGAAAAAAGTATTATCTTTGCAGATGGCAGGGACAAATGATGGCATGATTGGGATAAGGGCCCAGTCTGTTTTGCTAAGCATTCGTTTTCATCTTTGGCTGGCCACTGGATGTGAAATTATAAAATGTCTTTGTCATTTGAACAGTTGCACATTCGTTATGAAGCAAAGCTATCCTGGTTTATGACTGAATAAGAATTTAAAAATGCCTTTACTTGTGCAAGACTGAGAAAACACAGATCTTCCCCAATTCAGCACATTTCCCTTTTCACCATATCCCTTTTATGTTGTTTTTAAGGCATTAAAGCTGCAGATGCAAAAGAACTCAAACAAATTGCCTCCACACCTTCACTAAACCATGTTTTCAACGTGGCCAACTTTGATGCAATTGTGGATATTCAGAATGAGATCATCTCCCAGGTGTGCTCAGGTGTTGATGAGCAACTTGGTGAATTGATTAGTGGAGAAGAAGGTGAGTGGACTGCTGAGTGTTCTATGTGTTAGCCTTTTTCATTATTTGATAGCATTTATAGCTTTACAGTATCAAGGAGGAGACACATTTACTCAACCATATCCTCCAGTGATTCTCCAACTGTGTACTCCACTTGTATTGTATTTTAGTACTCAACTTGTTGATATCATTTGCACTGTTTTTTCCCCTCAGTGGAACATTAAGTGATAAAATATTTCTAGCATTGTAAAGTTCTTAAAATTATTGTTAGCCCAGTCGGTGTGGCTACTAGTAAGTGACTGAGTGTCGACCTCTGAACCAGGAGGTCACAGTTTGATTCCCAGTCAGGGTACATGCCCAGGTTGCAGGCTCAATCACCAGTGTGGGGTGTGCAGGAGGAAGATGATCAATGATTCTCTTTCATCAGTGATGTTTCTATCTCTCCCTCTCCCTTCTTCTCTGAAATCAATAAAAATATAGTATAGATATTTTTAGATGTTTGACTTGCTCTTTTTCTTTAATACCATTTTGTACATGTTGAGTGTACATAATTATGCTATTCAGGTACTTGCTTTAATTACCTCATACTCTGATTTAAACATTGACAGTCTGGGGAGACATTAATTTTAGCATTCTGCAACTTAGACTAATAGCAACACTGTTTCTATTAAATGGTGAAGGAAATGGGTTTTCCTTCATCATACTTTGCATCATGTTTTCAAAGCTTTAAGAATATTTCAAAATCAGTCAATTTGATCCTTCCATATCTGGAAAATTTTCCCATTTTTATAAGCTATTGCTTCTGAATATATAGGAGAAAGAGAAGACATTTCATAACCATCCTTTTGGGCATTAAAAAGTCACAAGTTCCATGATCTCATCTTTGCCTGAGAATTGACAAGTGATTAAAGATAAATTCTAAATAGCTACATCTTCAATTACATAAACTCTTTAATCTCCAAACTCCAAGTATTTTGGCAGTGTTCATTGGCCCTAATTCTGTTTCAGAATTCCTTCTCATTACTTCATAGGTTCCGAATCTTTTTCTTTGCTTTAACTGCCTAAATGTGACTTTTTTGATCGATATTAGTACAAAATCCATCCTCCACCCCACTTTTCTCTAGTTAACCTCTCTTTACTCAATCTGTTAAGCATTCTAATTCCTCTCCATCTTCACTGGCATGCATGTACTAAGGGAAGGCCAAACTTTTGCTCTGTCACTGTTTGAACCCCCGCCCCCCCCCCCCCCCTTATGGGTGCAGGCCATGTGGCAGGTGTTATTCATGGCCTTCTCGCTCTTGATGAAATTTGCCTGAGATTTCTGTTCCCTGTACTATCTCTGAATCACTCAAAAGATTTGGCCAGACTTCCAGCTGGCACATCCATTGCTTCCCTCCCACCATTTCTTATTTCTTTAGGCATCATTTAAATACTACATCTGATTGCCTTTTTGAGGAGATGATGAGTAAAATTTGTGCTTGTTTTATCATCTACTTCTTGCAGCTGACGTACAAATTAAAACTATATCTTCTGGGAAACTGATTCCATTGACAAATGTAAAAACTTGAAGATTTTCTCTAAAATATCTTCAAGTATTTTATGTTTTCTATTAAGTACACGACTATGTTCTCAATTGAGTAAGGATAGAAATTCTTTAGATTTCAATATTTGTCAGCATGCATGTTGTAAACCATTGTTTCACCTCTCATTGGTGGCATTATGAACATCATTGAACTATTTTTCTTACCTTGAAATAAGTGGGAATAAAACTGTTTAAAATAAAAAGCCTGTCATTTTGGATTTGCTGAGTTTATCTTTCTTGGCATACTATAAGGTGTGTTTTTTTTTTTAAAGATTATGTTTTTATTTTCATAGTATAATTAAAAGGGAAAACCTTTCTAAAGACTTGAGTAAGAAGTCATTGATTCAACAAATATTTATCAAGTACCTACTCTGATATCTGAGAATAAAGGCAATGAGTAAAATACCAAAACAAAAATGGAAATCTTGGTCCCAGAGAAGAATTAGATATCAGATGTCCTATCATTAATTTCTTCCAAGGACTTTGTTTTTTCCGCTGTGCTTCTCAGCTTCCTGAAAAAAATCTGGCACTGAGTCTCTTTCGGTTTGCTGGGTACAGGTGGACGTGGAACAAGGTTGGCCAACTCTTCCTGATACATTCATGATTAATTGGAAGAAGGGAAATTAAAGGTCCAAACCTAAAGACCTTAATCAATAGGGTTGCATACCGCTATTTTAAATCACTTTTGCTTGTTACTTTTTAGTTATTGAACCTCCCTCAAATTTGGTTGCCACGGAAGTTTCATCAAAATACATTAAGCTAAGTTGGACTCCATCTCTAAGCCCAGTGACTGGCTATAAAGTCCTCCTTATACCAATGACCACTGGCAGCCGACAGCATGCTCTGAGTGTGGGGCCTCAGACGACCACACTCAGTGTTCGTGACCTCTCAGCAGACACAGAATACCAGATCAGTGTTTCAGCCATGAAGGGTCTGACATCTAGTGAACCTGTTTCAATAATGGAGAAGACTCAGCCAATGAAAGTTCAAGTGGGTGAGTTAACAGGTGGATCACTGGGTTTGGAATATGTGAAGGTCCATTTGATAGTATGTCTTACTGATTCAGATTTAAAACTAAACAACATAGTTTCAGATTTAGTTTTAAACAACATATTTGCAATAGTTTTCTTTGAAAGAAGCATGCTTACTAAGAAAACAAGATAGCTATATTTTAATGATTAATTCATACTTGTTGAACCTTATTTCTTTCTTTTTACAGAATGCTCACGTGGTGTGGATATAAAAGCCGATATTGTGTTTTTGGTTGATGGTTCCTATAGCATCGGGATTGCCAACTTTGTTAAAGTTAGAGCCTTTTTGGAAGTTCTCATAAAAAGTTTTGAGATTTCACCAAATAGGGTACAGATAAGCCTTGTCCAGTACAGCCGGGATCCTCATACTGAGTTTACTTTGGAAAAATTCACCAAAGTTGAAGATATAATTGAAGCAATAAACACCTTCCCCTACAGAGGAGGATCTACAAACACTGGGAAAGCAATGACTTACGTCAGAGAGAAGATATTTGTGCCTAGCAAGGGTTCAAGAAGCAACGTACCAAAGGTCATGATTCTTATCACTGATGGCAAATCTTCAGATGCTTTCAGAGATCCTGCTATAAAACTAAGGAATTCAGACGTTGAAATCTTTGCAGTTGGTGTGAAAGATGCCGTCCGCTCAGAATTGGAAGCTATTGCCTCTCCTCCTGCTGAGACCCATGTGTTCACAGTAGAAGATTTTGATGCTTTTCAGAGGATATCTTTTGAACTCACACAGTCCATCTGCCTTAGAATTGAGCAAGAGTTGGCAGCTATAAAGAAAAAAGGTTAGTAGTCTTTGTAGATTAAAAGTTATCTCTTTGTGCACAAAGAATTTTTGGTTTTAAAATTGTGGATAATATGCTTCTTCAATTCTTTTTATAGACAGGAAAAAGTAACTTTCCTATGTTATTGAAAACTGTCAAAGTTAGTTTATTTAACTCTGAGATATGACTTTCTCCTAGACATTTTTGCTTTATAGAGTCATGAGATGTTTCTGATCTTAGCGTCTACTGTGTGGTGGATGCTGAGTTATGTCCTTTGAATCAAGGGCAACTAGAACATAGTCCTGGATCTTTAAATTATTTCATGCATTCCCTTTCCTGGACCATTTTTGTGCATCATTCCTTACATCCAGACTTCCCTATCTTTCTTTTTTTTTCATTTGTTCAAATTCCCCCCTTTCCCCCCCCTGCAGCATTGTTACTCATCTTATCTCTTTCATTGAGCCTTCCTTAATTGTTCTAGTGCTATAGCATTACTTTCAGTCATTTGACATTCATACGTACTGCTTTTTTTAAAATTAATTTCTTTATTGATTAAGGTATCACATATTTGTCCTCATCCCCCCATTCCCATTCCAAACCCCTCCCCACGCATGCCCCCACCCCCCTTGTTGTCGGTGACCACTGGTTAGGCTTATATGCATGCATACAAGTCCTTTGGTTGATCTCTCCCTGCTTTGTTTTGTTGATAACCTCACACTCTCTTGGCTTTCCAACGTCTTTGTATGTCCCCTGAGGACAGGCTGTGTGCCTTAAACACTGTCTCTTTCTAGGTTTTAGTTTAACAAATATTATTTTGTTAGAAAAAATGTTCTTTATTATTACTTTGAAATAAACTGTTTACCACCAAAGGTTAATATATGATTGCCAGGGATGAATGGGAACATTTTGATGGTTTGCTTAGGTCTGTTACTATTTAAAATC
This sequence comes from Plecotus auritus, assembly GCF_963455305.1. Lineage (NCBI taxonomy): Eukaryota > Metazoa > Chordata > Mammalia > Chiroptera > Vespertilionidae > Plecotus > Plecotus auritus. Next base: position 66,751,820 of record NC_137775.1, read on the forward strand.
CCAATTGTGGGTAGGACCATTGCATTACTTCTTTGTCTTAAGAAGCTCAAAATTCAAATTCCATTTTAATTAGTCATTTAAACATTATAACTTAGTATTATGTATGGTCAAGACACATGATCAGGACCTCCTTGTAGGGCTGTGAGAGGTCTTCTCTCAATGGTCATGTGTAGAATATTTATTAAGCCTCAGTGTCATTCTTCTCCCAAGTGACTATGAGCCATTTCAGGAACATGTAGTCATTAAGTCTATTTTTGCTTTATAGATTTAAAAATGTTAAACTATGTCCTTTTTATTTTATTTTATTAGCTTATGTGCCTCCAAGGGATCTTAGCTTTTCTGAGGTGACTTCTTACAGTTTTAAAACTAACTGGTCACCTGCTGGAGAAAATGTGTTTTCCTACCACATCACCTATAAAGAAGCTACTGGGGATGATGAGGTCACAGTGGTGGAGCCAGCGACGAGCACCAGCGTTGTTCTCAACAACCTGAAGCCAGAGACCCTGTACTTGGTCAATGTGACGGCAGAGTACGAGGATGGCTTCAGCATTCCCTTGGCTGGAGAGGAGACCACCGAAGAAGGTGTGAGGGGGCTTCTGCCACTGTTTTCCAAAATCTAGGAACTTATTGTGGAACAAAGTTAGCATTTGAAATAACCATCTGCTTTATAGTTCAGAACTGTGAGTGCCATTGTAAGATTTAGCATCTTTAAAATACAGCTATACATAAACCCTTTTAAAAAGAGAAAAAAACTTTTAAGTAAAACTCCTAGATTTCTTTTGGTGCATTTGAAAAGAGACATAGAGAACTGTTAATAATTATGGAATTAACTCTTGAAATACTGCTTACCCAGCATTTTCTGTCCCATGTTTCAAAAGTCTCATGTTCAAGTACTTTTGAAACTGCCTTACCTTATCTATGGATCTAATGATAAATATATATTACCAAATGTTTTCTATTTTAATTGTGGTAAAATTTATGTAACGTAAGATTGACCATTTCAACCATTTTTAAATGTATTTTCAGTGACATTTATATTGTTGTACCCTCACCACATCCATCTCCAGAAATTTTTTATATTGCAACACTGAAACTCTATACCCATTAAACAATAAACCCCTGTATCCCACTTTCCCCACTTTCCCTGCCTTTGGCAACCACTATTCTACTCTCTGTTTTTATGGATTTAAATACTTTGGATACCTCATATGAGTAGAATAATCATACAATATTTGTCCTTTTGTGACTGGCTTATATCACTTAGCATAATGTCCTCAAGGTTCATCCATGTTGTAGCATGTGCCAGAATATCTTTTCTTCTTATGGCTGACTGATACCTCATTGGATGTATAAATCACACTGTGTTTATTCATTCACCCACGATAGATACTTGGGTTGTTACCATGTTTTAGCTATTGTAAATAATGCTGCTAAGAACATGAATGTACAAATTTTACCAAATGCTTTGAGCATTGTTTGTTTAGATATATTCTCTTTGCTAGGGAGAGTTGAATACTTTCTGATACACTTCACTACATTTGACATTTAAAAGGTACAGACTTAGAATCACACATCTATTAAGCTTCAGAGCCAGTATTCAAACCCATTAGTTTATCTGCCTAATTTTGGGGGAATAATTTAGTCTTTTTCCTTGTCATATAAAATGAATCAGTGGTGCAAGTCTGCCAACAGCCATTTCTTTTTTTTCTTAAGGGATATAATTTCTTTCTCTTTTATGTGTTGGATTTTTATATAAACTTCTAATTGTGTGTGAGGTGCATGAAGGCATGTTGCACTGTGGTTACACCCAAGTGGATTGGGAAGAGAAAAACTGTTAGTTCATTTCCTGAATGTGATGTCTGTGTGGACAATTTTCCCATTAAACAAATAGGTTATTTAAGCATGTTTACTAAACACAAAGTCAAATGATGTTCTCATTTGGGTTCAATCAAAAATTCATTTAAGACTGTGAGTCTATTCATGTTACCCACATTGCAACTTAACCTTGATATTTAGATCTGGCTAGCATTCACTGAGTATCTGTAATGTGTTTAGTCCATCACATGTATGGTCTAATTATTCTCCAAGTCAAAGGACTGTGCAGATAAAAAGTTAGTTGTGGGGCTGACTGGATAAGACAATTCATTCAAGTGGGTAAATGTGGTAGATCTGGGTGTTAGGTATTATTTTCCTATTTTCCTAAGAAAATCTGGTAAGAGTGAAAGTCTTGGTTACTTATATTTGAAGAAACAAAATTTTATTTTTAAATTTTATGTCGATATGAGTTTATCATTTAATAGAGTATTTATGATTCTAAAGGTTTACTATTATATATACCTCTTTATTTGATTAAAAAGTTAATAGTACTTGGTCTGTTTCTTGACATTGTATTTGTTTGCTCTTTCAGAATCTAGTTAATGTCTGGCTAAATGAATGAAGTAACCAGGATGTTTGGCAAAAAACTGCTCACGGCTTTGTTTAGAGAACTGTTATAATTTAGTGATCAAAAGCTAGTTTTGTATTTTTCATATAAAAAGGCAACTTTATTTTTTAAATTTCAGTAAAAGGAGCACCTCGAAACCTACAAGTGACAGATGAGACTACAGATAGCTTTAAAATTACCTGGACTCAAGCCCCAGGGAGAGTGTTAAGGTACCGAATTATATATAGACCAACTGCTGGTGGAGAAAGCAAAGAAGTTACCACTCCAGCCAACCAAAGGAGGAGAACCTTGGGGAACCTGACTCCAGACACAAAATATGAAGTCTCTGTAATTCCTGAATATGTCTCAGGACCTGGCTCTCCATTGAATGGAAATGCAGCCACGGAAGAAGGTAGAGGAAATATGCTGACCACGTGGTAACAACTCAACTCTTAGTCTGCAGGAAAGACTTTGGACAACTGTCCAGATACTACAAGCCCTGAGCCCGTTGGTCTCAATTATCCGATATTTTGGACGGTAGTCCTTTTAGACTTGAGTTACATTTTTTACTTTCTCATGATAGCATTTAGTTGGTTCAATAGAACGTGAATGCTGTGATGTGGTCTAAATATTATTTTTAAAATATTATTAAATATTTTAATAGAAATTTAAGGATTACTAGCAATTAAAAAATCAAACTGCTATGCACAGTTGAAACAGATTATATGTTACTTCTTCAGAAAGATTTTAGAATATTGCCCTATTTTTACTTAAATGGTGTGATTTGGCTCCCAGGATAGATTGTGGCCAATGATTAACATTTAATGTTATTCATTGAGAAAAAAATAAGGCATTCATAATTTTCATTTTATTCCCTACTTTTAAAGTTTTAAAAACATAACAATAATAACAACACCATATTAACAGTGATGAAAAGTTACTGAGCACCTGTGTGTGTCAGGTTCCGTTTAAAGGGCTTTTTACGTATTATTTTGTTTAACCCTGCATAGAGTCAATGAAGTTGCTGTTTTTATTATTCTAGTTTTATAAGGAAATCAAGGCTAAATCATGTTGCTAATAAGCCATGTATCTGAGTTTGTGCACTTTGTTGTCCCAGTGCAGACACTCACAAGGAATGTTGGTTCTAGCTTGGCCTGCATCACTATTTCCCTCCCCGCGTAATGTAGCTGACTAGCCTTTTCTGCACAAGCCTTGGCCTGTCCACCTGCCTTTTTCCTCCTCTCATCCCTTTGGGAAGTCACTGTTTCCCTTCATCTCTTTTCTCCTGGGCATCTAGGGCTCTCTGTGCTGGGTATCACAACAGGACCCGGTGACGTTACCTTGCTGTTTTCTGGAGTGAAAGTGGCTGGCTGTTGTGTGCCCAGTGGAATGTCACAGAGTTGGGTGCCTTGAGACCCTTCAGAGGCCACACGGCCACTCTACCAGGAAAGTCATGAAATGTCAAGCATAGTTGCACAGGGATGGACAGCCCCTGAGTTTTACCCTGGGCTAGGCCTCTCTTAGGCTGTTTCATCACATATATATATATATATATATATATATATATATATTTTAGGGAAAGCATATATATATATATTTTAGGGAAAGCAGTATTTTCATTTATCATTTTAATCACATTAGTGTATTTTCTGGCCATTACATTTAAAAGTTCATAGCATCATGCCAATAAACCCTTTTTTATTGCAAATTTCTTAGAGGAGCTAAAAATTCACATTGTGTTACCAATCAACATACTGTATACACATTTTATGGTGCTTTGTTCCACTTTTAGAGAAAACCTTGTAGTTTTTTACATGCCAGATTCTAACATAAAAGATTTTAAGCAACCCTGTAAGCACAGAAGAGGAACTGCATAACTTTTGCTTTTTTTCTCTAATATATGAGGCCCAGTTTAGAAGTGCTTGAACTCTATTGGCTAGTCAACAGTCAGGATAAAATTTAATTTCATATGCACATATGCATCTACAGCAACAAAGCATTTTTCAAGTCATGTTATTAAATAATGAGTTTTTATGTGTTTTTTTGTTTTGTTTGTTTTTTAATGAAGTTAGAGGGAACCCAAGAGACTTAAGAGTTTCTGACCCTACCACATCATCTATGAAATTATCTTGGAGTGCGCCACCAGGAAAAGTGAAACAGTATCTGGTCACATACACCCCAGTGGCAGGAGGTGAAACTCAAGAGGTCACTGTGAGGGGGGACACAACCAACGCTGTTCTGAGAGGATTAAACGAAGGGACAAAATACACCTTATCCGTGACGGCCTTGTATGCCTCTGGGGCCGGCGATGCCCTTTTTGGAGAAGGAACAACGCTTGAAGGTAATTGCTGTCATAGTTTATAGAGACCCCCCAGCTTGTTTGCCATTGCATGTAGGAAGCTGAGAATGTTTTCAGTGAATGAAATTTAGAAATGCGCAATCCTTTTTCTTAAAAGACATTTGTATGGAAAAATAAGCAATCATAAAACTGCCTCTTATTCAGAGATGTAGAGTATAAGCAGCTGAAAAATTTAACTTGATTAGGAAGAAGTGTATTGGGGAGCTGGGTGCATAATAAGGCCCGAAAGATGTGTTGCAATGCCATGGGTTGGTTAAATGGAGAAAAGGTGTGTGACACTCAGAGTGGGAAGGCAGCTTGGGAAACATCGTGGGTGACGAGGGTTTGGACAGCTCATGGTCACACCGCTGCTTCTATCTCCCAGGAGCAGATAGGAGCCCTTTTCTGACTCCAGTCTCTTTTTATTCACCAGGTCGGAAAGCATTCATAATAGCTTGAGAAATTTGAAAATCCAAGTTTCTGTTGTTTGTTTTCCAACTGACCTCTAAATTTCAGTTGTATATTAGAGGTTCAAAGTTAATGCAGTACTTAGTAAGAACAACACTGGAGCTGTTTCCTTAGTTCTCTAGAGTAAATTGTCAGAAAGCTTCATATCTTTTAGGACCTTTGAAATATAATGGAAGTTTAGAATTAACTCACCACAACTACAAAGCAAGTCATGTAAGAGAGAGAAAATATGCATTTAACTTAACCACACGAGAATGGAATATAATGTTAAAAAGAAATGTCAGTGGATGGTTACAACGATGAGTCAGTACCATAGTTGGGGGCCTAAATGGAAAACCAGGCGTAGCTTGCTTTCTTGTTATTACTTTCTTTTAGATAACTTATTTAAAATGGTCAGAGAGAGAAAACAAATCTGAAGTATCTTTTGTGATGTGAAATCACAGTGATGGTTGCAAAATATCCATTAAATTTGATGGATCCAGAAGTTTGGAGGATTGTAGATGTTTTAATTAGCAGGAACAGGCTTACAGTAGGTAGGTAAGCTTCAATACTTAGTCAAGAATTAAAAACAAATAAACAAAAACAAAAATATTCGAATTAAAATTGTCTCTGGAATAGTGATCAAGAATTCAATTCCAATAGTCTATAAAATTTATTTTTAGAGGAAGATTTAAACAAAAGATAAAATACCTGTGTGTAAAATACTGATTACCTGAAGTCCTGGTTTGGCTACTTAGCCATGTAACCTTTAAATAATTCCTTAATCCTACTGAGCCTCAGTTTACCCATCTATAAAGAAGGCATGATCATTGTTACCCCTTTGTACCAGACCTGTGGAGATCAAATGGGAGAATGTAAGTGAAACTTTTTGGGAACTGTAAAATAAGATATGTCTATAAGTGTATCAATAAGAAATAATTAGTAATTAGAACTGATTACTAATACTTTCATAAGTATTTCAGAGACATTGATTGGCTACACGAAAGTTTTGAAAACAATAAGAGCTAGAAATAGAAATTGTCTTAATTACAGAGACATAATCCAAACAATAAAAGCATGTGATCTTTATAGTGGAGCAACATCCAGAATTTCTGAGAAGTATGTCCTTTTCTTTTGACCTTTTGAAGTTCTCTTTCTCATGTGCTTTCCAGAGGTTTTCAACACAGATTGTTCATAGGATTTTTTTAAGGATAAACTTTCAAGCTTTTATTTTTTACAAAACAGTTGTTGATTATTTGTATTTGGCTAGATGTCTCCCTTATAAAGAAAATCTTGGATATAGTTTAATAATTTTTTACTTTTGCTTGTAACTTTTAATCTTCTGATATTCTTCTGCATGTTCTTACTTCAAAAATATATTCATATTTAACCCAAATCTTCTCGATTCTAAAAAATTATGGTATTTTTTGCTAAGAATAATATATAAGTAAACTTTAGAAAAAACAATACAAATTTTAATTTAACAGCAAACACATTCTGTTGGGCTGTGATTTTTCTAGGTTAGGTGTATGGTTAAATTGCTTATAATTTTATAGCTTTGCACAAGTTGTGTAGAAAATCTACCAACTTGTATGCATGTATGAGTGTATGCTCCAGGACATAGTTGATCAAAAATTATCTCTAAGGGAGATACATGGGTAGTAAAATAAATTTAAAAAATTATCCCTTTTCATTTCCTAAGAAGGAGGTGAGCTAGATGATTTGTAAGTTTTCTTTAAAAATATAGTTAATTCATACCTAAATTGTCAAAAAAAATTTTTTTCCATTTACACCAAACTTTTACTATATTGAAGGATTATATTAAGTGCTGCCAGCCTGATTTTATTAACACATTTATCCCATAGCATTACGTGTGGTAAACTTGACAAATATGTGAAAGCATAGTTGAGACTAAATTAAAATAATAGAAGATTTTTGCCCCTGGTTATTCCATTTCACTTTATTGTATTAACTCAGCCAAATCCACATACCGTACACAGGAATAGGATATGATGGTAAATGCAGGGGATGGAAAGCCTAGAAACAAAGCCAGGCAAGTGCTTTGGAGGGCTGCTGTTTTTCTAATCTGTGTTTCTCTTGGGAGAGGAGGTGGTAAGAGCCTACCAGGCAGGAATGTTTCTTTAATCCAGAGGCATGGATCAGCAGGCAAGAGCATTCTGTAGGTTGAAAATTTTATAGATTGCCTGAAGTGCATTCTATTTAATTCAGAAAGAATTAAAACAATATTTAGTGTTGTCTACAACCATCCCTAACTTGAAAATGTTCCCTAGTACTTTCTTGAAATGCAGCCAATGATCAGAAAATTCCCCTGTCCCTGGAAGAGAGATTTATTAGCATTGGCATTGGGGAAGTTCATGGCTGGCTCTAGTACTGCATGAAATAGAATCACAAAGGCAGAGTTTATTACTATTTCAGATCCCAACTTCAGAGGAATCTGAGCACAAACCATTAGGTTTGATTTACATTATTCCCCTCCCCCTCCGGTTGTTGTTAAAGTAGATTTAATGTGCTTACTAAAATACTGCTGTAGATGTAAATGCACTTTAAGTTTGGTAGAACTTTTACTTGTCACTGTTAGTGGTTAGAGAGAGGAAAACCGGTTCTTATAAACCTCGAAATGAATAATTCAGAGCTTTACCACAAATGAATGAAAATTTCAGTTTGGGAATAATACGGTTCTTTTTATTTTTGAGTGTTGTTTTCTGGCTATGGAAAAGATGACTTTCCAGAATTTCCTTTGTTTCAGTTGCTATAGCAACCTGCCAGGGTCCTAGACATGAATGGCTTCCTGTACATCACACAAGCTAACTCAGCTGACATTTTGGTACAATGAGGTTTTTAACACATCAAGGAATTCCTCTGCATGGTGTTGAGTAACATGGGGCCTCTCAAAGATGGACTGAACAAGGCCTCTATGTTTCCCTAGATTTACTGCTGTCTCATAACTTGAAAAAATCATACATTCTGGGTATAACTACTCTGACGTTTCCAGGGAACTAGCACAATCACCAAACAGTAATTCATATTTTCTTTTCTGCAAATTAATGGCTCATCAGAGAAGAATCTAAATCAAACTGGAGAGGTAACAATTGTGGAAGAAATGCCACAGGCTTTGAGGTTGAAGAGTGATTTAATCGTTTAGAGGTTTTTAAGAACTATGTATTGCTTACAGTAATTAAGTTCACTTATCAATAGTGAACTTTGTCCTTTTCAAAGGTGGCTCTAATTCATTGGTTGTAAATCAAGTGTGTTTCCACATGAACATTATCCAGAAGCAGGTCTTCTATATTCTGCTATGGAAAGTTGGATGACTTTTGAGTTGAGCTCTAATGGAAAAGACAAATTGATTTAGAAGAGGGTTTACATTACTTTTTCAATTTAACTTCTATTTTTGAAAGTGGTATGTGAAACTCAATGAAAGCTGGCTGGAACAATCTATAAGATGAAATATAGTTTCATTTCATTATGATTAATTTTTCAGTTATCATCATTGGCTAATTTGTATTATAATTATATTTGAATTGGATGATGATTTGCTTTTCAGAAAGCAAATGGAAAAGGGCTGAGGATACATAGGAAAGTTACTTAAATAAGGCATTAGTTCTTTGGCCTTGTATATGGAAAAAAGTAGAAATCAACCCCTGTGGATGTTCAGATCATGAGAAATGCACCTGTCTAAATTACTTCCCACAGAAGCAGCACAGAGATGTATGCAAGCAGGCATGAGAAAAGTGCCTTTTGAACTTATGTTAAAACACTTTATAATCAAGGTGGAAATGCTGAGTATCAACATTCAAAAATGATGAGTTTTTTAGTATATTTAAATTTATGATAGAAAAGCATTGTTATTCCTTATTCTTATACTGGCACAATGCTGGGGAGAATAGGGTAGAGGGAAAAACTATTGAGAAGAAATCAAAGGAATAAAGATGAAGGCATACCCTCAGCGTAGAAGATTATCTTTTTGATACGATTGCCAGAAATTCTATTACTAGAGGTAAAGTAATATGCAAAGCACAGGCATGTAGTGCAGAACTATGAGCTTAAATGTTACTGAAAACAATATCACTTCTGTAAAAGCCTGAATAAACAAAAACACATTTGTAGGTCTTGGGCAGAGGGAAAGGAGGAACTCGAAGAGGAAGGGAGCCTTTGCTAGAGTAGAAGTGGATCCAGGTTTGGGGAAAAGTAGTGGCAAAGTGGTAAACAGTCTATCAGAGCTGGTTTCTGTTGACTGCCACCATTGCTATGCCTTCCCCTTGGAGGAGCAGTAATCTTCCCTGGAGAGAGGTTTCATGACGTTTTCCCTTTCTTATTCCTCTCCCTTCCCAGATACTCTAAAAAGAAACTGTCTCCAAAACCCAATCCAATGAAACCAAGACAAGTAATCTCTTTCTGTAGTCATTGATGTCTGACATTTCTTAGACTGGGGACAAAACCTACAATTCGATATATTAAACCAAACCAAATGCTTTGCTGGGTAACACTTGGATTGAACCTCATTTACAGGAAAATGTGGTCAACTCTTGAATAAGAAGCATACAGAGTAGGGCAAAAGTGGGTTTACAGGTGTTTGTATGGAAAACAATCCAATAAATAATAATATAAGAATAAACTTGTTTCATATACTCAACTGTAAACCTAATTTTGCCCCACCCTGTGTATTGAGAGCCATCTCCTTTTGAGACACAATAAGGGGAGGAGACAGTGGTGAGCTTCCCATGTGTGTTTGTAATGGAAAGGATGTGATGAGAAGCTTCAATCAACTTAATTTTTGGAGGGTCAGCGTTTAGCCTGTTCCACTACCTAAAGGTGATTTGTTGTGCACAGCCATAGACCCACATAATATATGAACCATCAAGCAGTCTGACACAGCATCACTGTGTCCTGCACAGCATCACTCTGTCCAACAGTGATGCGCCATTTTGCTTTCACCACACATCTTTATTTGGAAGGAGCCTCATTTCAGAGTTGAAAGCAAGTATGAGGGTTCCTTCCCACACTGATCAAGCACACCTTCCAAGTAAATGTCTCTCTAGGCCTCAAAAGAGGGGTAGCAGAAAGAAGGGAAAAGAAAGAAATGAGAAAAGAATAAAGAGTTATAAAGGATCAAGAATCACAGAGGAGATTTAGGAAACATCAGTGCTTAGGCATCTCTTTGGATATCCCAATTTGTTGATTTGGGCATGGCCTAATCTTTGGCTCTCTAGGTGATTCTACTAGTTGTATCTGATTAGGTCCAGTCCAGCTATTTTGCTCCTGAGGACCCCAGCGCCCCAGGAGGTGACACAGCCTGCTGGTGGTCTGCTCAGCTGATTGCATATCTAGTTTCAAGACCAGCTTTGCCACTGGGCAGCCTGCCAATGAAATCATAGGGTACAAACTAATTGCTTCATTTTTTTTGAAATCTAATATTTGGCCAAGCCAAGATTCCATTTTTAAAAACTTCAAGGGTTATAGGCCAGATGAAGTTTACTGTCATGGGTATATCATATTCTCAAAATTCATGCAACAGCTGGAATACCCAACCCTCCTACTTTTTTTTTTTTTCCAGAAAAAGTTTATCAGTGTGTTTGACAATAGTATAAACTTAATATTTAGCAGTATTCTGATCAAGCTCTCTGACATATAAGAAGCCCATTGAAATGGTTTATCTTTTCAATCTTGGCTACTGGATTGAGTTGTCTTTCTTCTTCCCATTTTCTTCGTCATTAACATGGAATGCTGCAATGCCGGTGCCGGCAAATAATGCCTTTATGTGACACATGCAGAAACTATAATTTTTTGAGGATTTTTTTTTTGAGAGCTTAGCATTTCAGAGCTTAGCATTCACTTGAATTAGTGTTGATAGCCATCAATTAGAACTCAGGAATATCTTTTAGTTAATATTTTATTTATATCTTAAAAGGTGTTTTTACAGATTATTTTCAAGGCATCGATAAACCTTGCAAATGTGTTTATTGCCACTTTACTAGCATTTTGTTCTAGCTTTACAGGTCTTGAGAGTGTTAAAATATTCGATTCAAATCCATGGGAATACATGTCTAGTGATCTAGGCACCTTTTGTTTGTAGCCTACAAATGTCTTTGTGAATGTACTTTTGCTTCAGACACAATTCTCTTCTTATTTTCTTCCAGTGAAATCATTAGCTTGTGTTTGTGAAGTTGATGTCTGTTGTCATGGAAAGAAACAATCTCACAAATTCAACACGGTAGAAAGCAGGGAGGAAAATGGCCTTGGGAAGACCAGAAGCTAAAATTGTTGTTTGCAAATCACTCCAGGGTTAATGTGGAAGATAATTCCCACATTCCAGCTAACTTTATTTGTCTTATATATTTTTTGGAAGGTCATTAATGCAGTTTTTAGCTCATTTAAATTCAAAGTCAGATTTAAGTACAATTATTTTATAATAGCTGTTCCTAACTGCAATTTAGGAAATTTAGGAGGACAGATGCGTATGAAAAGTGGCTGTATGTCAAACAAACATGCACTGCATATGGAAAACCAGTTGTGGGGATATCAATGATTAAAAAACAAAAAACAAACACAACACCTACTCCAACCGAACCAAAGAAAAAGTTTGCTTACATTTCTGTTAGTAGAGAAAAATATAGATGTATGGCCATTTAAGTAGCAAATACAGGTAAAGAAGACCTTTAGATGAAATTAATCTCAAGTATTGAGGGAAGAAGTCAACATGTTCTTGAAAATAAGTATTCTTGGTTACAGTGAAATATGTAACTAATTTTCATCTAGAGATGAAATTTCTTGTCAGCAGTTAAAGTTATTTATAATGGAGTTAGAATTTTCCATTTGCACTTGGGGTCTGGTAGGATGCCCAGCTTCTGTTTTATTTATTTTCCCCCTCTGAAGTCTACCATATATGATTGGTGTTTGTTCACCCAGATTTCTTTTTCATTTATTGTTTGTTATCTTTACTTTTTGTGCTGAAATTTAATTGTGTAAGCATGAGTATTTTTGTTATATTCATTTTTATTCTTTGATTCAACTAAAATAATAACCTTCAAAACTCTTGTAATAGCATTATATACCATTTGCTTGAATATACAATTACTGGTAAAATGTATGCTGTAGGAGCAGATAGTTTTATATTTATGTCATACTGTGGCATAAACCCTAGTAAAGGTAGCCAATATAAAGTGACCTGTATGTTTAACTTACATTTAAATTATGGAAAGTGAGGGTTTTATTGGAAGACATCTGTGCCTCCTATTAAGTTGAGGTTTCCATATTTTTCCATTTGGGTTGTATTTTTTTTAATGAAAGAACCAAAATTTCATAACAGATATTTTCGATCAGCTAGAACCAGTGGTGTGTTTTATTTTGATGACTAATCACGTTTAGGTTTTCCAGAAGAATTGGTGGTTTTTAGTTTCCTTAGGGGTAAGCTGAATTGAAAGTTTGCACTTCTGCTTTTTTAACTGCATGAACGAATAGAGTTTCCACCAAAAAAAATGATTGTCGCAATTAAGATTTGAGAGTGATATGAAATTGTTGAAATGATTGCAAATCATACATTGAAACTGAGCTTATTTAAATTAGAGAGGAAAAGACGATGATAAAGAAATAAAGATCTTTGTGAGCAATGTGCTATGTCATAAGATGGACTGATATGTGGTAATTCAGATGCATTATTTTCTTTGGAAAACTTTCTGTTAGGCATACTAGTATACTCCTTCATATTTAGATGTTACCCTTGTTCTAAAGGACCTTACCATCTCACTGGATAGATCGGGGCCAGAGTGCTATGCAGGAATCAGATAAAATTCTAATATTCTATCCATCAGTTTGTTCCACTGATAGAACAGGACAGTCAACTCAGAAATGAGAAATGAGCAACTTTAGACAAATTGAGTTTGAGTCCATCAAGTTAGGATGTCTACCAGGACGAAGTAATACTGACATATCTTGTAGACATTAAGTAATGATTCCCCTTTAATTTCTATTCTAGAACGTGGTTCAGCTCGGGATTTAATTACTAAAGATATCACTGATACATCAATTGGGGCTTATTGGACCTCTGCTCCGGGAATGGTTCGAGGTTACAGGGTCTCGTGGAAATCGCTTTATGATGATGTTGAGGCTGGAGAGAAAAATCTTCCTGAAGATGCAATTCATACGGTGATAGAAAACCTGCAGCCGGAGACCAAATACAAACTTTCAGTATTTGCTGTTTACAGCAGTGGAGAAGGAGAACCATTGAATGGAGAAGCCACAACTGAATGTAGGTAACATCACAAATGTGTTTGGGTGTGTTAGTTACCCTCTCAAGTGACAGGAAGTTGAACTACTTGCTTTTTTCTTTTCTTTATATGATCATTGAGGACTGAAAAATGAGAACCTTGAAAGAATGTGGTTTGGCCCTAGCTGGTTTGGCTCAGTGGATAGTGCATTGGCCTGCGGACCAAAGGGTCCCGGGTTCGATTCCGGTCAAGGACATGTACCTTGGTTGCAGGCTCCTCCCCGGCCAGGGCCCTGGTAGTGCAGGAAGAAACCAATCGATGTGTTTCTCTTACATCGATGTTTCTGTCTTTTCCTCTCTCTTCCACTCTCTCTAAAAATCAATGGAAAAATATCCTCGAGTGAGGATTAAAAAAACACACACAAAAAAACCAATGTGGTTTAAATTTAGGTTCATTTTGTATCTAAAATTTATACCCCTCTGCCCTAGCTGGTTTGGCTCGGTGGATAAAGCATCGGCCTGCGGACTGAAGGGTCTCAGGTTTGATTCTGGTCAAGGGAACATACCCGGGTTGCAGGCTCGATCCCCAGTGCGGGGCGTGCAGGAGGCAGCCAATCAATGATTCTCTCTCACCATTGATGTTTCTATTGCTCTCTCCCTCTTCCTTCCTCTCTGAAATCAATAAAAATATATTAAAAATATAAAATTTATATCCCCCCACCTTTGTGGAATGATCAACTAGATAAGAAACTCAACTAGTAAAAAGATCGGGAGCTATGAAAACAAAGAGAATTTGGGCATGGTTATAGATATATTACCTTGGGCAAGTTACTTAATCTTCATTGAGCCTCAATTTTCTAATCTGTAGGATGCAGTGTTTTAAGAATTGTCCTGAGGGTTAAATGAAACAAAAATGTTCAAAGCACCAAGCAGAGTGTTTAGCCACTTAGAGATGACTGATAATTAATAGTACCTACTGAGACTATGATTAATCTCAGATTCTTTAACTCTGGTTGGTGAGGTTAAATCAAAAGTCCACTCAGTTTTCTGGTGGCTCCCATTTGCCTTAATCTCGTTAATATTCTTTCTTGTGAATAATTCTGAATGACATACCATCATTTATTATTAGCTGGCTGGTAAAATATGTGTTCATATTTTTAAATTCTTTTTTCTAAAAAAATATTTGTTAATCACGGGCATGTCTCAAAATTTATAGAGGAAAACTTTATTTCTTTTGTTTTGGGAAAATTTTAGGAAAAGAGGAAAGAATGGGGAATTCTTACATTTCCTTTTATTAGAAAGAAGTGGAGGGATTGGGTGATTTTTTTTGGCAAAGAGCATTTTCATTTAAGTCCTATATCTTGATTTTAAGTTATTCTTAAATTAAAATCTTTTGGTCTGAGAGAATTCGTCTTTTCATTTTAATCACTGGAAAACTCAGTTGGCTATGTCCAAGCTTAAATTTGTGTCAAAATTAACAATATTTAAAAAAACCCCATCAAGCTCCTTTTAGGAAATTTAAGTAGTTGGAAAGGCATATTTCTCAGATATGAAAAATATGATTGGTTTATATAGTAATAAATGAAATCTTATGTTTGAATATGTTGGCTGATGTTGTTTAAGAATCTGGCAGAAATTCATCTCTATTTCTGACAGAAATTCACTTGTAAAGAGAAGCCATGTTGTAAACTTAGGCCAGATATGATACATAAAGCTAAATTTATTTGTGGGAGTAAAAATGCAATTCATGTGGCTGAGAAATTATTCAAGTATATGTATTTAAAGGGAGAAAAGTGTGATTTTTCATTTTTTAAAAATACATCTCCTTCCCAAAGACTGAGTTTTCATTTATTTATTTATGATTGAAAATCTCCACAAGGGACATGTTTTAGCCAAAAGCAGATATAGTAACAGAAATCCTAAATAATCTTTCATTTCTAAGAAGCTGGGCATGTAAGAAATTTTCAGTTTTTCTTGGCTAATTGATTGATTTAAAGGTGGGTGAAGATAAAGTCCTCTTTTGAACTAGCAGTAGACTAAACAGGAATGAAACATACACTTTATAGAGTATATGCAAACTGCTTAAACATCTAAGCAAATATGAGAGAATCCGGGCACTTTTGTTTGTTCTACTACCATTTTGTTGTTTTACTTTGCCCACTTTGTGGAAAGCAAAGCAGTTTAGAAAGCATTTGAGAAATCAGAGTCAGATGTGGTATTTAGGTGGTGGGTGAATCCTAAAATGTGGCTAACGGGGCAGAGTCACTAGGTCATGCTCACAGAGTTCCTTATAAACTTCCGAGGGGACATTTTGAAAATATTTTCAGGATTGCTTTCAACTCAGAGACATGGTATGCAGGCTGTTGATAGAATGAAAACCGTGTGTTGTGGCTATAAAGCCAGCAGATGAGAAACTTTCTACCGGCCCTCCAGTGCTGGTTTAGCAGAGAACAGTGGGTGTTGGAAAGCTTCTGAGAATTACTGAAACAGGAATAGAACTAACAATGTGAGTATTACAGCATTATATAACACGTGGCACACCTATCAATGAAGTAAAAATTGATTTTTATTTATTGGAAGCCAACAAAGCTTTTTTAAATTTCTCCCTAAAATCCAAGTTTTCTATTACAACTAGGATGAGGCGTGTTGTACTTTATTTAACTTCAATTCCTTTAGTGTCTCCTCTTCCTCTTACAAGGATTCTCATCAGATTAGGGCCCTACTGTCATGACCCCATTTAACCCTAATTACCTCCCCGAAGGTTCCATTGCCAACTGCCCCCACATTGGAGGTTATGGCTTTAACATAAAATTTTGGGGAGACACAATTATTCATCCCATAATATGTGTCATAATTTTTTCTTCTTTGCATGCCTTGTAAGTTTTATTTGATGCTAGACATTGTGAATTTGTTGGATGCCAGATATTTTTATATTCTTATAAACATCTTTAATTTTTATTCTGGGATGTAGTTATGTTACTTGGAAGTGGTTTGATCTTTTAGAAACTTATTTTATCCTCTGTTAGAGATAGACAAAATAAACCTTTATTTTTACGGCTAATTTTGCCCCATTACTGGGGCAATAACCTCTGTAGTACTATACATGATATTCCAAGAATTTTGAGGTTTTGTACTCTGGTTAGGAGGAACATTTCTGGCTATGTGGGATCTCTAGGAATTGCTACCTCTGCTCTTTTTGGGTGGTTCTTTCCTTCATTTTGGGTAGTTTCCTCATACATAAGCACTGATTAGTACTGGAGGGCCTTTTGCAGATTTTTGGATTTTTTTCTCTGTAACACCATCTCCTCTATAGAACTCAGTTCTGCAAATTTAGGGGCCTTGGACTCCCCAAAGTTGCAAAACCATCTCCTGAATTAAGGGAGATCACCATGCTCCACCTGGATCCTCCTTCCTGTCGTGGAGCTGAAAACTCTTCCTAAGTAATGAGCCAGGGTGATCATAAAGTGAAGTCGCATTCATTTCTCATCTCTCAGGGATCACTGTCCTGTGCTATCTGATGTCCAATATCTGAAAAATAATTTTCTATATATGTATATTATTTTTTTTGTTTAAATATATTTTATTGATTTTTTACAGAGAGGAAAGGAGAGGGATAGAGAGTTAGAAGCATCGATGAGAGAGAAACATCAATCAGCTGCCTCCTGCACACCTCCCACTGAGGATGTGCCCACAACCAAGGTACATGCCCTTGACCGGAATCGAACCTGGGACCCTTCAGTCCACAGGCTGACGCTCTATCCACTGAGCCAAACTGGTTAGGGCTATATGTACATTCTTAAATTTTTTAGGTTTTTAATTGTTTCAGATGGTCCTTGTCCATTTGAACATGAAACTTTCTCTTAGAATCAAGAAAGATTCTTGCCTTAGCTGGTTTTGCTCAATGGATAGAGCATCAGCCTACAGACTGAAATGTCCCAGTTTCAATTCCAGTCAAGAGCACATGCCTGGGTTGCAGGCTCCATCCCCAGTAGGGGGCGTGCAGGAGGCAGACAATGAATGATTCTCTGGCATCACTGATGTTTGTATCTCTCTCTCTCCCTCTTCCTTCCTCTTTGAAATCAATAAAAATATATTTTAAAAAAGAAAGATTCTTTGCATTGTTTCTTTAAGCTTTAGTTTCTTCTTATAGAAAATGCTTATGGCTTTTGAATTGCTAAAAGATTATTAAACTGAATGAAATGATCCTGCTTATAAACTCTGATTATGTATAAGAAAAAGAATATGTTGGTTATTTATGGGCATTGATAGACTTATTAATAATTGTGAAATATTAATAAAGATAATTTAATAATAAATTACTATATAGTAATCAAACACTTTTTACATACAGTGCTTCCTAAAACACTCAGTATTATCTTTAGAGCTCTTGAGATATTTTTATGTGTTAAGTTTCATTTTCCTTTGTGTTCATAGTCTTACATACTCATGGCAATTACAAAGAACAGTGTTAACTGTAGTCACTCTGACTAGTCATTTGTGGACTGTACCTTTTTCTTAAAAGACCCAAATGAGACTTCTGACTCTGCATTCATGATTTTTACTATTCCCCACAGCATGTTTGCTACAGTAATTTTTTTAAGATGGAAATATAATAAAAAGTTTAAGAGCTCATCTCTGGAAATGGATCTTTAAAATGCAAATAGGAAATTCTTGCTATATGAACCTCTATTTTTTTTATTTATTAGCCAGTTGAAGAAAAAGAACTTCTTACTGTGATCTCACTGAGATTAGGCTCACACGCTATTGTGAATTTATGAGAAACCATGATGCTCAGCAAGAGAACAGTGTACATATTGAAGAAACCATAGATAGTGTATTTTCACATAAATGGGGAGGTGGACATATATATTTTCTTTCAACATGGTCCACATTGTAATCTTCTTCTTTTTTTTTTTTAATCTCACAGTATCCCAAGATTCGAGAACCTTGAAAGTGGATGAAGAAACAGAAAACACAATGAGAGTTACCTGGAAACCAGCACCAGGAAAAGTTGTCAACTACCGTGTTGTATACCGCCCCCGTGGGGGAGGAAGACAGATGGTTGCCAAAGTGTCACCCACGGTCACCTCAACAGTGCTAAAGCGGCTTAAACCCCAAACCACGTATAACATCACAGTCCTCCCAATTTACAAGACAGGAGAAGGAAAGCTTAGGCAAGGATTGGGAACAACAGGTACAAAGCAATAACTTTTTTGGAAAGTGTGTCATATTTTAAGGAAGACTTTAGGCATCTACTTTATTTGTGTCTAAATTAATTCTGTAATAAATTAAATTAGAATAATTTGATAGGATGCCTAATGGTCTATTATTTTTACCAATCGAGTTCCCAGTAAAGTGATTTTACATATTAATGCTCCAATGCTAATCTAATATTCTGAATTGTCAGAGTTGTTTACACTTCCACTTGAGGAGCACTCTGTGAATCAGCATTTTTACTGTGTATTGTATATTGTGATATCAGCCTTAATTTTCCTATAAATATACATTTCGAAGTGGTATGTTTGTGACGATTCTCATGTATGCCACTTAGACATTTCCAATTCGATTTATTATTGTAGGGGCTAATTAAAAACCCCAAAGCCTAGTCTTATGAATAATATTTTAAAATCTTATTTTTACAGCTTCTCGATTTAAGTCGCCCAGGAACCTCAAAACATCTGACTCAACCATGTCCAGCTTCCGAGTGACTTGGGAGCCTGCCCCCGGGGAAGTGAAGGGTTACAAAGTCACGTTCCACCCGACAGGGGAGGAGAGGACCCTGGGAGAGTTAGTGGTTGGACCTTATGACAACACAGTTGTTTTGGAGGAACTTAGGTAGGAATGAACTGTATTTGGTTTGTGTTAAAAGACTGAATAACTTATGTAAATTAGCAGGCCTGGCACAGCAGAGTTTGCCAGCAACTGAAGCTGCTTTCTCACTCTTGGTGATGGTGAAGTTGAGGTAGGATTCAGAGACTAGCAACAGGATTTAGGCCTGAGCAGGTTTTATTTTGGTAATGTTTTAATGATTTTTGTATTAAGTGATCAGGGATGGCATTTTTTCAATAACCCCGTTTTAAAAAAATTAGCATTCCTATTACACAATTTTACTAAAAGCAGCTCTTCCCTAGGAAGGCCTGTGGCAATGTGTGGGTTCCTGCGCCTTCTGGAAAGGCCCAGGTGACTCACACGGAGCTTCTGAGTGTGAATCCTCTCCTGGGGTGGGCCACGGAGAGAGAAGGCAGGACTTGCGCGTGGTGCCAGCTGGCAAGATCGGGGAAGGGTGAGCTGATTAAAAGTCTCGCTCCAGGCTGTGCAGTGGAAAACAAGGAAGTTTGAGTTTGAACAGCACCCTACATTCATTAAAGTAGGAAGAATGGACCACTGTGCAGTGCCTTTTTTAAAGTTTGTTTGTTTCAGCCCTTCATTCAATGATATTGAAGTCTATATAAAAGCTTGCTATTTACTTGATAAAGAATAGGGAGGATGAAGTTTACTGAGCCTACTATGTGCCAGGCATTGCGCTGGGTGCTTTATGTTACCTTGCAAGGTACAACATTTAAGTTATTTTCTTAAAGCACATTGCTTAGAAGCAGTAAGGGTTCAGATCCTTCCTTGACATGGTCAGTGGCATGTAGAGATTCTACACCTGGTAGAAAGGCAAGATGGAAGCTGGTGCTGTGAAGCCCTACTAGCCCTAGCTAGCTTCCCTTGATACCTCACACTATCAGCTTAAACTAGATTGTGATGGAAATTATTTTTCTTCTCTTGAAAAGTTATGCATTATAATTTACTTTGAGTAGTGAAAGTTTGTAAATGAAGATTGATATCTCTAACAAAGCAAAAAATGCTACCACTTGGGGCAATTATACATACAGACTATATGTTTTCACATTTCAGGGCAGGTACCACCTACAAGGTAAATGTTTTTGGAATGTTCGATGGAGGAGAAAGTTCACCACTTGTTGGACAAGAAATGACAACCCTTTCTGACACAACTGTAATTCCATATTTATCCTCTGGTAAGAAATTGAGTGACATTTCCCTAAAAAACCTCAATATTATCAAACTATTTCAAGTATTCATCATTAGTTAATCATGCAATGAAAAGTAACTATAAAAATGTTACACTAAAATTTATCTAAATAATTTTCATACTTAAAAATTTCCTAAAAAATCCAGTTAAGCATACTTTTTACATTATAGTTTTAAGGCTTTTCTTGTCAGCATTGAATTCATTACCTAGGACTATTTTATTTAAAGACTAGAGGCCCAGTGCATGAAATTCATTCACGGGGGGGGGGGGTGTCCCTCAGCCCAGCCTGCACCCTCTCCAATCTGGGACCCCTTGAGGGGTGTCCGACCTCCAATTTAGGCCCGACCTAAACGGGCAGTCAGACATCCCTCTCACAATCCAGGACTGCTGGCTCCCAACTGCTCGCCTGCCTGCCTGCCTGATTGCCCCTAACCACTTCTGCCTGCTAGCCTGATCACCTCCTAACCACTCCCCTGCCAGCCTGATTGATGTCTAACTGCTCCCCTGCCAGCCAGTTTGCCCCCAACTTCCCTCCTCTGCCAGACTGGTCACCCCTAACTGCCATCCCCTGCCAGTCTGGTCGCCCCTAACTGTCCTCCCCTGCTGGCCCGGTCACCCTAACTACCCTCTCCTGCTGGCCTGATCACCCCTAACTGCCCTCCTCTGCAGGCCTGGTCCCCCCAACTGCCCTCCCCTGCTGGCCTGGTCCCCCTCAACTGCCCTCCAATGCAGGCCTGGGTCTCCCCCAACTGTCCTCCCCTGCTGGCCTGGTCTCCCCCAACTGCCCTCCTCTGCCGGCCTGGTCACCCCTAACTGCCCTCCCTGCTGGCCTAATGGCCCACAACTGCCCTCCCCTGCAGGACTGGTCCCCCCACAACTGTCCTCCCCTGCTGGCTTGGTCACCCCCAACAGCCCTCCCCTGCAGGCCTGTTACCCCCAACTGCCCTCCCCTGCAGCCCTGGCCCCGCCACTGCCCTCCCCTGCAAGCCTGGGTCCCCCCCAACTGCCCTCCTCTGCCGGCCTGGTCACCCCCAACTACCCTCCTCTGCTGGCCTGGTCACCCCTAACTGCCCACAACTGCCCTCCCCTGCAGGCCATCTTGTGGCGGCCATCTTGTGTCTTGGAGTGATGGTCAATTTGCATATTACTCTTTTATTAGATAGGATGAGTTTTATGATAGTTAGATAATATACATTTTTCTCTCTTTTTAATGACTAAAAGGCAATTTGATATTGTTAAAGTAATGGTAGAAATGATTCATTTGGGCTGAGCCAGCAAAGTCGGGTTACATAAATAGGTGGGAACCACCACTTGGGAAGCAAAATAGTAACATAAACCCTTTAGACATTTTTGCGCTTGCCACGATTACAGCTTTCGGGTACATGAAGCTAGTTTCGAACATTCTTAGAGGTGCAAGTGGTGGGTAGAATTTACTTCTAAATATTTCCTATCATTTGCTAAAAAAAGAGTAGATCTGGGCTGCCCAGGAGAGGGCTTGCAAAGGCTTAGGTGATTAGAATGGCATTTGGGAATCTGAAATCCTGACTTAGTGTATAATACACGATGACAACTTTGCAGTGTGATGAGCATTGTGTAATGTTCCCCCATGACTTCTTTTTGTAATAGAAAGATCAGAGGCTAACATAGCAAGAGGTGAGAAAGTTCACAGCTGGTAATGGAAGCTCCTGGAAAAGAGAGCATTTGAAAATATGGATGTGGACAAAATAAAATGTCAGATCTTGCTGTTTTGCTTTAATGTTTTATTGTTTCTCCTATGATGATATTAACTGACTTGTATTTTTATTTTGTAGCTTGTGCACTGAGGATATTGGGATTATGCTCTTTCCAAAGCACCCTAGCTTTGTATCAATGTTTGTGCTTATTGTCTCTACAGCTCTCAATTTGTATATTTGTTTGCCTACTTTTTCTAAATTGTCTTTCTTCTCTCTGATTTTTTAAATGTGCAGACTTTACTATCTGTATTTACTTGGTTGTTATATATATAGCAACTGAGCAGTTAATAACTATATCATGTAATAGCTACCAGGTTTTAAAACAATGATCTTTACTTTAAAAAGGTCTAATTTTGAGTTATGTTCCTATTCCTTCATAATACATGCAGTAGTTATGTGGGAGCTTAATTAGTTTAATAGATTTTTTGGCTCATTAAAACCTTTTCTAGCTTACACATTTATCAGTTCATCTCATACTTGTCTGCTAATGAACACCGAATATTACAGAAAAATGCAAATCTAATCTTTAGATCACATTACATTTTTATTAAAATTATTAACACCTTAGAGTTAGATGACTGTACATTCACATTTATTTCAGCTCTTGAGTTTGTGAGCTCATTCAAATTTATAATGATAGTTTAATTTGTCTCCAGGGTCTACAACTGTGGCCAGGAATTATAGTCACAGATGAAGGAAACATTTGCCACTGAAATAATCATAGGAGGAATTGATGACTCTCACGACTGTTTTTGAGGTTAATAAATCACATGGACATATTTTCAGAGTCTCAAATTCCAAAGCTACAAAACTGAAACAGTTAGGCAACACTGAGCATCTGGGGGGTGGCGGAGGCATGGCTAGGAAGTAATCTGCTGAGAATGTGCCCCTTACTCTGTCCTGTCTCACTGTTGCCATGTCAGGGATGGAGTGTCTCACCAGAGCTGAAGCAGACCTGGTGTTGCTGGTGGACGGATCATGGAGCATCGGCCGGGCAAATTTTAGAACTGTGAGGAGTTTCATTTCTCGTATTGTGGAGGTCTTTGAGATTGGCCCCAAAAGAGTACAAATTGGTAGGTCTGATGATATTGAAGACATTTAGACATTTTCATTATGCTCTTTTATATATGCTCATACCAATGGTGTTATTTTAGGTCTTGCTCAGTACAGTGGGGACCCCAGAACAGAATGGCAGTTAAATACTCACAAAGACAAGAAGAGTTTGATGCAGGCGGTGGCAAACTTACCATACAAAGGAGGCAATACGCTCACAGGTGAGTCAGGGTGGTTCTGTTGAGTTTTAGCTCTTGTTTTTGGTCAACGCTTGTGGCTAAATAATAACATGATTGATTTTCTTTTAAAAATTCCACTAGGCATGGCTTTGAATTTTATTCGCCAACAGAGCTTCAGAACCCAAGCTGGAATGAGGCCTAGAGCTAGAAAAATTGGTATTCTTATCACCGATGGAAAGTCCCAAGATGATGTTGAGGCACCTGCAAAGAAACTCAGGGATGAAGGCATAGAGCTGTTTGCTGTTGGTAAGCATTAGAAAGGCTAGCAATGCTCTCGGCATTACAAAGCTGAGGATATTTTTGTAGTTAAAATATTTTCTGAAGTGTGAAAAAAACAAACACATTTTCCCTATCACATAATTTATCAAAATGACGTGCCAGGGAGTTGATTCATGCTCTCCTTGTAATGAGACAACATTACATGTCTTCTTGGAAGAAAGTAATGGCTCAAGAGGACAGATGTACTCTTAATAGGATTTCAGAAAAGTCCTATTTGGTTTTCCATGGCACCATGTTTATTTTTGATATCCATTACTTTACTTTTCAGAAAAAAAAATTTGAAGAGACACTTTTTGGTGAAAAATTGATGCTAGAAGCATTGAGAAGTATTTAATTCATAATAGCCTTCAGTTTATATTATTTTTTTATATGTTTCTATTTTGTAAGTATAGGTAGGTAATCCTTTTATTGTTGAGGAAAATGATACATATGTTCTAGTTAACCTTGACTGTGTAAGGGTAGCCTGTAAAATTTTTATTTCATTCCATGAATTTTTTTCTTTTAATTAGTATATATCCATTTCATTTTGAGGTATCAAAAATGCCGATGAGCTTGAGTTGAAGATGATCGGATCAGATCCCGATGAGATCCACGTATACAATGTGGCAGATTTTGAGTCACTCTCCAGGATCGTGGATGACCTGACCACTAACTTGTGCAACAGTGTAAAGGGCCCAGGTAAGGATAGCCCAGGGTTTCCATCCTCAGCACTGTAATATTTTGGGCCAGACAATTCCTATTTTGAATGGGGGAGGGGACTCCTTTGTGCATTCTGAGATGTTTAGTAGCATTCCTGTGCCCTGCTCATCGGAAGCCAGTAGCATCCCCTGATTTGTGACAACTAAAAATCTCTTTAAATGTCTGCTGAGGAGAATGCTACCCCCGACTGAGAATCACTGGTTTAGTCCCTGATTTGTTTCAGATGCCATCAAATTAGAAATGACTTCTAGCTTATTTGAGGATACTTTTAATTATATGTCCCTGTGTGCGCGTGCATACACACACACACACACACACACACACACACACACACACACACACACACAGAGAGAGAGAGAGAAGAGAGAGAGAGAGAGAGAGAGAGAGAGAGAGAGATGGAGATTGGGGAAGAGAGATGCTTTCTTTTCTAAAGCATCTTTGCTCTATAATTATTAAGTTTCTATGAAATGGTTATTCCCAGACTTTTGTTTTTTAAAATTTGGTAACATTTTTTTCTATTAAGAATGAAAGAGGGGTCTTATATATGATTTGCTTTGCCTCAACTATAGATGATCAGATATGATACTTTGTCACTTGTAACCCTTAAATATACAGAGACATTGCAATTTTAGAGTTTACACTTTTAGAAATGATAGAATCTGTCTTTACCTGTGAAGAAACTGAAGTTAAATTACTCAGGGTCAAATGGTTAGAGATGTCTATAGAGGTCTTTGAAGAAAAGTAGGTATTGATAAGGAATTAAGATTTAGAAATAAAATTATGGAACTGAATTTGTACTGACAAAGGATAGCGTAAAATGATTATTTTTTATAGATCACAGGACAAAACACAATGAGCACCAAAATGGAAGGTTTTTGGAAAATTAATGACATTCTTTTAAGTCCTTGTAATGCAATGCAGATTATGGTAAAGATGGACTTTTATTAATTTGTTCTGGTTTTGGAAAAGTTAGAATGAATTTTATAAACAATGTGGTAAAATTTTTCACATGCCTTGGGCACTAGGGATACATTTATTTGACTGTTCCTCCTTGACTTTCTCGCTCCAAACTTTTGCAGATTTTCTTTTTGGATTTTGTACAACAGACTGACCTTTTCCCTGGAGAAATGGACCAGCCAGGAAGCCAGAATTTGTAGGCTTCTGGCTCTGGATTAGCTGAGAGAGTTGTAGTTTTATTTAGTTGGAGAGAACTTTGAATAGGGATGAAAACATCTTTTATCTATTTTCCTTTATTTTATTTTTTGTCAACTATGTAATAGTTGCATTCATTCTAGTTTCCCAGACAGTAAACTTGCTTGATAATTTTGTAGGCTTGATTATGACCCAAGTACAATAAAGGTTAGGATACTAAGAATGGAAATGCTTTCTCCAGCTTTGGCTTACAAAGGAAGTAGAAAGAATTTATATGAGAATGATTTGCCATGCTCATGGAGTCACTGAATTAATTCTCTTTAAATTTTTATTTGTATATCTTTCTAGTGGTCCTATGGAGCTTAATATTTCTATATTTATCGATATTTATTCCAGATATTGTTCTGTGTTAGTCATTTCACCTATATCTACCCACAGAGAGCACAATCACAGACAGTATGATTTTACCAAATTAAAAAAAAATTGGTTATTATTTCTCTCTCTTTTGAGTATGAAAGTGGTTAATTTCTCTTACCAGTGAACTAGGTCCTGTAGGGGAACTAAACATGAATAAGAAATCAATGCTGTTCTCACAGAGCACAACCTATAGTTAAAGAGATAAGACATGAATATAAATAATCAAAATGATAATGAGGGCAGTGAACTTGGGTGGTGCCAATAGAGATAATGACAATGCAATTGTCAGGTCCCATATCCTTGTTTATTGATTATAAATTAAGATTTGTATTGATTATAAATTATTAAGTTTACTAGATTATAAATTGATTACAAGGCTAGAGAGAAGAGAAAGTATCCAAAGGATGAGTCAGAGGTTTTGAGAATAGGTGACTGGGAAACTGGTGATGCCATAAGGAAGAATGGGATCAAGTTTCAATGAGAGAAATGAGCTCAAGAACCCTCTGGTCACCCAATCAGAGATGTCTTATGGGTAATGGGCCTCTATCATGATTTACTGTAGCCACTTAGTATGTGAAAGGATGTGTGAACAAGCTTAATTTGGAAACTAATAATGTTTCAATCTAATTTCAAATGTTATCACTTTGATGTAATAATAATGAAAAAAGTATATGTACTTTATTTCACTTGTAGGTGACTTGGAAGCGCCTTCCAACCTAGTTATTTCAGAGCGAACTCATCGTTCTTTTCGAGTGAGCTGGACTCCTCCTTCTGACAGTGTGGATAGATATAAGGTGGAATACTACCCAGTTTCTGGAGGGAAACGTCAAGAAGTGAGTAATCAACACCTATAGTCCACTTCTTCCTGATGTTCAGAATGGGTCCTCTTCAGTAGGGCTCTGAGAAAAATGTTGGATGAGGAGCAAGAAAAATGTAGAGCAGTGCAGAACTGAGTCAGCAATGGTGCTTTCTATTTTTCGTTAGCAAACACTTCCATTTAAGATTAATTAAAGGGAAAGAGCTTTGCTTAAATTCTTAAGGTCTCTAAGAATTGAATGATATCAATATGATTTTAAATTAAATTTAATTAGAGGATGCTTGATTGGTTCATGAATTTATACTAGAATCATAGAGTTGGAAGAGAACATTAAAGATGATCTAGTTTTACACACTCATTTTACAAATAAGGAAACAACAGCTGGGAGAATAAATTATATGAATTGTCCAAGATGGTAATCTGGTAATTTGCAAAACACAAAAAACAATGATTTTACTGAAATATAATTTCTAAGCTCATTGCAATTAACTACTTTATAGTAGAAAAGAAGAAAGTGATTATAATATGTTGTTATTGTTTAAAATTTTCCTCTATAGTTTTATGTGAGCCGACTGGAAAGTAGCACAGTACTGAAAGATCTGAAGCCTGAAACTGAGTATGTTGTGAATGTGTATTCAGTAGTAGAAGACGAATATAGTGAGCCTCTGAAGGGCACAGAAAAAACCTGTAAGTCAGATTAAAAATAAAAATTTGTTCTTTTGTTTTTTAAGATAAAGAGATGACAGTCCATGTGGGGTTTTCTCAGTCTTCTGAATCATTCTTTTATTCAATATCCATTCAACAAATATTTACTGAGTGCATTCTTTGTGTAGGTGTTCAATAAATACTCAGTGGTTTCTGCTCTTACTGGATGCTCCTGCCATCATGGGGCCCACTGGTGGAATGGGTAGTCATAGCTGTGATAACTTAGAGTGCAACGTACCTTTTATAGAGTTATTCACTTCTTAAGGAAAGATACCATGTGGGGAGTGGGACTAAGATTAGGAAGAGGAGCTGTACAGAGATGATCTATTTTCCTTCTGTTGAAGGCCAGATCTTCCTGCTGGCAATGAGATCTTCCCATTGTTTTTCTTTCCTTTGCCCTCGGGCCTTTCTTTACTAGAGAAGTTCTAATGGGTTTAACCTTGAGTAGAACTTTGAGGAGAGATGTTTCTCACTCCTATTCCTGGTAGGGTTTATGAAGCCATATGAAAATACTCTTTCTTTCCTCCATTTTCTTGTCTGGGTTCCAGAGGAAAGGGAGGCCACTTGTAAGAGAAGGGAGTGGGTACACTGTCCAAGGCAGAAACTGACTCTACCTATTGTTCCATTCCTTAGGTCTTTATCTCTTTTCTTATTTCCCTTCATATTAGACCACAAGAGTAGGAAACAGTGGTCGGCAAACCGCGGCTCGTGAGCCACATGCGGTTCTTTGGCCCCTTGAGTGTGGCTCTTCCACAAAATACCACGGCCTGGGCGAGTCTATCTTGAAGAAGTGACATTAGAAGAAGTTTAAGTTTAAAAAATTTGGCTCTCAAAAGAAATTTCAATCGTTGTACTGTTGATATTTGGCTCTGTTGACTAATGAGTTTGCCGACCACTGCATTAGTCGTACTGTTGATATTTGGCTCTGTTGACTAATGAGTTTGCCGACCACTGCATTAGTCAACAGAGCCAAATATCAACAGTACAACGACTGAAATTTCTTTTGAGAGCCAAATTTTTTAAACTTAAACTTCTTCTAACGCCACTTCTTCAAGATAGACTCGTCCAGGCCGTGGTATTTTGTGGAAGAGCCACACTCAAGGGGCCAAAGAGCCGCATGTGGCTCACGAGCCGCGGTTTGCCGACCACTGGACTAATGAGTTTGCCAACCACTGGTAGGAAATAATGTATTTCATAGTAGGCAGGATTAATTTGATAATTCTTTAAACTCAATCTTTTTTTAAGCTATATTGGTATTAAGTGAAGAGGAAACTGTAAACCTTTCACTCTGCCTCATGGGCTTGACTCCAAAAAAACCCATAAATCCCCAAAGTTCCAGTTATTAATGTATGGCACTCTCAGTTAAAGTTCTTTTTAAGAAAGGTGAAATAAGATACTATGTTGGTTACTTATGTATGGAATTCTGTGATTGAAGAAAGAAAATAGTCAAATTAGAGATGTTCCAGAAAAAGAGATTGAAATCTCAGGAAGCTAGTATCTATTTTGGCTTCCATGTGGACTCAATAGAATGCTATTTGAAATTTAAACTTTCTTCCTCCTACAAAACTAGAGGCCCGGTGCACGAATTTGTGCACAGGTAAGAGTCCCTAGGCCTCGTTGTTGGCAATTGGGGCTGATTGGGGCTGCGGGAGGTTGGCCAGCCAGCCGGGGGGAGGGCCGAGGGAGGTAGGCGGGCTGCGATGGGTTGACCAGTCGTTCAGTTGCTTAGGCTTTTATATATATAGATAGTTGTAACACATAGTCCTGGGTGTGAGGTAGCAATGAACAATGAGATTAGGGTTTTTGGATGGAGAGGAGATGATACTAACTCTCATTGATTTCTCATAGCAGCTCATTATCTATTTACCATATACAAATGCCAATAACTAAGTAGGAAACAATTAAAAAATGAGTAAAATGACAGAAATTAGACTGATGTCTGTTTTTCCATCCCAACAGTGCCTGTCCCTGTGGTCAGCATGAATATTTATGATGTTGGTCCTACCACCATGCATGTGCAGTGGCAGCCAGTGGGAGGGGCTACTGGCTACACTTTGACTTACGAACCCATCAATGCCACAGAACCAACAAAGCCCAAAGAGGTGGGAGATACTGTTTCTTTTTCATTGGGCCTTCCGGAGACTTCTCAGATTTAGAGTCCTTATTAACTGCAGTTATTTATGAATTAACTCATTTATACCCTTGCACACAAAACAGAAAAATAGAAAATTAAATTTGTGGGCTGTGACACATTTTAGAAAACATTGGCCTGAAAAAGAAAATGCAGTTCAGAAAAATTAAAAATAAAAATTGTGTTATAATCAATGGGCTTTAATTGGTTGTTCCCATTAAGTGGAAATGTTTGACTTGAATGTCTGATTTCCCCTGGGCATGTCCATATGCAGATGCGCGTTGGGCCAGCAGTGAATGATGTGCAGCTGACTGAACTCTTTCCCAACACCGAGTACATGGTCACAGTCCAGGCCGCCCTGCATGACCTCACTAGTGAACCTGTCACTGCTCGGGAAGTCACCTGTAAGACATTGCTAATTTTGCATCTTTCCTTTTGCTGCAACAATAATGTTCATTAGGCTTTTTCTTTTACTCAATGATGCTAACCACCATTTGATTATTTGTGCATAAATTATAGGATTATTACTCATGGCAATCAAATTTGAGAATTAAGATTAATTCTAGACTTATGGCAGCATCTTAAGTTTATTCTAGGATTTACTTTTTTATTTCACATTTAACATGCCCAATATTGAGATGTATCTTATAATCAGTGTTGTCTTAAAATTATTCTTAGCCAGATGTTTATCAGGGCATAAAATATAAAACAATGGTACATCTTACAATTGATGTTGTTGTAGATCCATGAAATACAGTTGGTGAGAATGGAATGTTAGGTGAGTGTGGTTTGGAGGAAGGTATTCAGTTTAAAATCAAGATGTTCCAAATTTTTATTGAAGTAGAAACTCTATGGCACTTATGAATAAATTTCAATGATATGAATTAATCAATCACCTCAATCCAAAAATATATTGATCATCTATTATACTTCAATCACTGTGGTATGGGATGTGTCAATAATAATTACAAAGCAGCATAGAGCACATCGATTCCTTCCTGGTTTGCACTTCTCTTAATTATCCCTTTTTTATTTCCTGTTTGTTTTATTACCATTTTTTAAAAAGTGACAATGATTGCACTTAGGACCTTTGCTTGACCTAGCTGGGAGTTTTGTTTCATGCTTGTTGAGGTGGGCATGCCGGGATAAATTACTTGGCTTCAATTTGTTGAGCCTCAGACCACATTTCTAGGGGAATAAAATAGGTTGGAAGGAATCTTCCAAGGGGAAAAAGAGCCTGAGACAAAAAGCATGATGGGGCAGAAAAGAGAAAGAGCCCCTACTTGGTGGGGCCATATAAATTCATAGACCAAAAAAAAAAAAAAAAAAAATCACCTTTTATATGTTAGATCCTGTTTGGAGCTGGTGTTTTCATTGAAATGTGTTAGTGGCAGATGGAAAGAGTTGGGAGTCACCCAGGATGAAGACATGTGTTCTGAGAAAGCTGGGAACGAAGACCCATAGTGGGCTGAAAGACAAATGTGGCCATGGATTAGCATATAGAGCTGGACTTTAATTCTATATGGGGGAGGGGAGCACAGAGATATAAAAACATTGAAGGGATGGAGGTGCTGAAATGGAAGTGGAGAGAGAGATTAAGGAAGAGAGATGTACAGAGTTTCAATAAGAGACAAAGGAAATTGGGAGCTAGAAAGAGTGAGATATATCTCACATAACAACAGAAAACCTTGTTATTAGTGATCCTCCTCCCATTCTTTTTAAGGTATAGCTTTGTTTGACTTGGTAAAAATTTATCATTTTTATTTTCTCTTAACCATTTAGATTTCTGTGGATTTTCTTATAAGCTTATTGGATGCTTACTTTTGGCTCATCTTCATTTTTCACTCTCATAACAAGTTGTTTTCCTATTACATTTTTATGGGAGCTGGACTCTTTTGATTTTGTTTTTTACCTTAATCAATTTAAATACCTGCTAAAGAACCATGAGCCATAAATTTGTGGTGAATTATGATTCATTATGCAAACAAGATCTTATTTAAATAGAGTAGAAGAAATTAACATACACATGAGAAGTAGAGTTGTCATAAACATTACAATTTATTCTATTTTTTAAAAACGCCTTCTTAAGAATAATTCAGCTCTACCTGGTAGAATCATAGTACTTTTATCATCCTAATCATTTTTTTAAGTTATTTTGCTGCACACCTTGAAGTTTTCTCCAAACAACTTCTTAAAAGCTTATATAGATTCTTTAGAGTTTCCTGTTTGAGAATCACATCTGGACCTCATTTCTCATGCACCTCCAGTGCCTTTACCTAAACCTCGAGATCTGAAACTCAGAGACGTGACCCACAGCACCATAAATGTCTCCTGGGAGCCTGCACCTGGAAAAGTCAGAAAATATATTGTTCGCTACAAAACACCAGAAGAGGATGTCAAACAGGTAGGATGGAGATTGGAATCATTTGTTTTTTTAGCAGGTTTAACAAAAGAACCTAAACAATATAGTTGATAGCATGTTTTAAATATTGTCATTTTATTAATATAGTGTTGAAAAATTGTTATATTAATAAATCACTTTTTGAATATAGATAATATATTGGACTGTCTTGCACATATATATATATATATATATATAATCTAATAATCTCAAAAACATTACATCTTAGAAAGTTATATAATTTAGGTGGTATTTCATTTTCATCTAGTTGCCTTACTGTATATGGTTCTCTGCATTCTATGAATTACTAAAAAATGTCAATAATGTTTCTAAAAATAAAAACTAGCAAGGGGATATGGGGAGTTTGTCCAGTAATAGGAAGATAGGACAATTGAAAAGGACAGAGAGAGAGGATGAATATGTTGTTAGAGGAGTATCCTTTTGACAGTGAATGTTCTTGAGTAAATATGGGGTGGGAAGCTGTTTCCAGGACAACCTAACTCAAAGAGGAAGCAAATTGAGGGGCTTCTCCAGTGAATGGGTTTAAAACATGTGTGTGCTTGGGATGGGGGCATTAATGTTAAAATCTTTGGCATATAGCAATAGCTTCTCTGGGTATCCAGTTACTGATTGTGCTGTCATTTGGGTTCTATAAAAGCTAATTTATCCATGTGCACACATTCACTTCATTATGGGTTTCAATTCAAAAGAGGTACAATGACCAGTGGGTCTCACAGGGTTCTTGTGCATAGCAAATCAGATAATGCACAGGACAACATTTCCAAAAGAAAGAAGGCAGTGATATAAAGTGAAACACTTGAAAAATGATTCAGTTGTTTGAATCCGTAGGCAATCATCATTTACCGTGTCAGATATGGCTCTAGTACATATTTCTTTTTTTCCACTTCAGAAACATAGGAACTGTCTCCAGTTTCTGGACTCATGCAAATTGGAAAACATTGTTTTTTTGGTACCACAATTCGTATGTTCTTGTACCGAGAGTTTCAGTCAACAGCAGAGAGATGTCCAAACTCAACCCTTTGTAAAAATAGCTCCGCTGCTCTCTTATAGGTAGAGGTGGACAGATCACGGACCAACATCCCTCTCAAAGACCTCACCTCACAAACCTTGTACACAGTCAGTGTTTCTGCTGTGTATGATGAGGGGGAGTCTCCCCCAGTGACTGCTCAAGAAAAAACCCGTGAGTTGTGATCACGCTTTATTGGGTCATTTCATTTCTTAATGCTCTTTTTGCCAGTGTTTAATAATGTTTGCATTCATAGATTGTTTTTCATCTTCTCTTCTACCTTTATGTCCATTTCTTTTATAATTTCTACCCTAGTTATTCTATCACCCACTGTTGCTAATTCATCTTCTAGATATTTAACTGGTGTGTGTGGGGTTGGGGATGGATGTAGGGGAGATAGTACATTCTTGATGTATATTGGACATTTTGTCTGGGACAGTTTCATTAGTTAGCAAATATTTTTTGACATCTTACTATATGTAAAGGGCCATCAGGGGTAACAAAATATAAGCATATATGCCCTCAATAACTCATGATTTTGTTGTGGAGATAAAATTAATTAACAATACATAGGATCATGCAAGGAGGAGAGGTGTATGGCAGATTGTATGCATTTGGATTTCAGAGGAAGGGGAGACTTCCCCGCGTCCCTGCTCCATTTTGTTGCTTCTTCAAGGGACCCTAGTTTTTCTGCTTCTCATGGTACTTCCACAGCATTTAATCCAATTATTATTGCCTGTTGGTCTGTTTTATTGATTCCATTTTCCCCTTGCTCCCTCCTAATGAAGGTAGATACATATTTATTTTGTTCAACTTTGTATCTTAAGTGACTGGAACGTGCTCAGCCCATAATTTTCTAATTAAATAGCAGTTAAGAAATCGAGGTCTAGCCCAGGCAGCATGGCTCAGTGGTTGAACATCAGCCTATGAACCAGGAGGTCACAGTTTGATTCCTGGTCAGGGCATGTGCCCAGGCTGTGGGCTCAATCCCCTATGCGGGGTGTGCAGGAGGCAGCCGCTCAATGATTCTCTCCTATCATTGATATTTCTCTCTCGCCCTTCCTCTCTAAAGTCAATAAAAATACATTTTTTTAAAAAAAGGAAATTGAAGTCTAGAGCCAGCAGTGTTCCTATGAAATATAATGGGAGACACATATGTAATTCCAAATTTTCTAGTAGCCACATTAAAAAGGTCAAAATAAATAAATAAAATTAATTTTAATAATGTGTCTTATTCAACCCAATATATCCGAAATATCATTTCAACATGTATCAGTATAATGATTATTAATGAGATATTTCACATTTTTATCATTTATTAATTTTATACTTACAGCATATCTCCATTTGGATTAGCCACATTTCAAGCTACTCAATAGCTACTTGTGGCTCTCAGAATGGACAGCACAGTTCTGGAGAATTTAAATGACTTGCCTCATCCAGTAATCTAGTGGTGGGATCACGGCTATGGTCTGCAACTTTTACTTCCTATACAGTAACTCCCTCACCAGAGGCTCAAAATTTCTCCTTTAGTGCCAGCTGTCTGTACATGACCAGAGCACCTTGCGCAATGTCACAGCCTGCTCCGTAACATCAGGCAGTATCCACCTCTGCTATTTTCAGTCTCTTTCTTGAAATCAGTTCTTATCTGGTAAGGGTAGTGGCTAGGGACAAAAATTGATGCATATGAGTAGACTGACAGCTTTGCATAAACATAACATGTGTAGTAAAGAGAAAAAGAAATCAGGAAAAAAGGTTAGTGAAAGCAGGGAATTTAGTATACTAAACGAATATGGTCAATACATGTCTTTAATCCTTAATAGTTCTTAATAACTTGGATAAACCCAAAGTGCATCCTTAACAGATGTTTTAATGGCAAATGTGCTTGTGAAAGTGCTACCACTCTCTTTATTTCAATGGGCCTTTTCATTGTAATTATTAGAAACAGAGTTTTTATGGCTCTGGGTTTTGTGTGAGGCTTGGTTACCAGGAGATAGAGAAATAATTGACAGTGAAAGTTCAGGGCTGGTGGCAGACATTCCAAACTGCCTGTGCTGCACACTAACCAGTGTGCCTGATTCATGCAGGGTTGTTTTACTGGGATGGCAGCAGTCATCAGCACTCAGGGTTTTCCTCTCTTTGGATAGGGGCAGTTACAGTCTGCTTCACATTGTGTTGAAGGTTAGTGACTATGGGAAAAGCTTATGCATGGATTACTTTGATCATAACATTTCATGGACCATGAAGGTTCATGCATTCTCTCATATGATATGCCAGACTTTCTGCGTAAGTGTTCTGCGGTGTGGAAAGAGCCCATGTTTTTCATTAGAGTCTCAAAAAGTTTGAGATGCAAAATGACTAGGAACCACTGATTAGGAGAGTATGACTAAATATTATCTTAAAAAAAAATCCCCATTTTAATAGAATATAAATAATCACCTGTAAAACTAAATGATTAATCACCTGTTATACAGTGCTTTTAGTTTTCAGAGTTCTCTTAATATTTTTCTTTCAAATGAACTGAATTGGGGAGATACTTGCTTCTAAACAATGTTTTCAGTCAGTTTTTCCATGTCCATTAAAATAAGACAGGTTCATTACATTAAATTAAATTTTGTAGATCACATTAAAAAATTAGTCCTGCCTTTTCTCATGACAGACACGGTGCCAGCCCCAACAAACCTACAGATCACTGACGTGACCACAGAGAGCTTCAGAGGAACTTGGGATCATGCGGCTTCAGACGTCTCTCTCTACAGAGTAACCTGGGCACCTTTTGGAAGCTCAGATAAGATGGAGGTAGTGCTAACTCTCTTTCTTTTTCTTTTTTTAGTGCCCCATTTAATGATAGGAAATCTTGTTTTAAATAGGTATTACCTATGTTACCAGAAAAGCATCCTTTCCTGCTAGTGATATTTGAGCTCATGGCATGAATCAGAGCAGGAACATCTGGCTAAATAATGTCAACAAACTGCCCCTGAGTGTATGATATAGCTGGTGACTTAATTTGTGTGGGTTTGTTTTTTCTTCCTCTTTCCCTAAGACCATCTTAAATGGAGATGAGAATACTTTGGTTTTTGAAAACCTGAACCCGAACACTCTCTATGAAGTTTCTGTGACTGCCATCTATCCTGATGAGTCAGAAAGTGATGGGTTGACTGGCAGTGAGCGCACAAGTAGGTGTTCAACTTTCAGATATTGTTATTTTAAAATCAATTTTTAGAAAGAGCTATAGCTATATTACTAATATTTTTCAAAATTCTTTTTTTAGTGCGTGTGACACCCTTACCAACACAAGGTAAGAATTTAGTTTGCTGAATTATATGAATGACCAAATGATGAAGGAAGGAAGGGAGGAAGGAAGGAAAAAAAGAAGGAAGGAAGGAAGGAAGAAAGGAAGGAAGGAAAAGCACCATTAAATCCATTGCAAACAGGCTTTTTGCTTTTAAATTGTAAGGCGTTGATGGCGACCTATTTTAAACAGGACTTTCTAGAAAAACTTTGCTCAGCTATTATTTGCTAAGGAGTTAGTTAGGATTCAATGACCAATTAGCTTTATACCTAGAGATTTACAGCTCTATTGATTTCCTAGGGAACAATGCATATTTTGGGGGGGAAGCATTGTTCTGTATGCTTAGTATGTTTCTCATCAACTTTTTTTTCAGCTCCAAAAAGTGGTCCACGCAACCTTCAGGTGTACAATGCAACCTCTAACAGCTTGACCGTTAAGTGGGATCCTGCTAGTGGCCGTGTGCAGAAATACAGAATCACTTACAAGCCTTTAATAGGTGAAGGCAGTGAACAAACGGTAATTTGTTTTATAAAAAACTGTTACTTGGACAAATTCTACCCTTTCCTCTTCAAACTCCTTTCACCCACAATATTTAGTTAGTCACACTTATTATTTTAAGAGATGTAAGATTTGCTGTATTAGATGGAAATATTTGCTCCATGATGGAGACTCAGTGGACATTCTCATGGGAGATGAGAATTGCTTTTCACAGTAGCCTCACAGCATCAGACATGTGCCTCAAAGCATCCACATTTCCCTTAAGAACTACTCAAGTTGTATTATTCATGAAGATATCTAGATTTTTGAGTCTATTTGATTTTCAATCCATACTCTCTGTCTTAATCCAGTGCTAAGAGTTTCCTAAACTTCCATTTTTGTTTCTGCATGCCATAACATATCTCTTAGATCTGGTGTTTCCAGATCTGCATGCCTGTTCA
This sequence comes from Plecotus auritus, assembly GCF_963455305.1. Lineage (NCBI taxonomy): Eukaryota > Metazoa > Chordata > Mammalia > Chiroptera > Vespertilionidae > Plecotus > Plecotus auritus. Next base: position 66,789,170 of record NC_137775.1, read on the forward strand.
CCTAATTCATACTATTTGTCATTTTTATCCTATCTAATAAAAGGGTAATATGCAAATTGACAGTCACTCCAACACACAAGATGACCACCACCATGTGGTCAAAGATGGCCGCCCCATGTGGACACAAGATGCCTGCCACAATATGGCCAGCAGGGGAGGGCAGTTGTGGGCCATCAGGCAGCAGGGGAGGGCAGTTGGGAGGGACCCAGGCCTTCAAGGGAGGGCAGTTAGGGGTGACTGGACCAGCAGAGGAGGGCAGTTGGAGGGACCAGGCCTGCAGGGGAGGGCAGTTGGGGGTGACCAGGCTGGTAAGGGAGGGCAGTTAAGGGGTGACCAAGCTGGTAGGGAATGGCAGTTAGGAGGGACCCAGGCCTGCAAGGGAGGGCCATTGGGAGGGACCAGGCCTGCAGGGGAGGGCAGTTGGGGGTGAACAGGCCTGCAGTGGAGAGCAGTTTTGAGGGAACAGGCCTGCAAGGGAGGGCAGTTGGGAGCAACCAGGCCTGTAGGGGCGGGCAGTTAGGGGTGACCAGGTCAGCAGGGAATGGCAGTTAGGGATGACTGGGCTGGCAGGGGAGGGCAGTTAGGGGCAACCAGGCCTGCAGGGGAGGGCAGTTGGGGGGGGACCAGGCCTGCAGGGGAGGGCAGTTGGGGGTGACCAGGCCAGCAGGGGAGGGCAGGTAAGGGTGACCAGGCCAGCAGGATAGGGCAGTTAGGGGCAATTGAGCTGGCAGGGGACCAGTTAGGCGTCGATCAGGCTGGCAGGGGAGTGGTTAGGGGGTGATCAGGCTGGCAGGCAGAAATGGTTAGGGCAATCAGGCAGGCAGGCAGGTGAGTGGTTGGGAGCCAGTAGTCCTGGATTGTGAGAGGGATGTCCAACTGCCCATTTAGGCCCGATCCCAGTGAATGAGGGGTCCCAGATTGGAGAGGGTGCAGGCTGGGCTGAGGGACACATACCGCCCCCCACCCCGTGCACAAATTTTGTGCACCGGGCCTCTAGTATTTATATAAATGGAGGTTCCTAAGAAAGATGGTAGGACTAAAAACTCAGCCTTCATCTTTTTTTATCTTCCCAGTCTTCCCTTATTTAACAAAGTCCTTGTCCATTCACCTTGCTGACTTTAGTCGTCTCTCTTAGAACTTTCTCCAGCTTTGTTTTTATGAGCTGTGTGACTAGAACTGCACACGTTATCCTAGCTCACAAAGCACTGTGATTGTTATACAGATGGGTCATACTTTTAGTGAGGTCCAGTATTTTGTTGACTTTTTTGGGGGGCTATAATGTTTCCTCACGTAGCTTTAGAGAGAGACAGATGAGTCATTAACCCTTAATCATCTGACTTGCTGAGCTCCAGCAAGTGGGCCATACCTCTTACCAGTTTAAAGGGGTCAGCAGAGTTAGATGCTGGCAGGGGTGAAAGGTCTCTGGTATTCTATAGTAGTAAGTGGGTTTAGCTGAACCAGAAATCCTTGCCTCCCCACTGTGACTTTTGAGTTGGTCTTTTGAGGTTTCCATAGAACTTGACTTAAGTGGTTTGATACATTTGGATTGAAATATGTCTATTTGAGTAAACTAAATACCAACTGTATTCATATAGCTTTTATAAAAAGTAAGATACCTTTGATGGATTGATGTTTTAATATCAGAAACATAACTTCCTTTGTCTATGCTAGGCCAGATTTAGGAAAAACTGTATAGCAGGATGAACTTGACCTTAACATTTCTCTTAGCTGATGATCCCTTAAGGTTTGTTACTGTTAGGGATCTTTCAATTTCAATGCTAGCCCATGAACTAAGCAAAGTAACAAATCACTGATGCTAGAATTATCTTGGAGAGTTGGATGGAAGAAGTAGGCAGGCTCCCTCCTGCTTAGTCATAGGCTAGTTCTATTAAGTGGATACTTCCAGATTTGCTAAATATCAAAGGCTTGCTATGACATTGATACTTTTTTCTCATCACTTCAAATATTACATTTATTAAAATTAGTCACTGTAGTTCAATTTGCTTCTGTTAGGATGACTACAGTGATTCACTGAGGTTTCCTCTGGAACTTGGAAGGATGGGTGCAACGTAGGAAACATCTGGACGGTACTAGCACATCCAGCCACCCACATGTGCACTCATGGTGGGCAGCGTGCCATCTTCATGTGATTTTAATTAGAATGGCATAACATCTGAATTCAGTAAACTGTTAACAAATCATACAAATTTTCTTTCAACAAGATAGCTAGATGGCCTTGAGCAATGAATAAAATATGGAGAACTGTGTGATTGAAGGAAATCGAAAAAGCATCATACTGCATGGAGATGACTGGGAACATCTGCCTGAGTGTGTCCTGGCAAAGGGGCCTGCCACGTAGTTTACACAGCTAATGCTCTGAGAGTGGCAGTGTTTGGGGGGAAAACACTAAAAGCTTTAGATCTTTTGCTGAATCATTATAATGTGTTTCTAAAGCAAGTAAAAAACATCTGTAAAAAAGGTAAAGATAATAATACTGAATGGTGCTGAGCCTCTAATAGTATGCAAGTCCTTGAGATCTCCAAGTTCCTTTGTAGTTCACTGATGATTAATGCCTTTGTGGGGAAAGCCCTGTGAAATGTGGTTTTGGATGCAGTTTTCAGTGCTGGCGACGAGCAAGTTGAAATATCTCTTTGAGTTGCCAGTGTGAGGCTTAGGGTCCCGTATGTGATTTAAGGTGTGTAGTGTATATTTAGAATGAAACCATAAGATATCTCCTAAACCTTCACTGTTGTACGTGTTTCCAGATCTTTGCAAGGGTCTCAAACAGCTCCCTTGTAGAAAGAGCTTTTTCTAACAGATTAGTGAGATGGAGAGAACAAGGTTAACATGAATTCCTGTTTTACTCAAGACCACAATAGGGGGACGACAGAACAGTGTGCTCCTGCAGAAACTGAAGCCCGACACTCTTTACGAGATCACTGTGTCCTCCCTGTATTCTGACGGTGAAGGAGGTCGGATGACGGGAACAGGCAAGACCAGTAAGTGAATTCAGGCTCCTGTAGCTTCTTTAATAATTGCAATTGGAATGAAATCACATCTTTATCTGGAAACACTGAGGTGACACAGAGTTTTGCTAATCTCTGAAAATGCATTAAAATAATATTGATTTAATATCCTTGCTTGGAGTTAACTGTCTCTGTTTGTGGAGAAAGTCACTTACTATTTTCAAGGATTAAAAAAATAGCTGGTGGCAAGATGAAACATGTATACCAGATTATTGCAGATATTCTTTCATTTATTCATTGCTTCAACAAATATTTGTGGGGTGCCTACTATGAGGTGCCTGCTATGTCCTAGGGCTCCTGGGAGATACCATTGAACCTGTGTTTCATGTGTGCTTGGCTGTTAGGATCATATAGTGATGTGATTTCTGTGCATTCCAGAACCTCTGAATACTGTGCGGAACCTAAGAGTGTATGACCCTTCTACCAGTTCCTTGAATGTTCGCTGGGACCACGCGGATGGAAATCCTCGTCAGTACAAGCTCTTCTATGCACCAACAGGAGGTGGTCCAGAGGAACTGGTAATTATTTCCTATAGTGAAAAATGTGTGGGTTTAAACTGTAGCTGAATGAGTGGAGCTGAAGGAGTTAACAGATTTGTTTTAGCATCCATGAAGTTTACACTCATTTAATGGAACTTAACAGCTTAGTGCTGGGACCTTAGTGCCTGAGTGATAAGGAGATTGTGGGGAGTTGGGGTTGGGGGAAGCAATCATTCCAGAAGGGGGAGCTGAGGGTGAGTGCAGGGGTCTACAGAAGCTTTCAAAACCTTGTGTAACAGTTTATAGGAGGGCATTATATTCTAATATTACAGAGCTTGCTTCTTGACTTGGTCTTGAGTTAGGATTTTGAGTATTCTATTGTTTGAAATATTTTTTTACAAGTTTTTTAAATCAAGTGCTTTATGTTTTATTACAATCTTTAGGTACCAATCCCTGGGAATACCAATTATGCCATTCTTAGGAATCTGCAGCCAGACACCCCGTACACTGTCACAGTAGTTCCTGTTTACACTGAAGGTGATGGAGGGCGCACCTCAGACACTGCAAGGACATGTAAGTAAAAAGGCAGAAATATCTAGGCTTTTCATGATAAATTTTGCTTTTCTTTATAAAGGCCGTATAGACCCATTGAATAAATTTGGAAAATTCAGAATAATAAAAACATAAAAATTACCCATAATTTACCTCCCAAACATCAACTGTTACTATTTTATGAAATAAAAAATCTACAATGGCATCTGTCTTCTCAAATAATAATTTCAAGATTTATAAATGTATATACCATAATTAGTATGCCACTTTGGTCATTCTCTTCCACTGACAAAAAAAAATCATTGAACTTTGCTCTGTGCTTTATAAATCTGTGTGAAGCCATGTTTTGTAATTGGCTGTTCAGTGAATTATTGAAATCTGTTTATGACATTGCTTGATTGCACATTTCTCTGGTTTGCTGAAGAAATGCCTTTTGGCATTAAAAATATGTGTGCTTTCCTTTGCCATTAACTTGAAAACTAGTGTATAGTGGTTTTATGGTTTGTTTTTTGTAGTATTGCTTATAGGTTTTTGAAAGTATTTATAAACATTTCTTTGACTTTAAAAATATACTTTCTGAGAGCTGAAATGAAGCAAGTATGGATGGCTTCTTTTGATAAAAGATTAGTAGTCTAGAAAGATGACACTATTGACTTGATTACAGTTTGGGGTTAATATGTGGATCTAGTTTATGTTTTTCTATGTCCCTAATGGGGCAGATCATTGATCTCTCTCCCTCCTTTTGCCTTTAGTTTTAGTCATAGAAGACGTTCATAGAATTGCAAACACTCTGAAACTCCTCCTCTCTGTCTCTCCATTGCCCATGTTGGAAAAGTGAAGCTTCTTTTCCAGTTTTGTGTTCCTTATCCCTTTATGGCCAGCCCAGTATTACTGCAATTATTAACTTGTTTTTATTGGCAACAACTTTGCTTCCATATAGATAAAGGCCATAATTGGCTCACATTGGTAAATTTGGATTTGGAGAGGGTTTAAATCTGCTTTTGTATAGATAATTGGGAGTTTAAGGAGGATAGTATTTTGTCCTTTTACAGAGTGTAAGTTCTGGAGAAGTGATAACAAAACTCCACATGTATAAACAGACTTAAGAAATATGCATTGGTTTTTCCTTCCTCAGTGGTGAGAGGATTACCGAGAAATGTCCAAGTGTACAATCCCACGCCCAACAACCTGGACATCCGCTGGGACCCTGCCCCTGGGCCTGTGCAGCAGTATCGCGTTGTGTATACTCCTGTGGATGGCACCAGACCCTCAGAATCTGTAAGTAACTTTGTCTTCTTAGAGCGCAGCCAGTGAATTTTGTAGATTCCACTGCGCCTCCAATGGTTGCTGGCCCAGAACAATAAGCCAGTTGTTGGAGTGGCACTGAGTCTCAGGGAAACTTCATTTCCTGATGAATGTAGGCTCATGTCTGTGTCATGTTGAGTAGTCTATGAGAATGCAAACCACAAACATGCCAGGGTATAATGGTTAAATGATTGCTTTTGATGAATTAAAGCAGGTGTATTCATTATAAAGTTAGTTAGCAAAAGTGAATTTTGGGGAAAATGCAAATTAGTAATATGATTTAAAAACCCCAGTAATAAATGTAAATTATTACTAAACCTTGTCAATAAGGCTTTTGTTGTAAAGTATAAATGTCTTATGAAACTTTGAGCATTCCCTCACTGGCTCATACAAATTGCTCAGTCTCTCCTCAGTTACATAGCACTATGTAGTTTTGCAAGTAGATTAATAATTTAGAAATCAGAAATTACTGGTTTGAACAAGGAAAATATCAGAACACTTAAGAAAAAGTAAATTTATAAACTAGCTTTACTTATAAGTCTTTATAAAAAGAAACAATAATGATCAACAATGATGAATAATACATGTGTTTTGTAAGAATATTGACCTGCATGTCCCTGTGTATGATAGGATATATTCAGACAATGTTGTCCTTATCCATTGTATAGAGTTGCTGTCTATTTTAATACAGAATTACTCCCCCACCAGTGTAGAAGTCTCTTATGAATCTCTAACAACAGGAGGAGTGTTCTTTGGGTTACTATCAACAGCCTGGATGTTATTTATATTTGATAATCTTTACAATAAGCATAAATGCAAGATGATTAAGTTACTGAAATCAAGTGCGAACTCACTTTGGAGAGGAAAGTTGTGAGGATAAATTGCATCTAATGGTGTGGGTTGGGCAGATCCCATGAAGAAGCACAGTGGTTGGCTTCTGACGTGTCTGGGCTCAGCCTTTTATTATCAAAGTTATTATGCTGACTAATACAATACTTGATAAGCATATGGGCTGTCATCAGACAGAATTTGGCATTTCCTCCCCTGCAGATTGTGGTGCCGGGAAATACCCGCACGGTGCACCTGGAGCGGCTGATTCCAGACACACCCTATTCCGTGAACGTCGTGGCTCTCTACTCGGATGGAGAGGGGAACCCCAGCCCCGCCCAGGGCCGAACTCGTGAGGCAGAAATCCTTTCTTCACCCCATTCCCTTGTCACTCAGTTGGTAGGGCTTCTCTGGGTGAGTGAGGTGTGTGGTACTTAGCAAACATGAGGACTTGGCCTCTATATTTCATTTAACAGGAAGTGGTTATAGTGGTTAAAATCATCCATTTCTTTCCCAGTCTGTGCATTTAGACTCAGACCTAGTTTTATGTCACTGGGTGTTCAGCATGCAACTGTAGCTCTGAAATGCAGTACTTTCTAGGTTTATGTTTTCACGTTAAAACCATAGAAGATGTGTGTTTTAGCATAGGGAGTGAACAACCTAGTGAATGGTGAAACACCTGAGAGTCACTTCCTTAATCTGGCCAAGGGAAAATTCTTTCCTACCCCTCCTCCCCTCCCCATGTCTGTCATGCTCACAGGCAGGCACATAACTCTATTGTGTTTTATTTATTTAGTACCTCGGAGTGGACCAAGAAATCTGAGAGTCTTTGGGGAGACAACCAATAGCCTCTCTGTGGCCTGGGATCATGCCGACGGGCCGGTTCAGCAATACAGGATCATTTATTCTCCCACCGTCGGCGATCCAATTGATGAATATGTGAGTCTGACTCTCGTTTATTTGAGCATTTTATAATCTGACCAGGTTGGAGTGCGAGCTTCAGCTTCCTTCTTTAGGACGGAGCCAGGGTTAGAATTGAGTCCTTGACTTCTGTGTGTCAGTTACATTCTCTATGACTTCCTCTGACATGAGATTGGTATCACTTGAATGTACCTAGTATGGCCTTCCATACTACAGAGAATTGATGTCTTCGGGCTCAATTTTTATTCTAAATACAGATGGAAAAAACTGTCTTATCTCATGAAATGCATATTTCTAACCACCTACCTACACCATGGGAATTAATTCTGGTGAAACATGGTAACAATTATTCTGAGCTAACTAAATTAATGTTCAAACGCTGTGACCATTCCAATCTTAACTTTTCTTTAAATCTAATTTATTTACAAGGTCTTTCTTAAATATCCGGGCAAATTGATCTCCCTTTTCCCTAAATTTAACATTTTTCCATACACTCTGGTTTTGGAATATACATACTCTAATATCAGCTTCAAACTTTTTGAGTGTCATGTTTTATCTCTCCAGAACCAGAGTCAAGTTTCTGGTAGCATAACCCTCATTATTCATGTCCATTTGTTATGGATAGAAAAAGTCAGCACTGGCTTTAAAGTTCAGTGATAGCTTAGTGGAAAATTACACGCAATGCTGATTATAAAGCAGTTTTGTCTGTGGTTTGCAACCATTTTGCTACATACATTCTATTTGATCATTCTCCTTCCATTATTCTTATGTTATAAAATATTTCATCTACTACTTGAACTTGATTTATTAAGCTTTAATTTAAGCCCCACCCCATTTTTATTAATCTGAAACAATTGTACTTGCCATTTAATGTTTCTGATCAAAATGAGATGAGCTGGATTGCCACACTTGGTTTGCCAAAGCAGAGGTTTGTTCAGCCTTCCCATGTACAACTAAGCAATTTCCCTTCAGTTTCTAAAAACTGTAAAAATATAATTTCTTAGTGTTTGTTCAGCCTTCCCATGTACAACTAAGCAATTTCCCTTCAGTTTCTAAAAACTGTAAAAATATAATTTCTTCCCCCAATTCACCATTTGCAAGCAAGGAACTCTACTCTGGGCATCACTGGTATAAGTGATTCACATTGCTTATGGAAGCAAAACTTAGCAGGGAGTGGGGGAGAGAGAGAGAGAGAGAGATAAAGAGAGAGAGAGAGAGAAAGATATATATCTAGTTGATGCGTTTCCTCTTCATGGAGGAAGTTAAATGTATTTTCAATTTCTTCTTTTTCATCTTTTTCACATCATTAGTATTAGCCAAACTGAAATTCTTGAGAGTAGAAACCCTCACCAATGTATTTCCAGTGGCTGGTACCATGCCTGGCTCGCAGTGGGTACTTGGCACACATTTGTTAAGGAGTACACAGAAACATAACATGTACCAATGAGAGATGAAGGAGAAAAACATACTACTGAGCACTGCAGTACTCAGTAATGTGTACGAAAGTGTTGTACGAATTATTGCTTTTTAACCTCACAATTTCCTTCAGAGGTGCTAAGTCATAAAGCTGGTAAATGGCTACTCTGGGATTTGAGCCCAGATGCATTTACTCTAAAACCATTCTCCCATGCCACACACAGGCAGTGTTGATGATCTGCTTTGCCATGAGCTATTGTGTAGCAAAAAGAAAATATGAAGAAAACATTACTGTTTATGGGAATCTATAAAACAATATTGTCTTTTGATCTGGAAGTCCTCTAGCTGATAATAAACTTATAATTTAATGTCCTCTATAGACCACCGTCCCAGGCAGAAGGAACAATGTAATACTGCAGCCCCTGCAATCTGATACTCCATATAAAATTACTGTTATTCCTATTTATGAAGATGGAGATGGTAGCCATCTAGTAGGAAATGGAAGAACTGGTAAGTGTCTTAGACCTTTTACAATCTTTAAATGTTGCCTTTACCAGTGCATCTCAAGTACTACATCGGTATTGCATTAACTTTATATTAGGCATTGAATTTTGTCAGATGGATATGAGAACAGAACTTGTATTTTAACCGTTCAAAGGTCCACTTAAAGAAGAAAAAGGAGACAAAAATCTGCATATTTTGCTTTGCTTGAGATAGTTTTATTTCTCCTTTGGAAAACCATTTGGTATTCTCTGAGGATTGTTTTAGTTTGTGTGGTGTCAGTTAAGCCTGTAGCTGATAAGTCAGTTTAGTATCAGCAAAAAAACATTCCATCATGATAGCATCTTAAGTCAAAAATAATCGACATGCTTAGCATTTACTTTCTCTCTTTACAAAAGTAGCTTTTTTACAAAAATATTTTTTTCTATTGTACCAAGTACTTTACAAAGAATTACCAGTGCTGAGACCCGCCCCCTTTTCTAGCCTACACTGGTGGCAGTTGCTTGGGGTTTAGCAAAGGTTCTCCAGTTTGGTTGCTCATTGGAATCACCTGAGAAGCTTTAAAAATTGCTTTGCCTGGGAGCCAGTCCCAGAGTTACTGATGTAACTGGGATGGACCTGCCGATGCTCCAATGTGCAGCCAAGACTGAGAGCCACTGCTTCAGCATAAAGGCATGCTGGTCTATAGATCTGGTTTCTGTTACTGGTAAGTATTGGCAATCCTTTTTTTATTTTACTTCGTTCAGCGTGATTTCAGGATCCTTACTATGCTCAGTTGCCCAAACTCTTTTTGTGCTTAAATGACCTTAGCAACACTACAGAATTTGAAAGACCTACCATTCGAAAGCTCTTTTTTAAAAAATTTTTTTATTGATTAAGGTATCACATATTTGTCCTCATCCCCCCATTCCCACCCCAAACCTTTCCCCACACATGCCCCCACCCCCCTGTTGTCCGTGACCACTGGTTAGGCTTATATGCATGCATACAAGTCGTTTGGTTGATCTCTCCCCCTTACCCCCACCCTCCCCTCCCTTCCCTCTGAGGTTTGACAGTCTGATCGATGCTTCCCTGTCTCCGGGTCTGTTTTTGTTCATCAGTTTATGTTGTTCATTATTTCCCCTAGATGAGTCGAAAACTCTTAAGAGAAAAGCAAGACTAGAGTGGTTTCAGCTCAGTCTCCCAAGACCAGGAGTTTATATATTTATTGATACCTATTGTCTATAGGACAGAGTCAAAGGAGACTCAGTTTAGTGATTTGAATTTAAAATCAAGATGATTTAATTTAACAACTTCCCATTTTTAAAACATCCCCTTAGGTTTTAGAATATATTTTGGTATTTTTCAGGGGAAATAGCATATTTCAGAATTTTGTGCTTATCACAATATATTTTTTAAAAAAATATTTCCTAGATATTGAATTTTCCAGGAAGGCTCAAAGCCATTTCTAGTTGTTCTGAAGAAGTTTTTCAAGGTGAATTTCTTATTTGTGTAATTCTATGAATAATAACTCAGCAGCTACTTACCATGCAGCCTCGCAGCGTTGCTTTTTAGCTCGTGGAGTTGGAGGAATCGCCTGTGAAGGTTTGAGGATTTGTTCATGGAGAGTAGAATGGTGCTGGGAAAGAACCCATCTTAGTCACGAGCTAGCTCTGTGGACTTGGGCAAATCATATCTTATTTATGTGATTATGTGGTTGGACTAGATAGAGTCTAAATTGCTTGCTGGCTCTAATATTCTGTAATCTCTAACATTCTAAAAGTGGTATGAGATTTCCTGTTTTCTGTCATTCTACATCATATAACATACCAGCTCTGGAAATCACCAGTTCCTGAGTCCATTTGAGTTGCAGTTTGAATTTGGAAAACCCCCTAAGCTTTCTGTTGAATATTTTAATATCTTTTGTTTTCTGAATAAGGAACTTATGGGATTTTATTAATTTTCACTCATGGGATTGTACTATTAATACTTATAATTTATACTCATCAAGTTCTTTGCTCTTCCTGTGTATCAATAAAAGGTCAGTAACATGTGTCAATATTTGTTTGCAGTGGGACTACTTCCACCTCAGAACATACACATCTCTGATGAATGGTATACAAGATTCAGGGTATCTTGGGATCCTTCGCCCTCTCCGGTTCTTGGATATAAAATTGTGTATAAGCCAGTGGGTAAGAAAACACCTTTATCACCATATAAATGCACAGGGGAGTTATTTGGGTATGAGGGTATTCTTTGTTCCATTCCCTATGGTTAGATTCTACTGACAATTCAGTTCTCATATCAAGTCTTCTTTGATCAGAGGTATGTTTCTGGAAATAGCATTTTAAGCCAATGATTTCTAGTATCATTGTTACTATGGGTATAGGTGAGATTTTCGTTAATTTGCATGACTGAAAATTTTATCTGGTCCATCAAGTTGCACAAATTGAAGGTGTTTGTGTTCAGACATTCCATGTTATTATGATTATGAAAAAATGTATATTTAATCAATACAAACTTATGTATTTTTCCCATGATGTCAAGGTTTTATTCCTTTTGGGACATATGTATTTTAGTTTAATTTATGACAGGCTTGCTTTCAATTTCCCATTGATCCTGGATAAAACCTTTATTAAATTATTTGCTGTATTTCTATTTTGTCTACATGCTTAGAACAGTGGAAGAAAATACTCTTTGTACCAAATTTACTAGGGCGTCTTCCATGTACTAGGAATGGCATGAGCTAGAAATTTTTCCTAGAAAAACAAAACGTAGAGAAGGAAGAGAAAGGGAAGGTGAGCTTGTGTAAGAAATGGAGAGAGAACTTAAAGGAGGAAGAGATGTTAGTAACTGTGGACCTTCTGTCACTAAGCTTATGGAATGAGGTCCAAGATGGATGTTCTTAAATCATCTCTACATTAAAGATGTTAATTAGCACCTACTATGGGCAAAGCACAATGCTGGCAAAGGAGGCTCAGAGAAAAGGCTTGAGATTCTAAGGTAGTTGTTTGTGTGATTGATTAACTCATTAAAGAAACAGTGATTACATACCTGCTACATTCCAGGTACTGTGCTATGCTTCGAAAATCAGAGGGTAAAGAATCCAGTCTCTGCTTACAGTTTTGTATTCACCATATTAATGTGGCTTGTGCTACATTGAACAAGAGCATAAGGGGCTTTGGAATTAATGCTGTTCATACTATCATTTGAGTATAGGTTAAGGCATTTTGATTTTTAGGAAAAATTTGAGATTAGTGATAACATATATCTATGTATTTTTGTGATTGTTATTAAAGGTTCCAATGAGCCCATGGAAGTCTTTGTTGGAGAAGTGACATCATACACGTTACACAATCTCAATCCCAGCACCATTTATGATGTAAATGTTTATGCTCAGTATGATTCTGGACTCAGTGTCCCCCTGACAGATCAAGGCACTACATGTGAGTCACGTGTCTTTGCATGGTTGTGAGAAAAAGTATAGTACAAATTACCAGGTTAGCCTGTTTCAATGTTATTTGTTCTTAACATATGCATGTTTCCTTAGTTATAAGTAGGTGACCCTTTTGTGCCCAGCTAAACAAATCTATAAGTAATATAATTCAATATACAAATATCAGTATATGATGAGATATGTTTAGTTCACAAAAATATTATATTTTGAATTTTGAAAGATTAAAAATTATATTTCATTTCATCATGAATAATCCTGTAGAATTAGAGTTGGGATGCAAAAAATATTTTTTTTCATAGTTTTTCTTGACATTTGATGTTAAAACATCTATTACCTAAATACATTGATTTAATTGCAAGTTTTCACAGAAATGCCATGATTATTGATTCAGCCCAGATAGAATTTGTTATCACCAAGTGCTTTAATAATCACTTAAGGACTTAGCAGATTGCCTTTTGGAAAAATTTCTTATTTTCCACGAGATGTCTTTGACATTTGTAGTGTTGAGAGGGCCTATGTGATATTTCTTTCCCCTTGAAAATCAGTGATGGAAAGGGAGATCTGTTTTGGCTGCACCACATTTTCATGTATGTTTCTTATAAGGAAACAACAAGATTTTAGACATTCTTTTTCAGCCAAGTGGAAGTTCTAAAATTTTGTTATAATTAAAAGTATGCTTTTCTGCCTTTATTTAAAAAGTAAATCTATTGTCTTTCTTTCTTTATTTTGCAGTGTATTTAAATGTGACAGATCTGAACCCTTACCAGGTTGGGTGGGACACATTCTGTGTTAGATGGTCACCTCACCGGGCAGCCACCTCCTACAGACTAAAGCTAAACCCTGCAGATGGTATGTGTGCAAAACAAAAAAAGAACTGGAGCTCATAGCAACATTTTAAAATTCAGTAAAGAAGATGCCGTTTTGTTTACAAAATTGTGTATAATATGCCTTTAAATGCAATTGATGATGACACTGGCATTTTCCTTTGTTGTCATGATCAGGAGCGAGAGGACAGGAAATTACAGTGCGTGGGTCAGAAACCAGTCACTGCTTCACTGGCCTTTCACCAGATACTGATTATGGCATCACTGTTTTCGTGCAGACACCAAACCTCGAGGGTCCTGGTGTCTCTGTCAGAGAACACACCAGTAAGTGTTTGAGTAACCTGGAGTGTCTGCCAGGCTTCAGAATGGAATTCTCTGGGTGCGGGAGACTTACGTGACCCCTGAGCAGGCACTACTCCGTATGGGCAGCAGTGACGATGTAATGATGGCAGGTTCTTGAAGGTGGAGTCTGTGCCTGGTTCAGGACCTTTACCTGGAGAAAATCCATGTTGCCCCTATTACAGAGTTGGTATTATTTTTAAGGAAAGGGCTAAAGGAGGGAGATATGGCTCCAGTGGACAGTGGGAAGTTGATGGGCATCTATATTATTGACTTCTACTCATTTGACCCTATCTGAAGGGCTTACATTCACCCTTTGAATCTCGGCTTTGTGTTTTATAGCTATAGTCAATGTTGAATGACTATCAATGACACCAAATTCAGATACAATAGAATTCCCAGTGTGTCCGTGCCAATGAGACATGATTTGTCATCAAGAATTTAAATCGCTCTTAAAATTTACTTTCTGTGTTATGAAATGTGCACTTATTGTGTTTCTCTAATTATTATTTTTTTAAATTCTAGCTGTAAAACCAACAGAAGCACCTACCGAGCCACCCACACCTCCACCCCCTCCCACAATTCCACCCGCTCGAGATGGTAAGTACAGTTGATTTGGAAATGTAATAAGTAAGAAGGGATTTGTTGCCTCCTGACTAATGCAGCTTGCACATAATTTACAATTCATATAGAACATTTCTGGTTTATGATTCTTGTTGAAGAGTTTTTAGGTTAAAAGAAAAGATTGCCAGTAATTTGTTCTCCCCGTCCAGGAGCATTTTGGTGTGAATGGAATCAATCCTAAACTACTTCAGCTCTTCAGTTGGAACTTGTTTTCTTTCATTTTGCCTATTAATGTCTCATGATATCTTACATAGTTCATGGTCACCTGGTGGGCCTTTGTTTCTGTGGGCTCCTGGCATCAGTAGGATCCATGAATCTTTTTGGGTATATCTGCAAGCTAACTCCTGGGCCTTTGACTTTGGAAGTCCTGGTTTCTGATCTGAGAAGTGCCCTGGATTACACAAAGCTAAAACATTTCTATTTACTAAAGTCTGAGGCATAATTGTTACTTGAAAATGTTAAAGCTGGTCTCTCAAGTAATTTGGGTCAGTTCTCTGTGGTTTATCAAATTAAGTTTAAATTAATTAACTACTGGCTTATTCCCCCCCCCCGCCCATTCTGTTTTCTGAGTTAAACTGAAAGCATGTCAGATTTTAAAAGTATTTTTCTTTTATCTTAGAAGGCTCTAGCCTGCCACAACTTCTTTAAACCTATTGAATAAGATAAAAGTTAAAAGTGTATTATTATAGGGTAAAACAGTAATGGGTTTCTTGAAATTTAAGTTGTTGAAAGAAATTCAGTAAATAATCTTGGCTTGTTGAGTTCTTTTAATACTTTATTTTTCAGAGTAGTTTTATGTTCATAGCAAAATTGAGCAGAAAGTACATAATGTTCCCATTTATACCCTGTACCCTAACACGCACAGCCTCCCCCAGCATCACCCTCCCACACCAAAGTGGCACACTTGTTTCCCTCCCTGAGCCTATATTGACACACTGTTATCACCCAAAATCTATAGTTTATATTTGGGTCCACTCTTGGTGTTGTACATCCCACATGTTAAATTTTTATAGAATAAAATGTTGTTAAATTTTTATTTTCAGAATTTTTTTTTTTTTTTTTTTTAGTCTTTAAGTCTGAAGATTCAACGAAAGATATTTATTTTATTCCATCCCTTCCTTCCCTCCATATAATCATAGTGGCCTAATTTAAAAGACACCTTATTTGCACCAAATCTTTGATAAGTATATACAAAATTTCTAATCTTTTAAATCCTGGACATTGTTGCTTTTCATTTCCTCTCCTCCTCATTTATTGTTTGAGGCTACTTGAAGAGTTCCATGAGGAAAGAGCATTTATTTGCATAATGGATCTAAATAGGTGGAGTAATTCCAGAGCAGAAATTGAGGACCAGTTAGATAGTGCCTCTCACACTTTATTGTGAATAAGAACCATCTGGGAATCTTGTTGCTGATTCTAACTGAGGAACTCCGGGGTAGGGCCCAGGATTCTGCATTTCTAAGAAGCTTCCCAGGCGATGCTATTGCCACTGAACCATACTTTGAGTAGCAAGGTGATAGGCTGCATTTCTCAGTTGTGTAATTTCACTTGAATGAAAGAATTCATGATATTTGGAACTTCCTTTTTAAAATTTTATTTTCCCAGTATGCAAAGGGGCCAAGGCAGATATTGTATTCTTGACTGATGCCTCCTGGAGTATCGGGGATGACAATTTTAACAAAGTTGTAAAGTTCATCTTCAATACTGTGGGAGCCTTTGATGAAATCAATCCTGGTGGAATTCAGGTGGGTGTCTTTTCATGGTGGCTATTCACTTGTAATGTCTTGCTATTTCCTTCGAACTTCTCTTTTTAAGTAGAAAGACTTTTCACTATAAATTATGTTTTGACTTTTGTTATTTATATTTTCATTACACATGTATTTTTGGGAAGGAGTTGGGTATAAATAGTAAACAGAAAAATAAATATTTCTTTAAGTATTCTCTTTGGCTAGATGATATTCCTATTGAATAATTTAGGGGGTTCTGACTAACTTCCTGCTTAAAACTCTTACAATGATACACTTCCGTGAAAGGTCAGCCAATGTTCTAGAAATTAAATGCACTGTGATTATCACCCTCTGTTAAGTCAGCAGAGTCAGTGAGGAATAGTGACTGGAGTGGGTGTGTGGAACCCTGCTGCCTACTCTATCATGGCATTGCAGATCCTACCTTGACCAAAAGAATGGCCATTATTGACTCAAAGGGTATTTCATTTGTTTTTCTAAAATAACTGCCAATTATGTTGCTGTGAAATTACTCCAAAAGTATTTGTTTTACTAGAGTTGGAACTTAGAGAAGGTTATCTTTCCATAAGAGGCTTTGAAGAATAATTCATCATATAGCCATAACTTACCTGTAAATTGGAGAATCTTCTTCACTACTCCCAATAAACCAATGAACTGAACACTTAAGTCCAGTGGCTCTAAACTATGTTTTGGTGAGCCCTTCTTCCCAGGCCCCTCTGAGAATCTGAATAAAGCTATTATTAGTTATTTCTTGGATTCTGTAAACTTGAAGACTTCAAATTCCCCCCTTTCTAGAGTGGCTTTCTTGATGGCTTTAGACATTCCGTACTCCTGAAGGATATTGTCTGGGTTACTATTATAGCAAGTATCACTCTTTATGGTCATTATTGTGTGCAACTCTCTTCTATCTAGCTCATTGACTCCTTAAGGCGAGGGACTGTATTGTATCATTCTTCTTCCAAATCTTTTTCTTTCTCTCCCCATTCCTTGTTGATGAATTTTTTTCTTTATTTTGGCAGCTTATACTTTTTCATGTGGCATCTTAGAGACATTATGAAAATAAGAGATTTTGACATAAACCACAAATAATTTCATAAGCAAATCATGTCTTCTTTTATGGAAGAGTACTTTATGGAATATACTAAATTTCAAATCCTCAAATAACCTTGTGGATATTATTCCAACCCAAGAAGAGTAAAAAGTCAGGCCAGTTATATTCTCAATTTAATGTGTCAACAGCTAAGCCAGTTTTCCGTCCTTTTAGAAATATAAGATTTCTAATAAAAAATAAAAAAATAGCTATCATATTTTATTAACTTATATGTGCCAACTATTTTGCATACATGATTACTACATGTGTCTTTAAAACAATCCTAGAAAGCAAGTATAATTATCTCAATTTTTCTGAGGAGGAAATTAAAGGCCAGAGATGTCGGGAACTTGCCCAGTGTCACATAGCCATTAATTGGCAGAGCTAGGATTTCAGTCCAGTGATTCCTGACTACAAAGTCTGTATTCTTTCCACTAAGTCACACTGTCACTAAGTTTATGATGAGTGCTGATTTTTATCACACATGTGATATTTTCATATTACCCTAAAGCGTGGATGTGGTCAGTGAGAAGGAGCACTTGGCTGTGGAACCAATTGCTTTGCCCACATTTGAGTTCAAGATAGTGTGTTCTCATTGTTCCTTGATTTTACCCATCCCTCCCTATACCCTAGAGAAAGGTACCATATGAATATAGCATATTTGTATTTTCATATCAATTATTGTCTATTCATTAAAGATCAGAAATTAGATAATTTACTGAGACAACAGTAGTCAGTGTTATAATACTAGCTATAAAGAGCTTTATAATACTCTGTCAGGTCTGAGACACTTCTTTTTCCCATTTGGCAGTTAGAGGATTCACTGGAAAACTGAAACATGAAAAGAGATGACTTACCCTCCCCACAAACAACATTTTCTTTCAGGTCTCATTTGTGCAGTACAGTGATGAAGTCAAGTCTGAGTTCAAGCTGAACACGTACAATGACAAGGCCCAAGCCCTCGGGGCCCTCCAGAATATTAGGTACAGAGGAGGAAACACAAGAACAGGTACAGTTGATCAGAGTATATGTAGACCTTCACTCTCCAAAGTGTTTGGTGTGGAAGAACCGAGTGTACCATCTCACGCTAACATTCAAATTCTTAACAGTTGGGCATGGCTAATGGCACTTGGATGGTTTGCATTGAGGTGACACTAAAATGTTTCATGCCACACTCTATAGGTAAGGCTCTCACGTTTATCAAGGAAAAGGTCTTGACCTGGGAGAGTGGCATGAGGAAGAATGTCCCCAAAGTGCTGGTTGTGGTCACAGACGGTCGGTCACAGGACGAGGTGAAGAAAGCAGCTTCTGTCATCCAGCAGTCAGGTAAGCCCAGGCCTGAGTTCCATGCCTAGTACTTGCACTCATTATTTTAACAGTTTTGAACATTCAGAAATGATTTCAAGAAAGCCCAAATTTCTGATTTACTTCATTGTTTCTGTTGAATCTGTATTTCATACTCATATAATATTAGTTTATGTTTAATTGTGGAATGGTTTGGTAATTGCTCAGAAATAGCATGGTGTATATTCTTTGTGTAAGATGTGATTCAGGGTCTGTCAATGAGCAAACTAGATTTCTCGTGGCGGCTGGAAGGCTGTAGAATGCAAACATGGGATGATCCCAGAGCAGGCTTCCTGCCATAGCAGACGGGAGTCTTGATGCTGACTCCTGTGCAAGGAGAACATAAGGAAGCTTTCACTTTAGCACAGCCTTGCAGATGCAGGCTCAAAGCAGGTTTCTCAAAGGTACACTGCCCAGGAGGAACAGCCAGGTCTCAGGGACACGTCTCTGGGGCACATCTTGGCAAACAAATATCCTCAGTGCCTCCTGGCAACACTGCCCTTTGGATGAGTTGTTTAGGATTATTAGAGACGAAACAAGGTCTTTCTAGTACTTGCATTAACGCCCTCTTTGAAGCCCCCTCAGGTCCAAGGTATGTTGTGCATTATCTATTGTAGTGATTGAAAAGTTCTTGGTTACATGGAACTGCACTGATCTTTTTATAAATTACTGCTACTGTTTTATGTACTTTGAGCATATTTCAGCATATTTTGTGCTCCTAGCTGACTTAAGTTTGGGGCTATACTCCTTATGTTACCTTATTTATACCTAATTAGGTAACTAATTCCTTACATGGTTATTTTTTTTAACAGTCAAATCAAGCTTTTGGAGTAGAAACTTTATTTGTATTATCTAAATAAATAAAGTTATTGCTAGTGGGAATTGTATATTTCATTTTATTTTTTAAACATTTCTTTTTTTTAAAAAATTGATTTCAGAGAGGAAGGGAGAAGGAGAAAGAGATAGAAACATCAAATAATGAGAGAGAAACATTGATTGGCTGCCTCCTGCGTTCCCCACATTGGGGATCAAGGAATCAAACCATGACCTCCTAGTTCAGAGGTTGATACTCAGCCACTGAGCCATGCTGGCTGGGCCATATATTTCATTGTAAAAGTGACCAGAATGCTGCCTTTGAGCTTGAGTTTGTTGAGAATCAAAATTTTAAGTGAGCCCATTCTTGGTTTCTGAGTCATAAGCTTAAAATGTTAATGGTGCCCAAGAGAGCTGCAGAATTCTTGGGTCTATCAGGACTGTAGATCTGTGGAAGGAAATGAGCACTATGTTAATCTTTCTGCTCTGAAAATGTTTGCCTTTTGTTAGGATTTTATTCTAGGAAGTCCAATTAATTGAATTTTATAAGCCAGAAAATAGGAAGGCCTGGAGAAAGAGCATATTTATTAAGGAGAGTTTGTGTCAATGAAAAGGATGTGCTTTACACACTGAGGAAATACAGCATCGATTCTGATAAGATTTTATTTTGAGTTGTTTAAACAATAAAAGACGTAATTCACTCTATAAACATGCTTTTCAGGGTTTAGTGTCTTTGTCGTTGGTGTGGCTGATGTTGAGTACAACGAGCTTGCCAATATTGCCAGCAAACCAAGCGAACGGCACGTGTTCATTGTAGATGACTTCGAATCTTTTGAGAAGATAGAGGACAACCTCATTACATTTGTCTGTGAAACTGCCACCTCAAGTAAGTCATGGTCTACATGGGACCATAATCTCACTTGTTTTGAAAAATAACTACTTGGTAGGCCATTCCCTATCCTATATGGGATCAAGCCTGTGCATAAATAGATCCTGGGAAATCCCTTGAGAACCCTATGAATCATTGTTCCTATTGAGATTGTGTTAAATGTGTGCTTGTCAGAGGTCCATTTTAAGCTTTGAAGATGTAATATATTCCTTATATGGAAATAGAGTGTTTTAATACATCCTTTCCCCACCATCCCAATGCCTGTGACATTTGAGTAAATTAATCTTCAGCTTCAGGAATGCATTTATAGAAGCATTACTGTGAGATGAAGGTTTTCCCCCTATTAGTAATCAATTAGTGTTTGTTCTGTCAACATTCATGCTTCAAGGGAGCAATGAGAAAACTGACTTGTACATGTGTGCTCCATAGAAATTCATTTGGTTCCCATTTGTCTTTTTGGTTGTAGATTTTTCTCCTTATGCCAAGATCTCAAGTTCCACTTTTAAAATACAGTGAAGGTCAAAATGTTCATTATTTTTGTCAATTTATCCTCTTCCCCATCCATTAGCACTGATTCCTGGGGCATTAGATTATGGAGACAGTTATGCAGCTAGTCTAGATGTTTGATCCTAGGCAGGGCTATGATTTGCAGGTGTTACAGTTTCCCCTATTAGACATTATATTAAATCCTCAGAGATCTGGGAGAGATGGCAATCATAAGCAATGGTCAGTACTTTACTGTGAAAACTGACCTTGAAACTCAGAAAGGAGCTGTACTGGTGGAAGGTGGGCAGGGAACTACAGTTGTCTCATATCCACTCCCAGTGGTCCTGAAAGCCACTCTCTGGTATTCCTGGCTCTGGGGCGCCCAGTGTGAAAACTGCTGTAGACATGTAATTGTTATGTGATGTTTGGTAGGCAAGCTTGGCAGAGGACAGAAGAGGGTTGGATAGGAACAAACTCCTCTTGCCTTTGCATAAATCTGAAATTTCCTGGGTGGGAGAAAAAAATTTCTTTAAGCTATTTAAAAACATCTGAATTTCTCCCCTTTAATTGTATTTTACTATTCTTAAGAACATTGTAGAATTCTAATTGGGCTGGAGAATGTTCAGAAAACATTGCTAATGCTGGTCAATAGTATAATTTCTCCTACACATGGGAAGTCTACAAGAAATCCATTACAAAAAATTAGATCAATGTTAGTTTTTATAAATGCATCAACAATTTCATTATTTGATATATGCACATCGCTGATTTGTGTCTATATACAATGTTTGCATATTGTGTTGGTGAATCATACTTAAAGAACACTGTCTATTGCAGATTGCCCTCTCATTTATTTGGATGGCTACACCTCACCAGGTAAGCATTTATAAACTTGGGCTAATTTGTTTCAGGATTTAAGCCATAAAATAATTTAAATGACCTCACGTCAATATTTTATTTTCTGATGTAAAGGTTTTAAGATGCTTGAAGCATACAACCTCACAGAGAAGAATTTTGCTTCCGTCCAAGGCGTCTCTTTGGAGTCAGGGTCTTTCCCCAGCTACTCCTCCTACAGGCTTCAGAAGAACGCCTTCATAAACCAGCCCACAGCGTAAGTGTGACAGCAGGAGGGTCTTTTTCTGACAATGATGATTTTTGAGGCTCTTGGAATCCTGGAACTTTAGGTTGGTCAGAAGACTCCTTATGAACGACCTAGCTTGATTTCCTTAAATGCAGTTGGGTTAAGTGTCTTCCACCAGGTCACACAGGAGATGAGGACTCCAGCCTTGCTCTTCTCAAACCTAAGCATCTCATCCTGGTTCTGCAGGATTATGGATTCCTGGCCCTTTTGCATTCAAGGCGAGGATCATAGCTATGCTTTTCCAAGGGAGGCTGTTTAAACAGGAAGGCAACTTCTTATTTGGAACGTTGCTCCCTGGTGGTGCAGAGGGACTGCTGGAATAGGTGCAGAAGGAGAGCAGCATTCTTTTCAGGGTTTCAGAACCTCCAGAAGATGAAAGGCCTTGCAACTCTGCTTGTTCGCCTTCTGAGAGGCAGTGGTTGGTTTTTATTGGCCGATGATCCAGCTATCTGCCGGGTAGCTCTAGATCTTTTATTTTATACTCCATGCAAGTTTGCACCTGGGAACCATAACCCCAATATGTATTTTTTATTCATTAGAATGGAAACATTTTAATCTTGAGAAATATGTGTTTGGCAACGTAGAGAGCGAAGAACACGAAGAAATAAAGCTTTCAGTAACTGAGGACGGGTTCAGAAAATGCTGTCTGAAATGTGAAACGCTCTGGGAAAGCTGACGGAAAATTCAGACTAAAACTGAAACTAATTTCTTTTAAGGAAGCAGAGGTCGTATTGTAGTGTGGCCACATTGGAAATTCCTAACGCTTTGATGGTCAACCAATTTTAGGTTTTTCAGTAAACCTTCAGTCCCAGTATTTAACTCTCAGTCACCTCAAGATTTGATACCTACCTTTAAAAGAATTTTTTTTTTATTGATTTCACAGAGGAAGGGAGAGAGAGAGAGAGAGTGAGAGAGGTAGAAACATCAGTGATGAGAGAGAATCACACTGGGCATGGAGCCCGAAACCCAGGCATGTGCCCTGACTGAAAATTGAACCGTGACCTTCTGGTTCATAGATCGACGCTCAACCACTGAGCCACCTCGGCTGGGTAATACCTACCTTTTTACTCATGATAGCTTACTGTCCTCTCACGAGTCAGAGCTTATGGCTAAAAGAACCATAAGTGCAATTCATTCCCCCCACCCCTCCCAGAAGGAATCGTTAACTGAGAAAGAAGAAGAAAAATGGGCAAGGTTAGACATGAATGAATATGGAGAAGATATTATTTTTAACATGGGATATTATGAAGATAGTAGGTTTTTGAACACATGAAGTTATTATGTCTGCTTGCCCAGAATACATGTTTAAGAAGCAGAGCAGCATCATATTCCAGAAGTACCAGTGGTGTGGTTGGTGCAAGGGCTTAAAAACTGAAGAGACATTCTGGGCCCTCTGTCAAGGTTCATGAAGAATAGGTTCTTCCCTGTCTGAGAGCTGATGATCAAGGCCTTTTACCTGCCTTCAGAAATAATGTGTTATTAAATAGTCTCAGACAGAACACCATCAATTTAGCTTCGATGGTTCCCCTGAATAATGATAGAGTCAACTCTGCGAGGACACATGGAACCACATGTTTTTGTCTAACAGCCTTAGAGCAAAGAAACATTTTCTTTTAATTGAATTCCATCCCTTTATCAGCACTAAACGTTTGCACATGTACATGACCTTAACATTTATTACTTGTTTTCTTTTTGGGAACATGTAAGCTTCTGGAGATTATGTGATTTATTTATTTCAACGGAGGAATTTGGAAGTGTAAAAACTACTAGAGAAAGCGAGGGATAAATTAAAACCTTAAGCTATTTTATAATCTCTGACATTGGGAATTAAGTATATTTAGTGAGATTCGTTTTCTTTAAGGTATATCCATAGGTATAATGTTTATCACTCTAAAATTATTATGTAATTTTGCAATTGCTTATGTGTCTAGAAAAAATTAGTTGTTAGGATAAAAGACCATTTGGCAATTTCCCAGACTTCTGTGACTTTATCAGATTATAAATAATCTATTACTACTTACATAATGGACCTTTAGTGCTTGTTCTTTTGATGTCTTTCCTAAATTTTTCTCCTTCTAATATGTTGCCAGATTATTACAAATGACTTCTAAAACTACCCATAATAAGATTCTGGTCCAAAGATTTAAAATATTCTCTATTTCTGATGAGAATTTTTTATTAGTGAATTCATTCATTTGTTTAATCCACAGAGATCTACACCCAAATGGACTCCCTCCTTCATACACGATTATATTATTGTTCAGACTTCTCCCAGAAACTCCCAGTGACCCTTTTGCAATTTGGCAAATCACAGACAGAGACTACAAACCACAAGTTGGAGTGATTGCAGATCGTAAGGATTTTTATCTTATTTTAAGGCACATGTGTACATATTGTTGATTAGGTTTTCTCTTTTCTCTTTTTAAGAACCTTCTGAATATGCAGAGTGGGGCAAAAGTAGTTTATAGTTGTGAATATGAGAAACACAGAGTTTATTTTTGTATTATTCATTAATTATTGTATTCTTTTCCATAACAACAACTATAAACCTACTTTTGCCCCACCCTGTATATATTTACTTGACATATGCTTTTATGTTTAAAGTTTTAAAAACATAATTTATTAGTAAATATTTTAATCATGTTTTATCCCAACTAAAACTATTGAATTTTTTAGACAACTTACCAAAAAAGAATCATCATGAATACTTTCAATATAAAGTATACCAGGCATGTGATTTAGTAATAATTATGTATTAATTACAGCTTCTAGCAAGACATTATCATTCTTTAACAAGGATACAAGAGGTGAGGTGCAGACTATTTCATTTGACACAGAAGAAGTGAAGTCATTATTTTATGGAAGTTTTCATAAGGTAAATATTATCTAGTTACTTATAGAAAAAAGACTATAGCTTAATATTTTAAATTGATTTATTTTATTATTTGTTAAAATGTTATGCTAAATTGGCAAAAATATAGCTATATCTTTTAAAAATAAAATCTTCTGCTAATATCTTTTCAAAATTTGAATCATTTAGTATATAACTACTTTTTCTACCTACCTCTTTATTGTGAACCATTACATTATTTCATTTCCAATGCTTAATTTTTTATTATATTTTAATTGACAGGATTATTATTTTATAAAGCTGCTTCTGCTTGCTTGTTTGTTATAAAGTTACAGACATGCCAGTATAAAGGTTATCACTATCTACCAATATAATAAAGATAAATATTTATATGATTAACATTTACATTAACACACTATGGATTTTCTAAAATATCTTGTTGAAAGTTCTAAGATGCGCTCTTATGGGATTGTCTATTTTTGTTTATCTTAATTAATTCTTGTGTATGTCAACATCCAAGGATAATGGAAACTTCCTATAAGATTTTTAAAGGATGATTAATTGACACAAGTACTGAAGTTTGACATATTAGAGAGGAAAAGAACAAGCTAGGTTAGGAACGGACTTTTTAATAGTATTTCTTCATCCATTGGGTTAGCAGGAGGAATACCTCTGGTTGCACAAGTGGTCTAAAATTTCTCCAGCATGACACTCAGAAAGTTAATCTTCTATATAGAAGACAAGTATTTCCAGTTCAATCTATTCTCAAGTGAAAACTGAAGAACTTTTCTGTATTTGAGTAGATGTAGCTGTATTTCTTGCTGATTCTATTCCTGAGAATTTGAGTTCTTTCCAGAATGCTTTTCTAATTCATGAATTAAATTCTCAGTAAGGATGGCAAGGGACTCTTCTCACAAGCATCCCGATGTGCACATTAGCAAAATACAATGAAAGAAAACAAAGCTCTTTGAGAATAATGGCATATCCACTTCACAGTTTATTGACTTCCATGAAGTGAAGTGCATGCAATAAAATAAATGCCTCATTGGGAAAGCAAACTCGAGTTTGGCAAATATTATTAGCTTCAACTTCTCCTCATCCAATATTAGATGATTAATCTGGCAAAGTTCTTATGAACTTTTTTTGGCTCATTGCTACACCTATTAAATTTATATTTGAGTAACCTGCTAAAAAGGACTATTTCATTTTTCCTTCCATACCCTCTAAAGATATTAGAAATTTAATTTCTACTAGCCAACTGATTGCCATTTATTTTTAAATTTTAAACTTTCATTGAGTGTTTCATTTTACTTGAGCAAAAAAAAAAGTATTTTGCAGAGGTCTATAGTGACAGTCAATTATTGCAAATCCAAGATCATTATTTTTGGCATTGCTTCTTTATTTGCCTTTATAGAAAGGTATTTGTAGTCTTAGTTTTTTCTTCTTACAAGCTTTCTTCTCTCCTCAAATTCTTTCTTTTTGCCATACTATGTTTCTTTTATTAGTTTTTTCTCCACCTTTCACTATACTCTTTTCCTTCTTCCATTCCCTTATCCCATTCTTTTAACCTCCTCTCCTACATCATTTATTTACCAATTCAAGTAACAAGTTCAATCACTATTGGCTATTACATTCTTTACTGATTCAAGGATTCAAACATTCTTCTTTCATCTTCCATCTAATCCAGGAACTGAAGTCCTTCAGTCCTTGGGATAATGAGTAGCACTCCGATAGTAGGAAATGAGTGGAAATGACATGCAGGGGCTCTTGGGAAAGAAGAGGTAGGCTAAAAGAGCTTAAGCAGGGACTAGTAGACAGCTATTGATTCTTGAAAATTCTCTTGAAAAGTTTTTTGTGTCTCCATTCTGTTGTAACAGAAGACATATATCCAAGTGAGAAATTTCTACTATGAGGTAAAAGAGGAATAGATGAAAAATAAAGTTTTAGGGCATGGCAGAGTATGGGATTGGAAAGTGTGTTTCTATTTTTTCTGCTGGTCTGTGACCAACAATGTTTCACAGTTTAGAAATGGTTTCTAAGTACTTAGGACAATGGTCTGCAGATGTAGAGCCCACTCTAAAATGTGAATATGCATGTGTTTAAAGTGCAGTAAAACATGCGGAAGAGATCGTAGCAAAACATGTTTTTAGCATGTGCTTAGTATGGCTGACATTGAATGACCAGTATATTAGGGATGATTTTGTTACAAATTAAAAGTCTTGATTTTGAAATAATTCTGGATACTATAATTTTTTTCAAGTACTTTGTAATACTTACCTCTGAGATTGTTTACACAAGAGCCAACAAATAAGGTTGCATTCCTTTTATAATTTTTATTTTTTATTGAATTTATTGGGGTGACATTGGTTAATAAGATTACGCAGGTTTTAGGTATACAATTCTACAGTACATCATCTGTATATTGCATGTGTTCGCCACCCCAAATCAAGTCTCCTTCCACCACCATTTATCTCCCCTTCACTTACCTCTTCTACCTCCTCCCACCCCTCCTTCCCTTTGGCAATCACTATACTATTGTCTGTGTCCAAAAGGGTGAAGGGATTAAGGAAAGAAAACAAGTTTTACTTCTTATTAGATAATAAATGTCTTGGAAATGCTTGTATGATGCTGTTCTTGAATTCAATGTTAGATGACTCTGCTGTGGGCATTTAAAATTTCTTTATTTTTAGTAAGCTATATATTACTTTTATATAAATGCCATATGTAATTCATACTTACCACTTACAGATGCACTAAATTAGTGTTTTGGTGCTGATTCTCTGTGGGAAAAATATTTACTGTTTAAAGAAATCTCTAGGGATTGTTCTTATGTTTATTGACTCACAGCATTTAAGGGAACTTCTGTTTCTTTTAACTTTGAGCTGAACTTTTCAAAATAATCATTAAGTGCTTACTTGAGTATTTGTGCTGTGATAAGTGGAAACTATCAGCAAAACTGTAAACTTTAAAGATTACCTGCAACCATTCTTTACATTGTTGAGATACACATGTTTTATTAATTATCTGTCCTAATAGATTTCTTAAGATTCCTAGTGTCCTCAATATCAGACAAAAAAATAAAGTTGAATCTTAATCTATTGGTTTCTAGAGCTGAATCTCTATAGAAGACATATGCTAGTTCTTACTGTATTAGGTATTTATATAGTATGAAAGTTCTTTTTGACTGAAATTTGGAAAAAATTATTCCTGGCCAGGTAGCTCAGTTGGTTAGAGCATCGTCTGATATACCCAAGTTGTGGGTTTGATCCCTGTTCAGGACACATAAAAAAATCAACCAATGAATGAATACAGTGGAACAACAAATCGATGTCTCTATCTCTGTCTCTTTTAAATCAATAAATAATATAAGAGAAAACAAATTAAAAATTCAACTTAGCAAAGTCAGTGAAAGACATTAGAGGCTCTGTTTTACTGAATATAATAATAAATTATTAGTTTATTAGCTTGTATTTGAATAATTCTTTATGGTTTACAGAGTCATCTTATCTATATTATCTCTGGTCAACTTAGTAAAAGTACATGGTGGGAAAATAGGAAAGTATGCATGTATATGTGGCTGAAGGAAACAGACCTAGATAGGTTACACGGGTCATTTGATTTGATGTTAACAAATGACAAGACATTGCAACCTGGTCTTGGATTTTAGTCTAAGATGCTTCATTTGGGATGACAATGGCTTAAAGAGCACATTTTTAAACCTGTGATATGAAATATGAAGAAGTCAGCCAATTTTTCGGTGGTGAAAAATTTATAACGGAAACAAATGATCTTTATAGGTTCATATCGTAGTGACCTCAAAAAGTGTTAAGATTTACATCGACTGCTATGAAATTATAGAAAAAGACATCAAGGAAGCTGGAAATATCACAACTGATGGTTACGAAATTCTTGGGAAACTACTTAAAGGGGAGAGGAAATCAGCCACAGTAAGTAACACATTTTTATTTTTCTTGGTATCTTGTGTTAAGATTGAAAGGGCATTTTTTAAGTAATAAGTAATTTTTTTTTTCTTAGTGAGTTTTAAATTGTTAAATTTCTTGTTCGGATTGAAACTTGGGAAACGTTATATCCAGAAAATATGCTACTGACAGAATATAATAATGCGTTTTATTGCTAAAAGCAAAATAAGATGTCAAGGCAACAGAGAACATCATGCAGTCATCTTGAAACAGGATCAAATTGGAGAGTACAACACAAATCGCTGCCAGGATAATCAGTGACATCTAAAATAATTCATTTTTTTTTGTTCTTCAAAGAGAGTAATTGCTAATACAAATTTGTGCAGTCGGGACGTTAAGCATTTGTGGACATTGGCTGTGACCATCACTAGAGCCCGTGCTTTCTCGCAGAGGAGCTGTCGTCTGTCTCCGAGGGCAGATCAGTGTAGAACAGCAGCCAACTGACCGCATTACTAACAAGTTCACTGGCGCATGTTTGAGGCAGGAGCATGCCAACCCTATTCACGGGTCTATCTAGTGAGACAGTTTTAAATGGAGGTTTCCACTGTACCAAGCCGTATGAACATTGAAGTTCATATTAAATGTCAATCGATAATCACAGAGATCTAAAAGCAAGTCTGCTGTCTTTGGCTTCTATTAATTTTTAAATTACATTTACTTAATTTAATTTAGCTTTCTTCCATAGGCAGAATTTTCTTCTCCTAGATTCAAAAGTTGAAATTTCTATTCTACAATAAAAAACAATAAGTGCAAGTTTAATATAATTGTGATTAAAATTCAGACTTTCTATTGACTGCTGTATTTTATGTTTAAAAAGAACAACTATATCAGAGTTATAAAATAAGTTATAGCTAAACAATCTTTTCCTTCTTATTAAAAGAGTTTTATTTTTAAAAAGTAGAAAGATAGAAAGTATATATTACAGCTGGCCCTCAGTATCTGCAGATTATGTATCTGTGGATTCAACAGAAGATTGAAAATAATAATAAATAAATTCCAAAAAGTCAAATCCTAAGCAATATAGTATAAACAATTATTTACATAGAATTTACATTGTATTAGGTATTATAAGTAACCAAGAGATAATTTAAAGTATATGGGAGGATGTGCTTAGGTTATGCAAATACTAGGTCATTTTACATAGCCTTGAACATCTTTGGGTTTTGGTATCTGTGGGGGTTCTGGAACTAGTCCCTCTGCGAATAACAAGTACTATATTGAAATAGTTAAGCTGAGGGTAATCATAAAAATTATTAGTCTGCCCAGCCAGGTGTGGCTCAGCTGTTGAGCATCGACCCAGGAACCAAGAGGTCACCGGTTCGATTCCTGGTCAGGGCACATGCCCGGGTTGCAGGCTTGATCCCCAGCATGGGGCGTGCAGGAGGCAGCCAATCAGTGATTCTCTCTCATCACTGATGTTTCTATCTCTCTCTCCCTCTCCCTTCCTCTCTGAAATCAATAAAAATATATATTTAAAAAAAATTATTAGTCAGCCCCTAGGTAAGAATTTATGAAAAAAAAAAAAAAAAAGAGCATTAATGGTAGAATAAATGTGGAATGGATTTTGAAATTTTACCTTTCTACAAGGATAGATTATTAAAAGCTGATTTAACTGTGTGTTATTTTCAAATTCTTAATGAAATAAATTCACAATTAAACAAGGGAATTAGTTCTCTTTAAAAAACAAAACTCAATCAAACATTTCTTTTTAGCCAAGGAAGTGAATCAGAAGTGGGGATTTCACATATGCATTTGCTTTACTGTCTCTTTATCTTAGGCACAGGCTTTTATATTCTTTCTGCATGAAGTAAGGATCCCTTTGCTCCCAAGGACGTGCACCCTTGAGACAGAGAAGTTGGCAAAGGTTAAAATGTGGAAATGTTAATATAAAATGTTTCTCATGCATCTTTAGCTGATGTTGCTGTTGGTTGTTTGTAGTTCCAAATCCAGAATTTCGATATCGTCTGCAGTCCAGTGTGGACCAGTAGAGACAGATGCTGTGATATTCCCTCAAGGGTAAGTAAAACGGAATGGAAACCTGTGGCAGTTTTATTAGCCACCTGGGAGTAAGGGATCCGGATGCGGATGGTCTGGGAGAGGAAGTAGCACTCAGCAACTTCTTCTTCAGGATGCACACATCACTGTGCATGCTAATCAGCTACCAGAGCTCGGGCCAGTGACCCCAACCTTGGAAGCCAGGAATGGAGGATGGATAAGACGCATCTGTAAATTCTCTCTCGCAGCCAGGGTGTTAGGCATAGTTAGAAAAGTCCTGCTGCGTCAGCATGTTTGATACACCTACAGCAGATCCTTTCTGTTGTTTATAAAGTCTCAGCATTTTATAGAATAAGCTGTCACCTCTCTGGATATCTAAAGTTTAGGACTAACTGTATTTGTTTTTGAGCTGATGACTCACTCCCATGGTATCTGTGTGAGTGGAAAATGGTTACAAAGTTAAATACTGATGATGGATTTGAAGCACTGGGCAAGCACTGAACTGCATACATCCCCAGGAAGAGTGTGCATTTATTTATTGAGCACCTATTATAAGCCAGGCACTATTCTATGTGCTAGGGTCACAGCAGTGAAAGGTAAATATTCTAGTGAAAGGCAGGGGAAAAGAAAGAATTAACAAGTAGCTATAGACTATGTTATAGAGCGAAAGTCCTAGGATGAAAAACAAATCAGAGTAAAGGGATAGACAGCCAAGTGAGTACCATCAGCCTTCAGTGATCGGTGATATTTAAGCAGAGACCTGAATCGGGTGAGGGAGACAATAATGTGGATACCAGAGCCAGAGCCAGAGGGAGCTGTAAACCCAAAGGCCCTAAGGCCACAATGTGCCACAATATCTGAGAAATGTTAATCAGATCAGTGGGGCTGGAGCAGGGTGAATGGGGAAAGTGGGATGACCAAGGTGGTGCTTTGCAGGGCATGTAAAGCTTTATAGGCCATGGAAAGGACTTCAGATTTTCTAAATGAAGTGGGCCTTTCTCTAACACCAGATTAGAGAAAACTGGATTAGATAACCAGTGGTCCCAGTGGCAGTTTTGTAGACATTTCTTTGTTATGTGAGGTTTCCTAGAGTAAATGTGAAATAAAGACATAAAGGAGCAAAGCAAGATTCAACCCAAGACTATTTGTAATGATAGCTAAAATTATTTCTGCACATTGGGAAACAGATTTCCTTGTGGAAATACGATAAGTGGAAGTGGGGGATAAGGAGTCATTTTTACCCTCAATTCATAGGTAAACATTCTTTTCAATATTTCAGAGAGATGAAGCAAAATGCCCCGCTCTTCCGAATGCTTGCACATGCACACAGGACAGCGTTGGACCTCCAGGACCACCAGGCCCTGCTGTAAGGAAACTGAAAAAGCCCTAGTTTTTCCTTTAAAGCTTTGGAGTAATCATTTTTTTTTTTTAATTTAAATCTTTATTGTTGAGAGTATTACATATGTCCCTTTTCCTCCTCATTGACTTCTCTAGCCTGCCCTCCCACCCCACCCCGCCATCCTAGACCTTCACCACCCTATTGTCTGTGTCCATGAGCTATGCATATATGCATACAAGTTCTTTGGTTGATCCACCCCCCCCCCCCCCACACACACACACACTTCCCTCTGAGATTCTGCTCTCTGTTCCATGTATTCTTTTGCATAAAATGCTTCTAGCCATCCGCATTTTCTGGGACAGAGCAAGCCATATTGCAGACCACTTTTGTGGTATATTTTGGTGGAGTAATACAAGAAGAAAATGTAAACAAATTTGAACATGCAGGAATGAATGAAACCGGCTTCGTATTTAAGAACTTTTCTCTTAAAGATGTGAATCTGGGTTTCCATCTGTAATCACATGCTTTTGAAAATTCCTTAATCTCCTAAAACCTTCTTCTGTGTACGTTATGGAACCACAGTTGAGTGGCTAGCCCAAGAACAATTTGTTTAGAACAAGGATACGTGTACCTTATGTAGCAGACATCTCATGGGAATAACATATGAAGATGTTACATATGTGATGATATAAACTCTGGGTGAAAGTATTGGGGTTCAGAGTAACTTGAATGAGAAGATAAAGTCTATATCTATTTATGGGGGAGGTGAGACCAAGAAAGTGTAGGCAAAACATTGAAGATTGCAATGATATGACTCATTAATCAACCCTTTGCTCTTATCAAGCTGGGCTGGTTTTGTGAAGTGGTAGTCATTCCTCTAGGCCTAATGGCCTCTTTTAAGAAAATGATTAATTAACATAGAAACAGCCCAGAGATTCTCATAATACCCAATTTACTATACAGAGGCTATAACAAATAATGTAAAATAATTTTAGATTAATTACAAGCCAGCTTCTCATGTACAGAATCAGAATGTCACTGGAATTACCATAATTTCTATTAATAGTGATTTACCTGATTTATATTTGTAATCATAAAATTATATCCCAATGTGACTTAGATGTTTTTGAGAAGTAGAGATTTTTTTCTCTAATTGTAAGATAACATTATTAGATATCACTACCATATTTATTTCTTCTTTGGTCAGTAGTCTCTGAATTCCTGTTACTAAACTACATATTCTGAGATTCTGAGTAATCCAAGATACTCTTCTTTTTGCATATTATTTCTCCTGAAGAATGCATGCATATAATTCCAAAGCTGAATTTTCTCTTTACTGTATTTAAGTAATACTTGCTTTTTTCAGTAAACCTCACATTTTCAAATAAACGTCAAGATTTGCTAACAATTAAGAAAGTTCAGAATGTAAAAAAGAGACACTTAGGGTGTACAAGGTTTTAAAATTCCCTTTCCCCACTTATTTGTGGGATATAAAGTCTTTACTTCAGTATTTTGTAAGTAGCTGCAGAATTATTGATTGGAGAATATGCTGCTTCTTGAAACAATTTTTATATATCATCTTTTTCCTACTTTCCTTACATTCACCCTGAAATGTGTTCTTACTATGTATTTTAGGGAGGACCTGGTGCTAAAGGTCCCAGAGGTGAAAGAGGTATCAACGGGGCAATTGTAAGTATATTTTAGAGTGCGTTTAAATGTTCATCTATATGTTGAAGTCTGGTTGTTCAAATTTCTTCTAAGGGGGTATGTAATCTTGAACGAGTCAGTTCACGTTTAGTGTGCCTTTGGCAATATATTTCCTCTGTCTTGTCTTTGGATGTCAAAATGATGGGCCAGAGAAATAAATGTACAGGGGTATGTCACTGCTGTAGGAATTGCACAAGGGGATCTGCAGAACCTATGGGCTCTGCCGCAACATGTGGAAACAGGGGGTGACCCAGCCACCAATCAGAAGACCCCACAGGGAGCAGAGTCCCATGAGAGAGTGGAGAGGGTTGGGAACAGTTCTGCTGCTCGGCTTTACACCTGTCTCAGAGAAAGAGCTGAGCGGCCACATGTGCGTTTGCTGGGGGTCACCTGCCCCTCTTACCAGTTTCACACTGGTCTTCCATAAACCACCTCAAGCTTTTTAAGGGGCATATTTTATGAAGATAATGTGTAGCTTTTGTCACAATCTCACAAATGATAAGCTAAGTCAGTTAGGAAAGGCTGGGATGCTAACCCAGGTCTGTTTGGTTCCAAGTTTGTGCCTTTTACACCTAGACACATTGCAAAGAAGCTTCAGTACAGAGTATCTACTCAGTGGATATCCGCTCCTTGCTTGATTCATATACATGTTAGTTCCAGAAATAAGCCCAAGTCTAAGAGAAATCAGGACTAGCTTAAAATAAACCAAATCTAATAACATTTGAATTTTGATCTCATGAGTATATGAATATAAATATCTGAATACGTTATAGTCAATATATTTTACTTCTTTAAAAAAATGTACTTCTAATAGGAGTTTTGGAAATTTAACTATTCTTGTGAATTTATTTAATTTTCCAGTTGTTCTTATATGAAGAATTATATGATGGTGTTTTAGGGTTAGGAAGGCAAGTTTCCGACTGGATGTTAGCACTGGATGAGTATTACATGACCACGTGGTTGTTTCTTCCTTGTGTATTTTAGGGGCCCCCTGGCCCTCGTGGGGATTCAGGTCCTCCAGGCCCCCAGGGTCCTCCAGGTCCCCAGGGACCCAACGGACTCTCTATTCCGGGAGAGCAAGTAAGTACAAAGGCTTTCTGTATTAAGTGAAGATGGCAGATTAACACTGAATTTAACTGGAACATTTTTTTTTTTTTTTACTATATTTTGCCAAATCTAATGTTTTCTCAGAGAACTCAACAAAGTTAGTCATTGAGATAACTTCCTATGAGGACTATGATTTCAGATGTGTAAATAGTATATGTAATAATATATAACTGTGTAGACAAAAATTACGCTACTTCTTTGACCTATAAAATTTTTAAAATAAATAATACATATATCCTTCAACATCCTGAAGACTTTGAAATTGCTTTCAATCTGTGGCTTCCCTGGAGTCCTTTCCTAATACCTAGGACCTCAAGGCAAGCTTGCATTATTTATCTAGGTCATTACTTCTTTAAACATTTTAAAATGCTAATCTGAATTATAAAGGATGTTTTACCTTTTAAGACTCATATTGCATTTAACTAACTTTTTCTGTATATTAAGATAAAGTAAACATACTTTATGAATAAGAATACAATAACTGCATAGTTCTTAAATTTAAGTCTAAACTCCCTTTTAGGAAGATAGATTACTTTTGTTGGCATTTAAAGCAAATAAAATCTATATTAGATATAGCTAGAAATGAGATGTGTGAAGGAACAGGGCTTTCTTGCTCAAGAGGGTTGAATGCATCTACTGTGAGCTTCTTATGTCCAAAAGAAAGTTGTAGAGGCTTTACCTTTTTTTTTTTTTTTTTAAACTACTACTATTAAATTACCAGTTTTAATTAATTCAGCTTTTCCTTTGTAACAAGAGTCTTCAAACAAGTAGTAATAAGTACCAAATTACGTTATTTTTTAGAATATTTCATTGAATATCTATTAAAATTAGCACCAAATTAAATATGTTAAGATAAAATAGCTTTCTCCCTTCAAATTTTATTTCTATGAAATTCCCTTATGTTAAAGGATGTTCTTTTCAAGTAGGTATATTATCCCATAATTATATAAAATTATCCCATAGTATTATAAATGAAATTTACAATATGGCATTTGTAGCTTAAAGAGTGAGCATCAATACACAAAGTGATTTATTCATCACCCTTCAAAAATATTCTTACATTGGATTTATGAAGTGATGCAGATTTCAGAGATGACTCATGTCTTCCCTTTCCATGTAATCTCTGTAAAACGCCTGGGAACTGTTTTCCCGCTGCTTTCTCTAGGGTCGCCAAGGGATGAAGGGTGATGCTGGAGAGCCAGGACTTCCAGGCCGAGCAGTGAGTTGTTCATGAAGTTACCTTTCCTTTCACTTGTCAAGTGTTATTTGACAAGCTGCCTTTGTATTGCCTCAGGAGGTGAACCAAGGTTAAGCAGCAAAGCAGAAGCCTGGCTGTGTCCTTCCCATTATTTCCATTCCATGTTCTGGTCTTAATCTTCAAGTCTATGCTTGTCAGGTCAGGTACCTGCTTGATGACTAAGTACCTACAATATGGCTGACACTATGCTTGCTTCTGGCTTTCTTTTTCTTTTCAGAGCCCCTTGAACTTCCTTTCTTTAAAAAAAATGTTTGGGGGAATAACAAGTATCTTTTTCCACAGAGGAAGCATATTACTTTGTTTCTTTTCATGTAGGGAACCCCAGGATTACCTGGCCCACCAGGACCAATGGGACCGCCAGGAGATCGAGTAAGTTTTCTTGGGCAAGATATGATTATGCTGAAAATGATATCACCTTGCTGCTTATTAATTAAGAACCCTCCACAATTCATTTGCATGGCTGGAAAGCAGAATTCACATATTTTGTGGAAGACTGAAAAACAATTATCAGTGGCTCAACCAACATCAGATTAATCTCAAGGTCAATGAAACAAAATGGCGGGACTTTAGGAGAGTCTTTGAAATTTTAATTTGGGAAAAATTTTAACTTATCAGATTTAGGAAAAGAAGTCCATAAAAGCAATTTTAGCTGATTAGCAAGAGATTTAAGAATTCTACCAAATTGTTTTTTTTTCTTTCTTTATTTTTTAAATTTAAAAAAATTTTAAATATATTTTTTATTGTTGATAGTATTACAGATTATTTTAAATCCTAAAGTTAAAATCTTTGTTATGAGGCAGCTCTTATGTAAGAGAATAGTCTTTATTTTCAGGGCACTTTTTTCAAAGTCAGCATTGCCTCTCTACATCTTTAGAACACAAATATCACCTCTAGGCCTTGATGATGAGATAGACAAATGGTATTTAGTAGGAATTTTGCTCATTAGTGACAGCTTTCAGATTTGCTTTTGACTTACTATGAAAACAGTGCAGGAAATCCAGTATTTTCTATGATAAGTACAGTAAACAGGGCTTCTATTTAATATTATAGAAATATTTGGTTTCATAAAAATTCATGAATGTTTTAATGAGATTTTAGAGTTGCTCAGAACAAAGAACTAAGGACTTTTTAGCATCCTATGGTTCAGACAACAGTCTGAGAGTAGTCTGTATTCTGCCTAATCAAAAGTTAAAACATATGCCTAGCAGCAGAATCTGAGAGGGCTGGTGCTGTAAAAGCTGTCATTGAAAACATTGACTTGCTTACCTTAATACCGCCAAGACACCACTGGACAGAAGAAGGAGGTTATTCAGATGAAGCAAAAATTTTCCCAGATAATACCAAATGGTGAATGATATGGCAATGAATTTTACTTGCTCCTATGCCTACTTTAGAGTTTGGGGGAGAGAGAGGTCAAAGAGAAAATGGTATTCTCTGTGAGTATGGTACCTGGAGATTATATATATTATATATCTATATCTATATCTATATCTATATCTATATCTATATCTATATCTATATCTATCTGTATCTGTATCTGTATCTGTATCTGTATCTATATCTATATTATCTGTAATGATATTTTATATATATAATATACTCATACACACATATACTGGTATATATACGTATATATACACACACATATGAGTGTGTGTGTGTGTGTGTGTGTGTGTGTGTATGGATTTTTTTTCTGACTCTTGAAACTGGAATTAGTTTTTTAAAATTCTTATTTAAAAATAAAAGACAATAGTGAGATAGCAAGAGTCAGTCTACTCAATAGAAAACAAAACCAAAAATACAAGAAGTGATGATGGGCTGAATTGCTTGCTGCTGCTACTACTGAAACCTTATTGGGCCCATTGCCACCACTCAGTGTGGGCTTCATGCAGACATGGTGGGTTGCCAGTGCTAACCGCATTGACATGCTCTCTTTGAACTGGAAATCAGCAGCCATCACCACTATCACTGCTGCCCTGAAAAATGAGGGAGTGGGAAGGATTCTGCTTTTCACTCTCAAATTCTAATCTGAGAATCCAACTTTGTGGTGAGGCCACCCAGGTTTCCTAGGGCCAGGAGATTTTTCAGAAAATCATTCCACTCTTTTCCTCACAGCCTTGTACACCTACCCACCACTTAGTTTTCTACCACTAATACTGAAAGTACAGTACTGATAGAACATAATTTTGGAAAGTTAGGTAGACTTTGGGTGCAAGCATGTTAGCTAGAGAGAGAGAGAGAGAGAGAGAGAGAGAGAGAGAGAGAGAGAGAGGACAAAACTCGAACCCTGTGGTAGAAGAAGAGAAGAACCCTCAGGAGAGCAAGCGAAAGGACCATGGTGGAGAAGGAAGATTGTTACCAAAGTAGAGTCTTTGGGGAGTGTTAGAAAGTAACAAAAGCACCACATGTGCTGGTATCTAATACATGTGTATCTATGAAGACAACCATAGGTCTCTTCAGCCCCCCTTACATGAGGGCAAGCAACAGTAACTGCTAGAGCTTTGAAAGTAAAGAAGTTATGGCACAAAGATCTGCAGCTGCCTCAGTGGGTAGCCCTTCTGAGGACAAGTTAAATATACGTTTCTCCTGAAAGAAAATAGTTGGTCAGTCCTAGGTGTTCATTGATGGATGAATGGACAAAGAATTGTAATATATGTAGAATAGACTGCTATTCATTCTTAAAAAATAAGAATATCCTGTCATTTTCAACAACATGGATGAACCTGGAGGACATATGCTAAATGAAATAAGCCAAACACAAAAAGACAAATACTGCATAATCTTATTTAGGTATGGAATCTAAAGAAGAGTTGAATGCAGGGTAGCAGAGAGGAGAATCGTAGTTGCCAGGGTCAGACAGAGGGGACGATGGGGAGAAATTGGTCAAGGGTACAAAATTTCAGTTATGCAGGATGCATAAGTTCTGGAGATCTGCAGTATAGTATAGTGACTATAGTTGATAATTCTATATTGTATATTGAAATTTGTTAATAGAGTAGATCTTAAATGTTCTCAGCACACTCAAAAATTAACTATGTGAGGTGATGGATATAATCATGATTCAAGTGATTATCTTGATTGTGATAATTATTTCACAATGAATACATATATCAAAATATCACCTCATACACCATAAATATATAGATATTTTTGTCAATTACACCTCAATAAAGCTGAAAAAAAGAAAATGTTCTTAGGCTGACTGAAGAAGGGTTATTCAGAAATATGATAGTTACAAGAAAGAAAGAAAGAAAGAAAGAAAGAAAGAAAGAAAGAAAGAAAGAAAGAGCATGTCCTATATAGCATTTGGAGAAATTTAGATGGAAGAAAATCCATTCAAACCATTCAAGCAATACTACTACCAGCTCAGTTTTGCTTCTTAAGTGGCTCTCAGAAGCAGTGTTGATGTTACAGCAGATGAAGTTGAAATCTGTTTTTCATTTTGCAGGATTAGATCTTCCAGAAAATAGTTTGAAATTTTTATCTCTATAATTTTCTGAAAAAAATTTTCAGAAACTTTTATAGTGGAATATATGTAGCACCATTTTAAAGAAATAATTTAAACTTCCTATTGTAAAATCAATGGAAACATGGATACTTCATCCAAATGTTCCTGATTTTTGCTAGGATCCAGGAATATGGATGAAATTATCACTCTTATTCTCTGCAGAAAATGAGACAAACATCTCCTTCAACAGAGGAATGGGACAACCATAAAAAACGATCTGACTCAGAAATCCTCGGCTGGATTTCAGAGACCTGCTATTGGGATGGATGTTAGCTGGGTAGCAGAGTGACTCATTCCAGACAGAGGTCATTTGGCACTGTATGGAGATGGGGTGAGACAGCCAAAAAGTGAGCCTGTGTGGAGATGCGCTGTGCTTCTGAGACAGATCTCTCCTTCCCAGTCAACCAGACACCAATGCCGGTCTGGCCTTTTCTGCGAGATGAGGAGAGATGGGCCACTAAAATAAATTAAATGATTGAGGATTTCCTTTGTTTCCAGTGGAAGGTGGTTAAGACAGCATCGCCTCTTTCTTTGGGTGGAGGAGGGATCATCAGGAGTGGAGACTTCAAAAGTCCTGCCCTGGCCATTGCTCAAGAAATGAGCAAGGGAGTTTACTAATCAGTTACTTGGGTTCTCCTTCCTCTTTTATGAGACCATGTGCTATTCTCAGCAACATATCCTTCATCCCATTTTTATCCTTCCTGGGCCAGTTTGTGGACATGGACTTTGCAATAGAAAGGGTTAGTTTTTCCTTTAGACTTTATACTCTTACAAAAGCAAAAGCTAGTATCTTCAAGAAATAAATGTTTTCTCTGCAGAAGGTGAATTTGACTCTTGAAATGATTGTATTTATAACTACATAAATAAATGAGTATAGAAATTAATTATTCAGTGAAAGGCACTAAGTTAAATTTGAAAGTGCTGTGTGGTTTTTTTTTGGTGGTATATTTGTCTTTATATTGCAAGGTTACCTGCAAACAGCAAATTGGGTTAAATTCTTCACCCTTCATGCTTAGCAACCTGTTTAGCATCTTTCCTTTTCACGTGGTCCTTCTCTCACTACCCTCTAATTAATTTTATTTTTTCAATAGGGCTTTACTGGAAAAGATGGTGCAATGGGACCCAGGGGTCCACCTGGGCCTCCGGTAAGAACAGAATTCGTTACCTTGCTGTCTTTCCACTTTGCTAGAGAAGAGACTGGTAACCTGGCTTCTGTGCTGGGGGTACACCATTGGAGCTGCTGTTTTATTTTTATTTTCCTAAATAAAAACGGGCCAGAGAAAACAGATGTGTTAAAATACAGCTTTATTGTTTAATCAAGTTATATTTGAAAAAAAAGGAAAATATCCCTAAATAACTTGGTCACTAGCTGTTAGTGTCTTAGTCCCTCCCATCCCCACATTGAGTGGTGGCATTTTATGACCTTACTAGTTACTTCCTGTTATACAATTTTAAGGATCTGTGGTCTATGATATTTGAGTTTTAAGGACATTTCTTACTGAATAGTTATCAGTCATTCTGAGGAGGTAAGTTTTATTCAAGTAGGTCT
The DNA here is from genome assembly GCF_963455305.1 of Plecotus auritus. Taxonomy (NCBI): domain Eukaryota; kingdom Metazoa; phylum Chordata; class Mammalia; order Chiroptera; family Vespertilionidae; genus Plecotus; species Plecotus auritus. The sequence continues at coordinate 66,830,223 of NC_137775.1, forward strand.
TCTAATTAAGATCTTTGGGGAAAATACTAAAGCCAATGATTTTGAAAGTGGCATCTATATACCTGCATCCAGGTGAGATCACAGTTAGACTGTTTGAGATGTTGGAGGTTTTCATGTATAATGGTAGGGTATGAAGATTCAATAGCATATATTAAAATAATCTAATTTATTTCTAATATATATTTTCAGGTAAGGGGAAATTTAAATGTATAATAAACTTTAATTTAATGTATTTACTACAGAGCTTAAAATTTGCATAATTGAGGAAGTAAAGGATTAATTATTTTACCAAATCTGATTATTTCATTTTAAGGAAATTTCAGGCTTTAGAACAGCCGTGGGCAAACTACGGCTGTTCTATCCGGCCCACAGAGCCGAAAGAGCAGAGGGTTCTCTTGCTCTCCCCTCCGCTCCTTTACTTTGAATTTATATTAGTTCACACAAACTTAGTTCATCCATGCTTTTGTTCCGGCCCTCCGGTCCAGTTTAAGAACCCATTGTGGCCCTCGAGTCAAAAAGTTTCCCCACCCCTGCTTTAAAACATAATGTATTGCTTAATAGGTATTACATATAAGGGTGGGTAAAAGTAGGTTTATAGTCATTCATATGGAAAAAATACAATAATTAATAAGTAATACTACAAGAATAAATTGTTTTCAAGTACTCACAGCTCTAAACTTACTTTTGCCCCACCCTGTATATTTTTTGTTGTTGTTGTTAATCCTCACCCAAGGATATTTTTCCACTGATTTTTAGAGAGTGGAAGGGAGAGACAGAGAGAGAAATATCGATGTGAGAGAGACACATCAATTGGTTGCTTCCCGCACACGTCCTTACCAGGGCTGGGAATCAAGCCTGCAACCACAGTACATGCCCTTGACTGGAATCGAACTGGGACCCTTTCGTCTGAGGGCCAACGCTCTATCCACTGAGCCAAACAGGCTAGGGCTCACCCAGTATATTCTACTAAAAGATGACTAATGTATCTTGAAGCTGGGTTAAAAGGAACAAGGAGAAATTCTTATGGTTTTGATGGGGTGAAGGGTGCTGATGTGACAGAAGAGAGTGGAAGTGTGGAGAATGCACAAAGGAAAAGTGAATTTCTAGGTTGAGCATGCAATTGCCAGCAGACAGGGGAGACGCTGCCACAATGATGCCAAATTTAGCAAAAAACTGGCTACCTTTTTAATTTCTTCCCCAGCCAAAGTTTTCACTGCTGTCTTTTGATGGGTTGTCTGGTTATGTAATAGAAATACACTAAAAACAGGAATTGCTTTCTGCAGGTTCACTTTGTACCAATTTACTGAGATCACAGTCTGTGAACTGTAAAACTGATTTTATATATATATATATACATGTATGTGTGTGTATATATATACATATATATGTCAAATGGCCTAAACATATATTTTAGAACTATACAGTCAATAAAAATTGAATGGGAATTTTCAAGATTTGTTTCTCTTTGTGTCAACTTATAATTTGGTTTTACTCTTCCTTAACATGTGATTATATGCTGCTTCATTGAAAAGCTTTGAAGCTGGCCACTTCATTAGTTCACTTTAGATGGGATTTTAATTTCCTCATATCATTCTCTTTCTTGACCTGTGTGTTGTAGGGAAGCCCAGGCTCTCCAGGAGTCTCAGGACCGAGTGGGAAACCAGGCAAGCCCGGAGACCACGGCAGGCCCGTAAGTGGACCGCTTGCACGTCTCGAGTTATTTCACTGTGGCCTTCAATAATGAGGAGACGGAAAGGCTCTGGCATATTTATGTTATCTTTGCTGTAATGTGTTTGAAGCGTTTGTTGAAACGATGCCAAACCAGTGGAATTAACTTGGTACTAGTTCTAAAGTTTTTCTCTCTGAGTTAGAATATTCTGGGATGAAAACTGTGGTTATAGGGTTTCTTTAAAAGGAGAAAGATTATGAGCCAAGACACATATTTCTGCACTGTAGAAACACTTTAAGCTGGGTCAGCAGAATGATTCTCTCTTTTTTAAAAAAATATATATTTTATTGATTTTTTACAGAGAGGAAGGGAAAGGGATAGAGAGTTAGAAACATTGATCAGCTGCCTCCTGCACACCTCCTACTCGGGATGTGCCCACAACCAAGGTACATGCCCTTGACCAGAATCAAACCTGGGACCTTTCAGTCCACAGGCCGACGCTCTAGCCACTGAGCCAAACCAGTTAAGGCTAGAATGGTTCTCTTTATTTAGGAGTACTATGCTCTTAACAGAAAAATACATGATGATGGTGCATGGTGCTTCCACAGGTAGTGTGCAGATGTCACCCTGGGCAGTATCATCCAGCCAAGCCACTTGCTCTTTTCTCTTTCCTCGAGGATGCTAAGAACATTAGTCCCAGGATTAAAAGGATTGATCGAATCTGCTATTTTACTATTTTATACTGCCCAATTTATGTCCGGTTTAACTTTCCTTTAGTCAGGTGTTTTGGTTAAAATAGTCATTGAGATGGTATTATGCATATCTGGTATTTTCAAATTAGTATCTCCAAAACTGAATTTAACATTTTTAAAATATCCAGGAGTATTTGTAATGACTAGTGGGCTTCACATACTTTACAAGTTCTTCCTTATTTTGCCTATGAATTGTGGATATATCTCGTCTAAATAGAATTCTGAAATATAAAAGAAGTTATCTTAAAGATAATTGAGTCTAACTATTAGCTGCTCTCTGGACTAGACTTCTGTTTTCTTAAGTGTTGTCTAAGTTACAAAAACCTGAGTTTAAAAATTTTTTTAATGCCACGCAAATTTAGGGTAGAATCTTTATGTGACATTGGTTGCTTTTTATGTTTACATAAAATTAAACAAGCAACGTAAAGATTTAAAGGACTCCTGATATACTTTATAATCTGTGTGTACCCTAACACGTGATCTAATTACTCTCTTTTCCTCAGTGAATCATGGCAGAAACTTCACAAGAGCAGTTTAAAGTACATGGGACTCTTCTGCCTAGTCAGAATTCCTTTTTGTTTTACTATGACCGAAGAGTCTCACACAAGACTATTACTGATGCCGTTGATGGCTACCACTGAAACCTAAAGGAAATTTGCATTTCCTTGACTTGAAATGTGACCTTAGATCCTGGCAATAACAATGATTTCTACATATCCTCTATACAAGAACAACCTCAGAGTGGTAGTAAATAAAAAAAGCCCACCACCACCAGGAGCAATATCAAAATAGCAGTAAATGTAAAAAAAAAAAAATCCCTGAAATTTACATAAGGCTCCAAAGTCAATAATAATATGTTTCCATTAACAGTGTCTGATACTTTTGGCAAAGGGAGAGCCAAACTCTAGTTTATCTTATGATTGTAACTTGTAACATTTATTTGGACCTTATTGACCTTTTTCCTTTTATTTTTCTTGTCCTTTAAGGTGGCAAGTTGCCTCTTCTTTTCCTAACTATTCTATCTTATCTTTCATTTCTATACACCAAAGTAGCAGAGGGGTGTATAAAGGTGTTAGCAGAGACCTTGACTCAATCACTTATCTATTGTCAGTGATTTTCAACCTTTTTCATTCCATGGCACATATCAACTAATTATCAAAATTCTATGACACACCAAAATATATATTATTTGCCAATCTGACAAAAAAACACACCATAGGTATAATTTTGATTTAGTCATACTGTATGGCTATTGTTATGATGGCTGTTGACATTTTTTTTTTATTTGACAATCTAAGGGAAAAGAGATCAGTGCCTCTGACTATTCAGGTATTGCATATTTAAAAAATTCTTGCAGCACACCAGTTGACAATCAGATCTCTGGCTTATGTCATTAGCTGTTAAAACCAGCTGATATCTTCCTGCTAACTTACAACACCTGATGCGGTACAGTGGATGTTTTCAAAAGCTGCTTATGGGCTATTTTTATTCATTTACTCAACTCCTACTTGTTTAGTGCCTAAATGAGCTAGTCAATGTTTTAGGGTCTGGGGATATAAGAGTAAACAAGACAAAGTCCTTGCCCTCATGGAGATTCTAGTGGGGGATATAGACCAAAAACATGTACATAAATATTTCTGGTGATGATGAGTGACATGAAGAAAACAGAAACAGACTAAGGGCCAGAGGGTAATTGTGATGGTGGGGAGGTGGCTATTTTAGATATAGTAGTCAGAGCCTGTTGGAGGCAGTGAAATGAATTGAGAGTGCAAGCTGTTTGAAGAGCTGTGGGAAGGTGATTCCAGGCAGTAGGAACAGCATGAATAAAAGCCCCGAGTGAAGAAGGAATCTGGTATGTGAAAGGAACAGCGGAGAGCCCTGGGTACCCAAAATCAAGGGCGTGAAGGAGAGAGAAATGAAAGATCATGTCAGAGAGCTGAGCAGAGGTGATTATGTGGATCATCTGGCCAATGAGAATGAATTCTTTTATTCTAAGTGTCACAAGAGGCCCCTGGAGCCAAAAGAGTGACATTATCTAATTTTCCTTTTAAAAATGTCAGTCTGGCTTCTGTGTGGAGAACAGGCTCTAGGAGGGCAATCCAGGAAGCAGGAAGACCAGTTAGGAGGATATTGGAGTCAGTCGTTCAGGCAAAAGTATTGGAGGCCGTAAGATGTGGTTTGGTTTGGGATGTATTATCTGACCATCAGATTTTTCAATAGTTCGGATGTTCCTTCTGTGACAGCAGTTGGCAGCCTGGAAGTTCATTACTAAAAGACAAAAACTTCTTGCACTACAAGGAAAACTTTCCCAGGATCCTCTCATGGCCCATGAGAGGCCTGACAGAGCAGACACAAATATTCTGTAGTTGTGTTTGGATGTGGGACCACCATTTGGATTTAATTATCTAATAAAGGAGACATGTGGTTCCTTTTATACCCAATGCACACAAAAAATCACTGGAAGTAGTTATGGATATATGTTTAGTTAGGGAATTGACAAAAGCCCAATGGTTCTTACTGGAACTGAATCAAGATGAATGTCATGGAGAATCCACAATAACCAGCTGAGTTACCCAGCTATGGCGATATAAAAGAAAGTATAATGGTACGAGAGCAATTTTCATACGCATTTCAGTTCCAGGCTTATATTGTGAATGGCTTCATAAAATGTATGCATAGTTCATAACTTTTAAATTGTTATCCTCCAATTCACATCTCAGCACTCTTTTGGAGGTCATATGCTTCACAGAGAAGGAGGTAAGAGAGGCAATTAGATTGCTTTTATAGACAAGACAATGTGAATAACATTGATGTGAATGTGGTGTCATTTTGCTGATTCATTAGAAAGCAGATCTTCATCATCATGTTTGTTCATGAATGATTTTAGATCATGTTTGTCACTTTCTAATACATGAAATTCCTGCATTTTAGGGTGCCTCTGGATTGAAAGGAGAAAAAGGCGATAGAGTATGTATTTCTTAAAATTTGAAATACATTTATTTCGTGTGTAAAACATTGAAGTCTGAAACTATAGAAATAATATGCTAATGAATCTCATTGATTTAATTAACAAGGGGGACATTGCTTCTCAGAACATGATGCGGGCAGTTGCAAGACAAGTCTGTGAACAATTGATAAATGGTAAATTTCTTTCTTTTTAATGTATGAAAAGTTTTTAATTAATTGCAGGAAAATGCAAGGTTTGAGTCATAAATTTTCTAAGATGTATGCTTCTATTTCATTTTTGATGATCTCATGTTTTTATACATTGTCAATTTTGTAGCTGTTTAGATAAGGCTAGTGATATTTTAATGATTGTCCTTAAGGTAAAATAATAACTTAAGGTAAAATAAAGCCAGTTATCCTTACATTTGGTTTGATACAAAATCATATTTTAAAGGGGCTTTTCAATTTCCAAAATGTAGGATTTTTAGTGATCTTCATCTGGGCATATCTGGAAGCAGCAGCGATTGGATCTTTCAAGTTAAAACCTTTAAGTTGTCATATGACTTTAAGGAAGGAGGCCCACCCAGACTAGTTTAATCATAGAAAGTCCATCTTGGTGGGGACATTTTAATATTGCCTCCTTACTTTTTACAGACTCTTTCTTCATATTCCATGAGGCCTATTAAGTTTATTAATAAAGTTCAGTGCCTGAAAACCAAGTGTGGCCTTAAACTCAGGTTCCCTCTTTCAGAAGCTTTAATCACTATATCTTGAAGTGCTGCCCTGGGGAACACCCGCATTAGAGACATCTATGTTGCTTTTAGAAATTAGGGTTGCTGGGCCATACTCTAAACCTGGTGAATCATTGTCTTTGAAGATGAGGCCTAGAAATTTGTATTTTTCAACATATCCAACAGGCAACTTCAGTGTACACTAAATCCTAATTATCATTGCCTTATGTACACACAATAATGGTATCATTTCTTAGTTTAAAAAAGTTTCTCTTTTGAGTGACATTGTCGGGTAAATCTCAGGGGTTTCTATCAGAGCCATATTAAAATTTCACAACTCATTTTTCTTTATAGTAAGCCTTGTGGCCTACTTGGTTGGTATTTTGTGGAGACAATTATTTATCAGAGATCAGTTTGCCCTTGGTGACTGGAGAGTTTTATTTTATTTTTAGGGTTAAGGTTGGAATGTCTCCTGGACAGAGGAGTAATAGAGATGTATTTCACTAGATACTAAGAGAAAACAATTTCACCCTCTCATCCCTCCCTTATTAGGGTTCTTACTAACAAGTGTTATTTCTATTTATAGGTCAGATGAACAGATTCAATCAAATGCTAAATCAGATTCCAAATGATTACCACTCCAGTCGGAACCAGCCCGGCCCACCAGGTCCTCCAGGTCCCCCAGGCAGCGCAGGAGCCAGGGGAGAACCAGGACCTGGGGGGCGACCAGGCTTCCCGGGCACGCCGGGCATGCAGGGTCCCCCGGGGGAACGAGGTAGGTGTTTCTGGCTGCAGCATGAGCATAAAGGAAGGAACTAGAAGTGTAGGAGCCTGGGGATGTTGAAAAGTACATAGAAGACTGAACTTGGCAAACTACTTTAGTCTTGTTTGAACAGTCCCGGAAGAGCTATGTGTCCCTGACCCTGTCTTCTTTAGGCGGCCACAAGCCACAGAGCCCCATAGCTTAGGATCTCAGTAAAGATCATGTGAATATCTGGTTGTTGTTAATGGGAAAACTTGTATCTTGGCAAACTAAATCAGGCACTAGAAACTTATTAATTGTTGCGACTGGCAAGAGAGTTGGGCAGCAACTGAATGTACAGTTTTAGACCCAATTGTTTTTGTTGGTGTTGTTCTTTTATTCAGAGCCTGGCACTGGTCTGATGTGTTTGTTTCACTTTAATTTTATGGTAGATAAGTCTAATTGGAGGAAAAGAAGGAAAATAGTCTTATCTGATTCCAGATGTTTCAGGATTCTGGGTACTGATTTTGTCAAAGTAGCAGTTAACATTCTGTAAAAAACCTAGATATTTCTGTAATTCTGATGGCTTGGATGCTGCACCAATTGGGCTACTAAAGATAAGATATTTTTCAATGAGTTATAACTCTTTATTTGATTTCTGTTTGTAACAACTGTTTCTAAAAATATATATTAGACATGTTTGTTTTCTTCAAATAGTTTTTCCCCTGATGTGTAGCCAGATTTGTTTCCTGGCCATGAGTCTGGAATTACACAAATGTCTAGAAAGAATCTGGCTTAAAGAGTGAACTTCTGTGAAAAATTGGGTTGTGCTTCCACTGAGGGAAGTCAATGACTTGAATCAGGTAATATCAGTTAAAAGGAAGACTACATGTTTCCTGATAATTTTCCTCCTGTGCTTTATCTTTTTGTCCTTCCTTAGGTTTGCCAGGAGAGAAAGGCGAAAGGGGTATTGGGTCTCCAGGGGCTCGAGGGCCACCTGGCCCCCCAGGTAGGTCTGCTGGTATATAAAATAATAAACAGTGTAACTACTGGGAGAGCATACAGCTCCCTTCCCCCCAAGAGAGTCACAACCTCATCATGTTAGCCTCAGGCATGGCTATCATCATGGTATTTTCATATTTTAGCAAGAAGTTAAACTTGTATAACCTCCTCATTTTTATATTCTCTTTGCTCAAAAAATGTTTGCATGTGTTCTATTAAGTATTCACTGTAACTTTAATATGTGTAACTTTAATATGTGACACAGAGGGTTGCTGTTTTCTTTTTTATGGAATTCTTATTTGTTTTGTTTGGCCTCATAGCTTTTAAGAATGGTATCACTTCCTGTTTTTTTGTTTTTTTTCTAGTATTCTTCAAGATGTTGCTAGTAGACTAAAAAAAAAAAAAGTATTCTCACTTAAAAGTCTGAGACATCACCAGATTTCACTTCCAGGTCCTTTATTGATGCTTTGGAAAGAAATAATTATCTAGTTGTTTTATGCATTTCTTTTACTAGGTTGAAAATGAATGTTTTTTCTTCATGATAATGTCCATGAGACCCTCACAACCCAAGTTCAACCCTAGTGGTAACATATTTAGGTTTATGTTAGCCATAAGTACCACTCGATGTAGACATGACATTGCTTCACATAGCCTGGAGGTATGGAGTGGGCACTTCCGTGATTCCCCACAGTCTAATGTGGCTAATAGAGCCATTTCCTTCAGGTAGTCTTATCTCTGTGAGAGTAAGAGCAAGCCAGAGAACTCATTGATATCTTTAGTTTGGCTTCATTCTTGCTAAGTCTGTTTTCTTGGGATGAAACCATTAAAGTAGTTAGATTTCTGCCTTTAATTTCTTATGAATCACTGGTAAGAAATTTCCACACTTTGTTTCAATTGGTGATTTCATAAGGAAATATTTTCTTACCATACAGTAGGGAGCTGCCTAGTCTTGAGGCAATGGAGGGACCAAAGTATTGTTGACTGCCTCAGGAGATGTATTTAACAAGAGGAGAAATATTTGTTTTAACCCACACTAGGTCCACAAGGAGAATCCAGAACGGGCCCACCAGGGTCCACAGGTTCCAGAGGTCCTCCTGGCCCCCCTGGTCGTCCTGGAAACGCAGGTATCCGAGGACCCTCAGGTCCTCCTGGATACTGTGACTCATCCCAGTGTGCCAGCATCCCATACAACGGGCAAGGCTATCCAGGTATGTGGTTGTCATTGTAGGAACTCAAATTCACCTGAATAAAGAACCTTTATGGAAATGAAGTGCCGTAGGATTGAAGGAAGATTGATTTGAGTATTTCTTGAAGATAGCAACTCTTCCAGTTGTGTGTTTTGATTAGGTAGTAATATTGTTCTCTCTCAAAGCATAAACCATTACTTCACTGTTAGGAGTTAAATAATTATTTTCTCTCCTTTCCAATATTTCTGCAATCACCAAGTCACATAATAAAACTCTCCATATTTCTCCTGGAAGTTCAAAGAATGCTACCAATTGACTTTTTTCTTCCTAACCTAACGGTTGGGAACAGTGACTTGTTGAATAAAATCGTAGAATGCTAAGAACACACACACACACACACACACACACACACACACACACATTTGTTTTGGGAATCTAACGTGTAGGCAAACTAGTATTTGATAACATGATGCAGACAACTGACAATAATTCACTCACATTGTAGAATTAATATTTATAAGCTCTGGAATGTAATTTTTTAAAAGTTAGTAATGAAATTCTAGTGTTTCAGTTCTCTTATGTCTGATTTTGGGACTGTGGGGACAGGGGACATATGCTGATCTGGAAGTAAGAAAGTCATGCTGTGGTCAGTGGTGACCTTTTCATCAGCGCACCCTCAAGCATCTTGCAAGTTTTAAAAATGATACTGCTGTTTGATATGGTTGGCTACTAGCAAATAGTGCATGAGTAGTTGAATATCTAAATATCTATATATCTATATATTTATGTGAATACTTACATCTGGCCAAAGTTATAATTAATCTTAATGTACATTTCTCATACAACCCATTCACAAAATTATAATGTAATGTGTTATAAAATACATTTCAATTACCTCTGCCTTATGGTATGTACAAATAACTGGAAATATATGGATATATATGTATATATACTTTAACCATTACATACTTAGATGGATGTGTATATATGTTTTTTGCATAGTAATTCAACTTTTAAAACTATCATCTTTGACCTGTTTCAGGTTCCGGCTAACATTTTCTAAGTCGCCAGTGCTGCTTACAGTTTGAATACATGAAAATCCTGTTTCTGAGATGTTTGCGCACATGCTTATTAGGAAATGAGTCTGTATGGAAATCTCACCACAGATATGGTTAATGAACCGGGTCAACATCATAAAGGAGGGTGGAGACTCTATACTAACTTGAATGAAACAAAAGCAGTGGTGTTAGTCTATACGCCTGATGCATTTCAGTAATAATGTAGAGAAATATTATTAAAAAAAAAAGTTGAAACATACAGCCATGAGGAGCCTCGACTGTGAAAGAGGCGCATAATAAAACTACTAACCAGCGGAGATCGTGCCATTTCGAGAAAAACAATTAACCTGGTTAAAGAGAAATGTCTTATGTAAATAATAAACTAATTGTGGCTTGTAAATGATTTGTATGTGATCCTGTCCACTAAAATCACTTAACAATTCTACAGTAAGCTTCTGCATCCAAGCCTGCTGCTTGCTCTGTGCCGGAATAACACCGAATGGAATCTCCTCATCTCTCTTGCTTGTTAGCGATGTGTCTGATTCAGGGCATGCGTCACATTAGTACTGTTCTTTGTACATGTACTCTCATTTGGGTTTTGTCATTGCCATTTTCAAACCAAAGTTCTATAGTCACTTCTTTTCTTCCTGTTCGCTGTAGCCACTGGTGTTCCTCGCCCACCAGCTGTAACTCAGTCTGTGGGGGAGACAGCCACAGAAATTGTCATGTACTGTATATTACCTGGTGATAGCTGATTTTCACCTCCAGAGTTCAGTTTCTAGGAGCCATCAATACGTCCCCTCACCTCCTCACCTTTCCAAACTGTTCTCTGAACTGAGGAGTTGAAGTCATGAACAGGTACTTGGGGATTTGTGAAAATCCTTCCCAGGTTCTGCGTTTACAGTTCTTTGGCCCAGTCTGACCCTTCCCAGGTATTTGTGCAATGATTGTATTTACTGCTGGATCTTTGAAGGTGTTTTTTTTTTTTTTTTTTTTTTTCAAGTCCGTCACTTTATTTGAGCATCACCAAATTCTCTATGCAAATGTTAGTAATCAGAACATTGTAATTTATATATTTATAGTTAGGAGATTAAGACTGGAGTGCCATCGCCTCGGGTGATGGTTTAGCTTTTGCTGTGTCTGTACCTCCCAAATCATAACTGTAATGTTGAATCGGACAGAGCCATACGTGCCCGAGGGTGGGGCCTACCTGCCTGAGCGCGAGCCCTTCATCGTGCCGGTGGAGCCGGAGCGGACTGAGGAGTACGAGGACTACGGCGCCGACGAGCCGGGCCATGAGCATCCTCCCCACGCGCGCTGGCGGCGCGCTCTGCCCCGCGGCCTGGGCCAGTGAACCTGAGACTGTGCCCAGGGAAGCCAGGCTGGGGGAGGTGTTGAGATTATCATTTACAGGTCAAATAGAGCAGTGTACACCGTATCTGCGATGTTTCTTCCGGCGATGCTTCATCCAAGAGTCCCCCTCTTTACTGTAGAGAACCTTGTTTCTGCAGGAAGCCTAGCCAGCCGCACGCAGTCTGTAGACGTCTTTGCTTTCGCCCTTGAAATGCTTGCAAAATCCTTTGTTCACAAAAGCTGCAACGAGAGAACGTGCTGTGTGCCTTTCGTTAGCACAGCTGGCAGCCTCAGTGGAACTCTTAGGTTAAGCAGTAAGTCCTGGAACCCAGAACTACTGTATATTTGGAGAGGGCAGTTTATCTTTTCCAATACTTATTTGCAATTCAATTACAACACCATTCAAGGAATGCCCCTCCTAAACCAAAAAGGAGGGAAAGGTCAACTGCATCGCAATTATTTATCTTCCTCTTCTAGCTTCTGTTACACATTATGGCATAGAATGCTCTTATACATCTCCTTTAACAACCACAAACCTTAAGCCATGTAGCTGAAATTATTGTATCACTGGATACAATTTCATATTGCCTTAAACCTCCTTGTTTTAGACACACTAACATTTATGCCAAATTGCAGATTATTCTGCAGAGATGGAATTGCATGTTTGTGTTGTATATTTAGTACGAACTTTTTTTTTCCAGAACATGTTTCTTAGTTATCAAAAGCAGTTGGAAATGTTTGCAAGACTATGAACATAGAATTGCTGCTTTTATATTTTAACTGCAGATTGTGAATTTCACTGCCTTATATTATTTATTTCTGAAACAAAAGAGGCATTTTTCAATAAAACTACTGAAAATTTGACATGGTCTGTTTTTTCTTTGAATGGCCTTTTGGTCTGTTCAGGCGGTTGTTACAACAAACAAGTTTATATCCTTGGATACGGTTACAGATCTTGCTAATATATTAAATTATGCTAAATAACTTTAGATTTTTAATGATATGGTGAAGTCATAGAGAGTGGTGAGAACCTTAAAAAGCCAAGCTGATTCCAAAGGCTCTATTAGGAATGCAGAGGATGTGTGGGTTGATGGAAAAACAACTAGGTATCCTAGGAGACCCCAAACAACCAAATAACTTTTAACAAGCCACATGATTTAGTATGCATTTAATCACTTTCCTATACCATGCTTTTACCCAGTAGCATGTTTAATTGCAAAATGGAAAATTCCTTAATGGAAATTTTTACATTTAATACCTTCCTTTTACACTTTTACAAATGCAAATAACATCCTTCTAAATATCAAAGAAAATAATGTAAGAACCAACACCAATTGGAGAGAGGTAGTGATAGAAAATTTTCCGCAGAGCGAAACATCTGAGTTAAATACTTTCCGGCAACCAAGATCAAAAGGAATAGACAATAAATGAATGTACTGTGTTCACCAGGTATCCAGCAGATGGCTAAATTCATAGTATTCATCTGTAATCCCCAATACCTTTATTTTTAAGGTTAGAAGAGACCATTGAGATCATTCCAGTTCAACTCTTTGCTTTATGTAAGGAAGAAGCAGACTCAGCCAAGTAGTATCAGAACAAGACTAAACTTCTAGATCTTGTGGTTCTTAACCCTGTTTTATCATCAGATACTCTCCTCCACCCCCTCTCATCTCTCTTCCTGGGAACACTTACTCCCTCGGTAGGAGTTTTCAAACTTCAAAGTTCTACGAATTTATTTTCATTAGTTTCTGACTCATTTGGGATTCTGATGCTCCTTGATGAAGAGCCTCTGTATCAGGAGCATGAAGATGGGTTAGTTCCTGGTCAATGACTCAGCTGGGTTCTAAGGCCACAGGGATTTGAGGCACAAAGGAATTCCATCTTCTTTCAATGGCAGATGTGGGTTTGATTCCTGATGTTGGCCGTCACCCATTTTCTATCTTCTAATCTGTGCTCTCTGAGAGGGGATGAGGGGTCAAGCCAGTTCTAACCAGGGCTGAGCACAAAATTACTAACCAGCTGAGATATATGTTGTAATTTTTATTTTCATAGCCTATTTCCTCCGTAATTAAGTGTGCTGAATCTATGTGAAAATAATTTTTGTTTCCTCTGTGTGAGTGCATACTGAAAGTATAGGGAGAAAAGGCCAGATGGTCTGGGTTTAAGAACTAATGTTAATACCCCACAAAATCAAACTTGTAGGTGCTGGTTTACTTAGTCAAACTTTCTTTGAAGGACTACAGAACAACTTCTAGCTCTTCAAATTTAAAAGCATTATAAAAAATTTGTTATTTATAACTTATATTTGAAACTCGGGTTCTGATTTTTAAGAGACTAGCTTGAAATAACTGTGGGAAGAGGTGACAACTTCTAAAGGGGGCTATAGTTAGGTTTCAAAATTTCAAAACACTTAAATAGATCCTGAATATTTTTTATAGAATATTTTTGTATAATGGGATTAACCATTTAGCAAATTTAACACATATATTTTCTCAGATTTGTAGGTGTCTATTTTTGAGTCTATAAAGAATTATGCTGTCTATGCAGTTCCTCAAAATTACATTACAAATAAGGTCAGTGTAGTTATCCCTGAGTATTTATTATTTATTATGTCCATGGCCCTGTATTTGGCACATAAGATTATTCTTCATTTGGATTTAGTTCTAATTTCTCCATAACAAAAGGGGTTTTGATACACCCTCATGTGGTCTGAGTGCCTTATAAAGAGTGACCAATTATACAAAGAATAGCTGTGATAAATCTTTTATTTTCAAAGGCAATCTTTTAAATACAAATTACATTGATTTCTAAGACTCCTTTTACTTGTGTTTAGAAAATGGATTTCGATGTGAATGTCTCTAAAGCAGTGGTTCTCAATCTTTTTAATGTCGCGACCCTTTAATACAGTTCCTCATGTTGTGGTGAACCCCAACCATAAAATTATTTTCGTTGCTACTTCATAGCTGTAATTTTGCTACTGTTATGAATCATAATGTAAATATCTGTGTTTTCTGATGGTCTTAGGCGACCCTGCTAGCGGTTCTCAACCTGTGGGTCGTGACCCACAGGTTGAGAACCACTGCTGTAGAGCCTAAGACCACCGGACATATCTATTATGTCCATATTCCCCCTGCAGGAAGGAAGAAAAAGTGAAGAAAACACCACCCCTTCTTTTAAGGACAGTTCTTACACAATTTGAAACAACAAATCTATATTACAGACCATTAGCCAGAATTTAGTCTTTTAGCTACATCTAGTTGTAAGTGTGGAATGTTATCTTTATTTTGGGTGGCCATGTGCCAAACTAAAATCAGCCATTCTGTTACAATGTAAGAGGGGAAATGAATACTGGGGATGAACTCAAGTCTTTAGTCTTTGACACAATGTTCAAATCTAAATATATTTCCCCATAAATTTGATTTTCCTTCATTGAACCCACCAATCACCAAGTTCCCCAGGCCTGAAATTTGAGAGTCACTGTAAAATTTTCATTCACTTTTTAAAAAAAATTTCTTTATTGATTAAGGTATCACATATTTGTGCTCATCCCCCCATTCCCCTCCCGAACCCTTCCCCATGCATACCCACACCCCCCTGTTGTCCGTGACCACTGGTTAGGCTTATATGCATGCATACAAGTCCTTTGGTTGATTTTTCTCCCTTACCCCCACCCTCCACTACCTTCCCTGAGGTTTGACAGTCTGATCGATGCTTCCCTGTCTCCGGGTCTGTTTTTATTCATCAGTTTATGTTGTTCATTATTTCCCCTAGGTGAGTGAGATCATGTGATACTAGAAATACACTTACAAGAACCGAAAATGAGACAAGCAGTAATGGTTATGCTGAGAGGCAAATGAATCAGTCTGTAGTGAGTTTCTTTCTGGCCAACAGTTCTTTTGAGTCCCAATTTCAATGTCAAACAGTTCCTTATGTGTACATGTCAGCAATGATATTTCAGTTCTGGATGGTGGACAAATGGTGGTAATGCAGGTCCGACCCTCTCTAGTTTGGTCCTGGGCAACCTGCAGCAACGCACAGCTGCTGACTGCTAGTATGGCAAGGCATCGTCAGCGTCTTCCATCTCTGGACTGTTTCTCTTCTGTCTTCATGGCTGGAGCAATTCCTCTCTGTTGCAGAAATCCACATGGTCTTGGAGTTGTTTTCTGAAAATATACAAACATATTCTTGACCAAAAGTTAATAAAGGAATCTTTTCTATAAATTTGACTTGGGATCCTTTTTCATTTTATTTCCCAAACGATTTTCCTTTGGCTTGTTTTGATACCATGTGTGTTTTTCATGGGTGTCTTGCTGTTAGCATTACAAATGAAAGTTAATTTTCTAAAGTAAAAATTTTCTAGATGTAATTTACTTACAGGATATTTTTCCTTACATGATATTCTTCTACTGTCCCCCCTTTTTTGATTTAAATATTAGGAGGCTTTTGGAAATTTTATAATGTAGTCTTGATAGCTTTTAAATTTTAATTTTTTGCACTAAAACATAACTGCTTTAGGTTCATGTTATGCAATTTTACCATGAGATGAACTACCAATAAAAATTTTAGTTAACACTTTAGGAACAGCTTTTTGTCCAGTACCATTAATTTTTCTAGAATATTCGCTTATTTCAATTAGCCAATTTAAATTAGTCTGAGAACTTGACTACTATTTTACTGTCAAATTTAATACTCTATCAACAATCTTATTTTACCCTGTAAATATTAGTGGGAAGGATTATTTGTCTTCTTGAGTAGGCCCTGAGCATTCTTGGTGCTAGGCTGGATTTAGATATCAAAAATCCACTTCCCCACACCATGGGTACAAGACAACTCAAACAAGTCTTGTTGCAGTGAGAGGGCAGCTGCTGTTGGCCAAGTCTCTGTCTGTTACCTGGGTCCTGATTTGAGCTGGGCATGGGAAGCGAAGCAGCCATGGGGGCAGGAGACCTCCCTCAGAAGGGGTGAGGGTTCAGGCCCCTGCAAAGTTGCGGGGGTGAGGATCTGTGCCCCACCTCTGTTGACTCCCAAGTTCTCTCCTGATGGCCCCTCTGCGACTGTGCCTGTCTTAGGTTGTTCCTTCCCTGAGGAATCTTACCTGTCTCTGGCTAACCAGCCATCCTCTGGGGCCAAGCAGGGTGATGTGAGGTTCAGTTCTGTCTCCTTGGTGGCCTATGCCCCCGTGGCCTCCACGCCCAGCACCTGCTGGCAGGGCCCCTGGCACTAATCACATATCTTGGGAAACCCAGGTTTCTTCTCCAGGGAGGGCCCAGCTCACCCCACTGGGCGAGAGACAGATCCATGGTACCAGCCACCAAGAGGTTTCAACCTCGGCATGAACAGAAAGCTCAGGCAACAGCTGTGGGCAATTGGATTGTGAGAAGAGGATCCCTCTTGGCTAAAGGGCAAGAGGGGCCAATATAGAATGCTCTGGTGCCTTCCCAGGGGGCCCTCTACACAGTGGAAGGGATTAAATCCCTTTGTGTCCTTTTTAAATTGCTGCCAGACATTCAAAGAATTAGTTTGTACGTTTGTTTGGGATAATTGTACATTATGCTCTTGTAATTCTAAAATATCAAGAGATGTGTTACCTTTGTCTCCAAGCACCAAAAAGATGATTTTTTATTGATTCCCAAGGGTGCGAGGTACTATTATAGGTAATGGGTGTAATACAAACCTGGGAAAAATTATAATGAGATTGTAGAATAATATCATGTAAGGATATTCTTTGCTCTAGGCCATGGCAATTCCATTTCAAACTGGCTGTCAATTTCTTTTTGTATAAACAAGGTCTTAGTTACATTTTCTGTACCTCTCCCAGGAGCAAGTAGTGATAGTCTCTTCCTTTGGTGTCCATGCAAGCCAGAAATCTCTCTTTAATTTTACACACAAAGGAGCAGTGGTTTGATTTTGTGTCATACAAAAGGGAAGCTGGGTAGCGACCCCTGTGTAATTATACTTCCTTGCCCCACCCATGGTCCTCCTGGATGACCAAGGTGTTTGGTATTATTGGTGACTACATTAGGCGGGGGATCAGCCCATGTAAGGGCTCTTACCCATGAAGGGTCAGGAACATAAGTCAAAATACTTCCCCATTTGCCCCAGGTAATATTACTGTACAGCTGATGACTGCTAGCATGGCAAGAAACATGTTCTCAGGCGTTCTTGGGGTTCTGGTTACCTCACAATTTCTTTTCTATTTTTTTATTATTTTTTTATTTTATTATTTTTATACATATGTGTCCTTATTCCCCCATTACTCCCCACCCCCCACACATGCCGCACCCACCTGTTGTCTGTGTCCATTGATTAGGCTCATATTCTTTCACTTTTTATATCCAAACAATCAAGTCTAGCTGATTGAGCTTCTACATATATCATAATCACCCTGTTGTTACTACTCAATTTCAGACTCTTGAGATTCTTGTCATGACTATCATAACATTCTCTTAAATGGTCTTCTTTCTTGTAAACTTGGCTCCACTCAAATAAATCTTCCATACAAATCAGAATGATTTATTTAAAATGCAAGCCTGAACATGACATGTTCCCTGCTTAACATTCTTCAAATGGTATATGGATTTTTCTGCAAGTCTTAATTCTGTCTGTCAATTTCCTATTCCTCCTTTATCACCAACACTTTCTTTTTTTTCTTTTTTTCTTTTTTAATAAATCTTTATTCAGATTATTACAATTGTTTCTCCTTTTTCCCCCCATAGCTCCCCTCCACCCGGTTCCCACCCTACCTTCTGCCCTTACCTCCCCCCCACTGTCCTCATCCATAGGTGTATGATTTTTGTCCAGTCTCTTCCTGAACCCCCCATACCCCTTTCCCCCTGAGAATTATCAGTCCATTCCCTTTCTATGCTCCTGATTCTATTATATTCACCATATTATTCTGTTCCTCAGGTTTTTAATTCACTTGATTTTTAGGTTAACTTGTTGATAGATATGTATTTGTTGTTCATAATTTTTATCTTTACCTTTTTCTTCTTCCTCTTCTTAAAGGATACCTTTCAACATTTCATATAATACTGGTTTGGTGGTGATTAACTCCTTTAGCTTTTTCTTATCTGTGAAGCTCTTTATCTGCCCTGCAATTCTGAATGATAGCTTTGCTGGGTAGAGTAATCTTGGTTGTAGGTTCTTGCTATTCATCACATTGAAAATTTCTTGCCACTCCCGTCTGGCCTGCATAGTTTCTGTTGAGAAATCAGCTGACAGTCATATGGGTGCTCCCTTGTAGGTAATTAACTGTTTTTCTCTTGCTGCTTTTAAGATTCTCTCTTTGTCTTTTGCTCTTGGCATTTTAATTATGATGTGTCTTGGTGTGGTCCTCTTTGGGTTCCTTTTGTTTGGGGTTCTGTGTGCTTCCTGGACTTGTAAGTCTATTTCTTTCACCAAGTGGGGGAAGTTTTCAGTCATTATTTCTTCCAATAGGTTTTCAGTATCTTGCTCTCTCTCTTCTTCTGGCACCCCCATAATTCTGATGTTGGTATGCTTGAAGTTGTCCCAGAGTCTTCTTACACTATCTTCAACTTTTTGGATTTTTTTTTTCTTTTTGCTTTTCCAGTTGAGTGTTTTTTGCTTCTTTGTATTTCAATTCTTTGACTTGATTCTTGTGTTCCTCTAGTCTGTTTTTGGGTCTCTGTATAATATTTTTTATTTCAGTCAGTGTATGTTTAATTTCTAGTTGGTCCTTTTTCATATCTTCGAGGGTCTCGTTATATTTATCGGCCTTTTCTAGGATATTCTTGAAAAGCCTTATAACCGTGGTTTTGAATTCTATATCCAGTCGTTTGTTTTCCTCCATTTCTTTCGTTTGTGATCTGTTTCTTTGATGCCGCATTTTCATTGCTTCCCTGAGTTGGTAGGGTAGATTTATGTGCTAGGTTTCCTATATGGCCCAGTGGGTTGGCCTCCCCAGTTAACCTGAGGTGGACACTCTGGGTGCACCCCTTTGTGGACTGTGTGTACAGCCTTGTAGTTAAGTCTTGATTGTTGTTGGTATCACTGGGAGGAATTGACCTCCAGGCCAGTTGGCTGTAAGGATCAGCTGTGTCTACGCTGGGAGAAGTTCGGTGCTGGAGACAGCCTTATAGGATTAGACTTGCCAAATTGCAATAGCCTCTGTGCTCAGCTTGGATGGGGTGGAGTCTCAGGGCGGAGCAGACAGTCTTGGCTTCCAGTCAGCCTTGCCCTTGCGCGCGTGCTTGCCTGCAGACCTCTGCCTTCCCCGGCTCCCGAGTCTCCGCCCAAGAGTCCAGATTCCCCCCGTAAGGGCGTGGGTCCCCAGGGGCTCGCCTGGAACTGGGGTTCAGTGCAGTCAGAACTGGGGTTCAGTGCGGTCGGGGGCTTCCTTCCCCCTTCTGCCAGAGAAAGTCAGCCAGGCTCTCAGCCGCCCTTCCTCTCTGCGTGCACAAAGACCCTTTGCCGTACCTCCAATTCTCTGTGAGCTTTTCTCTTTCCTTCTAGTTGTAGAATTTTCACTCAGCCAGCTTTCCTGTGGTTCTGGATGGTGTCCGTTCTGTCTTTTAGTTGTAGTTTTGAAATTGTTGTGCGAGGCAGCAGTTTAGGTGCTTACCTATGCCGCCATCTTGGTTTCTCTCTATCACCAACACTTTCATTGGACCATCTGGAATTCCTATTCCATTTTTGACAAACTTCTCCAAATCCTTAGCCTCTTCAGTGAACAACCCCAGCACCTCTTGGCATGACCCTGAAGATACTGTAGAGACAGTTTATGCTGCCCAGAGTTGGTGAATGGAGACATGTCCCCCTCATATCTTAGCACTGTTTCCAGACCAACAATGCTTCCTTTTATAAAAAGCTTTTATTGTTTGAGGCTTATATCTGACTCCCATCACTATCATCTATTCCCCTCATGGTCACTCCACCTCATTCAGAAGAGACTTTAGTGCTTTTATCCACCCCAGTATCTGCCATCTTCTAGGTATCGTATCCATTGGCTAACAAATCTAACATTATCTCAGTTATTCGAACTTATTGTCAAAGGCATTTTCTTTTAGTTGGCCTTAGCTACTCAGTATCTCCAAGGACTTACTTTGGACTTGTGTCCAACTGTCACTGCTTTAAAATCACTAACTTAGACCTTCCACTCTCCTTGGGTTTCCAGCTCACCTGCTCAAGTACCTCCACTGAAACTGTTTTCAGCTTCATTATGACACTCAATACAGTGAACCTTCCATGTTCTTACCACTCATCAGCTCCTCCTTGTCTTTACTTCCTTCCTTATCCAACTTGGATTCCATGTCTTGGTAACATACCCAGTTTATTGAATACTGAACTCCAAAAATTACAAAATAGTTTCTTTTTCTTTAGTCATTTCCTTCAGTTATGTTCTATTATATATTCTTTTTCTATCCCTTAGCATACCTCAGATAGATCCCATTGCTTTTAATGTATTTTTATTGATTTTGGAGAGGAAGGGAGAGGGAGAAAGAAACATCAATGCCAAAAGAGAATCATCGATCGGCAGACCCCTGCATACTCCCTACTAGGGATTGAGCCCGCAACCTGGACATGTACTCTGACAGGGAATCTAAGCTCAACCTCCTGATTCATAGGTCAATGCTCAACTACTGAGCCACAGCAGCTGGTCCCATTGCTATTAGATCATTGTGAGCAATTCAATCCACTTGAAAAATGTAATCTCAAATTCACTTTTGTACTCATTTTTCTTTCTACCTTGAAGTCAGAACTTAGACTTATGGACCTGGACTGTAGAGATGCTAGGCCAGCTCTTTCACCCCAGCTTCTTAAGAATTCAGGTGGGAGAAGAGGACTAGGGAAAAAGGAGGTAAAGGCTTTTTCCATTTACATGTGCCACTAGAATCCTCTCTTGAATGTCAATGCTCACTGTGTGCCAGGTGCCCAAATGCTGCTCCTCTTGTTGAGTGTCTGTTTCTCTTTTTCAGAAGGTCATGCAGGGGCTCTGTCTACTGCTCAGTTATCTTCAAAATGACCTCTTCAAACTTCTGCTGAACTTTTGTCCCCATGGACTACTTCACGTCTTCTCTCCTCACCTGAAGCCCTCTTAGGAGGGATTCCAGTAAGCTGGCTCAAGTTTGCCTACTTTCTAAGTGCTCATTTGACCACAGGAGACCCAAGCATCCTTGTCATGCCAAATGAAAGAAGAAAGTCTGCCCTCACAAATGCCCCCTTTCTAGCTACCTCCCATTAATTTTTCCCCATTCAGGCACATAGGCCTGCAAGTTAGGTCAGCAAGTCTACTGCATAGTAAATGTTCATCCATGGAATAACATGCTTTTCTTGAAGATACCCCTTAATTTCTATGAGTGTTTTTTTTTTATATTTTTAATTCTCCCATGTGTCTCACTGGGTGAAGGTTTGAAGCAGTCTTTTTATAAATAAAATAGAAGCTAAAAACGTTCCGCTTTATATCAATGATAATTTGCTTGAGTGGATTCTTCTTGATTCTTTATTTTGCAAATATAAGCTGCTTGGGGGTGATGGGGAGATAGTTTGGATGAGCCAGTTCTTCCAATTCTTAGAAGTACCGAGGGAATGTGCTTTATGATTCTCTTTAAATGAGGGTGATGCTTCATAATTTTATTTTCTTTATGGCCATTTGTTCACTTCTGAGTCAAAGGCAAAATTCTATTTAATATCACATTAACCAAAAGAGCCAAACTTCCTTGCTTTCACATCCTTTAGTCACACTCACGTAGTAAAGTCCCACCTCCAGATTATCCCAACTGCTTGTAATCTCCATGACTGTACCCAGGATTCTAAGCACAGTTGGAGAAAATCACCCATGGCGGGCGGGGAGGAGTTGTTATGTTTATAAATCCATATGATCAACCTCAACTTGCCTGTCAGCACTGCTCAGTAATTTGACTAGCTATATTTTCAACTCTTTCCAAAATTCCCAAACTTCAATCCTATACCTCATCCTGATTATGAGATTTCTGCTACTTTTCATCAGAGCAGCTATTTCATACATGAATAAGAAGCCAAACTGGAACCTCACTTCTCTACAAACAGGGCTACAAAGCTGCCTGCATCTGGACCCATCCTTTCTTCCTGTTTCCTCTCTACTCCTTGAACTTTAAAAAAAAAATTTCTTTATTGATTAAAGTGTTACATATGTGTCCTTATTCCCCCATTACCCACATCCCCATCCCCACCCCCCACTCATGCCCTCATTCCCCTGTTGTCTGTGTCCATTGGTTAGGCTTATATACATTCATACACTACTCCTTGAACTTTGAGTCCCTTTCCATTCTTTCCACAAATACTGGATTAAATACCTAATAAGTATTAGGTGCTGTTAGAAATGGTGCTGGGTTCTATAGTGAAGATAGGAAAGTCCCTTCTCTCATGGAGCTCACATTTTCAGAGTGATAAACAGACAACAAATAAACAGGCAAAGCATACACAGTCAGAGAGCGATGAGTGCTATGAAGGGAAAGAGAGCAGGGCTGAAGGATAGACAAAGCTGAGTGTCTGTGGCATGTGCATGAGTTTAGGTAGAGTGGTGAGGAAATGCTCATTTAGGCAGAGACCCGAGTGAAGGGTGGCTGCAAACACAAGGCTCAAATCTGGCTGATAATTGTGTAATCTGATGCTTTGTAACTATGTAGATGACCAGCTGTATCCCTAGAGCTGTAGTTCTTGACTTTCATACACTTTGGAATCACCTTTAAAAAAAAATCCTCTAATCTGAGTCCCACTTATAAATTCTGAGTAATTGGACTAAGGTGAAATCTGCTGATAAGGCTTTGTAAATGCTCCCTAAGTAATTATAAAGTACAGATAAGGGGCCAAACTGCTATCTAGAGATTCCGATTCAGCTTGTTAAAAAAGGAGGCCCAAGAATCTGTCTATTTTAAATATATTCTTCAGGTGAGTCATATGATCAGCCAGGATGGGAAACTTTTACACCTCTCTGACTTTGGGTACAATTTTCATGCCAAAACGATATTTCTAGCCCAGTCCATTCTTCTGACCTTAGGCATGTACATTCAACTGCCTTGGTACATCTCTAGTTGGACATTTTACAGGCATTTCAGATTCAATGTGAAAAAAGTGATAGTCCTCACCCTCCTTTCCATAGGAGCTTTTGACTACAAGACGTTTCTTGTTTTTGTGAGTGGTACAACCACTCTCTCAACTGCTTAAGCCAGAAACCTGGAGTTTCCCTCACCGCCTACAAACCATCAATCACTAAATCTTTTTTATTCTATCTACTAAGCGTCTTTCAATTGTTCACCTCTCTGTATCTCCACTGCCATTCTCCTCCTCTAGAACCTGTTGTCTTGTCTGGATTTCTCAGAGGTCTGCCATCTGATCTCTTTCCAGCCACTCTTGCGTCCCTCCCATTCATTTTTCTCACAGCTTAGCAGACAAAATGATTGTTAAGAATGCAAATTTTGTCATATCCCTGCCTTTCTTAAAATCATTTGGTGGTGTTTAGTTCAGAAACCTTATCAAGACTCTTATGCCATCAAGGATTTGGTTTCTTCCTACTTTTTGACCTCAAGACATTTCACTTATCTCATCCTCCCCCGCCCCCCAAACTATACTGTACTTCTTGCTTTACCACTTCTTAATCTTGAGGCTTCATGGGTGCTATTTCCTTTATCCAGAATACACTGACTTCACTTGGTCACACACTATTCATCCTTTGTTCCATGCTGAAATAACCACTTCCTTTCGGACACCTGTCCTGTTACTTCCAAAGTTCAAGATCCCTGCAGTGTACATTCATACCCCTTACTTTCCCTTTGACACCTTCTATCATACCAGCAATTCCTGTTCAATATTTGCTCTCCCTGCTGGATGACAAGATTCTATTAGAGCAGGGAACGTATTTATTTTGTTTACTCCTGTGTTTCCAGCAGCAACCAAAGTGCTGGTATTTAGGAGGTGCTCAATGAATATATGTTGAATAACTAATTTCTGGTGAAACAAACTCTTTTCCTTGAGAGCTTAGGGAACCGCTCATAAACAGCACCTGCCTCAAGGAAGAAGCAGAGCAAAAAACAACATAATAATCAAGGGCCAAAGTGTGTACTTTAGGGTGAGATTAGAGAATGAAAGGAGCACAGAGAAAGGTGACATCTGCGAGACTGTGGAGAGAAGTGTACTGGCCAAGTGGCCTACTGAGGAGACTCTTGGAGGTCCATGCAAAACTCAAGCTTGTTTTCCAAGAAGCCTTACCCCTAAATGCTACAGCAACAAGGAATGGTCTTCAGGTCGCAATCCAGAACAGTAGTTCTTTTGGTGGAGTTGTCATCACTGAGTCCCCAGTAGAGAAAACTGAACAGTAGCCCAGTAGAGAAGTACTGACCTAAGAGGAGGGGTCACAGCACCTGTATCCCAGATTAGAGGAACAGGAAGGCCCAGACACGCAGGCAGAAGATGATGTGATGATGAAGTAATGTATCTGCAGCCAAGAAGTGCCAAGGCTTCCCAGCCACTACCACAAGAGAGAGGCCTGGAATGCATTCTCCCTCAGAGACTCTGTTAGGAACCAACACCTTGATTTTAGATTACTAGCCTCCAGAACTGTGAGGGGATAAATTTCTGTTTTAAACAGCAAAACAAAAAAGCCCTCTTTTCCTTGATAAACCAGATTCTATTTGAAATATCGAAAATATTGTATGAAGATGGATAATTCACATGTAATTGAACTTCTTCATGTCCACTTTGTTGTAGAACAGGGGAAAATGCAGCTGGGATTTTTTACCCTGTGTAGGAGCCACTGAAGACAGGAAGGCTTGATTATTCCTTATTTTGGGCTGTTAAAGAGTTGTGCTTTTTTCCGTGGTATTAACCTATTGTTGAGAAGGTCTTCAAGAGGATGTCACTGCTGGTTGACCTGAAAGCTAAAACTAGTCAACTGGAGGCTGCTTACCCACACCCATGTCCTTAGAATCTGTGGTCCAGCCACCATTCCCACATTAGGAGCTGTTTCAAGGCCACAGTCTTCAGAGAGTAAGGGGTTGTTGAAAAATGGGTCTTGGGAAAGAGGCATCGATGAGGGAAATCCTGCACTGGCTGTCAGCATCTCTGTGGGGAGGTGAGGCCCATGTGCTAAATGCGTATGGACTGACTGCTGCATGGGAGCTGAATGCCTGGAAAACACCAGCTGGTTTGATGTGCTTGTTTGAGGAACTGCACCTAGCCCACTGCAGCCAAAAAGGGACGTGATATGGCTGCCTCTGTGGGCTGGTCTCTATCATGGGCAGTTCAGCTGGCCACCTATGCCCAACTAGAGGCTGAAGCTGAAGTTAGAAAGTTGGAAGAAGCGCTCAGGCTAGAAAAGAGTGTGTGGTTGTTTACTACTCTGCCTGCTTCAGGCTGGCAGACAGGTGGGAGAGGAGGATAATAAGTTAGAGACTTTAGCATGCCATTTTTGAAAAGCTAGGAGGGCTCAAATGAAGGTTCGAGCATTGTGACAAAGCCTGATTGGGATGCTAAGAGATGGAATCCCTGGGAAAGTGAGGAGAACCAGGAGCAGAATGCGGTGATTAACAGTGAAATGGACAAAACTCCCTGAGCTGTCTGACCCCTAATACAAAGGAAAGCAAAAGTCCAGCCAGTGGGGCAGCCCCCAGTTCAAGAAGCGTTCATGATGAGAGAATATACTCCCACTGAGCTTATTGATATAGCTGCCAAGTTCCAGCACAAGGCCAGGGAAAATATCCAGGCGTGGTTGGTGCAGCTATGGGATATAGGGGTGGGCTGGGGAGATGGGGTATGACATTTCTTTGATCAGCAGGAGGCAAAGAAAATGAGCAATATCACCATACACCCTGCCCTTCACCAGCACTTGCATGGCACTGGGGGAGGGAGAAGGGTTAGTTTCAAGGCACTCACTACCTTGTAGATTAGATTATTCTAGCCAGCCGTGGGCAAACTATGGCCCGCGGGCTGGATCCGGCTGTTCTATCCGGTTCTCTTGCTCTCCCCTCCACTCCTTTACTTTGAATTTATATTAGTTCACACAAACACTCCATCCATGCTTTTGTTCCGGCCCTCCAGTCCAGTTTAAGAACCCATTGTGGCCCTTGAGTCAAAAAGTTTGCCCACCCCTGTACCTGTTGGGTGGTTTGTCCCAATGAGGAAGATCTCCCTGGACACACCGGACCCTGAGAATCTATAGAGGAGGCACAACAAATTCTTAGGGAGTTGGGAATGAGAAGGGCTATCTATGCTCCTTCTTTGAATGTCCTGGTCAGGCCACACTCGCTGCAAAATAAAAATCAAAACACTCCAGTCTGCTTCCCACACCTGATTTGAGATTCTGATAACCATGCTGAGCCCAGCTATGGGACAAGTCATTTAGGATGTTGGGCTGATCAGAAAGCCACCTTTTTGAAGGCAAATATACTAGTGAAGCAGATTAAAGCTCTAGGCATCTCCCAAGTAGGACTACCATTTGAGTTGCATGTGTCTCTGACTCTGGAAGGTATGGGTCAGGCACTGCGGCAGAGAGAGCAGTAGGAGAGAGTACCCTAGGATTTTGGCCTCAGCTCTAAAAGGGGGCAAACACTCCACTATACTTCCATAAAGCAACAGCTCCTAGTTGTACTTACGGCACTCCTCCAGGTAGAGCTTCTCACAAATGACAGCATATCATGGTTAGAATTTCCCTTCCTATCAAGGGGTGGGTTGAAAATACATTCTACCCACCCACCTCCGCCAAGGCGCAAAATCCACTTTGTCCAAGTGACGTGCCCATTTGCAGCAGAGAAGCACCCTGTCCACCTGCCTGTCTCTAGAAATGTGCGTGTGCCTAGGCCCTGTAGATACTGGTATGCAGATTCTCCAAATGCCCCTGCCCCTATTCCTGTGGCCACCCCTTCAATCTGTGGAGAGGGTGTGTGAGAAATTCCTACTGATGCCTGATATACAGATAGGTCTAGTCAGAGCAATGCATCCACAAAGACTGGAGTTGCTATTTATCCCAACACTGACACCATCTGGATGGAAACAGGAATGAGTGCAGTGGCCAGTGAGCCCTGGCTGTTAACTCTGCTCTGACACGTGGGCTATTCAGAAGGAATCAGTCCTATGGCTTGGACAATGAGAAACCAAGGGACAAATGATCATAAATAAGCCCTTGTGGGGTCAAGATATGTGGAAAGACATTTGGGTTCATCGGCCTGCAAGAGCCTGAGGCACTCCTCACTGTCTTCCACATCCCGGCTGGCAGGCTGCCAGGTGCTGACCCCCTGGCAATCAGCAAGCTGATGCCCTAGCTCAGGTGCATGGAAAGAATGGCCACCATGGTGTGTGAATAGGATAGCATATTACCACGTATATGCAGATTGCCCTTGAAATACAGTGATTTGATTACTGCAGTTAACAGCATGTCCTGTGTGTTCTAAATCATGCCCAAGGCAAACTGCCAAAGGATTCCGAGGCCATAAACTGGAAAGTAAGAGGTAGAGGTTGCTACAAGGTCTCATTGAGTTTAATGGAAAAAGCCTTGGGTGTTCAGGAAATGCCAAAGAAAGCATGTTCTCTTTTGCCCAAGACACTTCTCCAAGTGTCAGCCCCCGACCAGGTAGTTAGACAATGGAGTTTGTTATAAAATTGAATTTGTTATGAATTGTTGAGAGAGGTATTGGTGAGAACTGTTGTCAGTCACTGGCGCTTTTGAACGTAGCTAAAGTTACCACAAATAAAATAAACCAAGCATGTCAAATGGGAAATAACTTAAATCAGAACAGTTCACAGGATTGTCAAATCAAAGCAGAGGTGAGATATTGATCAGTTTAAATTTCTGCTGTGTAAATCCCTCAAAGCAAATATCACTGGAATACGATGTTTAAGTTCAGTTTGTTAGAATGGAGCTCAAATAACAAAGACAACTTACACATTTTTTCTTCTATGTATACCTTTCAACTTTAGATGTTCTTGGAAACATGTGTTTTGTTTTTTCTCAGCTGTGTAATTGATGCAAGGACATATTAAGTTAGATATTAAGAAAAATTCTAATAAAATTATAAAATATTTTCCATGGGTATTTAAAGACAGGAAGTAAAACAGATATGTTAACTATTTTGTGCCTGGCATGGTGTTAAGAATCCCACCTAGGCATTTTTGCAGTGTTATTATCCCTATTGTATAGATGACAAAGAAGTTTCAAAATATTAAACTATTGCCAAAGATCACACAGAGGTTTCCAATCCATGCCTTTCTCCTACACGATGCTGTCCATACTGTGTACCTGCATCCATGAAAGCATAATCCTGTCTGTAAATCATGATGTGGTTAAGAGTGCAGATTTTGTTTCCACATAGACCTAGGTTTGAATCATGACACAGGTGCTTTCAAATGTAATTTTAAGAAGTTTCTTAACCTCTCTGATTCCAAAGTTCTGAAAACTTGGGCTTCATACCTACCTCTAGAGATGTGGGAAGATCAAGGCCAATATTTGTGATATTTTTTACCTTATTAAAAAATCAAGACACCAATCCTGGGAGAAGGCATTAGAGACTCCCCAGGCGCCATTTCAGCTCCTAAAAAGGTTGTTCCAGTTCACTTCCCAGTGGAAGCTTTCTTACTTTCTCTTCAGCTTTCATGCCATAATTTAAATTTTAACATCTGTTTCTCCTTTCACATTTTAATAGCTTTGACCTTATCTTTTCATTCTTATCAATGGAGTGATGGAAGGTAATTATAAATGCTGCCTCTCCTCCTGCTCCTGCCAGCTAATAGCTCCAGTAAATTGGTCTTAATGTAGTGATTGGGTTTCTCAATGCTTCCTGGAGATCATGGAAAAGACTCGTACACAAGGTTTTAGTAAGAACCTTACACCACAGGAATTGAACGTTCCTCGCTTTGACTTAACCAAATGGAAGAATGTGGAGGAGGAAAATAAAAGTGATGTGTGAACAGGAAAATTCTGGGAACACTTAAAAAAAAATCTCTATCAGAATTTGTTAATGAGGGTATTTCCATACTGTTTAAAGGTATTGGAATTATGTCTTTCTTAAATAACATTGTGTTCTTAGGTTGTGGAGCCAAGGGTTACATTTTAAGGATAAAATAATAAGGGCAAGCAGCCCACCTGGGGACTGGCAGTGCAGGAGTGGAAAAAGAGAGGCTCTGGAGCCAGGAAGACCTAGACATGAGTCTGGGCTTTGCCACTTACTAGCTGCTTTGGAAAAGTAAAAACTTCTCTGAGCTTTACTCTTCTACTCTACAAATGGGTATATTATCTCTATTGCAATATTGTATTAGAGATAATACATGTATAAACACTTGATCTATAGTAATTAATTTAGGAAATTCCTAAATGGGTGGAATTATTTCCATATGGATGTTCTGTCATTCATTATAATGAGTATGATACCAGCAAGCTGTTAGAGGGAATGTACCAGAAAAAAAATAGTTTTCCTCAAAAACATTCTTTATACTCTGTCTAAATTATGGCTGATTAGAAATTCCTCCACAGTCCTCAAATTAATCAGTTGTTTAGCAGAATTATTATCATGGCATATTTCTTAGCACATATATATCTCAAGTCTTAAGGAGTATCAGGGAAGCTAGTAACTATCTTTAGAACCGATGTAAAGATTAGATGTCATCATGTTAGTAAAGGCATGTGTTAAATAAATGATAGATATTGTTCTAGTGAAAATAGTTTATAAGACCTGTTGATTCATATAATGGCACCAAGGTGTTAATTACACTTACTGTCTGAGCTGGATGTGGTCCACTTATTTACTACTAGAGGCCCAATGCATGAATTTGTGCATGGGTGGGGTCTGGCTGGCCCGGCCAGATTGGGGTGGATAGGGACCAGGCCTGTCAGGAGGAGGAGATGGTGGGAGGTTGGCCACCTGCCCTGATTGGGGCCCAATCAGGGCTGGGCTGGCCAGTGGGGAGGGGCCACGGGTGATTGGCCAGCGGGTCCTGCCCCAGATTGGGGTGGAGGGGCTGATTGGGGGTAGAGCTGGCCATGGGGAGGGGCTGTGGGCAGTGGGCTGGCCAGCCTCACCCCTGAATGGGGTGGGGGGGGGGTGCTGACCGGGGGCCAGTGGCTGGGGGGAGGAGCCGTGGCTGTGAGTGGTTGGCTGGCCGGCCCCGCCCCCAATTGGTATGTGTAGGGTGATCAGGGGTGGGGCAAGACCTGGGGAGGGGCTGCAGGCTATTGGCTGGCCAGCCCTGCCCCTGATTGAAGTGGGGGGACCAATCTGGGGCAGAGCTGGCTGGGGGGAGGGGCCACGGGCCCATCAGGGTGGTAGGGGTCCACCAGGGTGGGTCTGGCTGGGCAGAGGGGCCAAGAGCTGATGGGGTGGGGGGGCGATTGGGGGCGGGGCTGGCCAGGGGAAGGGGCCACAGGTGATTGGCCAGCTGGCCCCACCCCTTATCAGGGTGGAGGGCCGATCTGGGGTGGGGTAGGGGGAGGTGCTGCAGGAAGAGGTTGGCCAGCCAGCCCAACTTCCTATTGGGGTAAGGGGGGCGATCAGTGGTGGTGCTGGCTGCCGGGAGGGGCTGCAGGGGGTTGGCCAGCTATCCCCTCCCACTATTGGGGTAGGGGAGGGTGATAGGGGGTGGGGTTGGCTGGGGGGAGGGGCCACAGGAGGGTTGGCCAGCCACCCCGCCCTTGATTGGGGTGGGAGAAGCCAATTGGGAGTGTGGCCAGCCGGGGTGGGGGGGTGGGGGGGAGGGCCGCAGAAGGTTGGCTGGCGGGCCACACCCCCATTGGGCTGGTTCACTGGCCACAGTGGGCATCATAGTGACTGGTCACTTGGGTCATTACAGCATTCCGGTTGCTGGTTTTATATATATATATATATATATATATATATATATATATATATATATATATATATATATATATATATATATAGATGGCTTTATCTTGGGCATTTTGAGAGCTTCCTCAAATTGGGCTGGCCATTGAGTGAATTGTTGACTGAATTATTCCTTGGACTTCTAGCATATCCAATGTGAAAATGTTCTGATCTACAGATGAATAAAATACATGTCTAGAAAATCACTTCAACAAATTTAGAGCTTCATAATCTCTTTATGGACAAATTTAATGCCTCTTGGCCAAATTTAATTTTTAAACCACCGAAAACATTCCACTCTTTTAGAATTGGATAAAAAATAATCACACATGTCAACCAGGCGTCAAAACACTCTTTGATATACTGTGGCATGTGGCCGGGTGGGACACAGGAGCTTTATTTAAGATGGATATTGGTTGGGATTTTGATTCTTGTGGGCCAACAGCCATAACCATTGAGTACTTTCCATGTGAAATCCAAAGTCTGTTCCTGGAACTTGTGGATAGCGAGAAACTTCCTTAAAAATCTGGCCCATTAAAGCTTTGGTGACTAGTGCACTTAAAATGACTGGGGACTCATATACCAACTTTTCAGTGAAGTCTTATTAAAAAGTTTATTAAAATTGAGTGTGATACACAGTCTGCTCAAAAGGTTGGTCATCAACCCTTCAGAACAATTTATGACCAAAAGGGGAAACTGTGGATGAAAAAAAGGGGTTTTGTGGAAAGTAATCTCACTGTGTGATCTGATTATAAATTCCTAACTGGGCAGGTCATGGTCAGCATTCACACCACATGCATATAATTTTTTAGTTAAAGGTTTAGTTTTGCCATAAGCAAATCCTGTCCATTGTTTCTGTTCATCTAGGTTAACCCATATTTGAAATAACCACCCTCAAGAGAGCACAGAATAGTAACTATCCTGTAATCCAATCCCTGCCTTGCTTCTTCCACCTCCATGTAATCTTCCTTACATTTCCTATGTATTTTTGAATGCCTAAAATAAACTACAAAACTGTTATTCTCTGGAGCATTTGAGATCTTGCTCCCCAGCACATATCGGTGTGACTTAAATAAGCTCTTATGAAAATTTAAAAAATATTGAGTGTGATAATATGAGAAGAGTTATGGGTGATATGGGAACAACAGGACCAGGTTGGCAGGATGGGTGAGGGGCAGTGGGGGATTTAGTAGGAGGGAATCTTCTCAGAGAAGATTATGCCTCAGCTAAAACAAAACAGAGAAAAAAGCCTTCCCTTTTATCACCATCAAGAATTGTGCTAATTTGAATCTCTTGAAAATGTGGCATTATTCCTACAACATACTTGGAAAAAATATGTAGAATGAGTATATTCTGTAAAGGCTAGGGAAGTCTTTATTATTAGAGAAAGTGAGGGTTCCTTGTTTTATTTCTGATTTTTAAAGGGTAGTTAACATTTAAGATGATTCATTAACATCTATATATATAAAAGGCTAATATGCTAACTGTCCCTCCGACCCTCCGACTGGTCGCTATGATGTGCACTGACCACCAGGGGGCAGACGCTCAATGCAGGAGCTGCCGTGACGTGCACTGGCCATTTACAATGAAACGGCACTGCAGACCTGGTGCCGACAAAGCAACATTCGGCTTCCTCCAAGTGGGACACAGGCCCTGCCACCACCCCGGAGTGACAGCCCACCAAATCACAACTAACGCTGCTGAGATCCCATGGCACAAAATGCGGCCCACAGCCCAGCCCAGCCTGGAAATGGTAGCTGTGGGCGCCAGGTAATGACATCACATAGCAACACCCGGCATCCTCTCCCTAGCAACTAGCCTCCTTGGAGTTTCTTCAGCCCAGGAACACGACTTGCTTTATAGCCAGATGGAAACATTTTACACTTTAACCGAATGTCTGTGAAGTGTTTTCCTGTGCCTCATCTCATTTGATCCTCACAGAAGTCTTGGAGTAGGTAGGTAGGAGATTCAGTAGAATCTTATTTTCTTTTCATTAGCCAGAAAATGGAGATTTAGAAAGTTTAGAAACTTAACCTGACTGAAAAGAAGTAAGAAATGGTGGACCTTGAAAATGACTTCAGGTTTTCTCACTACGCAGGATATAGTCAAACACTGCTGCAGTTAAATATTTTACCCTTTGTTCTCCCTGTGTGATCTACAATAATAATCTGCTTCGTGTTGATATTTATTGCTGTATTGCTGACAATTACCTGAAAGAGAAGTTGGCATGCTTCACTGGGCTGGAAAAAGTTTAGATACATCAGAAAGCAGGTCTAATTAAGCAAGTTTATTCTGTACCTATAAAAGGCTAAGTTGATTCGTGCATGCATGATGCATATAAAGCTCTTGCTGGTGCCAATCACATGTGTGTGTTTCAATCTGCAATTGTCAATTGTGAATTTGGTTGACACTTCTATTATAGAAAAAGGGTGAATAGCGATATTAAAATATTTCTTCTAATTAATTTCCTTTCTAATGTGCATGAATCTGTGCACTGGGCCTCTAGTTATTAATAATAGCAAACATTTACTAAGTGCTTTATCTTGTGTCACTATGGTGCCAAATGTGTGATATGTAATAAATGAGTTAATACATGGAAAGCACTTAGATCAGTTCCCAGCACATAGTAAATGCTCAAAACATTTTTAGCAATTATACTAATATATTATATAATAACATGGGGACAAAAGTTTGAAGATATTGAGTAATTTACTTATAGACAACAGAGCTATATAATAACAAATTTGGGATTGGAATTCAGGAATTTCTAACTGAGAACCCAGACTCTAAATCATTATAATATTATTCCCAGTTTAGTAAAATTAATCACTAACAGTCTACAAGTTAAATTCATATCAGGTAATAGTAAGGCAAACATGAGGTTATACACATTACTTTAACCTAGACTATTGCTCTTCACGTTTTAAAAAGGCATGATAACAAGCTGTATGTTTTCAAGAACAGAATTTATTAATTAAGTGAGATTTAAATCAGTTAAAAGACATGAGACATACAGAAAAGAAAAAGCAGATGGCAGACACAAACCCAATGATATAAAAATAATATTAAATGTGAATGAATAGAAAAATATAATCAACTCAGAAATTGTCAGACTGGATAAAAAAACGAGATCCAAGTATATGCTATCTACATGAGACATACTTTAGATTAAAATACATCACAAGAAAAACAGAACACTATAGAGCAATATCTTTCATGAATGTAGAAGCCAAAATTTCAAACAAAATACTAGCAAACCAAATTCAATAGCAGATAAAAAATTATATACATTATGACCAAGGTGGAATTTGTCCCAGGAATTCAGGGAAGATTAACAGTTGAAAATCAATTAATGTGATACACCATATCAATAAAACAAAGAACCAGAAACCATACAATCACCTCCATATACTCATAAAAAGCATTTTACAAAACCCAATACTACCTCAGGATAAAAACATTCAGCAAACTTGGAATAAAAGGGAACTTCCTCAACCTTATAGAGGGTTCTACAAAATCCTCACAGCAAAAATCATACTTAATGGTGGTAGACTGAATGTTTTTTCTCTAAGATCATGGAAATGAGATGAGCACTCTTGCCACTTCTATTCACATTATTCTGGAGATTCTAAGCAGGGAAATAAGCAAGAAAAAGAAATAAAAGACTTTCAGTTTGAAGGAGAAGAAATAAAACTATATGTTTGCAGATAACATGACATAATGTATAGAAAATTCTGAGAAACCCAATATAAAACTATGAAAACTAAATGAGATGTACAAGTTTGCAAGATACAGGATCAATATACAACAGTTTTGCCCCATAGGCGATGAACAATGTGATAAATTGAGAAAAATTCCATTTACAATGCCATCAACAAGAATAAAATAGGAGATGGCAGGAGGAGAGTTGACTTTGGGTGGTGAACACACAATACAATATACAGGTGATGTATCATAGAACTGTATATTTGGAACCTATATAATTTTATTAACCAATGTCATCCAAATGAATTAAATGAAAATTAAAATATACTCAAATAGGAATAAATTTAACAAAAGAAGTACATTCAGTGTTTTATACTCTGAAAACGAACAAAAAAAATGTTGAGGGAAATGAAAAAGGTCCTAATTAAGTAGAGAGATATTCCAAATTCATGGATTTGAAAACATAATATTGTTAAGATGACAATACTCTTCAGATTGATCTACAGATAAAACACAGTCTATTGAAATCCCAGCTGGCTTCTTTGCAGAAATTGACAAACTGCTTCTAAAAATTAATATAGAAATTCAAGGAGACTAGAATAACTAAAACAATCTTGAAAAAGAATCACAAAGTTGGAGTACCTGAACTTACCAATTTCAGGACTTCCTACAAAGCTATAGTACTTAAGACAGTGTGGTATAAGCTTAAGGATGGGCACATAGAACAATGGAATGAAATAGAAAGTCCATAAATAAACTCTTACATTTATGTTGATTTGATTTTTGACAAGACAATTCAATGGCAAGGAATAATCTTTTCAATAGTCTTTTCAAGCTGGGACTCCTGGATATCCACATGCAAAGAATGAAATAATCTCCTTCCTCACACAAGATGCAAATTAACTCAAAATAGGTCATAAGTCTAAATGTAAGAGGTAAAATTATAAACCCCTTAGAAGTAAAAATAGGAGTAAATCTCTGTAGCCTTGCTTTAGGCAAAACCTTGTTAGATGCGAGTTCAAGCAACAAAATAAAAAGTAGATATATTGGATGCCTAGCCAGTGTGGCTCAGTGGTTGAGCACTGTCCCATGCACCAAGATGTAACCAGTTTGAGTACTGGTCAGGGCACATGCCTGGGTTGCAGGCTCAATCCCTAGTTGGGGCTATGTAGGAGGCAGCTGATCCATGTTTCTATCTCTCCCTCTCCCTTCCTCTCTCTCTAAAATAAAAAACCACCACCAACAACAACAAAATCCCAAAACCAGAGAACACCAAGTTAAAAAAAAAGATATATTGGTGTTCATCAAAATAAAACACTTTTGTGCTTTAAAAAATACCATCAAGAAAGCAAAGAGACAACCAACAATACAGGAAAAATATTTGCAAATCACATATCTGATAAGGGTATATGAAGAACTTTTGCAACTCAGTAATAAAAAGACGTACAACCCAATTTAAAAATGGGCATAGGACCTCAATGGACATTTCTCTAAAGAAGATATAAAAATGGTCAATAAGCATATGAAACAATGCTCAATATCATTATTCACTAGGGAAATGAAAATCAAAACCATAGTAGGATACCACTTCATACCCATGAAGATGGTTATAATAAAAAAGAGATAAGTGTTAGCAAGAATGTGGAGAAATTGGAACCATCACACATTGGATGATGATAATGCAAAATGATGCAACTTCTTAGGAACTATACCAAAAAATATATCACACCACACATGAATTTAATATTACTAAATATACTAAATACTAGAAGCCTGATGCTTGAAGATTCGTGCAAGAATGGGCCTTCCTTTCCCTGGCTGCTGGCACCGCCTTTGCTCTGGCGGGAGCTTTTGGCTCCGGCCCTGGAGCTGCCTTTCCGCCTTCCCACACTACCCAGAGGCCCAGAGTGGCTGGGTGGTGTGGAATGCCTGCATCGTTACCATGGCGACGAAGCAAGCATCCCGCCTTGCCCCTGGCTGCTTGGCACCTGCATATGCAAATTAAACTTCCATCTTTGTTGAGTTAATTTTCATACTCACTCCTGATTGGCTGGTGGGCATCATGAAGGTATGGTCAATTAGCATGCTACTCTTTTATTAGGTAGCTAGTAAAACTACTGAATTGTGCACACTAAATTGGTGAAATATGTCTCAGTAAAGCTATTCTATTAGAAAAAAGGAGGCCAGCATCTGGGCCTGGTAGCGGGATCCCAGAATTCTAGGAAGGGAAAGCAAAAGTAGGGGCAAGCTGAGTGGAGGTCATAGACTCAGGGGACTTAATGCAGAGACTTTTTTATTTTGGAGATCACCCTCAGTTTCCGCAGGTGCTTGGCTTGGTCCTTGCATGTCTGATTTTGACCATTGCTTATAGTCAAATCCTATTTTGAGTGTGGGTGTGAGGACAGTGGAAAGCAATTTAAGTTCTTATTAATGATTTATACTTCAGAGCAAATGCATTTTGAATTAAGGTTTGGTTAGGGAACTAGGCAAGAACCCATGCAGGTCCCAGATACCACGAAAAGAAGAATAGAAAAGAGATGTTAAAACCACAGCTCAAACTAGACCTCACATTTCTGTAGACATGAATTAATTTCACAGGTAAATGTTCTACACTATATGGGTCTGACTAGCCAAGAAAGTCTTTGTTCCACTTTTATGAGGACTTCTGGAGCCAATTGCTGTATCAGATATATCTGTGTGACAGGCCCAGTCTAGACCAAATCATGGGAAGCTGGGGGAACTCCTATCTGGGATGTTGGGAATACTTGCTGGAGAAAATGTGGGCCAGCAAAATACAGTCTAGGTATCTTCAGCCTGAACACTATCTACTTTCGTGGCCAGGGACTCTAGGTTAGTAATTTTCAATTACTGGAGGGAGCATTTTCCCTGGGGATGGGTGAGCATCCTGTCAGAATTTGAAGGATGGGAATGGGTGGATATTTGAAGATTTAAGCTCAATATACTTATTCTGTTAGTAACACAAATTACAGATAGTAGAGCTCTACAGTCCTCTCAGTGGAGATCAAATATGCAGATCAAATGACAAAGCACTGCTAGAAACATGGAATTGGAAGTGTTGATAAAGAATGCTGTGGACTAGTAGGATATAGAAGTCAGGAACAAATGATAATTCTTTTTTGATGAGATGCAGGGTGCTTTGGTCCTTGGTGCAGTGGAAGGAGGGTTGCGCTTGAATCAGTGACTGTAAAGTGCTGAGAAAAAGTGTTAGCTCACCAATTAGGATGTTGTGTTGATCACATGCTAAGACCTCTATCCAGCTTTTTCAGTAGAGCCTGCCATCAGAAAGGGCATTAAACATTCTCATGTGGTCTATGTAGAATCTCCTAGGGAGGTTCACACTGCACTTCATGCTGGATGATTTGTTGGCCAGAAAACAAGAGTCTTCTAGTTTTTAGGAATATTTGAGGTTATATGTTCTTTTTATAATTAAGATTACACAAAGATGAAATTTCAAATCAAGTATTTTCCTGACTCTTTTAAATGGAATAATTCACATCTTTAGTGGTATGAATGGCACTTTAAAAAATACATTTGTTAGTTCACAAATGGGTTCGGGCAATGAGAAACAGCAGCAGGAGACCCAAGGGAGGAGACAACTCTTTTTGAAGTCTCACCTCCTGCAATTGCTACTTCCTACCACACTGTGCCTCCCGCTGGGTGCCTTCCTCTCCTCAGCTTTAACTCTCGTTGAACTCTGACAACAATAACAATAACAATAGCTATGTTTCTCCCTGACATTTGCTCTCTGAGTCTCCACGCTGAGGGTGGTAATGCCTTTCCATTAGCAAGTTCCCATGGCTAGTTTCTGGCTGCTTTACCTTTCTTAGTTGATTTTCTTAACTTGCTCACACTTTTAGAAACTATCCCTTTATTAAAGCCTTATTATTTGTGCCCTTTGGGAGAAATTTCTTTTCTTCTGAGACTCTGACTGATAACTCAGGGGACAACGTTTAAGAAAAGAACTCTGAATTGGAATTAGAACTGGACTGGTCACTAAGTGATTCATTGATTTTTTGGGAAAGTGCTTTAGCTTTTCTGAGCCTCTAATTCACCTAGTGTAATAAGGACAGGAAATTATACTCTGACTCAAAACCAAAGATGGCACAAAAGGCTGAAAATGCAAGTGGGGAGTTGGATTAGATGACAAGTCTTGTCATTTTTAGATCGTGGGAACAGATACAAGTACAAACAGGCTGAATTGGAAGCCATCTCAGGCGCTGTGGGGAAATTTTATCTTTGTAAGGGAGGAACACTAAGAGAAAATTGTCTCAAGCCACATATGATCCAAGGTTGAATTTCCTCTAGATAAGGAAAACTGATGCAATGGCACAAAAGTTGGGGAGAACTGGAATTGCAAGTGCATGTGGAAGAAGGCACCTTTTCCCTTGATTCCTAAATGCTGGAAGGAGAATTATGTCACAGAAGAGTACCAGTGGGTTACCGTCAGTGCTGAACAACAGACATTGAGAGTTGCAGCCTAAAGATTTCATGTCCCCGTGGACTCCAGATTTAGAATGCTCTAGCTGCCCCTCTATGTCCAGTGTCTTCATTCAGTACTTAGACCTGAAAGAGAAAGCGGCAGGTTGGACTGAATGACAAACCTCAACAGTTGTAGATAATAGAAGCTGGCGAATCAGGCTCCACTTTGCCACTCCTAATGAACACTTTTTTAAAAAACTTACTTTTCCATTCCCAGCTTTCAGAAACTACAAGAAAGAACAGTTAAAAAAAAACTATTATTTTTTTTATTAAAAAGCAAATTTTCAATAAAAGCATACTTATTCATTAGGCTTACAGAGTTCTGCTTTCCTAGAGGGCTCTGATATGCTATTAGGACTTTTTTAGAAGGCTGGCTACTAAA
The DNA here is from genome assembly GCF_963455305.1 of Plecotus auritus. Classification (NCBI taxonomy): domain Eukaryota; kingdom Metazoa; phylum Chordata; class Mammalia; order Chiroptera; family Vespertilionidae; genus Plecotus; species Plecotus auritus. Next base: position 66,870,049 of record NC_137775.1, read on the forward strand.
ACGTCAAATGTAGGGATGAATTAGAGAGTATGGAGGGAAAGTAAGCAGAAAATAAACAAATAAAGAAATTGGTGAAGAGAAGAAATATATCTGGAAAGAAACACAGAGAAATTGAGAGCTAAATTTTGCTCAACAATGGGAAGAAGAATGATGGCTATAATATGTTAGCTTAATGACCAAATGTACAAGAAAGGAAAACTATCTCAGTGATATTTTTAGAGCTTTTTATGGAATATTTAATTTGGAAGTAAAATCTCCTAAAGAAATACTGAAGATAGTGATTTACCAAAATAAAATATTCACATAAATATTGGATGGATGCATTTATGGGAAATCTCAAGGACAGTTGTCTAATATCATTTGGTAAATTTTGAAAATATAAAAAAATGGAATAACACCAATCCCTTGATTTTGTTCATTGTTTTCCATTCAGCATGAGAAAGGAAAGTCAATTGAGATGAGCATAGGCATTCTCATTAAAAGTTGAGAACAATCATTGAATTGATGTCTGTGATTGGAATAGCTTCTTTAGGTGTAAGAATTCTTTAGCTCTCAAAGATAAGGAACACTTTCTATTATTCCAATACCATATGGTTTCTTTCTGAGGTTCTTCCAGCTTCCATCAGTTATGTTTTATTTTATTTGGGATTTTTTCCCCCAGCCAGGATCATCTGCACATCAAGGTTCCAAGGAATCCTTATTTCAAGAGCAGCTTGAATCAATTCGGCTCTGGCACATCAAGACCTACATGCTTCATTCTATTAGTATGTCATCTTTTGGCATGTATATGGTCATTATTTATGACACTTAAGTCTGTGTTCATCTTTTTCTTTGTTGCTTTATCCATAGCTCATGCTTCTTCTCTCCAAAACACCAAGAAATTATCTTGGGCAAACCAATAGAAGGCCTAAGTTTTAGTGTATAAGCCATGAAAATTTGGGGATGTAAGAAAGAAAAGTATATAGGAGGAACACAAAAGAAGATATTGGTGGAGCAGTTCTCTATATTCCAATGAATATTATTAAGATATTATTCTCTTTTATTATTTATCATAAAAAGAACTAGTGGTTCTTTTAAAAAATATATATATTTTTGTTGATTTCAGAGAGGAAGGGAGAGGGAGAGAGAGATAGAAACATCAATGATGAGAGGGAATCACTGATCAACAGCCTCCTGCACACCCCACACTGGGGACCTAGCCACTACCTGGGCATGTGCCCTGACCGGGATCGATCTGTGACCTCCTGCTTCATAGGTCAATATTCAACCATTGAGCCGGCCAGACTAGTGGTTCTTTATCTTCATAAATCACTAGAATAGATAGCTCTATTAAACTAAAAACTATAAATAATTTCTGGTTATTCTGGTGCTATAGCTGGCTTTATAGAAATGATGTGTAATAGTTATGAGAGTTTATTTGAAATGAACTTCTGAATACACAAGTGCCCCAGAAGCTTAAATTATAGGTTCCAAAGACTTTTAAAATGATGAGCTTTAATTATGGTTTTCAAGTGGCTTTTTTACTTAAAAATGATGACATTTATTGCCACTGATAAGTCCTTCAGCGCTTCAGCCATAAGTGAGCAAAAGTAGCCAGCAATAGTGGCTTCAAATATAGTGTATAATACAATACAACTAGAGGCCCAATGCATGAATTTGTGAACAGGTGGAGTCCCAAGAGGGTGGTGGGCCAGACTCAATAGGCCTTCTGGGTGGGTGGTGGGATGCTCTTGCTGGCCTGGCATCTGGATTTGTCCTGCTGACATTCACGCTGGTTGTCAGAAGCCACCTGGCAGCCGCTTTTATATTGTTTCTTTCTTGCAGAATGTCTAGGAGGGGAAGCGGTTGTGGTGCCCGAGGCCGACTTCCATGAGGCCAGCAGCACTGTCAGGATCATGCCTGTGGTGCTGGTCTATCAGTGCCTGGCTTGTTTTCCGGAGATTGGACTTGCAGGACTACTGAGGTAGTGAGTGTCTGCCATCGGGCTGGTGGGCTGCTGGGACGGGTTCGTCAGCTGAGCGGCGCTCCTGCTGTGGGGCATACTGACCACCAGGGGGCAGCTCCTGCGTTGAGTGTCTGCCCCCTGGCAGTCAGTGTGTGTCATAGTGACCGGTTGTTCTGGTCAGTCGGTTGCTTAGGCTTTTATATACATAGATACATAGTTAACTGAAAGTCAAATTGTGCCTATCATATATATAATTTTGAGTATTTCCTTTGATGTTTCATTGGTGTTATTCTTGTTTCTATTAGAATCCTAATGATCTATCAGTTCAGAGTAGATTACCAAAGATAGAGTTTAGGCTTCCCTAAAAAAGGCCAAAAATAAAACTTGAGACTGAAACTTAGGTTTATTTTGTAGGTGGCAAGAGGTACCTACATTTGAGATGTTACTCTATTTTTCAGATAAGAACATTGCAACATAACTAGGCAATTTTAGTTTCCCAGAGGAAAGGCATTGCTGGCTGACGGAGCCATTTGTGAAATAGTGTCAAGGAACATGGGATGTGGGAATGGAAGACTGGGGCAGGCACAGAGCTTGGTTTGGAGAGGAAAACAGGAGCCTGATGGTGGAGCAAAGGTCTTGTGGTCTAGCTGAGAAACTCAGCATTTATTTTGAGGATGACCATGGAGATAATAGAGAGGAAGCTAGTTACTTCCCAGTGTGACATAATCAGAAGTTGCCATTCATTTAATGCAGGCTTTTCCCTGGCACAGATGGGTCTCATAGTCACTCAGGAATTCTCTCCTCCAGTCATTGGCTGGGCAATAGAAAGGCAGCCAGGAGGCAGAGGGGAGAGAATGAGACTGGCAGAGGGTTACTTAGAGTTCCTTTCTTGCCTGGGGGATGATGACTATTTTGCTGAGTTCAAAGGGACAGCTAAACTTGCTTATAAAATCTCAATTAGGTGACCTGACAATTTATTTGTTTGTAGAGTCAGTAGACCAGAAGAGCAATAGCGCTTCATCATGGTGCATCTGTTTTTGCCCTTTACTGCATTTAACACATATTTGAATTTCCTAGCCAATTCTGACTAAATGGAAACTCAAATCCTACAAATCTTGAGAGAGGAATTACATTATTATTAAGGGACTTTTCTTCACTTCTTCCCTATTCTCATTTTTCATTAGGGTGATACAGAGGGAGACTTAGAAGGACTCTCTTGAGCATGCAGCTATGCTCACTATTCAAAAGGACAATCATTCTTCTAAACTAGTCTTACCCTCAAGGAAGGAGGACAGAGAAAAGAGAACACAAGGAGATTCCGTTCCTGCCTGAGGCACAGTGTGTTCTCATTTGAGAATGCATCAAGATTTGCAAACAGGAATACTGTCCCAGTGATGGATATTTTTAGGTTATACTGAAAAATTAGAGAAATTGTGTGAAAAACAATAAAGTAAAAGAGCTTCTCCATCTATAGTAATACCCATTATAAATGTGTTATTATTAAAACACATAGCAGGTACTCAGATACTTTTTGAATAAACGATTGAGCAAAATCCTCCTGGGAAATGAAAGACTTGCCTTATAGACATATGATGCTCCAGGGTCAAGACTAAGCTACTCAGACACATCCTCTGGGATTTTCAGAGCTTTGGCTAGGTTTTGTTTTACTTCGCCTGCTTCTGTTTGCTTGATAGTGGAGATTTTAAAGCCGGGGCTTTCCAAGTGCAATGTGTCAATTTTGAGCCTTCTGTTTTAACAGAGCACACTTAAAATATGTTTTTTTTCTTCTTATTAATTTATTCAGAAGCACTGCGTGAGCCTCTTGGTAAACCCATGAAGTACTAGTAAGAGTATCCTATGCTATAGAGAAGAACTTGTACTTCCTGCCCTTTACAAGTTCTTATATATAAGTTCAAATAATATACAATTAACTATCTAATCCTTTTATCTGAATAAATTTTCAGAGTTCTCAAAATTGGCACAATTTATGAGTTGCTTCCTGTCTGCCTGTAAATATATTTGGCTTTATCCTTTAAAAAAAAATCATGGCTTTACACACTTTATCACTTTCCTTCCTTTTACTGTCAAACTTCTTGTCTGATAGTTCTACTCCCCTTTGTTTCCTAACTCTGTTGGGTACCTGCAGGGTTTTCTTGCCTGCCCTGTTTCCAATCTTCCTTCTTCTGGTTCTAGCACCTCGGTTTTCCCTCAGAGAATCAATTTGCATGTCATTCTCAGCCCATGTAGTCCCAGAGGGACCAACCCAGCTCTACTGTCAGCATATTCCTCCTCAGTCCTCTGCTCTCCGCCTCCACAGTGATTGGTTGAGGAATAGTTGTGTGACTTGAGTTGAGCCAATCAGAGTCAGCCTTGGAACATTGCTAGAACTATTGGGAAGGAAAGATTTTGTCTCTGGCAATGTTGACGTCTTAAAATAGAAGTTTAGAGCTGCAGGTGACAATTTCACTTCCACTAAAGGAAATGAGATAGGCATTCACCTAGGAGGAAGAGAGGGGTGATGGGGTGTTAGAACCTGAGCAAGGTAAGAAGGCACCCATGCAGGGGAGAGGGGCAGCAGTGATGTGGTACAGGGTGTCAGGGCCAAAGCAAATAAATATGTGCTCAGGACTGTAGTGATTTGGAGAGAGGTGTTTGAGCCAAGTGGTGAAGTTTGATTACTTGTTACCTTTGTTTAAATATAATCTATTTAATTGCACATTCATAGAATTTAAATTTTGATAATTGTAATAACTGAGTCACAAAAAATCAAATCTTTAAGATGTTAACAATTGACTCCAGCCCACCAATGCCTCCAGTTTGAATATCCATTGGTGTTTCTTGGTTGAATTAATTATTATTATTTTGGCTACCAAATGGAGATTATTTATAATTCAATAGTTCCTTGGACACTTATTATTTGGACTTATAACCCTAAAGAACAGCTTGTTTGTTTGTTTGTTTATTTATTTATTTGATTATTTATTTATAAGTATGGATTCATTGATACTCATTTTTATTCAGTAGACTATAATCCATTAATATTATAATTTGTTTTGAAGCTCAAATTGCCCACAATTTGGCCAGCGGGAGGCCCTTGAAGCTGGCCATCTGTTACTTTTAGCCATATCCTCATAATTCTTTTGGGACTTTATTTCAGGAATTTTAGTTACCTTCTGGTGCTAGAAGATTTCTCTCTGTATGTTTACATGTTATCTCTCAATACCCTGTGTGATTCACTATTCTCTTATTGCCATTGTCACCTACAATGTGACATTCTTTTCATTTTACTTGGGTCCCTGCCCACTCTGGAAAGACACTCTCTGTGTCTGCTTGGGCTGCTGCCCCTGTCCCCATGCATCCTGCCCTCCTCAGCCTGCTTCAGCTTGGTGTGCACCCCACCTCACTTCCCTCTGCATGGACTTGGTCACCGTGTATTTCATATCTTTATATATTGCTTCACTCAACTTTATGGCTATTTTGTTGAGGAATTTTGCATCTACATCAGGAGTTGGCAAACTCTGTAAAGAACCATATAGTAAATATTGTTGACTCGTGGGCCACATATTTTCTGTTGCATCTGCAACTGTTCAACTCTGCTATGGCAGATGAATGGATGTGGTTGTGTTCCAATAAAACTTAGTCACAGACCATTGGCCCATACACTGTAGTTTGCTGACCCTTGGTCTATGTTCATTAGGTCTGTAGTTTTGGTCCATAGTTTTTCTGTAATGTCTTTATTTTGGTATCAGGGCAATGCTGGCTTCAGAAAATGTGTTAAGAAGTATTCTTTCCTCTTTTATTTTTTTTAGAAGAGATTGTGCAGAATTGGTGTTATTTCTTTCTCAAATGTTTGGTAGAATTCACCGGTGAAACCATCTGCGCCTGGAGTTCTACATCAGCCTTCCTTCAGTGACTGGGCTCTGGAGCCGAGCTCATTTCATTATGGTCAGAAGGGATGCTTGATGGAGACCTTCACTGTGAATCCCTCTCTGACAAAAATTTTTTTTTTCACCAAATAACTGACTACTAAAAGAGAGATTTTTTTTTTTTGGTATAGTGTGAACTTTTCTCTGATGAAAGTTTGATCTATCTATCTATATATAAAAAAGGCTAACATGCAAAGTGTCCCCTTAGGAGTTCAACCAAGAGAATGGGAGTTCGATTGCTCACTATGATGTGCGCTGACCACCAGGGGGTGGTGTGGAACATGGCGGTGTGGGGTGCTGAGGGAGCAAGGGAAGGAGGAATTGGGGAGGCGGGGAACCTGATCAGCCTTAATTGCCAGCCAGGCCTAGGGACCCTACTCGTGCATGAATTTTGTGCACCGGGCCTCTAGTTTAGTATAAGAAATAAGCCAAGTTTTGTTTTTCTAAATTAAAAAAATAGAGAAGTAGGAAAAAACTATTTAAAGATATTTTAAACCTAGCAAGCAGACATATAAAATATATTTTAGCATACTTTTCATTATAGAGGTATTAATCTATATGTCACTCTTAGGTTAACATCTGAACTTACCATATGTTAAATGGTACTCTCATAGTAACGTCTCATCTCACAGTCACAAATCCTGGATGTCAGTTGAGATTGCTCTTGCAATATTCCAACAAGAAAGGAAGTCCAGGCCCTGTGTACACGCTGATAGTTTGCCAATAGCTATCACAGGAAAATGAACCTTCCTTGACACATGGGATGATTATTGCCCAAGTGGAAACCATCACAATACCCTCACCTACATGTAGCCAGAAATAAATGTTTGACCTGTTGAAAACCAGTAATGCTTAAAATATGAGTGTGTGGCCTGTAATCACCTTAAGAACATTCATCGTTTTTACTTTCTGTTTCTTCCTAGTTAATTTTTTCTCTAGGTCGGGTGCCATAAAGAAAGAAGCTATGGAAATGGGTTTATGGGTTTATGTTGACCCTGCGGATATGTATGCTTCTAGTATATTTTGGTTTTACAAACAGATTGGAAGATGCCAAGTCTAAAATTAATGATCTTTTTGTTCTTGGAAAGGGTACATTCCCTAGCAGTGAATGAATCCCTGTCCTCCGACCTCACTGCCAACGGCATGTTTGTGCCGTTCAGTTTACCATCTGAATGAAATGTTTCTGTTGTATGGATTATGCCAAAAGATACTGTGTGCTTCCTTGTTTTAAACCATCATCAGCTTAGCCTGCTGCAGGCATTAAGATGTAAGATACATGCTGTACTGGGCATCTGCCTTTTGTCTCTCCAGACTCACTCTCCATCCTTCTTCCCCTTTGTCTATGGAAAGCAGGCTGACCTTTGGGCATTGCATCAGTAGTCTCTTGCTATATGGTTATGAGTTAAATTTGGTCAATGAGGAGGCCCTCCTACTTGTGGTTTCTCAAGTGGCTGATTATGTCCCTCATTTGAGGGTCACAGCTCCTATAAGATGGTCTCCTCCATACAGCTCTTTCTTGGTATCCACTGTCTCCCCTTCCCTCTTTAGGTGGTGGGAATGGTAACTAGAACAACTTTCTTGAGGCCTCTTTGATTTCCCTATACCCTGCCTACATCTCTGTAAATAGTCCTTTCTTAAAATTCTCATATTTTCTTTATTTGAACATATTATCTGTTTCCTGCTGGTATCTAGACTGATATAGAAGGATCACTCTAACAAATCTCTTTTCAATTTTTTTTTTACTTCTCTTATGCCTTGCCATATACTTCTTAACTTGGCTTCCATAAATTGAAATCAATTAATCAGAAAATTCCCATGGGCAATAAAAAAACTGGAAAATCAACCTTGTATTTCCAGTAGGCATTTAGTTTTGTGTATTTATTAAGTTAATTGAACACAATCTGGTTAAAACTTGTTTCTGTTCTGTAAGTTTTTGGAGTTCTCTTATCTATGGTTGTATATACCTTAATGCCATGTTTGAGTCTCACATCTAAATAGAATGAACTTCTCTTCTTAAATGCTGTCTCCCTGAAAGAATTGAAAGATGATGAAGACTCCTCCAAAATTCTTTGTGTGGTAAAATCTAGGTCAGATCTAGGAAAGCTTAAGCAAAGATGATGCTTGTTTATAAACATTTTTCTGCATGTTACTCATTCGATGGAAGCTTTTGCATAGTTCAGAAGCTTACTGCATGTAGGCCTACTCAGAGCCACATGCTTGCTGACCAGTTTTTCCCGATCCTGTTGCTCTGGGACTTGGGGTAATAACTCTTACCACTGTGACTCATCTCTAAATGTGTCTGCTTCTGGTTTGCTCCTGGGGAATGAATGAATAGTAAAGTGTCCATGGCTATGCTGTGCAGATGTGAGGTCTGTTGATTCCTCTTATTCTCAGTGTCCTATGGAAATATTACTGTTTCTATTTTTATAATGTTTACCTGCTCATTTATCACAGCCCTGTTGCTATAGGATTTAGGTAGTGAAGCAAAAACTTATTGGCTGATAGATGGCTCACTTTCTTGAACCAACATGTCCACCCTAAGATGAATGGAACTTCTGGAACACTTGTGGTTCTGCCTATGAGTGGACCTTTGACCAATCTGTTTCACCAGCACTAAGACATTCTGAGGGAGTCCATGTTCAAGTTGGGACCTCTGCTACTTTGTAGGGGGAAAAGTGGCAATCCATGGCTGTGTACCTTTGTACAGATTACATAGAATCTTGAACCTTAGCTTCTTTGTTTGCAAAATAGAGCATATGATAACAACCACCAAATGGAATTGTTGTGATGGTGATTATATATATGAAGCATTTAGCAGAGTGCCTGACACAAGGCAAGCCTTCAAAAAAAATGCTAGTTATTTTTTTAAATATAAGAAAGTGCTTGAAATTTTGCCTGTTCTTTAGGAAGTAAAAATATATTAATATTTGTGTATAAAAATACTCATGTGTCCATGAATATGCTTTCAGAGAATAATTTGGTAACTAACTGAACTGGTTTGGGATATCTTCCTCCTGTGTCCACAGAAAGCTCAGATTACAGATCATTTTTCACAGTTTCTGAGACTAAGAATATCAGAAGTCTGAATTATATTTTTTCTTCTCTTTGTTAAAAACTCACAGGAAAAATTAAGTTATTTCCTTTTTATTACTAATTACTAGAGAGCCTCTATTAGTTCACACTTGGGCAATGTTTCAGTAAGTAAAATGCTTTGATTCACACTAAGTCTTAGATTGATCAGTTTATCCCTGAGTGACCAAGTTTGAGAGGTCAGAAGACAGAGGTAAGGACAAATGCAGGCCAAAGGAACAGGTGAAATTTTAAATAAAAAAGTATCAGTGAACAATGGTACTATGTTGCTTTTATAAATATATTTATACTAGAGGCCCAGTGCATGAAATTCGTGCATGGGTATGTGTGTCCCTCAGCCCAGCCTGCACCCTCTCCAATCTGGGACCCCTTGAGGGATGTCCGACTGCCCGTTTAGGCCCGATCCCACCAGGATCGGGCCTAAACGGGCAGTCGGACATCCTTCTCACAATCCAGGACTGCTGGCTCCCAACTGCTCACCCGCCTGCCTTCCTGATTGCCCCTAACCGCTTCTGCCTGCCAGCCTGATCACCCCCTAGCCACTCCCCTGCCAGCCTGATTGATGCCTAACTGCTCCCCTGCCAGCCTGTTTGCCCCCAACTTCCCTCCTCTGCCGACCTGGTCACCCCTAACTGCCCTCCCCTGCTGGCCTGGTCCCTCCCAACTTCCCTCCCCTGCTGGCCATCTTGTGGTGGCCATCTTGTGTCCACATGGGGGCAGGATCTTTGACCACATGGGGGCAGCCATCTTGTGTGTTAGAGTGATGGTCAATCTGCATATTACTCTTTTATTAGATAGGATAGAGGCCTGATACATGGGTGGGGGCCAGCTGGTTTGCCCTGAAGGGTGTCCCGGATCAGGGTTGGGGTTCCCTTGGGGCGTGGGGTGGCCTGGGCGAGGGGCCTGTGGTGGTTTGCAGGTCGGCCACGCCCCCCCGCGACCCAAGCAGAGGCCCTGGTATCTGGGATTTATTTATCTTCTACAATTGAAACTTTGTAGCCTGGAGCTGAGCCAAGCCTTCTGCTCACTCCATGGCGGCAGCCATGTCTGTTGGGATTTATTTATCTTCTATAATTGAAACTTTGTAGCCTTAAGCAGAGCCCTGGGCTGGCCAGAGTGTGCGGAAAGCCTGGCTTCCTCCATTGCCGGGGAAACCCAAGCCTCCCTCCTGCTCTCTCTGTGGCCGCAACCATCTTGGTGGGGTTAATTTGCATACTGGCTCCTGATTGGCTGGTGGGTGTAGCCTGTGGGCATGGCTTGTGGGTGTAGCAGAGTGATGGTTAATTTGCATATTACTCTTTTATTAGATAGACTTCTTAAATTCCTAAAGTAATAATGTAGCAAATCAAATATTAGCCTTGTCCTTTCTCTTTCTGATCTCTAGTTCTCTGTCCTCTTTGAAATCAATGCTAACCACTTGGTATATATCATTCCATGCTTTTTTCTGTTTATCTACAAATAGACCCAGACACAAAGTTTTTAAAACGTTTAATGTTATACTATACATATTATTTGGTAACTTTTTAATGTGACAAGTATATAATGAATATCTTTCTAGGTCACTATATATCAATTAAATCTATTCTTTTTAGTAGCTATAAAATATTGCATATATTCCTAGTGTGATTTTATGATAGTTTTTTTCAGCTCTTCCTCTGCTGATGGAGATATAGGTTAACAGCTTTTACTGCTACAAACAGTGCTGCAGAAGCATTAATGAACATTCACCTTAAGCTTTTGGTCATCTTATTTCTGTGGGTAGCAGTTTAGATATGGACTTCGTGTAACAAAGATTACACACATCTGTAGTTTTGATAGATAGGTCAAACCACTTTCTAGAAATGTATCAACTCATATTCCCACCACCAGTATATGAGAGCCCCTTCCAATACTAGCTATTATTGAGTCCTAATTTTTATTCATCTGGTGAGTAAAAAATGGCCTCTCACAGTTGTTGCCTCCCCCCCCCCCCATTTTAAAGACTGCCAATGAATTTGAATACTTTCATATGCTTATTAGCAGTTCAAATTTTTCTTCTGTGTTCTTTGTTTATTTTGCTAATGGATAATTTGAGGGGCTTTTTGTTGAAAAGATATTTACCTATGGTTAGTTACAAGGGTTGCAAATATTTTCTTCTAGTGAGAAAGTGCAATCTCTATCATGGAGACATTTTACATTTTAATGAAGTCAAATTTGCCAATCTTCTCTTTTGGGAATTCTGGGTTCTTCGTTGTGATGAAAGTCTATACATATCCTCCGTGTGCAATATGTGATAGCTTGGATGAACCTGGAGGACATTATGCTACATTAAATAAGCCAGACATGGAAGGACAATTATGGCATGATTCCACTTACATGAGAAATCTAAAATAGTCAAACTTATAGAAGTAGAGAATGGAATGGTGGTTGCCAGGGGCTGGGATGGGGGTAATGGAGACTTGATAGTCAACATGTATAAAATTTCAGTTATCCTAGGTCAGTGGTCTGCAAACCGCGGCTCGTGAGCCACATGCGGCTCCCGAGCCGCGGTTTGCTGCTCTGTTGACTAATGAGTTTGCCGACCACTGTCCTAGGTGAATAAGTTCTAGAAACCTGAGGTCCAACACTGTGCCTACAGATAACAATACTATATTGAGCACTTAAAAAATCTACGAGCTCATGCTAAGTGTTCTTACCAAAATAAAATCTAAAAAAGCTTAAAACACTCCCATACACAATGTGATCTTTAATCCATTTGAAATTTGTTTATGTTAATGACATTTTATTTTTCTGGATAGATGGCAGTTGTGCTAATATCATTAAATAATCCATTCATTAAAAGCTAAAATGCCACCTTTGTCATATAGCAAGATTTCTTTGGGCTTTCTACTTAATTCCAGTTATTTATTTGTCTATTTTCATGTAAATAAAATATTGTTTAGATTGTAGTAATATTATAGTCATATTTAATATGCAGGAGGGCAAGTGTCCCTAATTGTCTCTTCCACCTCAACCCTCCTCTTTTCTTTTAAACGCTTCTTGGCAATTTTCACTCATTTATTCACTTATACACATTTTAATCACATGAAACATATAATTATTTTAATCAGTTCTACATAAAACTCCATTGGGATTCCAACTGGAATTTCCTTAAATTTGTATTTTATTTTGAGATAAAATGATCATTTTAATGGTAGTAAATCTTCCCATTTAGGAAGATAGTATGCCCTCCTCTCTGTTAAGCATTCAGATCTTATTTTAAAATGTTTATTGTTATGACCTGGAAATGCACATGGAAAATTCACAATTTATTTTTGTTTGTTAATTATATATGTTAGAAACAAAGACTGATAATTTCCCCCAGGATGTTGAGGCTTGGAGATTGTTAGATGCAGTGTATACTGCCACCTACTTAACTAAGTTGTAAGACTTTTCAAAGTAATAGACCAGAAATGGAATTCATTTATCTGGAAAAATGCTTGCACCTCTGATTATTAATGGAATGCTAGTTTTGCCTAAGGATTGTAGAATGCCAACTTTTGATGTGTATTTGTTGGAAGAAGAATGAATTTCTTCCACATTAGTTCCCTTTTAGTAAGTTTTTTTTTTTTTTTCTGGTTGAAATAATATTTTGGTACATTTATTACAAAGCAGCATGTTCTATTTATTAACCAGTTAATATTACTTTGGGTTCAAAGAAGTTTTCCTGCAACTACATATAGTGATTTTTTTTTCGAATTTTGGATTTAAAAATCACAAGTGGTATAAATTACTCCATATAACATTTACACTTCTGATCACATTCATTTCTTCAGATTTTAGGAAGGAAGAGTGACTGTGAGGTTCAAAGGAGACAGTTCTTACAACCAGGAAACGAAAGTCTCTTGTGAGGGTCATTATTGTACATGGATTTGTTCTTTTATTATTTTTTTTCCTGCAACTATAAGGTGGGTAGAGATTTTTGAGCACCCGGGTTTCTAGAGCAGTATCCATGATGTTTCTCTTCATCTCAGTGTATGAATCTTGACCTAAATCATGGACATCCAAGCCTTTACAAAGGATTTCTGAGTGAGCATCCTTTACAATCAGTAGACATATGGACTTTCATTGCCTTTTACATTCACACTTTTTTTTAGGGTGTGTGTGGAACAAACTGCACATACAGACTTCTATGGATTAATTTAAATAGCATGAGGGAAGAGCTCAGACCTTCCTTGTTATGAGACCTCATTTATTATAATAGCAACAGTAACCATCATGCTCATTGAAAACGCATTTCTGCTCTCCATGGTCATGAGTTTGTCAGCATCTTTATTAATGCCACTCATTTTAATGTGTTTTAAAACAAGTCTTAATTGAGGATTAAAGTTGGTAGGGAATCTCTGTATTTAATTAGAATAGTTGTTCTATGAGATCGATAACTTAAAGTTAGAATATTGTCTGGAGTCCTACAAGGATTCTTTATGGATTCGTGTGAGGCAAAAACCAGCTCAAACATTTGTTTCCACTTTCTTGTGGGAGAGGATTTACTTTATCTCCTTAAAATTAATAATATTCGTGAAGTGGAGCACCAAGCCTTTTTTTCGTAGACAAGGATCTTTATGAAAAGCATATATGAAGTTGGTATTTTTTTTTATTAAATAATACTTAAGGAAATACATGGGTCTGATTATAGTCAGGGAACTCAGACTTCATAGGCTCAAGTCATCAATCTGAACAAGATCCAGGTTAAACGGTGTTAAAGAAAGTCACTAAAATAAATAGAAATATGGTACCAGTTAACTGAGGTTTCCACTGTGAGTTACATAATTGATGAAAGTTGTCTTGATCCAGCGGATAGAGACAGTGCCCTTAGTATAAATTCAAACACTTTCCACCAGGGCCTGTCTGTCTCTATTAAGAACGTGTGCAATTTTTTTTTTTTTTTTTTTTTACGTGTGCAAATTTAATGGAACGGTTCCAAACCACTTCACCAAGTGACAAGAGTTTCACTCTTCTCAAGTTGTCAGGCATAGTTAGCAGCTATTCTGAAAACAAATGATGTATGATATTGGGGTATTTCCCAAGGTAATTGGCTTGTTTTACTAAAGTGAAACCCCTTCATATGCCTCCCAAGATACTGACTGGCTCAGAAGTACATGAAGGGAATGCATATAACAAATCCTTTATTTTGAATATGAGCAGAGAACATACAGTTTTTATTATTAGAAAAATCTGATTCTTTTTATCTGATTAAACAAAGGTTCAAGGAGATTGTATATATCCATGGTTTGAAGGGCTGCTAAACGTTTAGTCTTCTCAGGGAACCCTTTTGTCTTTGTCTGGCCTTGAGGGTCAGAAAATTCTCCAGTTCCTAGTCTCTGACCTGGGCTGATATTATGTGGCTACAGTGAATCAAGCGCACTCAGTCTTTCAGCATACAATGCGAACATGAGCAAATTAAAAAAAATAAATTATTAAAGAAAATTTGGCCTCTGTATCTAAAAGGGAAAAATGTGTCAAAGAAAGATAGTTCCAGGCATATAAGTCAAAATCCTTGTCATATCCATATTTCCAATGAGCTCAATCCACCACCCACCAAGCAGAAAAAGATTTTATTCAGATGTGGCCACTGATTGAACCAAAAGAGGACAACTGACTCATGTGTGTTTCTAGAGCAAAGAACTGCGACCACACATAGCTGATCTTATCTGCTCAGATTTCATTTTGTAAACTTAGAAATAGGGGACACAGAAGGAAGCAGGCAGTCGGGGTTACGGAGATTATAGGAGGAACACTGGAGCTGGTGACCTATTGTACTATGTGCTTAACTGGAGTATGAGTAAGTGAAAGAAGCTGATCTATGAATGCTCTAGAGGAAATCAGAGGAGAGGGACTATTTGTCCCACAAGGGGGCATGAGGGCTTTTGGGTTCTTACTCCCAGGTTCTCAAGATGCCTGCTATCTCCCAGATCTGTGAGAGTCCCTCTTCCTTTTAACTTGATTCACTTTGAGCAATTTGTTTCTTGCAGCCAAAAGAGCCTAGACTAAAATAAAGACAAAGATCTTATTATAAACTCCAAAAGGTTAGGAGGGCAGACTGATAAAAGCATTATGCCTTAGAAAGAACCCTGGTCCCATTCTTGGGTTCAAGCTCTGGCACTGTGACCAACAGAGTGATCTCTTTGGATAGACCTTAAAACTTCTGGGTCTGCAAAGTGGGGGAGGGGAAAGAGGATTGAATTACACCATCTGTGAATTCCCTCCAAGTTTTAGCATTCTTGGAATCTACTGATATTGTTGAATCTTAACTGGGTATAATTATTTGGTTTCTGTAGGTTCTAAAGACAAAAGAGGAAGGTAAAAGTCAGGAATCATGGATGCTCAGGACTAGAGGGTTCTAGATTGAAGATCTAAGGACCCTTGGTCAATTTTGAATATGGCAACTCAACCACACGGTCATCTGACAGAGTTACAGTGACCCCTTCTGATCCGTACCGGTTTCGACTCAGAGGAGAGACGGGCTGGAATAGGATGCTTCACTTACCCAGTTTGGGATCCCCTTCCTTGGTATTTGGAAAATTTCACTCAGAGTATCTTCTGCTCTCTGACGGTAATAGACTATAAACCCTTTTCCTGCCAGTAAGGAAGCTGGAAGGGGAGTGGAGACCTTATCCCTGGCTAGAATGGTTTTACACAGATGGAGTGAAATTTAAGAATACTTCCAGGAATGCTGGAGAGTTCTCTTGCTGCCCCCACTGCTCAGATTTTATACCTGAAATCCCATCAGTAATGGCAAACACTGGCTTTCAGACACTAGAGTCTCAAGACTTCTAATTTAAAACTAAAATTTCCCCTGGAGATGGACTAGTAGCAGGCTTTTTCCACCCACCAGGGGAGATTATCCTGGATTATACAGATGAACCCAATCTATTTACAAGAATCCTTAAAAGCAGAGATTTTTTTTCCATGCTGTAGTCAAATGAGAGGGAGATGTGACTCTGAAAGAATGGTCAAGGGGTACAATGTTGTGGGCATTAAAAATGGAGAAGAGGCCCAACCAGTGTGGCTCAGTGGTTGAGCTTTGACCCATGAACCAGGAGATCACAGTTTGATTCCCAGTCAGGGCACATGCCCGAGTTGCGGGCTTGATCCCCAGTGTGGGGTGTGCAGGAGGTGTGATTCTCTCATCATTGATGTTTCTACCTCTCTCTCCTTCCTCTTTGAAATCAATAAAAATATATTAAAGAAAAGGAAATGGAGAAGGGAACTACAAGCCAAGAAATGGAGGCAATCTCTATGGCTAGAAAAGGCACAGGAATGAATTCTCCCCTAGATTCCAGAAAGTAATGCTGCCCTGCTGACACCTTGATTTTAGCCTAGTGAGACCTCTGTTGGACTTCTAACCTACATAACTATATTATCATAAATTTGTGTTTTAAGCCACTGAGTTTGTGGTAATTTCTTACAGTAGCAATGGAAACTAATGTGGTGTACATGACTGTGAATACTGCTGTGCCTATCTTTTCTCTGGAATTACAGTCTTCATGCGTAGTGATCAAAGTGAAGTTGGCAACCAATTGTGATTAGTAGTCTGGAGCTGTATCCACTGAACCAGAAGTCAGAAGATCAGAGTGGAAAGAAGACCAGGCCAGGAGTTGAGATATATGGGTTCAAGTTCAGACTCTTCACTTGGTAATTATGTAATCGGGAATGAGTCACTTAAACCCTTTGGCTCCAGTTTCCTCAACTCTACCATGAAGAGTTTGGACTGAGATAACCTCTAATTCCTTTTCCTGCTGGACCTTGATGACTTCTCTGAGAGCCTGCCTCATGCTGACTTAGTGTTAATGGGAGATTCTGCCTAACAAGGCCCTATCTACTAGGAAGTGAAGCTTTATGGAAGGTTCCAAGAATAAGAATTTTATGTGTTATACTTAGATTTCAAATATAGTTTTGCTTGTTAAATAAAGAATGTATTTGTCAAAGGGAAATGTTTTATTCAAATGTTTATAATTTTCCAATAAAGCATTATATTTGAGGACTATTTAGGATGGGAAAGAGGGTAGATCAAATTCAGGACCTAAAATTTCCAGTTTAACTTTTAGCAAAATATTAATTCTCTATTTTACAATTATTGGAGGGCAGAATTAACTGATACTACAATCTCTTTGCTCATGTATATTTTTCTTATTTTTTCCACAAGAATTTTGCCTTCCTTGTTTGCATAGTAATTTTTTTCCTTTAGAAGAATCTCTACTATTTTGACATATCTACTTTAATCTGCCTCAATATATTTATTTACATTTTTGAATTATTTGATTACTTTCATTTTCTTTTTTATTCATGCATTTTTAAAAACCTATCAACAGAACCTAAATCTTCCTTATGCTCTTTTTAGTTATTCTGCCAATAATAATATCTGTTAAATGGTTGCTTGTATATTAAAGTTGTATGGCTTTGGTTACTGAGGTAGAGAAAGTATCTGTTTTAGTTTTAGAGTTATTTTGATGTCAATTACAAAATCTTTACTTTGGAAATTCTCCTTTTTTTCTCATGAAAATGAGCACCAGATACTGAATCCTTTAGAGAAGAACCTCACTTTAATTATTTTTTGATGTAGAAATTGAAAATTTATATAAAATATATATTAAACATAACTTAGAGTCATTCCGGGATTCATGTAAACTGATATGTAAAATTCAGGAATGTAATTATAGAATATCAGAGTTAGAAGGGACTCTAAACTACAGTTATTATCATTGTTGTTATAGACATTTATTTCAGGCATTTTGAGTAAAATGTTTACTAAATCTACTAAAATAATTAGATTAGAAGGTCCAATCCAAATATAAAATAAGCTTAGATTAGACACTCCATTGTATCCAAATAATAAAAACAGTTGTAAGGGAGTTTATATTTAATTTGTAGCCCATTTTGAACTTAGATTTTGGATTGATAGTATTTCATGGTGACCCTCAGTCTAAAACAAGCCATTACTTGCACACAGCAGTGGAAAGAACACTGGTGCTGGGCCCAAAGCTGGGATATAATAGTATACCCTAGTGTTAACTCTTCCTAGCTGTTCAGTCTTGTATATGTTCTTTCATCTCTCTGGTCTTCTGTTTTCTCATAATCTAAACAAGGCTATTGCTAACCAGCTTAGAGACTCATCAGTAATAAACTATTTAGATAAAAAGTGCATAGAGTAGAGCAGACATTCAGCAAGTTATTTTGTTTTCGTGTATATTCCATTTGGTTCTTAAAGTATGATGCTTCCATAGCACTCTTTAAGAAAATTTTGAGGGCTGTTTACGGGATACATTTTTTTGAGAGGCTTAATGCTTTATGCTCCATGATGTCCTGAGTGTTAGAATATACACTTGAGTAATGGATCACCTCACCTGCATTGCAGGCACAGTGGTAGTAGTGAGATAATCTACAAAAAGGTACTAGAGCTATGAGGCTACTATATTGTTTGCTGGAAATCTTAGATCTACTCTTGTTGTCCATTGGCACCAAATATATGGAAATTTGTGACATGAATTTTTGTATTTGCTTTATTCATGGATCTATTTTTTAATTTTCCTTTCTCATTTATTTCCAATTTATGCTACCTTACTTTATTTTGTATAATTTTGTATAATGCCATCACTGTTTTATTTTATTTTATTTTATTTATTTATTTTTTTTAAAATAAATCTTTATTCAGATTATTACAATTATTTCTCCTTTTTCCCCCCATAGCTCCCCTCCACCCCTTTCCCACCCCACCTTCTGCCCTTACCTCCCCCCCACTGTCCTCATCCATAGGTGTATGATTTTTGTCCATTCTCTTCATGAACCCCCCCATACCCCTTTCCCCCTGAGAATTATCAGCCCACTCCCTTTCTATGCCCCTGATTCTATTATATTCACCAGATTATTCTGCTCCTCACGTTTTTAATTCACTTGATTTTTAGGTTGGCTTGTTGATAGATATGTATTTGTTGTTCATAATTTTTTCTCTTTACTTTTTTCTTCTTCCTCTTCTTTAAGAATACCTTTCAGCATTTCATATAGTACTGGTTTGGTGGTGATGAACTCCTTCAGCTTTTTCTTATCTGTGAAGCTCTTTATCTGCCCTTCAATTCTGAATGATAGCTTTGCTGGGTAGAGTAATCTTGGTTATAGGTTCTTGCTATTCATCACTTTGAATATTTCTTGCCACTCCCATCTGGCCTGCATAGTTTCTGTTGAGAAGTCAGCTGACAGTCGTATGGGTGCTCCCTTGTAGGTAATTAACTGTTTTTCTCTTGCTGCTTTTAATATTCTCTCTTTGTCTTTTGCTCTTGGCATTTTAATTATGATGTGTCTTGGTGTGGTCCTCTTTGGATTTCTTTTGTTTGGGGTTCTGTGGGCTTCCTGGACTTGTAAGTCTATTTCTTTCACCAGGTGGGGGAAGTTTTCGGTCATTATTTCTTCAAATAGGTTTTCAGTATCTTGCTCTCTCTCTTCTTCTGGCACCCCCATAATTCTGATGTTGGTACGCTTGAAGTTGTCCCAGAGTCTTCTTACATTATCTTCAACTTTTTGGATTTTTTTTTTTGCTTTTTGCTTTTTCGGTTGAGTGTTTTTTGCTTCTTTGTATTTCAATTCTTTGACTTGATTCTTGGGTTCCTCTATTCTGTTTCTGGGTCTCTGTATAATATTTTTTATTTCAGTCAGTGTATGTTTAATTTCTAGTTGGTCCTTTTTCATATCTTCGAGGGTCTCGTTATATTTATCGGCCTTTTCTAGGATATTCTTAAAAAGTCTTATAACGGTGGTTTTGAATTCTATATCCAGTCGTTTGTTTTCCTCCATTTCTTTCGTTTGTGATCTGATTCTTTGACCCCGCATTTTCAGTGAATCCCTGAGTTGGTAAGGTAGATATGTGTGCTAGGTTTCCAATATGGCCCAGTGGGTCTGCCTCCCCAGTTAACCTGATGTGGACACTCTTGGTGCACCCCTTTGTGGCCTGTGTGTACAGCCTTGTTGTAATTAAGTCTTTATTGTTGTTGGTATCACTGGGAAGAATTGACCTCTGGGCCAGTTGGCTGTAAGGATCAGCTGTGTCTATGCTGGGAGAAGCCCGGTGCTGGAGACAGCCTTATAGGATTAGACTTGCCAAATTGCAATAGCCTCTGTGCTCAGCTTGGATGGGGTGGAGTCTCAGTCTTGGCTTCCTGTCAGCCCCGCCCCTGCGTGCATGTGCGCTTTCAGTCCTCCGCCTTCCCCAGCTCGAGTCTCCGCCTGAGAGTCCAGACTCCCCCCACAAGAGCGTGGGTCCCCAGGGGCTCGCCTGGAACTGGGGTTCACCGCAGTCAGAACTGGGGCTCGGTGCAGTCAGAATCCTCTGACTCCCCTCCACTAGGGAAAGCCTGTGGCAACCCCCGCAGCCCCTGTGCGCACCGGCGCGGAGCGTGTGCGCACCCCCAGTCCTCCGCCTTCCCCGGCTCCCGAGTCTCCGCCCGAGAGTCCAGACTCCCCCTACAAGAGCGTGGGTCCCCAGGGGCTCGCCTGGAACCGGGGTTCACTGCAGTCAGAACTGGGGCTCAGTCAGGATCCTCCGACTCCCTTTCACTAGGGAAAGCCTATGGCTACCTCCGCAGCCTTTGCGCGCACTGGCCCGTGATGCGCCTTCAGACTTCTGCCTTTCCCAGCTCGCGGTCCGAGGCTTCCTTCCCCCTTCCGCCAGAGGAAGCCAGCCAAGCTCTCAGCCGCCCTTCCTCTCTGCGCGCACAAAGCCCCTTTGCCGTACCTCCAATTCTCTGTGAGCTTTTCTCCTTCCTTCTAGTTGTAGAATTTTCACTCAGCCTGCTTTCCTGTGGTTCTGGATGGTGTCCGTTCTGTCTTTTAGTTGTAGTTTTGAAATTGTTGTGCGAGGCAGCAGTTCAGGTGTTCACCTATGCCGCCATCTTGGTTTCTCCTCTCGCCATCACTGTTTTAGATGGCATTATACATCACTACTGTTTTTTTTCTGCCCCAAAAATATACACTATAAAATAAGAGGGGGATGAGCCCTAGAAATCTAATTTGTACATAGTGTACTTCTGATATTTCTGGTCAGTTGGATATAAGAGTTTTGTGACGAAGAATAATTCAATTTGGTCATTAGGCTGGAATATTTCCCCCTTTGAAACATTGCATGTTTATAAAAGATTAGTTTATAAAAGATTCAGTATTACCAAAGTTTGTTATGTGTACTTACAATAAAGTGTCTGAAACACATTGTACTTTAGATTAAACCAATTAGCATTTATTTGCTTGGACCATGATTTTCAGTTTTGTATATGCATGAGGAAACTTGACCCAACAGACTTACCTGGGGTCTTTGCAGTTTTCCCAGCTAAAGTACAATTCTAGAGCTTGTTGCTCATTTGCATCTGGAATATGTTGCTACAGGAGAGCATGGGGCTCTTTCTGAGGCCTGGTTTCTTCAGGCCCACTGTTTTATGATTCCTGGATAAATAATATTTCAGTTTAGTTTAATATTGAACCTGTTTATGGATTTAGCCCCAATGATACTGTTCAGACATCTGTTAGGCCCAAGGCTTCCTTTTGAATGGCTTTTCTCTTCCTGACTACCTTTCTTGTGTGCACTCAGTTTGAGACAGTATGATATTTGCAGATTGTTTTCCTGAGTCAGACCTATTGTCAGAGCATTAGTACTTATATTATATTGGAATTTTAGTTCTTAGGAATCAAAGAGAAGAATAGAATTACTATGGAATCTAGAATAGAATCACAGAATGGAGTCCAGGGTTGAAAGCAGAGCGATATGTCCTTTGCACTTAAGGTATTGCCCTATTACCAGGCTTGGGTATCCTGTTTATTTGAAACTAATCTCATCATTGGCATGAGTTTGAAAAAAAATTAGTTTAGTTATTGACTTTTCCATGTGTGAAATATTTTGCATTTTTAATTACTGAAGAATACATAAATTAAACTATGTCAAGCAATATTTTTATCTGATATAGATAGAAAATATAGAAAAATGCTTATTTAGATTGAAATACATACTTGTTTTCCTTAGATATAACCAAAAGTCTAACATGCTAAAAATTTCTGTCATAAAATCAATAAAATAATAATATAGGAATAGAAAATAAGTAGAAGGAATAAAGTAGCTAAAGCAGAAATATTTCCCATAGGTACAAGAAGTTAACATGTGACAAAGTTGGTATTTCAGTTTAGTGGGAAATAAGTACTTAGCTATTAAATGGTGCCTTCATATAATTGGCTAGTCATATGGAAGAAAATAAAACTGAACCCTTATCTTGAAATATATACACAAATATATACACAAATATAAATCTCAGATAGAATAACAAAAATTGAAAAATAAATAAAAATTTACAAGAAAATTTGTGAGACTAGATGTGTTATATAGAGTCAGGGGAGACCTCCCTAACCAAAACTGGTCGAGAAAATAAAAAGAAAAATAATACATAGAGATATTTGATTATAAAAAATCAAGACCTATTTTAGAATTGTGCTATTGTTCTTTATTTTTACTTTTTTAAAAAATATGTTTTTATTGATGTTTAGAGATAGAGAAAGGGAGAAAGATAGAGAGATAGAATCACCAGATGAAAGGGAAACATCAATCGGCTGCCTCCTGCATGCCCCCTAATGGGGATTGAGTCTGCAACCCGGGCATGTGCTCTGGCCAGGAATCCAACCAGTAACCTCTTGGTTCATGGGTCAATGCTCAACCACTGAGCCACACTGGCTAGGCCATTTTTACTCTTGAATTTAACCCAAGGTCATATGATTGAGCTCCTTGGAAAACACACTATACCAGTATTTGAAACTCAGCCCCCTGTAGAATAAAATTGGTGTCTAAATGCCCAAGAAAAATGCTCTGAAATAGTGACACATAGTAAGAGACACAAGTTGAATCATTTTAACTAGGTGGAAAGGAAACATCACGAAGAACAATTGCTTGTCTTCAAAGGAAGATGAAACTATCTTCTTGACCAACTATGAGGATTGGTACTAATGTAAGTGAAATATAGAGATTGATGAATAGTGTTCTAAATAACTCAGAGCTATTATTTTCATTTCTGTTAGTCACTATGAAGAGATAGACAGCTGTTACAACTTCCTTCTGTCCTCCCATCTGGTGCCACTTAAAGCCTCTTAGTAAAAAGGAGACACATATGAGGCATAATAGCATACCTTTGGGCCTAAAAATATTTAAGCAAGATTCCCTTATACTGTATTTTAAAGGAATACTTGGATTCATTGTATGACACAAAATCTGGCACAGTTTTTGTGGGCTGTTTTGGATGTGGGGCAATGGTAGTATTTGTGGAAGAGGTTGAAGATTCAATTATCAATTTTGAGGATTTACCATCCCTGACTCTTTTTTTATTCTCTTCCACATGGCTCCACATCTATCTTCATCCAGCTGTGGCATCAGTTTTTGGACACACACACACACACACACACACACACACGAGCATACATGCAATGTAATAATTTTTTAAATTTCAAAAAAGATGTTTATGAAAGAAGATAGACAGCTTAGAAGTATTTTGTTTTTCTTAAAGATAAACCACTTAACAAACCAAAAGAACATACCTGATCTGATGTTTTATGACTCCATCTTGTTTAATTTTATAAGAATAATATATGTAACTGTAAACACATTTTTGTTGGCAGAAAAATAACTTCTGTTTTCTTCCCCCCCTCCAGTTTTTGTGCCACCTATTGTATTGTCACGTTGATTACATACATGCTAATTAACCTGAAAATTGCATTAAAACAGCATATGCTAAATATTAATGGGACTCTGAGAGTCTATGAATAGTTTCTTTCTATGGGTTGAAGAAATAACCTGAAGACTGTAAATGCTTAGTTAATTTAATCAATTCTAAGAAAGCCAGTATCCACAGAAAGGACATAATTTGTAAAATTTATTTTCTTTAAAATCTCTGATAGACTCTGATGTGATACAGCAAGTTTCAAATATTAGTTTCCCTAATTCTCTTCCCAAAGCAATGTGTTTTCCATCACTAGAAATATTCAAGCAGAGAACAGATAGTGATGGCAGAAATATAACCTACCTCTTGAATTATGTGTGAAAACATTTTGCATCTGTCAAATATTAAGCAAAGAGGTATTTAAGAACATGGGCTTAACTTCACTGTACTATTTTGTCCATCATGGTCCTTCTCCTAAGATTCAGTACTTGAGACTTCAGCCTTTTTTTCTTCTTAATATGGATAACTAAAAGTACTTTCTGACCATAATGGCTGCCAACTGCTTCCTAATAAGTTCTTATGCTTCAAGTATTATAATATCAAAATATGTATGTCAGATCCAATGAAAATACTTGAAATTTTAAGAACATATTAGAAATCCTTTGGGATGTATAAATGAGTAAGATGACTAAGTTTATTTGTAGCTTCCAATTTGGTTGAATGCCTGGGAAAATTCAATTCATATGTATGAAGTAAATTTTGGGAGATGAATGTCTTATTATTAGTTTAATTATCTATAACATTTCTTATTTTTAATAGTAGAAATAATAAGTAAGAAAAATATTTTCATGGAAGTTGAGACAATATGATAATAATAGTTAACATACAATGAATGCTTACTATTTGCAAAGTACTGTGCTTAAGGATTTGTATCTCTTCATTAATTTCTACAGGGTACCTGTGAGATTATTAATTTGATTGTCTCCATTTTATTGATGAGAAAACTAAAGCACAGAGAATAGAAACACCTTGCCTAATGTTTAGAAAGGGTGCAGTCAGGATTCAAATGAAGCCAATCTTGAGCAAGACTCTGTGCTTTATATCATGCCGGCTCTCACATAATTCACACTCAGGAGACTTGGTTCAAATCCCAGCTAGCCCCAGCATTAACTGAGCCACCCAGGTCTTAGTTTTGTCATCTATAAAATAGGCACAATAATCCCTATTCTAGTGGGTTGCTGCGAAGATTAAAGGAGAGAATCTATATAAAGGAACAGCAAAGTGCCTGGCACAAAGTCGACAGCTAACAAATGCTGGATGCTTCTCCACTCAATGCACTGGATTAAAAAAAATTATGAACCTCTCCTCTTCCCCTTCAAATATGATCTTCATAAAACCTAATTAAAATATTTAATAGCAGAGGGTTTACTCATTTTCCATACCATTTAAATTTATGATAAAAGAAATTAGCAACCTGTAAACATAGGAAAAAAAAACTAATATTTGTCTCTCCTTCCCCTTCTCTTTGCTTGTTATTGCTTAATGGTGATGTTTTTGTGATAGGGCGGGGTGGGATTGAGGCTGAGGCCGAAAGAGCTGAATTTGTGGTTCATTTTGGAATTTTAAATTATAAGTTCAAGAATGCTCCTTTGATTAAGTTTTGTTATAAGCTTTCTTGAAAAGATCTTTGTTTTCGGACTTTTAAATGAGGAATAACTTAATTGAGTTTTCACAACTTGTAATAAGCTAAACCCCTAGTGACAATTTCTCCACGAAGAGAATCACATAGAAAGGATTTTGTGGTGAAACTGGCACAGAGAGGAGGGATTTACTTAGACAGACATCCCCCAGATATGCTCCTCCAGCAATAACTGGGTCTGTGTATTTAGATGCAGGCTCCAGGCATCTCTGATATCTAAATCTGAGGGCTGTGAGTAGGAAAAAGTACAATTAACTCGGCAAACTTAAAACCACATTCTCCATCTGTTGGATCCCTCAGTGTCAGGCTCTGAGAAAGCCCAGGTTGTGCAGTGGAAGGGGCACACAACAGATCATTGAAAAATGTGCCCTTCTCCTTCCACCGCTGTCCTTTAGAACAGCTGAGCTCCAGCGTCTTTAACACATTGTACACTTATCTGGGATGGATACGTGGAGAAAGTCAGCATTGCGTTCTGTGGGTCACAGGCTGCGGTTTGGCAGGCCACGTGCATGGGTTCCCAGGCCACTTAAACCCACGTGAGTAATGGTAACCGAACCCCTTTTCCATTTCCCACCCCTACACATGTCAGCAGAAGAAAAAGACTAAACAAAATGTTCTTATGTTCTTTTTTTATCCTAAAAGAAAACAAATAGAAGAATGAGTGGGAGAAGGATCTGGTCAAATTTACTGTAAATGCCTCCAGAAAGAGGCCCCATCACAGTAAGTGAGAAATCCTTTGTTCTAGTTGTTGAAATACTAGTGTACTCAGCGAATTAATGTGTAAGCGCCTCTCCATGTAAATGGAGCTCTTACTGGGTAACTCCCGTCTTCTCCTTGCTGCCACAGGTGCTGTGGTGACCTGGTCAACGGGGTGTGAGGCCTGTCTTCAGAGAACTTGGATTTTCTTATTATTTATTTTATTTAAAATTGTATACTTGTCTTCTGGATAAACGTTAACAGAAGTAACACAAGTGTTTGTATCTGCTGCCCTTCAGAACACTGCTGAAATAATGATAAGGAAATTAAATAGAAACGCAAAGGAATAAAGAGACGGAGCAGATAGCATGTGAGAGATGTCAACAAGTCTCTCTTCAGAACTTAGAAATTAGGTTTTTAACTGATTTAAATGAAAGATGCAGCTGAAAGTGTCTACAGGAAAACAAGCTGAGCTTTCCCCACAGAACCTGCAAAGCCTCAGAAGGTTGGGGCACCAAGGGCTGCAAAGCCATGGGACTAAAATCAAGTGGGTTAATGGAAAAATTGTGTAGAAGCAAACTCCTTGTCTTTGTTCCCTCTTGGAGCACTGGAGAGTGCTCCTCCTGTATTAGTGCAGCAGCCTGGAGATTTATTTTTTTGCAGACATTTGTTAGGAAAAAAATTAAAATGGAATAAGCATTGCTAACAGAGTCACTTATATTAGAGTCGGGAGGATTTTATGGAAGCGGGGCCTGTGCATGTCTGTGCCTCAGTTCTCAGAGCTGCTATTAAGTTGCTAAACCTGTTGCTGAACTCAGCTCAAGGCTGACCCATGAACATCCTGTAAGAATAGCTGCTGCCTGGACACATATGGGCATTACCTCCTCCTTTTGTTTTTGCCTCTCTCATTTGCACAGTGAAACTAACCAACCCCTGTTAACCTTATCCGCAATCCTTCATTTGCAGGAAAGAATTACATTTAACGGTTTTTGCCTGTATAAACCCTGACTTTCTTTGTTCTCTCTGGAGAACAATTAATGTTGCTACCTAAATCTGTCTTCCAGGCTAATTTGCTCAAATAAATGCTTTTTATTCTTTATTACAATATAAATTTAATTTTGGTTTACTCATTACACCAGATTAGTGAGGAACAATTATATCCTCCCTAGAAATTATAGTACTAGATGGTTCAAGGTCTTGAAAATTCATCTGTCCTCGCTCCTTTTTTTGAGAACCACTAGAGGATTTAGGAAATAGAAATATGGGATCCATAAAACTTTAGAGACAATGATTCTCAGAATGGTGGCCAAGGGAAGCCTGAGGGTGACAGTTATTCCTGTGAACAATTATATCCATAATCATAATAATGTAAACATTGACTATTATTTTTAACCAAAAAACTGATATATTAGGAGAACAGAGAGGGGTGAAGTAAGTTTATTATGGTTAGTGATGTTGGGAGTGGTGGTTGTGGTATAAGAGAATAGAATCTTGATTTACCATAATAAGAAGCAGTGTTTAAAACTGATATATCAAGGAACAGCTGTAAAAGCACATTATTTAGTGTTACAGAGTTGGCTACCATAAAATTAGCTGACAGTTTGAAATTAGTTACTTCTGGGGAATGGAACTGGTTTTGAGAAAGATAAGGCAAGATTTCTTTTTTATAGCATTTTAGTTCTCTTTGAATTTCTTTTTAGCTATGTTCCTGCATTAAATAAAAACATAAATATAAAAAAATTAACGGCCTTTTATTATATCCATCAGGATGGGTTGTTATTTTGCATTAATAAACAATTGCACAAATTCAGCAGACATGCCTAAACCTCATGTCTAACATGACTCAGCAAAAGTCTCTGCTTTCTGTTCTTCTGTAGTCACTTAAAATCCCCGAGATGGAGGCTTTGTATCAATGGCGCTTTATCAATCACTGTGGCAGTGGAAAGGACATTCTGGAGTTTTCTAATTGGTAGTTAAGTGCTCTGGCTCAGAAGTGTGGCACATTACTGCAGCTCACAACTTCTTGGTCAACTAGTCACATGACTCCACCCAACCACAAAAATGCCAGGAAATTTGTGTTTCATGTGCCCAAAAGGTGAGGAGAGCTAAGCATCAGTGAGCAGAATGAATGACCATGACATGCATTTTTCCATTTTGCTTTAATCTTTATTTCCCTCTCTCCTTTTAATTTTCTATGTCCCAAGACAAGTATCACGATTAATCTAGTAAATGTCTTTCTACTTGTTATGTTTTTATAAAAATGCAGCCATTTTTTTTTTTATATATGTTACTCTGCAACTTGCTTTTCTTACTTAACAATGTAATATGAGTTTTCTCTAAGGTCAAACTATTTTGATCTAACTCTACAGCATACAGCATGAATGTACTAAAATTCCTTTAATCAATCTCTTTCTGATAGACATTGAGGAAGTTTATGAACTTTTGTTACAGCAAAAGGAACAACAATGAACATTCTTGCTCATACATTTTTCTATATTAGTACTTCATTTTTTTAAGGTGAGTCCCTGAAGTAGGATTGTTGTGTCAAAGGAGAAATGTTTTTAAATTTTAATAGTTATCACCAAATTACTTTCCTTTAAGATTGTAGGGATTTACATTTTCACAAGCAAAAACCAGATTGTCCACTTACCAGGATCCTTATCAGCACTACGTAATCTTTCTTTCTCTAAACTGATGGGTTATACTTTAGTCAAGAAGATATGACAAATGTAACCTTAAAATGACTGGTGATTAAGAGAATATGTAAACAAGAGAAAAGTTAAGTGTTAAGGCAGTAAGAGAGATTCTTAAGGGGAACTCCTGAACTATAAAGAAGTCAGAGAACATTCCAGAGGATGGGAACAGCACAAACAACCTCCCAGAGGCAGGGGTGCTGCTGCCAAGTTTGCTGAGCAGCAAGGAAAGCTTGTCTCCCATGAAAAACACATGCTGGACAATGGGGAGAAGTAACACTGGGTTGGTAGGATGGGAGAGGAGTGTACTAGGTATTGTGATAAGGGAGAGAGTTGGACCTGAAATTTAGCTGGAGGAGAATCAGCTAGGATAGAAAAAGTCACAGAATAGTGCTTAGCAAAGCTTTTTGCTTAGCAAAGCTGTAGGTAGCTTGAATGAAGAGTAGCTGGGAAGCTGTTGTAGTGATATAGGCATAAAGAGGGTTTTACATGTCTCCATCCATGTTTCTCTGTATTTAGCAAACAGAATTATGCTAAAAGAAAGAATACAGTAACAGAGTTAAACTGTGGTTTGTTTTATTTTTAAACCTCTAAAATCTTACCAGAATGGAAGAAAAGCAGAAATGTGAAGGAAATAGAGGCTATAAGTAGAAGTAAAAGGGTGAATCAGACTAATTCAGAACATGAGATGTAAGAAGAAAACAATTTTAAACAGCAAAAGGCAACAAATAATTTGGCAAGGACAGCATAAACACAGCTGTCAGAGAACAGGGAATGTCAAAATAAAACTGTCCATAAGAAGAGTAATATAGTGCACAGCTATCACATGAAGGGAAACTATAAAGTGGGTTAAACTTTTGATACATGTTTGGCCTATGAGTACAATGCTATTATAATTTCTTCATATTATGAATTATGTAGAGTCTTTTGTTACATATCCGTTGGGACCTTTTTTTTTTTTTTTTTAGAATGTGGAGTAAGACTAGAAAAAATACTATATGATCATCATATAAACTAATAGGAGAAAATAGAAATGCAGACGATACACAGAATTTGTTTGTAAAGATGTATATTACACATGCAGACACACACACACAAATTCTTTCTGTGCCAATAAAGTAGCCAAGTCATTCCCAGGCTAATACAAGTTGAGCAAATTTAAAAAGCAAACAACAAAAAAAAAACAGGTTTTTTGTTTTTGTTTTTAAATACTGAAATGCAACTAATGAGTGTCTGGAAATTCTTTCAGTTTTCTGCATCTCTTTCTGCAACAATGCAGGAAGAACCATTTTGGCCCTTAATCTTTTTGTTCCAGAATGACACTGAATTATCAATTAAAATGGAGGAGTGAACAATTAGATTTAATAAGCAATTCTGAAGGGATTTCTTTAAACACTTTGGAAAGGATAATATAACATTTGTGGTGACTCCTTCTGGCTTTCCTTTCTCCAGACGGTTTTTATCTACCTGGCTTATGGGTCCCTTTTTGCATACTGTTGGCTATTTCCTATGTGCAACGTGGCAAGTCATCTGCTTTCTCTCAGAGCTCCCATGCAGGGGCTGACCAGCAGACCCTGAGCAAAGGATGAATGATTACTCTGACACAGGTTCACTGTGAAAGTGAGGACTAAGGGACTGCCTGGCTAAAGGAACCAGACAGCCTTGATCACCTGCCTTGTTAGGCTTTTCTTGTAACAGCAGTTTGAGATAAAGTTTATCTTTTAGTTATAATCAGTAGGATAAGTAATATTGGGAGAGCACAAGTGTTTGCAGTGTCCTTTAAGCAAGGACACCCAAAGATTAAGCATAAGGATTCCAGTAAACACCTGGGGGTCTGCTTGGGCACAGACTTGTTTGGAAAGGTCAAGGAATAATTAGGGGCACCACCTTCAGCACTCCCCTAAGTCGGAATTCCAATAAACAGGACAGGTGGTCTTCAGCACACTTTCCTTTTCTTGGAATGTCCTCCTTACAAACTTTCCAACCAAGTCTCGTGTGCTCCCCAACACCCCCATCCTCTGGATCATACACTCCTTCAGCAAGAAACATCCACATTCTTACCTTATTCCTTCTTTCTGTATTGGTGCAAGATACGAAAGATTTAATAAATGTCATATTGTGCAGCAATGTCATTCATTCAACTCATAATCCCATTTCTGACAGTGGCATACAGGGCATTTTGAGGAAAGTCATGTTTCCCTTCATAAAACCACTATGAAAAGATGAGAAACTTAACCTCCATAATAAAGTTTCCTGTAATATATTGGTTTGTAATATTACTCCTTTTACCTAGCCATGGCTTTATATAAACTGCATAGTTAAGCTATGTAAAAAAGAGAAAAGGGACAAAATAGGAATTTATTTTATTTTCACATTCCAGTTTCAGTTTTGCATTCCAGAGTTAAAGTGACTAATTTTTTTGAATATGTAACTTTAGATAGGAACTCATTGGGCATTTTAGGGGAGTATTAGATTGTGATAAAATGTCTAAAGTGGGCAAGAATTGGCTTTCTAAAGTTGTTTCCTACCTTCCAGGTTGGTTCTTCTTAAACTGTGTGGTAGGAAACTAGCTTTCCCCCCGTTTCTGTAGACTGCTATCTTTGTGAAAGTCAATGAACTCATAACAAAAGACCCCCAAACATGCAAGTTATAAGCCCTCACATTTTATATAAGATTTAACAAAGATAAAATTACTCTGTTAAGTTGCTGTGAAAGTTTATAAATGCCCATTTCAAGTTCTGGATGAATTCTATCGCAGATAGCAGCAGAGAGCTCAGGACTGGCCCTGGACAGCAGTGAACCTCACTTTGAGAACTGTCTTTGACATTACTGTCCATAGTAAGTTCAGTTTCCCAGAAAAGAAATTCTCCATGGTGTGGAACAGAACATGATAATGGGACATAATTAATGACAAAGAAAGGAACATAATATGCTTGGCTCTGAAATGTGCACACTTCTTAAAGCGCCAAGACAGGCTAAGTAACTAAGGGCTCATCGGGTGTGGGAAGGCTGAACCAAAGCCAATGGCAAGCTCATGAAAAACCTACAGTGTATGCTTTGGAATGTGATTTCCTAAGTGCCTGCTTTCTGTAAAGAGATGGATAAAATCATAGTTGACCGAGCTATAATTTTTATATTTTCGTAAAATATAAAAATTATTTTTATATTTTTCGGAAGAGAAAACCATACTCATAGACACAGACAATGGTATGGTGATTATCAGAGGGGAAGGGAGGTTGGGGGAGGAAGAAAAGAGCATGGGGGAATAAATGGTGACAGAAGGAGACTTGCCTTTGGGGATTGAACATACACCACAATATACAGATGATGTGTCATAGAAATTTACACTTAAAATCTATGTAATTTTATTAACCAATGTCACCCCAATAAATTCAATAAAAATAATATTTTTTAATAAAAAAGAAGACAGTCCTTGATAAGCCAGCTTGTAGCTTAAGGTGAGTTCATAAGAAACAAAAGAGGACAGAGCTGTTCTGCGCAGCACAGCGTAATCACTGGTCATGTCTGTGAACCATGATAGGAATTCTCGCTCTACCATGTGTTAGATCTGTGAACCTTAAAATGTTACTTCTCAGTTTCCTTGTATGGAAAAGGAGGTGATCATAATAGAATCTATCTCCTAGGATTGCTGCTAGCAGAATTAGAAGTATGATGCTCAGTGTATGCTAGTTATTGTTAATAATAATAAAAACTATTTTATATGTCAACAATTTTACTGTGTGCGGTAGGTACGTACTGTATATTATATATGATAGTATTTTCCAAAACTTTGCACAGAAGGTTAATTGTGCTCCACACCAAAAGGGTTCCATAGCTTAATAAATATGTGAAACCCTGCGTGTTTTCAGATTCACAAGACATATGCTATTCTATTAATGTCTCGGGAAAATCATGCATAAATAAAGCTGTGAACTTTAACTTATTACTTCTTCAAAGGCCTATCTGATCACACAATGTCTTTTAGAAAAATAGAATAACTGATGAGAATTAACACACATCATGTGCTTATTGTATCGAGGTACTAATAAAATAGTTAACGTATCAATACCAAGGCACCCTTGGTATCCTCATTTTACAAGGGAGGTTGAGTAACTCATTTAAGGTTACACAATCCAGAGGTGGAGGGGTAGGATTCAGACCCAATTATTTGGTCTCAGGTGACCACATGCTTACCCATTTGATTATTTGTTCTTTCCCTGGGATCTAGCACTCTTGGAAGAACTTTAGGAAATGCTAGTTTTGAACATTGATTTGCTGAGGCTGGTATGCTCACAGTGATTTGTACACACTGAGTTATTTGCACATCTGTACCTTTCTTTATGCCATGCCACTCATTCTTGTTTTTCTTCTTAAATTTTACATCTTCTCTAGGACCCTGGTCAAACCAAATGTCCTTTTCCATGGAGCCTTCCTAATAGTGCCAGCCATGGTGGTCTCACTTTCTCTAAATTCATAGACACTTAGCCTCTGTTTCACGGACTTCACACTTCATTATTGGACAGATGTCTTATTGAATTCTGGATATGACATTTGCATGAATCTTGTCTTCTTAAATAGTATGTAGATCTTTGAAGATGGGAGCCATTTTATGCCGGAAATTCCAAGTGTAACAGATATATGTTAATTAGAGTGTTTTTATTTAACTTCTAGTGCTCTTTCAAGTTCACTTGGTAAGAGCCCCAAGTTGCCAACAGAAACGAATGAATTCCATTTGCAGCCCTAATGATAACCATACAAATTGGAAATCATCACCTTTGCTCTTTCATGTAAATGGATGATTCAGAAGTTCAACTAAAAATAACATTTTTGTAATCATAAATTATAGCAAATGATTCAGCATATGATCTTTAAACTGACAGTAAATAACATTAAATATTCTCATAGAAAACAAAATGAAAATATACTTATTGAAGTCATATTTCATTTGCCTCCTAGAGTGATTTCGAGGGTGACTTATTTTCCAGCTGGATTGGAGAAGATCTAGTGACAAATTAAAACTATTTTAAAATAGAATCATGGAACTTAAAATGTCCTGGAAAGGTCAACTATTCTTCTTCACCCTGGCTTAGAAATATGCCACTATAAGCTGCAAAGAGATTCAAGTCCATGTTTTTGTAGAATTGACCATGGCCCAAACAGGTATAATCATTTGTAAAATAGGAAAAACTAAGCCTTTCTCTACCGATTAATTCTATCTCAAAATATTTGTTTGTTGTTATTTGGACATTGTCTAAGAAATGTATGTATAGTAGTGAGATTATTATTAAAAATAATCCAAAAGGTTCTATAGAATTAAAAGAAAATCACTGCAAAATCAGAAGTGTAAAGCAGTGAAAACTATCCTAAAATACAGAGCATAAAAGTGTCTGTTAAAAACAGGTAGCCTAGGACAAACTGAGAAACCACATTAGTGAGTTGCTCTGAATTCTTGATAACAGAGTTTGCCATGTCATGGCCTGACTTTTCAATATGCTTCCAAGGCAAACTCCAGTTTGGTGTTGAGAAGCAAATGCTTGTCCTTGGAGCAGAATGCCAGGCATGCCTTTTGGAGCATGAGTGCTCCAGTAAGGTGACTTCTGTACTTCCCAGTCATCACATGACCTGCTCAGCTCTAGCTTCCACCTGGCAGACATTGGCATCACAGTATTTATCTCAGTTGCAGCCAAAACCAATTTTTCACACTGCTCAGAGTTAGAGTGTGATGTATGCAGGGTTTGCATTTATGCTCCCAGTGCCAGACGCTGGAGATGTAGAGATAGACTGTGGCTGCTGCCCGATCAGTCTCCCAGTCTGTCAGCAGAGAGACATAAAGCACATGAAGAAGGCAATGTGCTGAGTGCGGGGGCCATGCAGGCCAGGTGCCAGGGAGCGTTGGGGAAGGGTCAGGAAATATTATGAAAAGAAATTCGCTTTTGAGGCTAATAGCAAGGGGAAATGGGTAGGGCGCTTCAGAGGGAAACAGTACTTGCTAAGGGCACCAGAACATGAAAAGAGTGAACCTGAGGAAAGAGCAGGTGGGTGGGCAGATGGCTGTATTAATCAAAAGATGAAGTTACAAATGTAGGTTAGGCTCCATTTTATTGTTTTACCTATTTTTTTCTGCTTTCAATAGTAATTATTATCTCTCTAATAAATTAATGCAATGCCTGGGAAGGAGAGATAGAATTCTACTGTCAGACACAGACAAGTATTTGTTGGAAGCTGATAGGACAATGTGCACAGTGTCATGTTAAACTCAGACCATTTGACAAGTTCTGTGCAGTGGTATTAGGTAAACCTCTATGTAACTTCTTCCTTCCTTCCTTCCTTCCTTCCTTCCTTCCTTCCTTCCTTCCTTCCTTCCTTCCTTCCTTCCTTCTTTTCTCTTTCCTCCTTTCCTTTCCTTTCCTTTCCTTTCCTTTCCTTTCCTTTCCTTTCCTTTCCTTTCCTTTCCTTTCCTTCCCTTCCCTTCCCTTCCCTTCCCTTCCCTTCCCTTCCCTTCCCTTCCCTTCCCTTCCCTTCCCTTCCCTTCCCTTCCCTTCCCTTCCCTTCCCTTCCCTCCCCTCCCCTCCCCTCCCCTCCCCTCCCTTTTCTTCCCCTCCTCTCCCCTCCCCTCCCTTCCTCTCCCCTCTCCTCTCCTCTCCTCTCCTCTCCCCTCCCCTCCCCTCTCCTCCCCTCTCCTCTCCTCTCCTCTCCTCTCCTCTCCTCTCCTCTCGTGTCCTTTCCTCTCCTCTCGTGTCCTTTCCCTCCCCTCCCCTCCCCTCCCCTCCCCTCCCCTCCCCTCCCTTCCCCTCCCCTCCCCTCCCCTCCCCTCCCCTCCCCTCCCCTCCTCTCCTCTCCTCTCCTCTCCTCTCCTCTCCTCTCCTCTCCTCTCCTCTCCTCTCTTTTCCTTTCCTTTCCTTTCCTTTCCTTTCCTTTCCTTTCCAGCAATGCAGTTTAGGATATGAAGATTCTATTATTGTTTAAATAGTTTTTATATAAGGAGTTTAAAATACATTGTCAATAACATAATACCATGTGAATATTTTGTCATTTATTTTTTTATAATACTCTTGCTTTTCAGGGAGGAAATCTTTATAATTTTAGGGTATCTTTTGTTACTCTCCTCTATCATCTCAATACCTTGCTCAATTGCAGTTCTATTGATTTTCAATTCACAGAAGACTCCTATGGAAGGATTTATTAATGAAGTGCAGTTATAGAAATGTAGTGAATAGTATTTTAGCCAAAAAGATTGTACATATTCAAAAATCTAAAGAATTAAAGGACAGGAGAATCTGATTTATCCAGATATGAACTCCCAACATGTCAGAGTTAGTGGCTTCTATTTAATCCAAAGTTCCTGTCTTCAATATGAGTAAAGTTTCCAGCTCTTCTGGTGGGAGGGTATGTGATTGCTAATGTAAATTAATGCCACTGTTGAGAATAGAGCCAGGCAGGATAAAAGGATTGAGAGTGTGAACTCCTGCAATTCAGCCTAAGATTTGGTTAAATCTGACTTACTGAATCCATGTATTTATATTACTTTTTCGCAAAATGGTAGCTGAAAGCCTGTAAGTGAAAATGGAACTGCTTATTGCAAATCCATCTGGAGACTGTTAAATATAACCCACTAACTTTCACATGAACATTTCCTCCTGTTCTCCTGCTTCCTTGGAAATATAAACTGTTATGCATGGTCTCTGGCACTCTCATCCCCATCCATCTCTCCTCCTCTGCAACCGATACCCTATTGCAGTATTTTAAAAAACCTCACAATTAAAAAGATATTTAAAAAAAATTCACCACCATAATATGTTTTGTTAGTTACAGTGAATTTTTTTGAAAGAGTTGGTCACCCACATAATTAATTCAAAGACTGATGGTGGTTCCATTTATTAAACTAAAACTAAATGGACTCTAAACCAAGCAGTCTTTTTTTTTTTTTTTTTTTTTTTTTTTTTTTTTTTTTAATCCTGTGGATGTACATCAATCTAATGGCTTCTTTCTAGTTTTTCTCAAACAGAATTTTCATTCTTGTCTGGTCAAATCAGTTACAAAGCTTGGAAAATTGTATGTACATTAAAGAAATTTATTCTTGCATGACATCTTTTGATTTGGATTTGATCCTTTCTGGCAGGATATGAGTCTTTTTAATCTCCCGATGATGCTATAAACTTCTCAATAGGCACTTCATGCATATTTGGCAGCTATGATTTTTAAAAGTGGAGTGAATAGCACAGAAATAGAGAGTCAGTGTAACAGAGTTCTTGGGTGATCCTAAAAATAATGCATGTGAAGAACATTTTATATGAAACAATGGTTTGGGAATAAACTGTCTTTTTGAGAAGTTAGAAACATATTTTCCTTCACAGATCTACCAATGAATTCCCAGTTAGGCTACTCTAAGATAGACCATAGGAGTGCACCTCTAAATCACTATTAAATGAATAAAACTGTGTCTATGAATCTGAACTAATTACTACTATTACCCATTCCCAAATTAACCCCTTGGGATAATTTCTCTCAAAAGCACCTCTGTTTTGATCATGCAGGATCAAGACCTTCCTTGTCATTCTCCTCCTCTATTTCGTCAAAAACACTTACCTTTATCCTCTCCTTGAAAATCACACAGGCACCAATGTAGTTCAATTTTTATTTCATTAATCAGGCTATTTTGATGGCTTCTGAAACAACTTTTATGTTTTTAGACTTCTCTATACATCTTGAAACACTACTGCCCAATTTAGCAAATTTAGCTCAATCAAGTGTAACTCTGAGTATATAAAATCTTTTGGGGAAAAAAATTAAAACAACAAAACCCTTTGCATCCTACTCATTTCCCACCCAAACATGATGCCATTTAAGGACATCCGCATACCTTTCCCTTCTATTTGTCCTCTGCTATTTTTCCAAATATATTCTGCATTCCATTAAACAAAATGGTATGCTCTTCTCTTGCAAACTCACATGAATACAGGACCCAAGCAGGGAAAGATTTTTAGTGAAGCAGTTCTATACATTTTTTAAAAAAATATATATTTTATTGATTTTTACAGAGAGAAATAGAGAGTTAGAAACATCAATGAGAGAGAATCATTGATTGGATGCCTCCTGCATACCCCCTAATGGGGATGTGCCCGCAACCAAGGTACATGCCCTTGACCGAAATCGAACCCAGGACCCTTCAGTCTGCAGGCCGAAGCTCTATCCACTAAGCCAAACCGGTTAGGGCAGTTCTATACATTTTGTTTAAACAGTGTCATTAAGCTATAATTGATATAGAGTAAAATGTAGATACTTATTGTGTGCAATTTGAAAAGTTTTTACACCCAAAGAGACTATTGCTATAATTAAAATAATGAAAATACCCATCACTTCCCAAAGTTTTCTTGTGCCATTTTATAATTTCTTCCTCTCACCCCCCCTTTTCCAACTAATCACTGATCTGCTTTCTACCACCATGGATTAGATTGCTTCTTTAAAGTTTTATATACATGGAACCATAAAGTATGTACTCGTTCTTGGTCTAGCTTTATTTTCCTTCATTCAGAATATTTTGAGATTTTGCCTTCTTAGGTATGGTTATATTTGTATGCCTGTAAGTATTCTTGAGCTTTGTTCTGGGACACAGATAAAATACTTGGAAGCTGTTTGATTCTTTTATGCCTTGACTTTAAGATTTGTTAATAAGTGAAATAAGCCAATCAGAGAAAGTATCACATGATCTCACTCATGTGTGGAATCCAATGAACAAAATAAACTGATGAGTAAAATAGATCCAGAGACATGGAAACATGGAACAGACTGACAAATTTCAGAAGGAAGGTGGGGGTGGGGGAGTCAGAGGGGAGTGATTAACCAGGGAACTTATATGCATATATGCATAACCCTGGATAGAGACAATAGAGTGGTGAAGGCGTGGGTGGAGTGGGTACAGTGTGGAGGGGGTCAATGGGAAAACACACACACACAAACAAATAAAGGGGACATCTGTAATACTTGCAAAAATAAAGATAAATAAATATAAAGGTTTGTTAATGAGACCAGTCTAGAGGTTATTTTCCACCACAGAGGCAAGATCCCTCTAATTACTCTATCCAAGGTCCTATGAATTACGTGTCTTTTTTATCTGCCTGGGAGGATCAGATACTATTCTCGGTCCTGTGTCAGGGCTGGCCTTGTTTCTTTCTAATCCATGGCTCTATCCCTGGCCCAGGGTTGTTTTTTCACATGCATGTGCTGATCAGCAGTCTGCTAAATACTCGAGGGGGAAGCCCTTTGCCTGTCTCTGGAGTTCTTTTTCTGTGAAGCTCTCCCACTGTCAGCACTCTGTCCTGTCAACTCTAGCCACTTGGTCTCAGTTCCATCTCTTCAACTCACGGAATCCACGGGGCTCCATTTGGTATCCCCCCCTCTCTGCACTGCTGCCTGGAAACTCTCAAGAAGTCAGCTCCTTGAGAATAGAGACTACTCTAATGCTTGTCTTTGTTTCCTATCTTTTTACAAGTGGTTGTCATCTATGAAGTGCCCAATAAATTGATGTTGAATTAATGTAAAAGATACTCTGAATTTATGGGCGAGGCCTTAACCTGTTGTTACTTCAGAAAATGACTGATTTGTTTAAACTCAATAATTCCCAGTAAATGCTTAGACTGTCCGCACCAGCCTTTCTGCTTTTTTAAAAAAATATATTTTTATTGATTTCAGAGAGGAAGGGAGAGGGAGAGAGAGATAGAAACATCAACAATGAGAGAGAATCATTGATTGGCTGTTTCCTGCATGCTCCCTTCTGGGGATCTAGCCCACAACCTTGGTATATGCCCTGACCAGAAATCAAACTGTGACCTCCTGGTTCATAGGCAGATGCTCAACCACTGAGCCACATTATTCTCCTTTTGTGAAATGGTAGAATAATGGAAAATATTATAATTATTATGTGTATAAAATACGTTTTCCTATATTAAATGATCTATAATGGTTAAGTTCTGGGCATTTTTCAAAACTGTTCTGGTTGTTAGAAATTAACCTGCTTTAAAAAATATTACAGATATCAGTTAGATTTTCCTAAGGTGCCTTATTGTCTGATAAGTATATTGACATTATCTTTCACTGATATACAACAAGAGAAGTGGCCAGAGTTATGTCACATGCACATGGTTATAAGGCTCAGGTTTTTTATATCTTTCATAACGTAATTTTGGGAAGTGCTTGTCTGTCCTTTACTGAACTCTGTGATTTTTTTACATCTTTATTAAATTTAAGTATCTCTGGTCTATTCCACATGATGTATATTATTATTATACGAGAGGCTGGGGATGGTAGAAAACTATGACCTGGATCCACTTTTAAGTCCTGACTATCAATCATGAAGAGACTTTGGAAAACTAAATTTGAATATATGATTTGCATTTCTTCAATGAAAAAATTAGGACAATAAGGTCTCCACAGGGTTTCTGTGAAGGTCTAATGAGACAATGTTTATGAAAATGTTTTGTGAATTATAAGGCACTAAACAAGTGCTATTTTCCGTTGTTTTCTCAAGATTGCTGTACCTTGCTTAGAGGTTGAATACAGGGCTCTGTTTGCCACAGTGTCCTGTGAGTCAGTCCACTGGGAAGTGGGAAGGATGTTTTTGAAACTTGGTTCTAGCAACTGTCAAGTTTCCGAATTCAGAGGAGTTGTTTTTGTTTCAGTAATTCATTCATTCAAAAATATTTATTGCACAACCATTATGGCCCAGGCCCTGTTCTGATGCTTAGGATAAACCAATAAATAAAACAACAATCCCTAGCCTCACAGGGCTTACATTTTGGAGGGGAGAGTACAACAATAAGTAATGGATATAAATAAGAAAATTATATACTTTTTTGGAAGTAACAATTGCCATAGAGGATAAGGAGAATAAGGAATCAGGAGTGTTGGGTAGGGTTGGTGTTAAAACTTTGAATAAGGCCTCATAGAGAAAGTGATAGTTTCGGAAAGACATGGAGAAGATGTCATGGATGTGCATACATTTGGGGAGAGTATGTCAGGCAGAGAATATGGCTGATACAAATATGCTAAGGTGGGAGTATCCAGAATAAGGGGTGAGAGGTTAGGGAGGGAGGAAGGATGGGCCATTCTCACTGGCCTATAGACATTGCAAGGACTCTTACTTTAACTCTGAGTGAGGAGGAAGCCATGGAGGGTCTGAGCAGAGGAGTAATGTGATGATGTTTAAAGGGATACTGGTTTTGGCTGCAGTTTCCGTACTAAGCAGATGAATGGCTTATGAAATTAAAACTACTTTTAAATTCTAATTTTTAAGCACAACGTTTGGTTAAATAATGTTGATTCTTTCTCAGAATTTTACAAATTGAAGGTTATTATATCTGTGTTTAGCCATTAATCTGTGATGTCTTACAGGAAACCTTTGTGGTTGACATTATTCTAGCCAGATCTTAGGACTGGAAGCTGGTCTGGGGTTGGCGGAGGTGACCAGGAGACATTCGGAGTGTGGTGCCCCTTCACTGTGACAGGTTTATTAACCTCTGATTCTGCCTAACAACTTAGGGTATGAAATGGAGTCCAAGCCAGAAAATATCAAGAAAATGCAGCCAAGTGTTGGGCTTTCTCTAACATTGGAAAAGAGAGATTTTTTTCTTTCACTTGCTCTCCTGCAAGAGTGTGAACTTGTTGTTTGCAGCCAAAATAAACAAGTTTGAAGATGAAGATGTATATCATATCCAGTCACACAAGGAAGGGGTTATCTGAGGTAGAACAAATGGCTTTGGCATGGCCTTTGGTCTGCCTGTCCAACACACCTGATTAACTACGAAGATAGTTTTGCAAGTCATCTTTCTCTCTCTCTCTCTTTTCTCTCTCTCTGTCTGCCTCTCCCCCCCACCTCCAGTATGAATTTAGGTGTGTGCAAAATAATTCCAAATGGAAGACCCAAATAATGGGTCTGCATAGAGAGCGATTACAGGGGCCTGCACTTACATGCAAAGCCGTAGGGTGTGAGGAACCACCCAGTCTATTGCAGATGAAACACAAATCCTTCAGAGAGTGAGCAATAACTTCTTTTGGCATAAATATCAGCCAACATGTCTGTGTAATGAATGTTTGTGATACCTACTGACATCTTATTTTATTCTAAAGACAATATACAGAAATAATAGCTCTGTTTCATAATTTCAGTCAAAAAGATTATTATAAGAATCTCCTGCAATGGGGTGTAATCAAGATTAATACTCTTAACATTAAATGTTTTAAAAAGTTACAATTTAGGTGTTTGTGAAATATGACTATCTTGAGCAGGGCAGAATCTGATCCCGAAAGAAGATGAAGATGTTAGTGGGCCTTTTATTCCCTAATAGGCATTTGAAGCAGTGGTCAAGATCTCATAGTCTCAGACTACTCAAGGACCACTTTCAAGCCTGATACCAAGGGGCTGACATACTAATAGTGACACCACATAAAGGGTTTGCAAGGACCATTGGAAACCTATTTGTAAAACTGTGAAGTGAAAATGTATCATTGCAAATACCATAACAACCATACTGATATTTCTAAAGTGAACTTTAAAAAAAAAATGAAACTTCTTTTTAAAACATTTTCAATTACAGTTTATATTCAATATTATTCTGTATTAATTTTAGATGTATAGCAAAGTGGTTAGAAAATCACATAGTTTACACAATGGAACTCCCACTGCTTCAAGTACCCACCTGGTGCCATACAAAGTTATCATGATATTATTGACTATATTTCTTATGCTGTAATCTACATCTTTGTGACTATTTGAGTAAACTTTTGATTGACATGTAATGTACATAAGTAAAAGTGCACAGTGTTTTAGCGTATAGCTGGAAGAATTTCCACAAAATACATGTCTTCATATAACTAGTACCTGCATCAAGATGTTGACCATTGCAACCCATTTTTGCCTACTTCCAGTGAACTAACCAGTGTTCTGATATGTAACACCATTAATTAGTTTTACTTGTTTTGGAGGTTGATACAAATGAAGACATACAGTATGTATTTTTTATGTTTTAAAGGATCATCCATGTTTGTGTATAGAAGTTGTTTATTCTTTTCATTTCTGAATAGTAATCCATTGTATTAAAATCCTACAATTTATTTATCTGTTTTGTAGGTGGACATTTGTTGATGGATGTTTCCCCCTGTATTGGCCTGTTTATAATAGCGCTACTCTACATTTTCATACATGACTGTTGGTGCACATAAATATGTGCTTTTAAGAGACATTATATGTAATGATGAAATTACTCATTCATAGGATGTTCAGCTTTAGCTAATATGACCAAAAAGTACATATCTACACATTCCATTGTTCTTCATTACTGCATTTTCATGTTTCCATCTAGGATCATTTTCCTTTTGCCTGAAAAACTATACATATAATTTTTTCCTTAGGCCTTCTAGCAAGTAGTTCTTTAATTTACTTGTTCAGAAACATCTTTATTTCAATTTCATTAAAAAATTGTTGGGATAGAACTCGAGACAATTTTTTTCTTCTTCTGGCATTTTAAGGATGTGATTCCATTTTTTAAAAAGTTTCAATTTTTATGTTCACAAGTGGGATGTCAGTCTTAATGTTGCTACTTTAAATATAATGGTTGTTTTTTTATATGGTTACTATAAGATTTTTTGGCTTTGGTTTTTATTTGTGATAAAAAATTGTGCCTAGGTGTAGTTCTCTTTGTATATATCTTGCTTGGGATTTCTTGTACTTCCTGAATCTATGGCTTGTACTTGTCATTAGTTTTGGAAAATTCCCACTTATTATCTCTTAGTAAATTCTTGAAGTTTTCTTTATAACATCATGTTCTGTGAATTTAGTTTTATTTGTTTCATTCCAAATTGGATGCCTTTGTTATTTTTTTCTTGTTTAATTGCTCTGGTTAGAACCTCTAGTACAATGTTGAACAGAAGTAGTGAGAACAAATAATTTGATTTGTTCCTTATCATATGCAGAGAGTATTCAGTCTTCTAACCATTATTAGTTGTTATTTTCATAGATGCCCTTAATCAGGTTGAGGAAGATTCCTTCTATTCCTAGTTTATTGAGTTTGTTTTTTGTCATGAAAGAGTGTTGGATTTTAAAAAAATATATATTTTATTGATTTTTTTTACAGAGAGGAAGAGAGAGGGATAGAGAGTTAGAAACATTGATGAGAGAGAAATATCAATCAGCTGCCTCCTCACACTCCCTACTGGGTATGTGCTCACAATCAAGGTACATGCCCTTGACCAGAATCGAACCTGGGACTCTTAAGTCTGCAGGCTGATGCTCTATCCACTGAGCCAAACTGGTTAGGGCTGTTGGATTTTTGTCAAATGCTTTTTTTGTGCTTATTGAAATGACCATATGGTTTTTGTATTTTATTCTACTAATAGAGTATATTATATTAATTGGATTTTGAACAAACTTACATTCCTGGAATAATTATCCTATATAATAAAAGCCTAATATGCAAATTGTCCCCTTGGGTGGTCGTTGGACCGGGAGCTTGATTGGGAGGCCAGGAGTTCAACTGCTCCCTATGATGTGCGCTGACCAGCAGGGGGCGGCATGGAATATGGTGGGCATTGGCGATGTGCTGCGACCTTTTGCCAGCTACCTGGGGGCAGGGGTGATGGGGACGGAGGTGCAGTGAGAATGCAGAATGAGGGGTGTCCTCCGAGTTCGCTCTCACTCCCCCTGTTATCCTCCCCAAGGATGCCAGGGCTCACATGCTGGGAAAACCCCTGTGCTCAGGTGCCAGGCACCTGCG
Organism: Plecotus auritus; assembly: GCF_963455305.1. Classification (NCBI taxonomy): domain Eukaryota; kingdom Metazoa; phylum Chordata; class Mammalia; order Chiroptera; family Vespertilionidae; genus Plecotus; species Plecotus auritus. The sequence goes on from NC_137775.1 coordinate 66,914,552, forward strand.
AGGAGCTTGCCCTGCACCCACATGGCCTCTTCCAGGTGAGCCGGGCCACAGCCACTGGGACCACAGGGGCCGTTTGGGCTCCCCGTGGGAGCCAGTCTGTGAGGCCAGCCGGGAGGGAGCACACTGCCCGCCCTGCCTATTCGACTTCCATGCAGTGCCGCTGGGTGGCTCAGAGGCCCACGCTGCACCCCGACCTGTGGCATCAGGCTGCACTCACAGCATCTCCGTGTGGGGACTCGGGCATTGTGACTCAGGCGGAGGGGTGCGCACAGTGACCTGGGGGCCCAGGTGCTGCCCAGGGCCCAGAGGTCAGCTGGGACATGCCCTTCCATGCCAGAAGCTCATGCTTCGATCACTGGCCAGGCCTAGGAACTGCACCCGTGCATGAATTTCATGCACCTGGCCTCTAGTACTACATAATTCTTTTTATAGTTTGCTGGATTCAGTTTGCTAGTATTTTTCCATGTATATTTATAAAAGCTATTAGTCTGTAGTTATTTACTTTTTATTGTTATATCTTTGGTTTTGGTATCAGGGTAATTCACCATCCTCATACAATGAGTTGGAAATTGTTCCTTTCTCTTTTATTTTATGAAAGTGTTTGTAAAGAGTTGGTATTAATTCTTCTTTAAATGTTTGGTAAAATTTACCAGGGAATCTATTAAAGTCTGGGATTTTCTTTCTGTGGAGTTTTAAAATTAATAAAGGAGTCTCTCTCTTATTATAGTTCTATTCAGATTTTCTACTTTTTTCTTAAGTAAATTTTGGTAATCCTATATTTCTAGAAATTCTTCCATTTCATCTAATTTATTTAATTTGTTGGTGTGTAGTTACTTATAATATTTTATTATAATTTTTTTCCAACTGTCTGTAGTAATGTCCCTCTTTCATTCATGATTTTAGTAATTTAAATCTTTTTTCTTTGGTCAACCTAGATAACATTATTATTCTTTAAACATAATTTCTTCCCCATTTTCTTTCTCTCTTACCCCTCAGGGACTCAAATGACACATATGTAGACATTCACTATGGTCCATATGTTTCACATTCTATTCCATATTCTCTGTTTTTTCTCTTTATGTGTAAGTTTGGAAATACTCTGTTGATCTGTCTTCTAGTTCACAATTTCTTTCTCCAGTGATGGCCATTCTATAGGTTTAACTCATTTACTGTGTTCTTGGTTTAGTTATCTTTAAGTTCTAGAATTTCTATTTTATGTTTTTCCTATAGATTTAAATTTTTGCAGCTCTAGTTTCTATTGTCATCTATTTTCTTAAATAATTAATCACAGTTATTTTAAAGGGTTTGTCTGATAACTCACAACTCTGCATCACCAGTGAATTATTTTAATCTATTTATTCTCTTGATTCTGTTTCTTGGGAGCACTGGTAATTTTTTACTGAATGCCAGACACTATAAATATCGTAGAAGTTTGGCAGATATTATCTTATACTTCATGAGAAAATGCACGCTATCCTCTGAAAGGCAATCAGAATAGGGGCAAACCTCTTCAATGCAATCTAGGAGTGCGTTTTCTTGATTTGGGGTCATTAAGTATAACTAACAATGCATTTAGGAAATAGAACTTATTATTTTAAATACAGTAGGTTTTGAATTTTAACTTACAACCTAGGAAATGAATCTTTAAAGATTTACTTCAATATATGTGGCTGTACAAAAGTTTACACAATGCTTGATTAGGAAAAATCAATAGAAAAGTTTTTTGTACTCATTTTAAGCCAGGGGTACTTGTTCCTTTAGGTTCTGGGCACCAGCTATTGCTTAATCTAACATCTCTATCCTATTGGTAGTTCAACCATTCTAATATTTGATTATTCAACATGAGAGCCATTCTCTTCTATATAATACTTACATTTTTCAGATCACCATTAATCTCTTTAAGTTCTTATGTAAAGCTTCAGGCTAAATGATATGTGAGAAGAAACTATAGGACAGTTTATAGTAAGTAAAAGTCAAAATCTATCAAAATTAGTGCCAAATCATTACTGATTTCCTAGAAGATTTGGATCAGTAACATTAGCTTTGAAATTTGGGACTGATTAACCCAAGGCATTAAATATGAAGACAAAGAAAACATTAAATATGGTTTCAAGGTCTCTCATGTTATAATGTAAGGATTGTAATTGGACCATGAGAAGGAATTTTATCAGCTGAAAAGGTACTTTTTTACAATGAACAGAAATAATTTTCTTCTAATTATTTTGCAAATAAAACAAAGGTAAGCTTATTGAATTTTATTAAATACTATCATATTTTTTTATTCATAGGTCTCAGAATTGTCTATTAGAGCATCTTTAAACAGAGAGACCCCAAACCTCTCAAAAATGCCGACATCTTTGCTCCCTCCTATCAAATACAGTGCTATTTTCAAGGTTAAGCAGTGCAATGTTTTCAGGTAAAAACAATCTCTTTGGAATATGAATTCTTACCTCAAAATTTTGAAAACATTTATTTGCAAAGATATTTGCACCCTTATGTTTATTGCAGCGTAATTCACAGTGGTCAAGACATGAAAACAACCAAAGTATCCTTTGATGGATGATTGGATAAAGAAGATATGGCACATAATATGATTCCACTCATATGTGGGATATAAAACGGAAAGCAACAAATGAACAAACAAAAAAAACCCCAACCAAACAAAAACTCATAGACACAGACAACACTATAGTGGTTACCAGAGGGGAGGGGGTGGGGGTAATAAAGGGTAAAGGGGACCAAATATATGGTGACAGAAGAAGATTTGATTTTGGGTGGTGGGCACACAACAATATACAGATGATGTATCATAGAAATGTACACTTGAAATCTATATAACCTTATTAACCAATGTCACCCCAATAAATTTAATTTAAAAAGAGTAAAAAAATAAAAAAAGAAAAGAAAGTACTTTCCCAAGTTGGTGGAGAATGCTTACGTTTAGATTGCTCATGCAATCACTGATATGTTTAGACTGGATTAGTTTAAGGGAAGAGAAATTTTAAAGGCTGTGCAGTAGATTTTAATTTTGTGTTGTATACTTTGTATTTTTTATAGTTTCACATAAAATTTAGTATAGTTTTTGATCAGAAAAATGTCATTTTAAAGTTAAAATTCATTATTATTTTTAGTAATAAGATCAGTTTACTTGGAATTTTTGAATTTATAGTGTCTCATGATAAGCGATGTAAAAGTGACTAATGTCTTGATTAATATCTCTGACTCAGTCATTTAATATATTCCTGACAAGTCTTAGCAAGCAGGTGACATCCTTGCTCTTCTCTCTCCACATCTATCTCTTTACTTTTAAAGTGTGGTGCGATGGATTTCTTCAAGTAAATGGAGTAATGCAAAAAAAAAAAAAAAAAAAAAAAAGATAATAAAAAGAAGACATTCCCCATACGATTTGTCACCTTTTATTTTTTTATTCTTGGCAAGATATTCTTGGCAAGATACTAATGATTGGAGAATAGAAAAGTTGGCCACAAGGTGACGAGCAATTCTTTCCTTTGATAAAGGCAACATTATCCCCTCAATAGGGAAAACTAATGGACTGGTGTGATTCTCTTTCTCCCCTTAATTTCCATCATACTTTTACCCTTTTCATGGACTGTCAGGTCTCGTGAGCTGGTCTGCACCTCTGTCCCAATTCTTCATCACTCACTCAGCCTCCAGCACTGTTACTCACATTGTGCCCATTCCACTAAAAGTGCACTCTCGAAAATATCAGTATCCAGATCTAAATGGCCTAGTTTCAGTTTTTTGTCTGCTTGACTTCCTCCAAAACATGCCAGACCAATCAACAATCCCCTTTACCATTTCCCTTGCCCTGTAACACTATATCACCCTATTAATCATGGGTACTCTTTAGGATTTCATTGACTCTATGTACTTCTGTCTTTGTAGCCTTTGGGATGGGAGAGAACAATATTACATTCTTCTACTTGAGCTATTATTTCCATAAAGGCTGTTAGTATACGAATTTCTTCCATAAATAGCATATCTCATGTGCTGTGTGCCCAGCTGGGAACTGAATATATATAGATGTTGATAATGATGATGATGAAGCATGCCAAACTTCAAAGTGTCTTAGATGGTTTAACTAATTTTATTTCCCCCAAAATCCAATGCACAGGATACTATTATTTTCCCATTTTTCCAATGAGGAAATTGAGGCATAGAGAGTTTAAATACTTGGCCCAGAATATGGATTTAGTATGAGACAGAGCCAAAGTTTGAATCCAAAAAATCTGTGCCCTGATATTGCTATAATACTGTCCATGCCCTCAAACCAATCATAGTGGCGTGGGGAAGTCAGAAAACTAAGAAAAACTGCAACACAGACTGAGACTGTCATTACAAGGTATGGAAAAAACCCTGGAAGCACAAGGGAATTCAGGGGACACAGGGGGAGCCTCCTGAAGTCGAATTTGTAACATGGAGATGGAAAGAGGGCAGAGATGAGTACCACATCTGGCAGAGATAACTGCATGTGCAAAAGATACACACATGATGTGAGAAGCAAGCATCATATATTTGAGGATCTGCATACTATTTGTCTTTTCTTTTTTTCTGTGGTGGTGATTTCAGAGTGGCAGGATATGAAATAATAGCTAGACAGTGGCCAGATAATACAAAGCACAGAAACCATTCTTAAGATGCTGGCTGTTTTTCTGAAAGTGATGAGGTGCCATTGACAGATTTTAAAATGTGCAGAGACATGACCAGCCTTTTATTTTATAAAGGCCACCCTGGAAGCAATACAAAGGATAGAACAAATAGGTTGTAGACAGGGTAGTTCAGGTGAGAGATGAGAGGGCTATAACCAAGGTATATGAATTTAGAATGGAGCCCTGGCTGGTTTGACTCAGTGGATAGAGCGCTGGCCCACAGACGGAAGCGTCCCAGGTTTGATTCTGATCAAGAGCATGTACTTTGGTTGCAGGCTCAATCACTGGCCCTGGTCAGGGTGTGTGAGGGAGGCAACCAATCAATGTGTCTCTCTCACATTGAGGCTTCTCTCTCTCTCTCTCTAGCTCTCCCCCTCCCTTCCACTCTCTCTAAAAATCAATGAAAAAATATCCTCGGGTGAGGATTACCCCAGGCCCAAAGGGGAAAAAAAAAAAAAGAATTTAGAATGGAGAGGAGGGTCAGATACGAGCTTAAGGAGATAAAATCCACAGAATGGGTATTTGATTACATATGAGGAAAGATTAAAGAGAAGAGAAGGAGTCAAGGATGACTTTTATGCTGCTGGCTTAGGTGCAAGGTGATCCCAATTCCTAAAACTGAGTCGGGGAAGCAGGACTCTGGATGAAGAAGAGGAATTTATTTGTTGAAATGAAAAGTTATAGTAGGTTACTGAGAAGAAGATTAAAAAGGAATCAGCAAATGTAAGTCTTGAGGTAGGATGAGAGGTCAAGGAATACAAATTTGGGAGTCCTGGGTATATGGAAAAAAAAAAAAAGGTAGATGAGATTATCTTGAAGAAGGCTCAGAACAAAAAGAGGCCTGGAAATGGATTCCCCAGAAAACATGGTTATTTAAAGGATGGAGAGAGGCAGAGAAAGCAACGAAGGAGTCAAAGAAAAAAATGCCAGAAAAATTTGTGTGCAATTTTGTGAAGTCCTTCCAAATTCATAAAGAGCTGAGTAGTCTCCGGTTATTAAAAGAAGTCTAAATCCCATAAATGTTTAGTGTGCAAGTGTGTTGAGAAGAAAAGCTAGAAAGAGATGACCTTGATTTTCTTTGCTTCCTCTCATGTTCTAAGTGGCAAAGGAAAGGCAGTTCTCAACGGAAACAAAATGATCTACTCTGTGGTGTGCAGTAGTTTTGCTGGGCTGACTGCTGGAGAAAGAACTGAAATATAAAAATAAACAATGGGCTTGCCTGAAAGGAGGATGACTGTTAGGGAGAAAAATGTGGCTTTTTATTCTTTGATTCTAGGTTTCCAAAGTATCTTTGCTTTAATCACTTTTCTGAAGATTATGCTGTTACAATGATAGACTTTTATGAGATAGCAGTTCCTCTTCAAAGTATCTATTTAAGAGAAATCAAAAGATATGTCTCTATGGAGGCTTGCAACATGAATGCTCATAGCAGCATTATTCACAATAGCCCAAAACTAGAAAAACATCCAGACCTCCATCAACTAGTGAAAGGATAAGCAAAAGGTGTATGTCCATACAATATAGTGCTATTCAGGAATCAATAGAAACAAGCTGTTTGATATATGCTGTACCATACACAGATGTCATAAATTATGTTAAAAGAAAGATGCCAGACAAACATTATATATTACATGATTCCACTTATAGTACATAAAATTTCTACAAAAGGCAGAAATCAAAGTGGTGGTTGCCAGAGGCTGGGGATGGGACCAGGGATTTACTGCAAATGGGCTGAGGGAACCTGTTAGGGTGATGAAAATGTTCCAAAACTCTATAAATCCACTACAAAAATCAGCGACCTATATACTTAAAATGGGTGGATTACATAGTATGTAAATTCTACCTCTATAAAGCTTTATGTGCCATAAAAATCATAGACTCATGATTTTCTGACTAAAAGAGATCATTTATCCAACGCTTAGTTTGTTTTAGTTTCTTCCAGTTTTTCCCCCTCTTACTATTTCTAGTTATCCCTCTTACTTCATTGACAAGTTTCTACACATGGTGACTTTCATTTAACCTGTCTAGGAGACAGAATGAATCATAGACACTTATAGACAAGTTGAATGTTATTATAGCATGTAGTCATCTTTCCAAATGAGTAGATTTGTTTTCACTTTAGTCTTCAGTTAAACTACCTACAAGATATTTAAAATACAAAAATTCAGTTTTTGAAGATTTAGGCAGAACTTATTTGGGGTAGAGAAGGTTTACGCTTCCTGTTGATTTTCTCACTTCTTTCTATGGTGCAAATCCCAATATTGCTGATTCACTGGGTAACTTTAAGAATTCTTTCAGTCTGAATATGTTTCTCTCTGATTTTTCTTTATAGAAAAGTAAATTGCTTTTATTTTTGAAATGCAGTTTTTTGTGTGTGTGAATTTTACAAGCATAAATTGTCAAAGAGAAAATCCTTGAAAATCATATCTATTATCCCATTCTCTCATTTTATCTATGAGTTTCACAGCTTATTAATGTTAGCGATCGAAACAGAGTCCAAGTATTACTTTAAAACTTCTAAGTGGTTTATGATATTCTTCAAAGATTTCATTCTAGTTACCTAATATTCACCTTCTTTGAGTTCTCTGTGAGTCAGAACTATTTATCCAAATTCCAACTAGAAGTCATTATATATGCTGTCTCCAAGTGGCTAAAAATTTAAGATGACATGCTCACTTAGCTTTCAAACGACAACGCCACTATTATGTGTTAGTTTTGTGACCTTGCACATGTAATTTTGCCTTTTGAAGCCTTAGTTTGCTTATTTATAAAATGAAGATTACAATAGTATCCATTTCATTGGTTTGTGGTAAATATCAAGTGAGATAATTCATTAAGGTTCTTTGCACAAGGTTTCAACAATGATAAGTACTCAATGAATATTAACTATTTTCTCCTTTTTTTCTTCTTTGTTTCCTATGTCAGTGGATGTTATCACATTGTACCAAATTACTCAAGTGACAACCTCCTTTCTGTCATTCTTTACCTCCTAACTAGCTTCAAATCCTGCTGTAAAAAAAGAGAGAGAGATTAGAAAAAAGAGAGATAAAATCAAAGGCAAAGAAGAAAAAATAAAGAGTTGGTACTATGGAATGTAAGTCTCCAGAGTCTGATTGTATGGTTATTGGTAAGGGGACTATGAAGAGTGTTGCTGGATGTTATGAACTGCACCCTTTTCTAACATTATGAGACAGAAGTAAAAATTGAAATTCTTTAACTTAAAATAGCCATATTATCTCACTTCTGAAACCCATATGTTTAGAACTTCATGAGGGTTAAAGTTGTATACATTTTAATTTAAAATTAGGTACAAAAGGAAAGAGTGCTAGAAGTGGGTAGAAGATAGTTTTCAATTCTTCCATACTTGATGTAATAATTCAAGAAGTTTTGATTACCAAAGGCATTTGATTGCCAAAATAATGTAAAAAATTAAGTACCCTTACCACCCAGTAGTAGACCACTTTACCACTTTAAGATGAAAGATGACATATTGTGAGTTAAAATTACTTTGTTTTTTAGAACTAAAAATATTAAAAATTTTGGAATATCTATCCCTAGTCTTTACACACAGGGATGTTTTTGTACACAGGTACATACTCTAAATTAAGATCATAGTAGTCACACTATTGTGTCACCTCCCCTTTTCATTTAACAAAAAATACGAGCATTTTGCCATATCATTAAATCATTTCCAAAATATTATTTTGCATGGATGCACATGGATGAATCTATATGAAGTTTTTAGGTCCACTACTTCATGTTTTCTCTCAAACCATCAAAAATTTGAATTGAGACAACATGGTTCAAGCATGGATTTTTAAGAATTAAAACTTTTCCTATCTTTCTGCCTTCTCTGACATTTTGTTCATGATGTCTAATTTTTGTGTGATGTGAACTACAATTTATTTGATTATAAGAAAAAGGTAATTAATTTGGTATAAGTTATAGGGTAAAAAAAAGCCCATTATGACTCATAAGAAAATTTGAATTGTAGATTATTCGAAAAGACATTTAGTTTTATTTATAATAACCACATGTAAGTAAAATTAGAATAATACCAATGTAGTTTACAATTGTTAAAGAACCTAGTGACAGAAGAGTAAGGGGTAATATGGACTAAATTCTGTCAAAAGGTGGCGGGAGTGGTGATTACTGTGCCCAGTTGGGGTGTGTGTTGGACTGAGCCTGGGCGAGTGTTGCCTGTGCTGTCTTCACTGGAGTAAGTCTGTGCTGTGATAATGGTTCTGCAGCCATCTTAGAGAGCCTCTGCATAAGTCCTTAAAAAAATTCCTTAAACATTTTTTTCTTAGTAGGTTTTTGTTGCTTGCGGTTATGAACACTGATAGCATTGTAGAACCCTTTCATCAAATTAAAGCTTGCCTAGAATACAAAGTGTATAAAACCAACAGGCATTTAAAAAAAAAATGAGGGTAACCAAGGCCAGGCAAGCTGATTCCCTAAGGAGGTACAATGGTCTGGAATAATGGAAGCTGGCCAGGTCTTTGGGCTATTATCACTTTGACCCTGAGTAACTGAGGCAGCTGTTACCTCATGCAAGTGTTAGAAATATATTAATTTTGCCTACTTTTTTAGTTTGCCCAGGGAGCACCTGGCAGCCAGTTATATAGACTTCAGTAGGGTAATCTGTAGGCTTCACAGATGGCCCACCTATTTGTGGAAGGTGCAGTGGGTGGAGGTGGTGAGGCATGGTTGGGAGCCGATGCTGCAGTTCGTTGTAGTTAGCTGACCCAACTAGGTCATACAAATAGAAAACACATTCTCATGCTTTTAAAGATGGAGAAATGCTCTGGGCTACAGAATGTAACAGTATAATTCAAGTGCCAGGCCAGTCTCTGTAGACTATGCCTTCTAAACAACAGATTACTCAATAATTACAACGTGTAATTGGTTGCACTCTTCCCCACAGAGAAAGGGGATCTCTTTTGTGCCAAACTGTCCAGAAGGGCTCACCCACAGTCATGACAGGTGTTTTTATTTCACTTGCAGACTTCTTTGAAAAACCCTTGGCATGAATAATTTCTTGGCATGTAAGCTTAACCTGAAAGGAGTTCCAAGTTGCAGAAAGCCTTTTCTTTGGCTATAAAATTCTTCTACCTCTTTCATGATCAACCTCCTCCCTCTGTTTCCAGGAATTTCTTGTTTTGAGAGATCTCAAACTGGCTCACAGCAACATTTGCACACTGCACACTTGGTTCTGTACCTTTGAAGATTTTAACTGATACCATATATTCTCCCTACTTCCACATTCAACATGTGCCTTCCTCAGACTCAGGTTCCTTCTTGCCCTTGGTGAGCCCACAGCTACATTTCTGTGGAACACAGAAATTAATAGGATTTGCTTATCACCTTGGCTTTTGGGCATTCATTGTGAAGTGTTTTTTAATAAGTCTCTTGCTCATCCATTTGCCCTCTGTTCCTTTTCTGACCAGGTACTTCCTTTGCTTCCTGCTTCCTCCTTTCTTTGTCCTCTTAAAAATGACCACTCTTCAAGGTGGTTGGAGGGAATGGTATTTGCCTTGTTCTCCTTTGTCTAGATGGTGTTTGCACCTTCATTAAATAAAAGCAAACAAACAAACAAACAAACAAACAAAAAACCCACAAACAAAAGATTTAAAAAAATTCATGTGAAAATTTTATCATCTCACAATTGTTTCTGTTATTTAAAAAAGTCAAATGATTGAGTGATCAACAATATAAAACTGATTAACCTAATTGATGGCAGAATAGTTAAAAATAACTATGTCTTTTTTTAATTTAATAAATCTTTATTGTTCAGATTATTACAATTGTTCCTCTTTTTCCCCCCAGAGCTCCCCTCCACCTGGTTCCCACCCCACCCTCTGCCCTTACCCGCCCCTCGACTGTTCTCATCCATAGGTGTGCGATTTTTGTCCAGTCTCTTCCTGCACCTTTACACCCCTTTCCCCCTGAGAATTGTCAGTCCACTACCTTTCTATGCCCCTGATTCTATTATATTCACCAGTTTATTCTGTTTATCAGATTTTTTTCATTCACTTGATTTTTAGATTCACTTGTTGATAGGTATGTATTTGTTGTTCATAATTTTTATCTTTACCTTTTTCTTCTTCTTCCTCTTCTTAAAGGATACCTTTCAACATTTCATATAATACTGGTTTGGTGGTGATGAACTCCTTTAGCTTTTTCTTATCTGTGAAGCTCTTTATCTGACCTTCAATTCTGAATGATAGCTTTGCTGGGTAGAGTAATCTTGGTTGTAGGTTCTTGCTATTCATCACTTTGAATATTTCTTGCCATTCCCGTCTGGCCTGCATAGTTTCTGTTGAGAAATCAGCTGACAATCATATGGGTGCTCCCTTGTAGGTAATTAACTGTTTTTCTCTTGCTGCTTTTAATATTCTCTCTTTGTCTTTTGCTCTTGGCATTTTAATTATGATGTGTCTTGGTGTGGTCCTCTTTGGGTTCCTTTTGTTTGGGGTTCTGTGTGCTTCCTGGACTTGTAAGTCTATTTCTTTCACCAGGTGGGGGGAGTTTTCAGTCATTATTTTTTCAAATAGGTTTTCAATGTTTTGCTCTCTCTCTTCTTCTGGCACCCCCATAATTCTGATGTTGGTACGCTTGAAGTTGTCCCAGAGGCTCCTTCCACTATCTTCATATTTTTGGATTCTTTTTTCTTTTTGCTTTTCTAGTTGAGTGATTTTTGCTTCTTTGTATTTAAAAATCTTTGACTTCATTCTTGCAATCCTCTAGTCTGCTGTTGGATCTCTGTATATTATTTTTTATTTCAGTCAGTGTATGCTTAATTTCTAGTTGGTCCTTTTTCATATCCTCGAGGGTCTCGCTAAATTTATCAGCCTTTTCTAGAAAATTATTGAAAAACCTTATAACCGTGGTTTTGAACTCTATATCCAGTAGTTTGCTTTCATCTACTTCTTTCATTTGTGATCTCTTTCTTTGTCTCCACATTTTGGCTGCTTCCCTGAGTTGATAGAGTGGCTTTGTGTGCTAGGTGTCCTATTGGGCCCAGTGGCTCAGCCTCCCCAGTTATCTGAGGTGGACACTCTTGGTGCACCCCTTTGTGGGCTGTGTGCACAGTATTGTTGTAGTTAAGCCTTGATTGTTGTTGGTATCACTTGGGGGGGGGGGGCGGGAATTGATCTCAGGCCAATTGGCTGTGAAGATCAGCTGTGTCTATAATGGAAGAACTTCTGTGCTGGAGACACCCTTATGAGACTAGACTTGCAAAAGCCTCTGTGCTCAGCTTGAATGGGTGGAGTCTCAGGGCGGAGCAGACAATATTGGTTTCCTGGCAGCCCTGCCCTAATAGGCCCCCAGGTCTCAGGGTCCCTTGGTAATCGCTGCAAACACCTCTGAGAGAAAGCCGCCTTCAAGTTCTGCCCGCTGCCAGACAGTCCAGTTTCTCCCTGAATGAGTCTGGGTCCCCAGAGTCTCCCATGGAACTGGAGTTCAGTGCAGTCTGGAGCTTTTGTTTCCCTCCCGCTTGAGAAAGCCAGCTGTGTACTCAGTTGCCCGCCCGCTCTGCGCGTGCGCGCCTCGGTACCTCTGCCTTCCGCAGTTCCTCTGAGTCTCAGTGTGCCTTTATCTTTCCTGACAGTCCAGTTTCACCCCGTATGAGTCTGGTTTCCTGGAGTCTCACCTGGAACTGGAGTTCAGCGCAGTTGGGAGCTTTTGTCTCCCTCCCAGTTGAGAAAGCCAGCCATGCTCTCAGTTGGCCGCCCTCTTCGTGTGCGCGTCTAGGTACCTCTCTGCCTCCTGCAGCTCCTCTGAGTCTCAGTGTGCTTTTCTCTTACCTTCTAGTTGTAGAATTTCCACTCAGCCAGCCTTCCTGTGGTTCTGGATGATGTCCGTTTTGTCTTTTAGTTGTAGTTTTGAAATTGTTGTGTGAGGCAGCAGTTTAGGTGTTTATCTGTGCCGCCATCTTGGTTTCTCCTTCATTATGTCTTTTTTTTAACATTCAGTATTATTTTGTATTAATTTCAGGTATACAGCATAGCGGTTAGACAATTTTATTTTGTAAAATATTCTCTCCACATTTCTAGTACCCACCTGGCGCCATTCATAGTTATTATAATACTAGAGGCCTGATGCTCGAAGATTTGTGCAAGAATGGGCCTTCCTTCCCCTGGCTGCCGGCACCGCCTTTACTCCGGCCCAGAGCCGCCTTTCTGCCTTCCTATGCTGCCCAGAGGCCCGGAGCTGCTGGGGTGGTGCGGAACAATGCAAGTGTCCTGCCCCTGGCCGCTCGGCACCTGCATATGCAAATTAACCTGCCATCTTTGTTGGATTAATTTGCATACTCACTCCTGATTGGCTGGTGAGCGTCGTGAAGGTAAGGTTAATTTGCATCTTTCTCTTTTATTAGTGTAAATTTTTTATTATATTTCCTATGCTGTACTTTACATCCTCATGACTATTTTATAACTTTTTTACCCATCTCCCATCCCCACTCCCCTCTGGCAACACTCAGTCTCTGTATCTATGAATCCATTTCAATTTTGTTTGTTTATTTTGTTCTTTAGATGCTACATGTAAGTGAAATTATTTGGTTTTTATATTTCTCTTTCTGACTGTTTTATTTAACATAATATCCTCTAGGTTCATCCATGCTATTGCAAATGGTAAGATTTTATTTTATTTTTCTGACCTAGTAATATTCCATTGTATATATGTGCCACCCCCTTTTTTATTCACTCGTCTATTGTTGGGCACTTGGGTTGCTTCCATATCTTGGCTATTGTAAATAACATTGCAATAAACATAAAGTTATATATATTTTGAGTTAGTGTTTTGGGTTACTTTGGATACATATCCAGAAGTGGAATTACTGGGTCATAAGGCAGTCCCACTTTTAATATTGGGGGAACTTCCAATACTGTTTATCATAGTGGCTGTACCAATCTGCATTCCTACCAACAGTGCATGAGGGTGCCCTTTTCTCCAGATCTCCTCCAGCAATTGTTGTTTGTAAATTTATGGATGATAACTATTCTGACAGGTGTAAGGTGGTATCTCATTGTGGTTTTAATTTGTATTTCCTTTGTGATTAGTGACATTGAGCATATTTTCATATATGTTGGCCTTCTGTATCTCCTCTTTGAACAAGTGTCTATTCAGGTCCTCTGCCCATTTTTTCAATTGTATATTTTTTTGGTGTTGAATTGTATGTATTCTTTTTTAAAAAATATATTTTTTTATTGGTTACAGAAAGGAAAGTACAGGGAGAGAGAGAGAGAGATAGAAATATCAATGATGAGAGAGAATCATTGATCGGCTGCCCCCAGCACGCCCCCTACTGAGGATTGAGCAGGCAACCAAGGTACATGCCCTTGACCAGAATCAAATCTGGGACCCTTCAGTCCACAGGCTGATGCTCTATCCACTGAACCAAACCAGCTAGGGCTGTATGTATTCTTTATAAATTTTGAATATTAACCCCCTATTGGATATTTCATTAGCAAATATTTTTCTCCCATTCAGTAGGTTGGCTTTTTGTTTTGTTGATGGTTTCCTTTGCTATGCAAAAACTTTTTAGTTTGATGTAGTCCCATTTGTTTATTTTTCTTTGTTTCCTGGCCCAAAGAGAAATATCAGAAAAAAATATTGCTAAGAGAGATGTCAAAGATTTTACTGCCTATGTTTTCTTCTAAGAGTTTTATGGTTTTGAGTCTTACATTTGTCTTTCATCCAGTTTGAGTTTATTCGTATATATGGTGTAAGAAGGTGGTCTAGTTTCATTTTTCTTTTGGATGTGTCTGTCCAATTTTCCCAACACCATTTATCGAATACTATCTTTACCCCATTGTATGTTATTGCCTCCTGTGTCATATAGGTATGGATTTACTTCTGTGCTCTTTATTCTGTTCCATTGATCTATGGTCTGTTTTTGTGTCAGTACCATGCTGTTTTCATTACTATAGCTTTGTAGCATAGTTTAATATCAGGTATTCTGATACCTCTAACTTGGTAATTCTTTCTAAAATTGCTGTTGCTATAAGGGGTCTTTTGTGGTTCCATATACATCTTCAGATTATTTGTTTTTATCTGTAAAAAATGCCATTGATATTATGGTAGGAATTGTGTTGAATCTATAGATTGCTTTGGCTATTATGGACATTTTAATGATGTAAAGTCTTCCTATTAATGAGCATGGCATATGCTTCCATTTATTTGCATCTTCTTCCATTTTTTTCTTCAGTGTCTTATAATTTTTCTGAGTACAGGTCTTTCACCTTCTTGGTTAAATTTATTACTAGGTATTTTTTTTTATGCAATTGTAAATGAGATTGTTTTCTTAGTTTCCCTTTCTGATAGGTAATTATTGGTGCAAAAATGCAACCAGTTTCTGAATACTTATTTTATATCCTGCTAGTTTATTGAATTTATTTATCAGTTCTAATAGTTTTGTGTGTGTGTGTGTGTGTGTGTGTGTGTGTGTGTGTGTGTGTGTAATCTTTAGGGTTTTTTATATACAGTATCATGTCATCTGCAAGTAATAACAGTCTTACTTCTTTCTTTCTAATTTGATTGCTGTGGTTAGGACTTCCAGTACTATGTTGAATAAGAGTGGTAAAAGTGTACATCCCTGTCTTGTTTCTGATCTTAAGGAAAACACTTTTAGTTTTTCCCTGTTGAGTATAATGTTAGCTGTGGGTTTGTCATATATGGCCTTTATGTTGAGATGTGCTCCTCTTATTCCCACTTTGTTGAGAGTTTTTATCATAAATGGGTATTGGATTTTATCAAATGCTTTTTCTGCATCATTGATATGATCATGTTGTTTTTATCCTTTATTTTGTGTATTTGGTGTATCATGTTTATTGATTTGTAGATATTGTACTGACTTTGCATCCCAGGAATAAATACCACTTGACCATGATATATAATCTCTTTAATAAATTGCTGGATCCTGTTTGCTAAGATTTTAGAATCTATGTTCATCAGGGATATTGGCCTATAGTTTTCTTTCTTTGTAGTGTCTTTATCTGGTTTTGGAATTAGGATAATGCTGGCCTCATAAAATGAGCTTGGGAGTCTTCCCGTCTCTTGAATTTTTTGGAATAATTTGAGAAGGGTAGGGGTTAGCTCTTCTTTGAATGTTTTATAAAATTTACCTGTGAAGTTATTTGGTCCAGGACTTCTGTTTGTTAGGACATTTTGATTATTACTTCAATTTTGTTCATGGTAATCAGTCTGTTCAGATTTTGCTTCTTCTTGATTTAGTTTTTATAGATTGTATGTTTCTAGGAATTTATCCATGTCTTCCAGATTGTCCAATTTGTTGGCATATAGTTGTTTATAATATTTTCTTGTAATCCTTTATATTTCTATGGTGTCAGTTGTTACTTCTCCTTTTTCATTTCTGATTTTATTTATTTGGGTCCTCTCTATTTTTTCTTGATGATCTGTTTACAAGTTTATCAATCTTGTTTATCTTTTCAAAGACTCAGCTCTTGGTCTCATTGATCTTTGTATCATTTTTTTAGAGTCTATTTTTATTTATTTCTGCTTTGATATTTATTATTTTCTTCCTTCTACTCACTTTGCATTTTGTTTGTTGTTGTTTTTCCTAGTTTCTAGTGTAAGGTTAGATTTTTTATTTGAGATTTTTCTTGTCTTGAGGTAGGCCTGTATTGCTATGCATTTTCCTCATAGGACTAGTTTTTCTCTGTCCCATAGATTTTGGTCGTCTCAAGTTATCTTTTGATTTTTTTCCTTGATCTTGTTGTTAACCCATTCATTGTTTAGTAACATGTTTTTTAACTTCCTTGTGTTTGTGTGTTTTTCAGTATTTTTCTTGCAATTAATTTCTAGTTTCTTATCATTGTGGTCAGAGAAGATGCTTAATATGATTTCAATCTTCTTAAATTTATTGAGACTTGTTTTATGTACTAACATGTGATCCATCTCAGAAAATATTCTATGTGCACTTGAAGAGAATGTATATTCTGCTGCTTTGGGGTGAAATGCTCTGAAAATATAGTTAAATCTATTGGGTCTAGTGTGTCATTTAAGGCCTCTGTTTCCTTGTTAATATTTTGTCTGGAAGACATATTCATTGATGTCAATGGGATGTTAAATTCCCCTACTATGACTGTATTTCTGTCAATCTCTTCCTTTATGTCCATCAATATTTGCTTTGTATATTTAGGTGCTGCTATTTTGGGTACATAAATATTTACAAGGGTTATATACTCTTGTTGGATTGATTCCTTTATCATTATGTAATATAAAACAAAATTATTTATAAAACTATTTATTACTATGAGCAGAATAACTTATGTCCAACAGAAGTTCACTGATTAGTCATGAAATGTCTTGGGTTGGACATTTTGAGGGCCATCTTATACCTCCAGGGAGATTCTCACCTACTTCATCCACAGACTCTTTGCCAATGGGAAGTTTATTACCTCCTCTCTTGTATCTTAATGATGTCTCTTAAGAAATTCTGCCTTCTGTTTAAGCACACTTATAGATGATATGAACTGACAAGGTGTCAAATTTTTCCTCTTCATTTCAGTGGATAGTCAGACACTGAAATGGACTGGGAATTCCAAATTCAACATTCAAGTCAAATTTCAGAGGTTGGGTTGTTGAAAACTTCTCATGCCTACTTTGAGAAAACTCTGTTCTTAATATCAAGCTGGCCTCAGAACTGGCCAAACTACTAAGGTTTTTATGCTGGGTGCAAAGACTGGGATTTAACTTGTGTAATTTGGCCTCAGAATATATTCCTAAAGCTGGTCTAGAATTTGATTAATTCCTGGGGATGGACAAATACCTTCCTTTCTTAAAAATTACTTTGGTATTAGATTGCCGTGAAATCCCTTTTCCCCTCTGTATTAAGGGAAAGAAGAAAAATGACAACAATTTCCTTTTAATAGCTATTGATATGCAGAGTGGGTGAAATAAGATATAACTGACATGTAACTCTTATTGTTCATGAGCACAAAAGCCATTGCAGGGCCAAATCTAGGCAAATTCTGAGAAGATAGTATATATATTTTTATTTTTTAAAATCTCCATATCTGTGTACTATTCTATCTTAATAAATATTCTCTAATACTAATTTCCATACTCTGCATGTACCTAGCACTCTTATACATTCTCCCTTTTATGTATTTGCACACAAGAGGAGATGAAAAATTCATTCATGTTAGGCCTATCAGGACTATTCATGCCAAGGCTTGATGAGTAAAATCAAATGTGAAACCTTTTGTGGAATGTCAACCAATCGGTATGTGAGATAGAGTCCTATGTAGTGGACTATACTCCATAAACATAATATAATATAGGAACTGGGACCATAATTTATGACTGGAATTAATTATATTGAATAGTTATTATGTGATGACAGAGCAAAACATTTGAAATAAAGGTTGTTCTGGAAAAATCAAGACAAAAGATCATCACACACTGGAGAGATCACCTATCATATCTTGATAAATTCTTCTTTTACTATATTAATTCTGTATTAATTCTGAGTCTAAATTTTGACCTTCTTTGTTTTTTTTTTCTTTAATTGGAAAAAAACAGTGAATTTAGACTACTTATATCAATTCTAGAAATTGGTCAAGCATGAGTTACATTGATGGGAAAGCTTGCACATTGTTAAAAATTCTTAGAAGTCACTTTTATTTCAGTAATACTCATAGGACTTGTGTAAGTAGACTTCAGTATATAATTACTGAATTTATTTGAAATTCATTTCAAAAAAACACAATAAAACACCAGTTCTTCGTAATTTTTTTATGGGCTGCTTTCTGACATAGAGGTGCATGAGAAAGAAGAGGAGTGAAGTCAATATTCACTTCTAGCCTGGAGCAATTACAGGTTTTCTCAAGTATTTATATAAGTGACCATTAATAAGACTATTCTAGAGGAAATTTGATAAAATAATTCTGTTGGAAATGTGGTCTTTCCAAAAAAAAATTGAGACAAGAATTCTTTTCCTAGTTTAAATAGTTGGGATTATTTTTGACACCTTCTGTTCTTTAACATTTAACCCCACTTTTTATTATGCAATACCATTTTCTTCTCGAGAAGAAATATCTGTATCTACCTAAATGGTAGGCATATAAAAGCTATACTTTCATAGGACTACTCTAATACTAGTATATTGTCTTTGAGAGTAAGGAAGGCAAATCTTCAACGCCTTTCACAATAGTTGTTTCAGACTAGGTACTCCATAAATATTGGTTTAATGAAGAGAAGAAAAAACCAAATGAATGGCCAATTTGAATAATAGACACAGATATTTTGCTTTGTAAAGGAACAGAAAATTATGGTTGAAAATGACATCTGCCTGAAAGCCCTTTACAAACTATCTTCCAATGTCTTCTAAAATGGTTCAAAAAATAAAAATGTAGTAAAAAAAAATGCAATCCAAATGTTACTCTTATAAACAATCTACTGCAGATTCTTGGAGAATTCCCAAGACAATATAAATTGCCAATATCTGGATAAGAATACTCTATGAATCTAACCTAGCTGTATTTTGCCTAGTGTAACAAAACAAACCCCACATACCTGAAACAATGGAGGACATCTCCCTTTCTTACTAGTCTCAGATTTAGACACAGGTGGTAAACCAGCTAGAAAATCAGGCAAGTGATTCTTAGACTCAGGCTTTGGGGGGGAACATGATACTATTCTACTCCCATTTGTTCTCCATATTAAAAAACAACAACAAGCTCATTAAGATGACAAGTCTCCTCAGAAGATGTCAACTCTCTAGAAGACTACTAGAAAACCTGCTAATCAATCAAAACTATACTTATTAGGCCTAATACAATAAAAGAGAACTCTACCTTTATTGTCTTAAAAGAATCTCAGAAGAGAGAGGTCAGGGAAGGATATTTATAGGGTGTTAGTATCTGGGCTCAAGGGGATTAAAGGTGGTCTTTCAAGGAGGGGAACATATTGGGATTGAGCAAAGTTCATGACATAATAATAGTTTAGGACTGTGAATGCAATGGAGAATCTTGAGTGAGTCTTAAGCAAGCTGTTTGGCTAGCTTTCAGTTTGCCTTAATTTACTGAAAGAAGCAGTGAAATTGTTTATTTACATCCTTATATTTCTCTAATAATGCCCTGGAGTAAATAGTTAATTCATGTTGACACAGGTGGCCTGATTTCTCCATCCTGGGAGTTAAGTTCTGTGGATGCAAGTGGTCTCTGGTCTCACAGGTTAGGAAGCAGGGAGAGAAGGGTAAGTGATCACTGAATCCTGGGACATTTAAAACCTATGTGAAGAGGGTAGAAATAGGGAAAAACCTAGATTTAGCATGTATGCAATGTTTTATACATGTGCACAATATATTAAGAATGTAAGACATTTAGGGAGTAGGATTTGAAGATGATCGCATGTAGGTTTAGCTGTGCTACATGAAGGCCTCAAGTACACCGGGAATTGGATTAGAAACGGCACATGTTAACCTGCTCCTCACAGAGAGTCTCAGATGGAATTTTGACTGGAATCCAACTGAAGAATAAGCAGGGCCAAGGAGCTGCTATTTCCCTAGTCTTTTGGAAACACCAGGTCTTTATAGGGATCTTCTTTCTGGAGGATAAGAACACAGAACAAAACTTACATAGGGCCAATAGAAATACAAGAGGAGAGTGGAGAAAGGACACCATTTGTAGCATACCGCTCAAAACGATTTACCTTGGAAGTCAAAGAAACATTTTATATGCTCTTTGGCATCCTTGGTAGGGTACACAATGACCTGACCACTATGAAAAAGGAGCAGAAAATTATAGGTATTGAGTTCAGATAAAAGGGAAAAAGCATAAGTAAAGAGACAAGAAGTTAAGATAAAGGGGAAAGGAGAAGAAAACTAAGATTAATAGTCTAATAACAATTTTTTTATAAGTTGAACTTGTTGGAGAATAAACAAAGTTTTGAGTTACAGGGTTTGAGGCTTTAGAAGTCATTTTTGTTTTAAATATGTCAGAGCAGAGAAAGAGCGCTGCTGTTTCAAACACCGCAACTACCAAGGGTGTGTACAATGGAGCTGGTGGAAACAAGGGTATAACTTTGCGTGGGGAAATTAAAGATTAAAAATTACATTTTTTGTCACCAGTTTTTGAATTACCACAATCACATAAAAAACACATTTTATGATCCTTTACATACATAAAAGCATTGAGAAATTTAAAAACCAGGTTTTATATTAAATAAAGAATGTAATAGCAATAAGATTATTATTTCTTTACACTTAGTAGTGGAAAACACAACAGAAAACAGTATCAGCAACACTGGAGTATAATTAGAAAATAGTCCTCAGATTAGCTCTCTGGGTCATAAGTGTTCTGTAGCCTCTAGCTTCTCTCACCAGCAAAGTGAAGGTTTGTACAACATAGTAGGTGAGTGTTCAGTTTTTTTAAAAATTAAAGCTAATTCTGTTTTAAAAATGAGACTCATATTTCTGGTTTCATGTATTTTCTTTCTCAAAATGAGATCTCTATAGCCTCCAATTTAGATAAATGTAAGAAGTCCTGCCATATATTTCAGCAAAGTAATTGAGATAGAAAGAACTAATTAACATAAAGTTAAATTATTATAATTTCATAAACATAATTACAAAATTTAAGAGAAAGTTTCTGGATAAGAAATGAGGCTGCCTTGTAGAATCTCCCTGCTCTAATTCATAATGAAATTAACAACAACAAGAAAGCAAAAACTAGGGGGGAAAATCCACAACAGCAATCAAAACCAGAAAGGGACAAAACTCAGCCTTCAAAGAATTACAGTTAAAGAAAGTAACATGATTCTGGAATGGCAGGCCTTCTAAACCCACAACACTCCCCAGGAGCCATACCAATGAATCCACAAAATCCTAAGAATTCTGTCTAATATTCTGCAGCTGGGAGGAAAGCGAACTGAGTGGGTGAGTTTAAGTTTTAATTGTTAAGCTTTTAAATGAGGAATAGCAACCCAATTTTACTATGTTATATTTTACTGCAGGTTTCTTTCATTTGTGGCCATATATTATCTAGAAAATAATTTTATTTTGGTATGCCATCTAATATAAACTGCTAGCATGTATAGATTGTTAATTATTACCTAATATTAATCTGTGTTTTGAATAATAAAGAACAAAAGGCTAATATTTCTTACATATCAATTGAGGGCGCTGGTTCATGCTGGGTTCTAGGAGACTCTTATCTTCCTCTAGGTTATTTATTCCCAACTAGGAGTGAGTGTCACTTCTGGAGATTTAAGAAATACAGATATTGCTTACTTCTCTTTTTCTGTCCTCCCATCAACTGGAGTTGGAAATGCTACATATACATAGCTTAAAAATTTTTCACAAATGATTCTGATATGTATATACCCTGTTAAGCATTCCTTTAAAATGATATTCTTCTATGAACAAGTAGAGTCTGCTATATAGAACTATATGTGCAAAAAAGACATACAATGGCCAAGTACATGAAAAGATGCTCAGCTTTACCAATTATTAAGGAAATGTAACTCAAAACCTCAATGGGATACCCCGCACAGGACTATTATTAAAGACAAGAAATAACAAGAGTTGGTGAGGATGTGGAGAAAAAAGAGCCCTTGTGCACAGTTGATGGGAGTATGAATTGGTGCAGCCACCATAGAAACAATACGGAGGTTCCTCAAAAAATAAAAAATAGAACTACTGTATGAAACAGCAATCCTACTTCTGGGTATTTATTTGAAGAAAATGAAAACATTAACTCTAAGAGATATCTTAAGAGATATCTGCACTCCCAAGTGCATAGCAGCATTATTTATAACTAGAGGCCCGGTGCATGAAAATTTGTGCACTGGCGGGGGGGGGGGTCCCCTCATCCTGGCCTGTGCCCTCTAATAGTTGGAGAGTCCTCAGGGGATGTCCTGCTGATGGCTTAGGCCCGCTCCCTGCAGTCTGACCTCCCTCTGCAGAAGGTGACTGGACAGGCAATCAGGGGATAGCGCCGCCCCCAACACCACGCTGTTGCCACCTGGCCTCCCTCTGTGGGAGGTGACCAGACTGGCAATCAGGGTGGTGAATGGGGCAGCACTATCATTGTCCTAGCCTAGACCATCATTGCCCCTCTGCCACCACTGATGGTCACCCCCCCCCAACCCCCATTCCCTCCCTCTGACCACTGGCACACACCTTGGCTGGCCTGGTGCCACCTGTTCACCGGCCCTGCCCCTAGCGGAGTGGTCATTCTGCTGTTCAGTCAATTTGCATATTATGCTTTTATTATATAGGATAGCCAAGATTTAGAACCAACCTGTGTCCATTAATGGATGAATGGATAAAGAAGTTGTGAGATCTATCTGTCATCTATCTATCTATCTATCTATCTATCTATCTATCTATCTATCATCTATCCAATGGAATATTATTCAGCCATTAAAAAATGAGGGAATGTTACCATCTTTACAATATGGATGATCCTTGAAGGAAATATGCTAAGGGAAATAAGTCAAACAGAGAAAGACAAATACTGTATGATATGACTTATATATAGAATCTAAAAAAACACACAAAAACCCCAAACCAAAAACCAACCCCCCCCCCACAAAAAAACACACAAAACAACAACAACAAAAAAAAAAAAAACCAAGCAACAACAACAAAAAAATCCTCAAACTTGTAGAAGAAGATATCAGACTTATGGTTACCAGAGGTTAAGGGAATAGGAAGGAGGAATTGGAAGAAAGTGGTAAAAAAGTACAAACTGCCAATTATAAGATAAATAAATACTAAGGATGTAATATACAACATGATGACTGGAGCTGACACTGCTATATACTATATAGGAAAATTATTAAGAGAGTAAATTATAAGAGTTCTCATCCTAAAAAGAATATTTTTTTCTTTTTAATTATATTTATATGAAAAGATGAATGTTAGCTGTGCCTAATGTGGTTAATCAAACCATCATATTGTATGCCTTAAACTTATACAGTGATCTACGTCAATTATTTCTCAATAAAAATGAAAAAATAAAATAATTATTCCATGGTTAAATAAGTTTGGATTAAACAGTGTGAAAAAGGTTCATTTTTTTTTCAGAATTATGCACAGATTTTAATATACTAATGTGATTGTGAAATTCCAAACAGGGGTATTTTATAAGGAAAGCCTGGAAACAATGAGCTAAAGGGCTATGCTGGCTTCTCTATAAAAAATATTTCAATGCAGTCAAACATCTTATCCTCAGGTTCAGCAGGAAGATTGTAATCTATGAAATCTGGCTACAATATGCCAGTCACATTACATCAGAATAGCAAATGAAAAGTCACTTAGTGACTTTGCTAAAGAAAAGTTGGACGGATGTATGCATTATTATTTTTAGTGCACATTTGTTTGTTGTTTGGTACCCCACTATTCCTTTCCTTTTGCAGTAGAACCTGAAATTCCTTGTGGGGAATAACTATCATATGTGGCTCAATGTCAATGGTTTCCAGTTTTCCCCTCCTACTATAATAGCCAAAGGGGGTCCAATCCTCCTATTTGCCCTGAGTATATTCAGTATGTGGGCATGAGACCCACACTGTGCCAATTAGGCACTTATCCCCAGGACTTTAGAAGAAGTAGGGGACAGCTACAGTTCAGATTACCTCAGATACTAGTTTACTCTCCAAAGCTTCTAAAGAATTTATGGATTAACAAGCACATTCAAGTGGAAGCTTATATTTGTTTTCAATTTTAACTCTAATATTTTATTTGTCGAGAACCAATTTTCCCTCCCAGATGTTTAGTGTTTATTTTTTTTAAGTAACCTTGAAAGACTGACATAAAACTTTGACTAAGCTTGAGTCACCTTTGAATAAGAGTATTCTTAGTAGAATTATTCACAATTACTTTTTTGAGATGAGGGGCTGGCTTCTTATTGATGTCATGAATGCAATTGGGAAAGTTGAGTTATTCCCAGGGTCACTTGTGGTCCTTCTCTCTTGTCAGTCCCCAGCTTGAAATCAGAGACAAAATAATCAATGGTTGAAAAAGTACACTATGAATGTGTAAAAAGAGAATATTAAAACACGGAATGTCTTGCCAGAAGTTTATTTAGTGCAGCAAACATTTGTCAAGCTCTTATATGTATGCTAGAAGGAGTTTTAAAAACAACCACTCTGACTCATTTAATTTCCAGGTAAGAATTACACTGCAAGAGATGAAATATTCTCTGTAAATTCGCAAAGCTGGTTAGTGAAGAGCCAGGACTGAAACTCAGACACCCTGATGCCTGATTCCAGGCTGCTTCTTCTGTTCCCATTGGGCTCTCCATGAAGGGCTGCTCTGAAGAGGGTGCTGTCCTCGGTGTGCAAGGAAAGCAATGGGGAAGCAGTGACCTGATGGATGAAAAGAAGGACTTGCCGGTGAGGGCTATCATACATTCCTCTGAACTATTAAATCTCTTCTTTGGGAGTTTTATGAATCAATATTGTGGTCCATCTCTGGGAATCTGTCTAGTAGCAGGTATCTGGTAGATTGTATCCAAATTTGAAAATAAGAGCATTGACTTTAGCTCAGGAGTGCATACCCTGTTCTCCAACTTTAGGATTCTCCCTGAATCTATTTGTAAAAGAAGCAGTTAAGCCAAAAATGCAAGAGCATGCTCTGTGGGCAAAACCCATTTGGCCAGACTGCCTGAGTTCAAATTCAGATTCTGTCACTTACTGGTTAATATAACTATGAGCATATTACTTAACTCCTTGTGCCTCAGTGTCGGTTGTAAAATGAGGATAATGAAAATGTCCAGTTTGTTTGATTTTTTCTGAGGATTAATGAGTAATAACTACTAAACTGTTAGTATAATGTAAGTGTTGACTCTTACTATTACTTGATGCTGCTAAAATCTCTTCAAGCTGAAAAATATTTATAATTTAGTGCTATACAAACATGTTAGAAGTATTGGCTACAATCTAAAAAAAAAAAAGCAGCAAAAACACACCTGCAAAGTGTGACTGTCAATTTAGTTGTATTTAAGTCATCTTTCCTGAGTGTACATTACGTAGATGGCATGGCTCTAAACAGATTAGGTGTTTTTTTGCCTAGAGTTGGGAAGAACAACTTAAGTAACATTGATTTTTGGTTAATGATGCTCCATGTTTGCCTTTATTTTCACTGTTAAAAAGATATGTGCAAGGATAGAAATATGGAAAATTAGATCTGTGTTCTCAAATCCAAACAGAAATACTAAGAACGTGTTAGAGTGAAGGGAGAGACCAATAACTTCTCAGGGAATCTGGGAAGGCTTCTTATGATAGGTTGTCTTTCTTACACAAATTACCTTCCCTTCCCATGGAAAAAATGAGACTGATCTGCCCGTCTGACGCAGATTAGGTTTTCAGAACATGTAAGTTGTCTTGGATAGCATGACGTAAACATAAATTCTGCCTGAATTCCATTCCCTAATCTGGATTAGAAGTCAGTCACTGTTGAATAGCATGATCTCCTCAGCTCTGTGTTAGTCTCTACTGGCTGAGCTGGCACATTCAACCATGTGGATGAAAATTAGATTGTGCCAGGGATGTGGAGTGGTTACCAGGATTGCCACTGACAGTTCTTTCTTGAGTAACAATGGGCTCCTGATTTATTAGGCTTTCTTTAAGTGGAAGCTTACTTTTGTTTGCAGTTTTCGCTCTAATAATTTCTATGTCTAGAACCAATTGTCCCTCCCAGATGTTTAGTGTGTTTTTTTAAGTAACCTTGAAAGACTCCGACATAACACTTTGACTAAGCTTGAGTCACGAGACTGTGGTGCCACCCTACTCTAAGTTTTTCTTGCCCCTAAGGCTGTTGGCAGCAGTCTTTCTGATATGAATACCATTTTTAATTTGCCTACGCTTTTAATAAAACATTTTATTGGAATCAGCATTGCCCCTTCCAAGTTGCTGCTTGCCCAATAAGTCAATGCCTATAAGTGCCACCATATGAGCAAATCTCTTGCAAAATTTCTGCCTCTGGTTTTGTTCACAGATGTTGATGAAGAGATGTTCTCCCTAAAACCTCAGGTTATTCAGGCTCAGCTGCATTTTTACCCAAGTTGAAGCTTGTTTTAGAAAAAAATTTTATAGGTACTTTCAGCAAATACTGGGAAAAAATGTTTATGTAAATAAAAATGGTGAGATGGTTTTATTTAAAAGAAATCAGACACATTTTTCTTGAATAATATCTCTACTTTCTTCCCATCTTTTAAAAAACTAAATATATTTTTATTGATTTTAGAGAGGAAGGAAGAGAGAGATAGAAACATCAGTGATGAGAGAGAATCATTAACTGCTTCCTTCATGCCCCCACTGGGGATCAAGCCCACAACCTGGGCATGTGCCCTGACCAAGAACTGAACCATGACCTTCTAGTTCATAGGTCAATGCTCAACTACTGAGCCACACCAGCTGGGCCTTTCTTCTGGTTTTGGAACAACACTGCTACTACCTTCATGATCCTCTTAACAGCAGGAATATCTTCTGAGAAATGCAATTTTGTTGTTGTATAAACATCATAGAATGCACTTATGCAAACTGAGATGGCATTGCCTACTAAACACCTAAGCTTTATGGTATAGCCTGTAGCTCCTAGGCTACAAACATGTACAACATGTTACTGTACAAAACAGCATGAGATTCCTCAAAGCACAAGAGAAAATAATGCATTCAAGAGTTGTAATAAAAATATATGAGACTGCTCTGGCACAACATGGCATACTGTTTGACAGAAAATGTTTTTTTTAATAAGTGGAAAAATATACTCTAAAATAATGATTAAAAGTACCATATAGTAAATACATAAACCAATAACACAGGCATTTATTATTATTATCAAGTATTATGTACCATACATAATTGTATGTGCTACAGTCTTATAAGACTAGAAATGCAGGTTTGTTTATACCAGCATTACCACAAACATGTGACTTTATGATGGCTATGATGTCACTAGGCTATAGGAATTTTCAGTTCCATTATAATCTTACGGAACTACTGTTGTGTGTGGGATGTGCCATTGACTGAAATGTTGTCATGTGCCACAGGACTGTACTACAGCACCATTACTTTTACAGAAACACAGTCTTTAAAGATGAGAGCGGATGCTGAGCATCAACTGGGGGTGGAATGGGGATGGGGATGCCGTCCAGCTGTCCGTCAATGCACGCCTTTCTCTTCTCTGAACCTCCCTCTATCCCCTTGCCCAGTGGAACACAACAGGTGCTCTTTGCTGGGAAACCTCTAGTTGAGTGTATCTGTACAGAAATGCATAGTCTCTAGTACTTGAGAAACGAGTAGGGCGGAATCAGCCCAAATTCTCCCATGTGATTGGGAAAACATTTCTAGTTAATGTTGACAATGTGTTTGTTTACAAAACAAATGTCATTAACATTTTGGTGACAAGTCAGTTAAACTGATGGTGATTTATTTATTGTTAAAAGTCCCAAATTTGGTTTTCTTTTAAGCCTTTTCTTTTTCTTTCAAAATGAAAAAGATTATATTACCTATTCAAACTGTAAAATGATATGTGCAAAAATTCTTGATATTAGAGAAAAATATTAAAACAAAGTAAAAGTTACCTAAATGCCAGTACCCAGAGAAAAGCATCCTTACCATTTTGGTGAATGTCTTTCCAAATGGTTTTCCATGCTTGAGTTCTCAAATTGTGCCCCACTCAACCCTGGATCAGATTACATATTATTATAATGTTTTCTGATATTTTATTTATTTATTTATTTTTAAATTTATCTTTATTGTTGAAAGTGTTACAGATGTCCCTTTTGTTGTTGTTTTATTTTTTCCCATTGACTCCCTCCACCTGGCACCTGCCCATCCCAGGCTTTGACCACACTACTGTGTGTGTCCATGGGTTATGCATATAAGTTCCCTGGTTAATCACTCCCCAACCCCCCCATTCCCCAACCCCCACCCCCTGCCTTCCCTCTGAATTCATCAGTCTGTTCCATGCTTTATGTTTCTGGTTCTATTTTATTCATCAGTTTATTTTGTTCATGAGATTTCTGTGATACTTATCTTTCTCTGACTGGCTTATTTTCTTAGCATAATACTCTCCAGCTCCATCCATGCTGTTGCAAATGGTAAGAGTTCTTTCTTTTATATAGCTGCTTAGTATTCCATTGTGTAAATGTACCACAATCTCTTTATCCACTCATCTGCTGAAGAGCACTTGGGCCGTTTCCAAACCTTAGCTATTGTAAATTGTGCTGCTGTGAACATAGAGGTGCATATACTATATTCTTTCTGATTGGTGTTTCTGGTTCAGAGAAGGTTCAATTGACATGCAAGCACACAGGCAGGGGTCCAGTGGGAAACAAAGGCAGGTGGAACATAGGCAGGGGGACACACGGCAGTTTGAGCAAGCCTACTCACCAGAACCAACCATATAGAAATAATAAAATATTTCTGGACTCAAAGCGGGAGGCATGTGAAAGTAGGGAGGGTCAGCAACAATAAGGTGTACTGACACATAACAGAGAAAGTTCAGCATAGGAACAGAGAAAGTTCAGGTCCATTGCTG
The DNA here is from genome assembly GCF_963455305.1 of Plecotus auritus. Taxonomy (NCBI): domain Eukaryota; kingdom Metazoa; phylum Chordata; class Mammalia; order Chiroptera; family Vespertilionidae; genus Plecotus; species Plecotus auritus. Next base: position 66,943,742 of record NC_137775.1, read on the forward strand.
GGCAAGAACTATTGAGGGAATCAATCAGGTGACTACATGGATAGATACACTAGTAGAAGCATGCTTGTAGAAAATATATACCCCTGGACTACAAGGCTACATGGGCAGCCCATTATCAGGCCGCCTCCCTGTGCAGGGAGTCTGAATCTGCTTGTAATAAATTTTCCACACCGTTGCTTAAATCTTCTGGTCTGCAGAGCTCATTCTTTGGCGTTGCAAGACACGACCCAGGAAAAGAAAAAAAACCTCAGCTCACCAATCCAGTTATCAATTCCCTAGGATATATTCCTAGAAGTAGGATCACTGGGTGAAATGGGAGTTCCATTTTTACTTTTTTGAGGAAACTTCATACTGTTCTCCACAGTGGCTGCACCAGTCTGCATTCCCACCAGCAGTGCACGAGGGTTCCTTTTTCTCTGCATCCTCGCCAGCACTTGTCATTTGTTGATTTGTTGATGATAGCCATTATGACAGGTGTGAGATTGTACCTTATTGTTGTTTTGATTTGCATCTCTCAGATAATTAGTGATTTTGAGCCTTTCTTTTAAATATGTCTCTTGGCCTTTTGTATATATGTTATTTTTTTAATGAGAAGAGTTTAGGTATAAATGCTAGGTTAAGCTTGTTTCTCTGTTGTAGACCTCCTCAGGACCTTTAATATCTGAATTATGCTATGAGAATCACTAAGAAACTGTTAGTATGCAGTATATCTATAATTTATGATACTGGAATTCCTTTTTGGAAAACAAAACCAAAAAATCTGGAAAATGTTGTTCTTTGAGCACTTGTTCATACGTTTAATACATTTTATATAAAACAAAAGCCAGTCTTTATCCTGTTTTTATGTAAACTCAGCAATGTGTAATGAATATGTGCTCATATTCATAAATAGAAAGCTACACCACCATTTTAAATGACTGCATAATATTCCATTTTACACATGTATTATCTTCTGCTTAACTAAATTCTATATTTGTAAGATCCGAGGCAAAAAGCCAAAACAAAGACATACCCACTAATTTTACAAAAATATTTGCAAGTAAGCCAAAAGATAAACATATTATTTAGAACATATACAAGAGCCCTGGCTGATTTTGCTCAGTGGTTAAAGTGATGGCCTGAGCACCGGAGGGTGGCAGGTTCGATTCCTGGTCAAGGGTATGTACTTCCATTGCAGGCTTGATTCCCACCCCAGTTGGGTTGCGAACAGTTTCTCTCTCTCTCTTCCCTCCTCTCCCCTCCATTCTCTCTAAAAAATAATAATAATAAAATAAAAAAGAACATATATAAGAACACAGACAATTCACAGAAAGAATAACAATAGACCAATGTAGAGAAGAAATTATGTTCAGCCTCATGTCTATGCCATACAATTAAGGACATTGAATTATAATGTTTTATTGACTCGACTGCCAAAGAATAGATTGACTAACAAATTCAGTGTTGGTATTTGAGAAAATGTACACTTTTTTTTTCTATTAGTGGAAAATGTAAATTGGTATCACCTTTCTTGGGTGTAGGTTATCTATGCTTTTTAAAAAAAATATATTTCTTTATTGATTTCAGAGAGGAAGGGGGAAGGAGAGAGAGACAGAAACATCAACGATGAGAAAGAATCATTGATTGGCTGCCTCCTGCACACCCCCTACTGGGGATCGAGCCCGCAACCCAGGCATGTGCCCTTGGCCAAAATCGAACCCAGGACCCTTCAGTCCGCAGGCCAATGCTCTATCCATTGAGCCAAGCTGGCCAGGGCAATCTATGCTTTTTAATGAGCATATCCTGGGAACCAACAGATCCCCTGTAGATTACTTTTTGGCTGAAAATACACCATGACCTCTTATAAATGATTTCTTATTGAGGTCTTACTGTGGACTGCACACTGTGGTAGATCTGTGGGCAAGATACATTTTTGTTCTCTACTTCTTCTCAAGTAGCTAGTGATATACACACTTTTGAGCAAATCAAGCTCACAAAGAAACCAAGAGACTTTTCACCAAAACTTCTGAATACCCAGTAATAATATTGCATTTGACCACAATTGTAATTAGAACACTGAAATTAATCAAGCCTTTTCTAAACAGATATTTTTTTTTCTACTTTCAGTAGTGATTAAAAGAGAGTTTAAATTCCCAGAAGTTCCTGGCAGGGCTAGCATTTGTTCTTAGTAATGTACTAGCATTTTACCACTGGAAATCCTTCTAGTGAGTGCTACTGAAGGGCAGATTTAAAAAATCAGGGTTTTGTATTCTGAGACAGGCTGCCTATCTTATCAATCTTGCACACAATTATACTTCTATTTCCATCATGTTTCCTATTTTAGTCACTGAACAGTAGCTTTTTCTTCAGAAAAGTAAATTCTGGTATTAAGGGAGAAGTCAACTGGATCAGTAAGATGAATGGATAAATAAGATAAACCCATTCAGCTGGCAGCTCCTGGAGGAAATGGGCTATGTTGTACCCACCGTGGTGTCCCCAGTACCCAGGGCTTGTCACCCAAACTGTTGGGTGGACTCAGCAAATATTTGTTATGGAAGAACCTCAGGAAAGGTGATGTTAAAGAACTTAGACCTTTGAAAGTGAGCTCTAGATGGAAAGCCTACTCATGACATCCACTCTGCATTTAAATGTAATTTCCTGCATATAAAATCACCAAGGGTAGAAACTTCATGGACACATGAAAATTTAGCTAAATGAGAATTATGAAGATCAAGTATTTGGAAATACTACTGTGTAAAAATCAGACTGGGCAATTGAGACAGAGTATCAAGAAATAGGTGATGCCATAAATATGAAAATAAAATGAAGGAGGAGGAAAGGGGATGAGAACAAATATGTGAAGTACCGTAGTGTATCTAGTGCCCATATATATATATATATATATATATATATATATATATATATATATATATATATATTAGAGGCCTGGTGCACAAAATTCATGCACTTAGGAGCATCCCTCAGCCCAGCCTGCACCCTCTCACAGTCTAGGAGCCCTCGGGGGTTGTCCGGGGAGTGGGCCTAAGCCAGCAGTTGGACATCCTTAGCACTGCCATGGAGGTGGAAAAGGCTCTCTCGCCACTGCTGCTGTGCTCGCCAGCTGAGCCCAGCTTCTGGCTGAGCAGTGTCCCTCCTGTGGGAGCACACTGACCACCAAGGGGCAGCTCCTGCATTGAGCATCTGCCCCCTGGTGGTCAGTGCACGTCATAGCAACGGGTCATTCCGCTGTTTGGCCGATTTGCATATTAGCCTTTTATTATATAGGAGTAGAGGCCCGATGCATGAAAATCCGTGCACTTGAGGGAGTCCCTCAACCTGGCCTGCTCCCTCTCGCAGTCTTGGGGCCCTCGGGGGATGTCTGACTGATGGTTTAGGCCTGCTCCCCACAAGCTGCTGTCTGACCTCCCTCTGTGGGAGGCAACTGGAGGGCCCATGGGGGATGGGCCGGTCAGCAAGCGGCCAGCCCCGCCCTCATCACCCCTCTGCCACTGCCAGTCACTGCTGCCCTTGATCACTGTCCCCTCCCTCTGTCCGCTGGCACCCACCTTGGCTGGCCTGTTGCTCCCCTCTTGCTGGCCCCGCCCCCTGTTGACTGGTCGTTCCACTGTTCAGTCGATTTGCATATTAGGCTTTTATTATATAGGATTGCATGTAATTCTTTCTACAATGCTGCAAGATTGTTGTTATTGTGTTTTTGTTTTTACCAATGAAGGTCTAACAGTTTAAATAATTTGCTAAAGACCACCATGTTTGCACATGCTATATATTGGAAATAAAGCCTGCTGTTCCTTATTACAAGGAAAGAGCTACTGAGGACAGCAAATCAAAGGGACCACATCAGAATGATCAGTTTGATAAACTAGGACAGTTGTTCTAAAACTTTAGTGTGTTTCAGAATCACTGGAGAGCTTGTTAAAATCAGCTTTCAGGGCTCCACCTCCAGAGTTTCTGAGTCAGTAGGTCTGGCATGGGGCCAGTTCATCTGCATGTCTAACCAGCTCCCAGGTCCTGTTGCTGCTGTCAGTCTGGAGATCATGTGTTGAGAAGCAATGGAATTTGATTATTATCATTTGTATTGATTTTAGAAAAGCATCTGAAAATGCTTTTTTATAATATTCCATTGGTCAAGATTTTTTCATGATTGACCCACACTTTATTCATTCAATGAACAATTCATTCAACAAACTGTTCACTCAAAAAATAGAATAATGATGTAGGCAAAACACAGAATTACAGATTGAAACTTGCTCCCAACCAATGAAATGTGATTTAATAGGAATTAAAGACAAGTTCTGATCATAAAATTAATATAGGGTTAACAAGCAAAAGAGCCTCTAAAAATCCTAAGGTTACCTCAGAATCTATATATATATAAAAGCCTAAGCGACCATCACAACTGAACGGACTACTGAACAGGCTGTGTGGGGTGACCAGGCCGGCAGTGGGGGGGGCAGTGAGGGGCTACCAGGCCGGCAGAGGGGGGCAGTGAGGGGTGACCAGGCCGGCGGTGGGGGGATTTGGGGGTGACTAGACCAGCAGGGGGGGCAGTTGAGGGTGACCAGGCCAGCAGGGGGGGCAGTTAGGGGTGATCAGGCAGTCAGGCAGGTGAGCAATTAGGAGCTAGTGGTCCTGGATTGTGAGAGGGATCCCGGACTGGAGAGGGTGCAGGCTGGGTTGAGGTGAACACTGCCCCCACCCCCCCCAGTGCATGAATTTCATGCACGGGGCCTCTAGTATATTAATAATATAGGTCTAACATAACAGTAATGTGAAGGAACCCTGGGTTGCAGAGAATAGCTGAATTAAGAAGTTTAATTCTGGCTGCCACTTAAGAGAGTAAAAGAGAGTCTGGGTGTTGAGAGTTTAGCTAGGCTACTCCATGATATTGCTGCCTTGGCTTCCCTTTAGTTTGGCAAAGTGGCCTGCAGGGGCCCTAAACTCACACTAGGTTGGAGGTGAGGAAATTAAGTGAAAGATCACTACTAAAGATGCCCTCCCCCATGCAAGTGCATGCCCTAGATAGCTCACAAAGTGACAAGTAAGTGAGTTCCTGATATAACTTTTTCAATGGCCTTGTGATAAAGAGTTTCCCCATCCCACCCCCACCCCTGGGACTTCCTCTTGTATATCCCTCAGATAGGACTTTCAGTAGCTTACCAAAACCCCAGGTTTTACGGTTTGAAAAGACCAATTCTTGAGGTCCAGAAACCCCAAAACACTCCTCTCTGGACCCTGATAAAGACATGTGATTTGGTCCTGTCATGTTCTCTTTCCACTTTTTGCCTTGACTTCCCCAACTGGCCCCTTGAGTTGTGCCATGTACCGCATCCAGAGCCTGTGATTAATAACTTGGCGATTGGGTCGGTGGCAAGAGATCAACCAAAGAACTTATATGCATATATGCATAACCCATGGACACAGACAATAGTGTAGTGAAGGCCTGGGGCAGGGATCAGGGGCATGCTAGAAGGGGTCAATGGGGAAGGGGGAGAAGAGGACATATGTAATACTTTCAACAATAAAGATTTATTTTTTTTAAAAAGAACTTCTCTCTTTCAATTTCCCTGTGGTCTTTGGTTAAAACAGGCTCACCATCTGACACCCCAAGGCACTACTTAGCAAATGTTTATCTAGCAAAATTACAACACTGGGGTAGTGAGAGGTCTAGAACTGCCACGTGAAATGCCAGGAGACAGGATAGGAGATTTGGTGGCTGAAAACATCGGGTGATGGAGGAGCAGTACTACAATGGTGAGGAGTTGTACTAAATAAACTCTTATCTGCTTCTGACTGAGGATTTAGGATAAAGTTACAGGGTAAAGACACATAAGCCGTTATGATGCTACAACACAGGAGGAACCAAGTGATACCACAGGACTTTTTAAAAATGTGCCAGGAGAGAATAGATCTGACAAGGATTCACAATGATGTTGCATTTGAGGTGAGTCATGAAAAATAGCAGAATTTCAAAATGTAAAATTTCAACTTGTTCAATTCAACCAACACTGGTGAGCCATTCATTTCATGTGGGGCAAGGCACCTTGGATACAAAGATAAATTAAACATGGTGTCTGCCCTCCAGAGTGTCCAGATGCTGGAAATAGGGTGGTGAGAAGAAAATAGAAGTTGGTCCCAAGTCTCATGAGGTTCACAGCAGAGGGGAGAGACATTTGCAGTGCAGTGGGATAAAGATTTTGGAAGGGAATGGAAAGGGACTCTAAGGAAAGAGTATGAACCAAAACACAAGCATCTTTGTGACACACAGGGGGCCTTCTTTGTGACTGAGTAATTCAGTGGTTGGGATTTATGGGAATAAAGACTGGATAAATGCTGTGGGAGATTGTGTGGGAGAGTGATAATGTAAGTGAATGAAGTAGACCTGCATGGTGAAATTCGGGCCAAATTATTTGGGTAACAGAATTTATATAAAAGATGTTGTAGAGTGAGGGGTGGCACGATCCAATCTGTGTTTTCGGTGGATAACTGGGAATTAAGGATAAATGTGAGAAGCAAGAAGTTGGATGTAAGGAAATCAGGCGAGAGATCACTATTGGAGATCATGTAAAAGATGAGTGCTTTTGCTTCATCATGTTACAAGCTTCAAAGATGAACCCAGATTATATAATTTTAAAAAGAGACTTTTGTATACTTAAAAATAGTCAAGATAGTAATTTCTTTTTTCCCTCCCTTTCATGTATATTTGTTTCTACCTTTCTGTCCCTTTCTTTCCTATCCTCTTCGTCTCCCTCTCTCTCATTCTTTCTTTCTTACAATCTGGGAAGCAATTTTCTAGGTCCAGGAAAAGATTCTTATCTTAAAATCAGTAGAGGGCTCTTGTATTTGGCTTAGAAATTCCAAGAGCTGTATTGCTAAATAATATTTCTTATTTATCAGTTGATAAGAACCAAATGTATATAGTTGTTGTCATTCATTATGATTTGAACCACAGGACAAGGGTACACAGTACATATTTTTATGTTTTCTAGCATGTTAAAATTACTTTCTTATTACACCCTACTTTTAATGGAATGTTATTCGAGTTCTCTGTTGAAGAGATTGTGCTACCAGGGCAGTGAATTTTCTACACTACTTACTGCTTGTGTGCTTATCTTATACCAGTGTCCCTTGGGGTGGGGAGGTGAGGGGAAACAGGTACAGCATAGACCCAATAGTTTTTAAGCCAACAGCATTCTTCATTTCAAACAAGGCAACAGGGTGCCACTCAGAAACAAATGTAAAATACTCCATCCAGTGAGTAGTGAGGCTAAGGAGTTAAATAACAAAGGCATATAAACTAAAATTGGTAAGAGTCTGCTTTCACTTACTTCAGCACTAAATTGCTCTGAAATCTTTTTATTAGCTAATTATCTTATTTTGACTGTATTTCATTGATTAAAAATAATAGAGGAAATATATCTAACCTCTTGATAATGAACATATGATAGTGATTAAAATCTGTAATACAATTTGTTTTTCTACAGAGGGTACTTGATGTGGTTTTTGAACCATTCTTTGAAGGGATTCAATTTGTCATTTTCAATAGTTATGGATTCAGGTGGCATTTCTTTGTACATAAGGCTGATCAGATTACTTCCATTTATTTTAAAATGAGCAAGTCAGATAATAGAATCTTTCCCCCTCTCCTCTCCCTCTTCCTCTCTCCTTTCCTCCCTTCCTTCTTTTATTGGTGTGACTTTATTTTCTTGGATGAAATAAATAAATCTGTGGATAAGCATGAAATAGTATTTCTGTTAGCTGCTAGGATAGTGATAATTATTGAGGGACCACAGGTTTGACATATAGCAATCAAAAAATAAGAATACATTTCATGGTTATGTAGCAATACTAGTGGTACTCTTGACTGTTTCTATAACTCTAGTTCTGGATGCCACAGCTAGAAGTATTATTTCTGAATGAAGAAAGATGCAAATGGGTGAGTAAGAAATGAGACTCACTTAAATGGTCTCAACTAAGACCTGTCTAGAAGTCTGTACCCTATAAATGAGCAGCATATTAGCATATTCAATTTGAGTTGTTTCCCTAGGTCACAGCAGAATCAAGAAGGCTTCAAGGGGCTGTGAGAGAGCCTCTAATCTCATTCCTGAGTGCTTGCTGACATCGCACTGGTGAGGCTGGCCTGGGTGAGGTGGTCTGGGGTGCTGACCCTTCTGGACCACTATGAGTGTGAAGTTCTTGCTTAAGCTGAGAGCAACTGGTGTCTGGGGCTCACCTTCTACTGCAGTCTTTTCAGGCTTTGAAATATTTCTCTGAAGTTCTGGCTCTGTATGTGGAAAGTGGCTCCCCAATATTATTGGGACCATGCAGACACTATATCCCGTCCAGCCTCTGGAAATCTTTCATTTCTCTTCTTCCTCGCAAGACAATGTTTTATTCTTCCATTCTCCTTTTGGGATATATAGGACAATCTTTAGTAGTACAGACTGCTACAAAAAAATAAGAAGAGTCTTTTAATGTAAGCCCAGGGAAACAGTAAAGATCTTGCTGCTTGCTTGGAATGGGAAAAAATGATAAGGTACAGAAATGTAAAGTAATATGTTGGTGTGTTCTAAACTGTCTACGTGGCTCCCTTACTCTGGTAACGCAATACGGGGCTTGCTGGTCTGGACTGGTTTGGTGTCTTCATGACTGTCCAGGCCTCTCTGTTATCCAGGTCAGGGCACCATTCCCATTGGAGTCTGTGTGCATGGTGCCCTGTGGAGTTGGCAGTGCAGAGCCAGCCTGGCTGCATGTGCCTCAGGATTGGCAATGCTACATGTCCTGCCAAACATCAGGTTTGCAAAGCTAATCCTGAATTTTGTCAACTCTGTTTACTACTCTCTAATCCTCCTACTCCTCCTAACATGCAACTTTTGCTTATTTCTCTATATTTGCTTTTCTCCACTTTTGCTTGTCATTTATTTGACTCCATTCTTCTGATTTTATGATCTTGAGTTTCCCTTTGAAGTGACATTTAAAATTTTTCAAAATATAAGCAATGAATTAATATTTTGGACAATATACCAAATGTGTAGATGCAACTCAGGCCAAAATGCCTTCTTTGATAGACATTTCTTAAAGTAGGAATGACATCGGTTTCTTTAAGGCAGAGGACTTGCTTCATATATTTATTGAAGTTTCATTGTCTAATAGCATTATTTTTAATATGAATGGAATACCAAAGTTTCGTTCCTGACTAAAATCTCAAACAAATGATACAGAAGATCTGTGAAATTCCTGATGTGATTTCCTAATATTTTGTTTATTGATTATGCTTTAAGTAAATAAAAACAAATATTTTCTCAAATGAAAGCAAACCCACTAAATTTTAAGCAAATAAAATGAACTAATACAAATTGAGTCACTGACCAAGAAGTATTTATTTGAGGCCTGTGATATGTCTAATACTGTTTTAAGTGTCCAGGATGCACAAAAGACATAGAAGAGTGGTTTCTGCCTGTAAGCATCTTTAAATTCACATGGAGAAATTATGCATAGAAAATAATTCAAGGATGATGTAAAGTATAACAAATTCCTTTTAATAGGCATATTTAGTACAATACTAACCAGATGATAGTCTTATTGTAGATTAAAATAGGAAAGTGGAACCAACAGACAAAATAAAACCAAAGAACAACTTTTCCACTTTACAGATATATTTGAAGTCTTGCTGGTGGCTTGAAAAGGTACACCAATTCTAAATAGGCTTTATTTAACTGGTTATGCCTGGAGACAGTAAATTCCAACTCAGGCCAAATGCACGGTAGGGGAAACACGGTCTTGGCAGGAAAATGAGAGAAAAGATGAAACAATAAGTCACTTTCCAGGTGCAAAAAAGACCTGCACTGAAGAAGTCAGGGGAGGACAGACAGAATTATGAAAAGATCAAACAGAAAAAAGCTGTGAATTGTCTTGTCTCCATGACTCACTTGGGGGTGAAACTGCTATCACATGAGCCATTTCCTGAGGCCTTTGAACTCTAGTTCATCTACCTCCAAAACCTGTGTTCCTAGATCTTTCCTTTTCCTGTGAATGACCTCTGAAGGTGATGTTGGGAGGATAACATAATTGAATTGCTTGAGGCTCTTCTAGGAGAGAGAAGACTTTAAGGAACCCAAAATAGAACAAGGAGAATCAAACTCCAATGGCTTAAAAATGCTGCAGGTCTAGGAGAAAACAGAGGCTGGTGGTGAGTACCCTGCTAAACATCTTCAGCAATCCATTGTCAGAAGGAGATGAGGGCATGTCTGGTCTTCCAATGTTTCAAGAGGAGCCCGAAATCCACTTGTTCATGTAAAAGTATCTCTCACATTTAAAATACCGATATTTAATTCATTTGTTTAAAAAATAAAATATTGTGCAAGCCAAATAAAACATATATCTAATTAGTAATTGGTCTGTGGGACAATAGGTTGCAAACTCTGAGATGGTTTGCCAAGCCGAGCAGCCTTTATTACTGGGAGGTTTCTGCCCTGCTTTTTCCAGAGAAAGCCCTTAAGGAGGAAAAAAATCTTCCTTTGTGCTTTTGACCATTAGAAGGAGAGTAGAGTGATTCAGGAGAGAGAGACTGGCTTAGAGACTGTATGGCTCACAATCACAGAAGCCCTAAATAGCCATTTGACCTAGTTGCTACTCCTTATACTTTATGTACCTTAGGGAATTATTGTAACTAGCACAGAATTAGACAGAAAGTGAATGCTCAAAGACTCGAACATTTAATGTAGATTGTACCATAAAAAATGACCAATATTTGATTTTTTAAAATCTAAAAACAGTTAAGTTTATAGTATTGTGACTCGCTCAAAATCAACCTCCTTTTTCAGATAAAACCCAGATAAACATGATTGGCTTTGGGTAGATTTTGTAAAATCATCAGAATTTATTGGAGAGGGGAGGGATTTAATATAATGAATAAAAATGTGGGCTGTGGAGCTAGATTGTCTAGGTTTGAAAACCGAGCTGCCATTTTGTAGTTGGTTTGCTGCAATTTCCTCATATGGACAATGGGTCTAAAAGTAGAACCTACCTTCTGTTGACATTCTGAAGGTCAAAGGAGTTATTGCACGTGACACTTAGAAGAGTCTGGCACACATTAAGTTGCTAGTAAATGAGAGCTATTATTTCCGTTTAATCTTTTTGCACTTCTCATGATCTGATTGCTTAGGGATCCTCTCCTGTGACACCTTACCTAGTCTAGCTTTCTCTTGATAGCACTTTAAAATGACCTCTATTCATCTCACCCAAATTTCTTCCCCATCAACTCTAATCATAGTTGTCACAAGAACTGCAGTTGGATGAGTTATGACTGATGACACAAGTTTAGGAGGTGGCCATTCCTAGTGGCATTTGTAGTTAAAATAAAACACTTGAAGAAGTAATTCTTTGTTTCTCACTTTCCTGGTGGCAAGAAACACCCAAGACTGTTAAACGTCCAGATCCCATCCTTGGAGATTCAAGTTTAGCTGGTCCAGGATGGATTCCAGAAAATCTATAGTTTTAATAATGACCTCAGCAATTGTTTTCAGGCATTTGGAAAAATGACTTTAAGGCAAATAACTCAGTTTCTGATCATTATGTGTCATCCTCCATGATTAGCTTGTTTTCCTATTCTTCCTTGGGGGGAGTTTGTGTATATATCTTTAATGGCCCCTAAGCCACAAACATAGGCTACTCTCTTGTCTACCGGTAATCTGAGATCTTAATTTCGAAATTAATTGTGAAACTCCAAAAGTTTTAAGTTGCTCTGTTATAAAGTCTACAAGGAGAAGATCTTGCTCGTAAAAATACTCTTCAGACCACTGCTAGTTGAAGTGAGGAGGAACAGCAGCACCTGGGAACTTGTCAGATATGCACCATCTCAGGCCCCACCCTGGACCTTGGGAATCAGAATCTGCATTTTGACAGCATCTTTGGGTGATTCACATGAATATTAAAGTTTGAGAAGCACAGTTCAGAACATCAGATCTTTCTGACAGACTAAATTTACTCAGTATAACTTGCTTGGCAGTGAAATTAAAAAATTATCTCCTGTATTCTTTTTTTTTTAATTCTTTTTTTATTGTTTAAAGTATTACATATATTAGTACATATATCTCCTTTTTTCCCCCCATTGACCTTCCCCCAGCCTCCCCTAACCCCTGTCGCATGCCCTCATCCCACCCCCCCCCCCCCCAGTGTCTTGTGTACATTGGAGTGCTTATATGCATGCATACAAGTCCTTTGGTTGATCTATTTCCCTCCCTCCCCAACACTCCCCAGCCTTCCCACTGTAATTTGACAGTCTGTTCGTTGCTTTACTGCCTCTGTATCTATCTTTTTGTTCATCAGGTTATAATGTTCTTTATTTTCCATAAATGAGTGAGATCATGTGGTATTTTTCTTTCATTGCCTGGCTTATTTCACTTAACATAATGCTCTCCTGTATTCTTGATGCTCTCTTTTAAAATAAGGTAATTTAATGTTTTGTATTTGTACAGTATCATTTTAGATGAAAATTAAAACATTCTATTATAGTATCTGCAAAGAGCCTCTTATGTAGCGTCAAACTTCCTCCACATATGTAATATCTTAAAAATTGCACTTTAATATATATGTAACCATGTAGATAACCACTATGAATATTTAACTCAGCAAAAGTGGTAAGCATGCCTTTCATACATGGTAACGTATCCAAAAACCACATAGCATAGGATCCATTTGGATATATCTATGTTTTCTTTTCAATGAAAAGTTACAGAGAAAAACTAAACCTAATTCAGTTTAATGACATTTATTTACTCAACTAGAGACCCGATGCACAAAATTTGTGCAAGAGTAGGCCTTCCTTCCCTTGGCTGCAGGCACTGGCTTCCCTCTAGCACCTGGGACCCTGGCTTCCCTCACAGCCCCGACTTCGTCTGGAAGGTCATCCAGAAGGTTGTTCATAAGGATGTCCGTTCTAATTAGCATATTATGCTTTTATTATTATAGATATATTATTATAGATAGTATTAATGCATCCAGTTTAGTAAGGAGAACAGTTGTATTTTTTAAAAAATCAGGCCAATTTAGATACAAGTAATGAAAATTAACATTGTCATTTTTTTCTTAATTTTTACTTCTTATTTTCCCACCTCCAGCCCCTAACCTTCTCATGTTGCACATGTCTTATGTATAGTAGTTGCTTATTTAATGTTTGTTGAGTTGACATACAATTGAGTTTCACTCATGGACTCTCTCTGTATGCTTTTGGTCTCATATTGAAATTTTTAGTCATTCCTAAATAAACATATAATGTATTATATTGCATATAATACAATGCATGTAGTCCACACCTTCTTTAAAAGTGACAGATTGATTCGGCTCTATGTGGACACTCATTGAAGATTATATTACTTTTACAAAGTGTCTTTGAGGAGAAACATAAACACGGTATGTTTATATAAATTTGTAGTTTATTTTTAGTCTATTCTGATGCTCATCAACCTCTAAGTGACTCAGATGCAATGTGTTATTTCATGTAGGAAAACGGAGCTACTGACTCAATGTTCAGAGCATGTGTTTCTTTTACTGGAAAGGTAATTAGACTTTTTGGAGAGTCATATGCACTCTCCAATAGAACGTATATTGGGAGAGGAGGTGTCTGGTTATAACTTTACTTATTAGGAATCTCAGGATTTAAATAAGGAAAACCACAAATTACTGGTATTACTGTCTTATTTTTGATAACCATGGCCTCTTTTTCTACCCACATTTATAGGTCAACTCTATATGGTTTATTTAAAATAAGATTTTAGCTAATACAAACAACCTAGAAATACAATTGTTACTGTTTTTTAGAATTGAAACTGACTTGGGAATATCTTTGTCATCAGAATATTGCTGATATGACTTTGTTATAAAGCTCAAAATATGGTGAGGTACAAAGCAAAGCATAGAGTCAGTGCAAGTTGGGATGACATGTAGCATGATATCAAATATATAGATATAAGTATTGTTTTACTTTATGAGAACCATAAAATATTTCATAGCTTTGTATTGCCACATGTGTCTATGTTTTTAAAAAATATTTTCATTTTTAAATTAAAACAGGTTTGAAAATTTAAACATCGAGGGGGAAAGTTTCCTTAAAAACGTATTCATTTCATGGTATTTCATCGTATTTTCAGAATCTTATATTTCAAAACCAAATTACCTATGTATTCCAACACAAGGAGAGCAGAGTCATGTTCATTATGCAGTGAAATATCAAGATTAGCTGTCTTTACAATGATCTTGGACATTTCATTTCTAAGGGCATAGAAAAATATTAGAGGAAAAACATGTTCAAACTGAAAATTCTGTTAAACAAAGTTGTTTGCATATTTTTCTAATTAGGAAGAAAATTTGATACATACATTATTATATTTTTGTGAATTTTAAGCTGAATTGCTCTAATGAAAGGATGCTCCACATGGTGATGCAAGGCTGAGACCCTCTTATGAGTTCATTGTTGGACCTACTGCCTCTTCTGAATGAAGCTTATATCTGAGCTCTTGGATATAGTAGCCACTAGACAGAGGGGCATTGAACACTCAAAGTGTGGCTACCAAGACTTAAAAGATGAATTTGTAATTTCATTTAATGTTAATTAATTAAAATTGAAGCTTAAATAGTCACATCTGGCTAGTGGCTGTAATCTTGGTAGGTGCAACTCTATACATGAAAAAAGGAAGAGAATGTGAATTCCTAGGTAACTATCTCTGGCTTTTCTTGTGGCTGGAATTTTGTCAGTAGATTGCCATATCCAAGAAATTGGGGTCAAGATTTTTTTAGACTAAACAGCTAATTTAAATAAAATTTTAAACACAGTTTGTGAAAGAGGTGTGGTATGTATACTCACTCAGTTACCTTTCTACTAAGATTGCTAATGTATTACCTGGATAACTCCCTTCCAAGTTTTCTGAGAAGTTCACCCCCAAATTATGCACGAGGGAGAGCAGCTTTGGTGTAAGCTTCTCACTCCTCTTAGTTCTATTCCACTCACCATTTCTTCCAAATAACGTCTCCCCGAGTTATTCACATGGGATAAAGGAGGGTTGGCCAGGATTGCAATCATATTCTATATCTTTTTATTTAGTTTCTAGAGATTGAAGGGCTATACAAATGTGATTTCCATTCATGCTGGCAATGACTGGGAGATGAAGCCACAGCATGCATTGCAAAGTGTAAAAGCTGAAGTCTTCTGGGAAAAGTCAGAGGTCTAACAAAAGTCTGAAGAACCAACCACGTTCTTTCTTTTTTTAATATATATATATATATATATATATATATATATATATATATATATATATATATTATATATTGATTGATTTCAGAATGGAAGGGAGGGGGAGAGATAAAAACATCAATGATGAGAGAGAATCATTGATCAGCTGCCTCCTGCACGCCCTGTACTGGGGATCAAGCCTGCAATCCAGGCATGTGCCCTTGGCTGGAATTGAACCCGGGACCCTTCAGTCTGCAGTCCAATGCTCTATCCACTGAGCCAAACCGGCTAGGGCCAACCATGTTCTTGAATAAAACATATGTACCAGTGCTGGAGAAAAGATGTGTTTTATGCTCTAATTTAGGTTAGAAGACATGAGGGTAAAGAATTTGACCAAACAATGTATGGATCAGTCAGATTTTACTGATGCAAGGGATCTTATGAAGAGCCATTTCACACCTTAAGAGATGAAATTTGTCTAGAGAAGGTAAATGTCTTGACTCAGATCACATGTATATGGGAAGAGAACCCTAGTTTCTGATAGAATAGTTTTAACTTGAGAAAATGTTTTTTATTTATCTACTACTCTGTCAAGTAGGCCACTTACTATTGTTCCTGAGGTAGACCTAAAAACAGCAGTAGAGAGCCAACCTAAAGCAAGAATGTCTCTTATCTTCTTTTGCCAGTGTTATCCCCAGAAAAGAAATTCCCCAAACAAGTCTTCAAATATGTACTTTTTAGCTACCGATAATAACCTATAATTTTAAGCTTTTTTAGGGTCATTCTGGGAGAGACGTTTAAGATGAGAGAATTCTTTTTCCTTTTGAAAAAAGAAACCTCTGGTTTCCCAAACATTTCCTAAACCTCTGGAACTCTTTGCAGTGAGCCAGAAGTGGAAAAAGTAACTGGAACTTCTTGGGAAAAATAAGTAGTAGCTGTTGAAAAGAGCATTTATCAGTAATCCAGACAGCTAGGAAGTTTGGACATTGCTGAACAGGGAGTGTGGCCAGAAATGACTAGACTTGGGGCATTGCTGGTCAGGTAACTTGGTTTAGATGTGGTTGGGTTGGGTTCATTTTCTAGGATTACCATAACAAAGTACCACAAACTCGGTGGCTTAAAACAATGGAAATTTATTTTTCATGGTTCTGGAGGCTAGAGGTCCAAAATCAAAGGATCTCTTTGAGGCCTCCAGGGCAGAGCTTGTTCCATGCCTTTCTCTTAGCTTCTGGTGCTGCAGTCAGTCTTAGGTGCTCAATATCTTATAGATGCCCATGACAATCTCTACCTCTGTCATCACAGGGTTTCTCTCCTGTGATGGTTTCCTTCCTCTTCTGCATGTCTCAGTCTAAGTCAGAGGTATGCCCACACACAGTGACATCTAGGGGGTCTAGACATAGGCATATCAATCGCCCTAAATGCTGGAATTCCCTGTTGGTTTGACTATCTCTTCCTCTGACCCTGCACATCTATGTGGTTCCAAGGAATTGCACTGACACTGTAGAGCTAGCAACATGCAACAAAGGTTCACATCTATTAACAGCTCTGTAAACCTGATATGTTTGTATGTTTTATCCCTCTTTTTTGAGAGCCAATAAAATTCCACACGAGCCAAGATGGAACATGAGATATAAGTCATTTCCTCCACATTTTAAAAGACATTAAGCCATAAAAGGGGCAGAGTCCTATCTAAAAGAGACTTTACATCTTTGTATATGATAGTTTGTTTTATCTAATGTATTTCTTAAAAGGAAAACCAGAGATATACTTTACCGTCTCCACATCAGCTTTTCCTTGGCTCCCCTGCCCCATGGTTAGCTTTGTTTCAGCCCTTGAAAGAGGCCTTTGTTTTATCCACAGTTGAAGTGATGGGCCATGTTTACCTAGAGTTTCTAAATACATAATCACAATCCCAGGGGGAAGCTTCTTGTGATGTTCTAGTGTGGTTGAATTTAAATATTTACAGTGGGGCATATAGAGAGCTGATATGAATGAAGGACCACATGTTAAATTTTAAACATTAGGTGAATAACACCAAACCAAGTGGAAATGTTTGTTTCTTCTGAATATAACTATTTGGTCAAATTTGAATGTTAATATATTATCAGATTACTGTATAATGTTCTCAAAGGAAATAAAGTAGCTATTTGTTCTAAAATGCAAGTTCTTGCAAAAGATATCCTATCATTTCTATTTTCTTTCTGTAAAAACTTAGCAAAATCAGAATAGCATAAGCCAACTATTTTTAATTTTTACAACTATATGTTTCATTTCATAAGAACTTTCTTAGCACATGCACCATAAAATATAGATTATTTTTTTAAAAAATGTCTAGCCCATTTTCCTGCCTCTTTTGCATTCAAAAAGTAGAGCTATGCTTAGGCCCAAACATCATCTGGTTTCTAAGCCAAGAGTGGCCTGGCATGGTGGATCTTTTTGGCAAGAATTGAGTTAGATTGTCTTTGTAATGACATTAGCTGAACCAAGCTCCTCACCTGGGATCCTGACACTGTAGTTAATGTTTCGCAGCCTTTTCCCAGGGAGTTTGATCTTGTCCTTTGAACCCCCATTCCTGGTTGGGACCTTGCTGTGAATGTGTCCACCTCCCAGGACCAAGATGCCACACACTGTCCTGTCCCTGCTTGCCCTTGCCAATGCCTGCTGCTCTGTCCCACTAGCTAGGCTGGAATTCTTGTTGCTGTCACTTCTGCAAACTACACTGAAACATGTTTTGACAGGACCATGAACTGACAGGCTGCCTTCCCCTCGTTGTTTCCCAAGTCAGATTCTCAGATACCAAATGTCCCTGTCTTGCTCACCAGAGTTTTTATCTGTGGGGCTATCTGGCTCCACTCATAGTGGGGTGGGCCTGTGGTCAGGCCACAGCAGAGATTGTGTAAGGAAGTTAGGATGGTGATCTGATTGGAAGGGAAGGTCTGTGAGATTTGCTGTGAAGCTGCATTTGGGAACAGACACACCATTTTCTTCAGATTGAACATGTATTTGAGATGGCTTTGGGGGAGGCTGGAGGAGATTCTGAGTAGTGGGGGTTAAGTCCTCCAAGGGGACCACTTTGTGCTGTTACTAACCCTACATGTTTCTCTCTTGTTTTCTAGGAAATCTTTTGTCTCAGGTCTTGATAAATGGTAGAAAAAATAACTGAATAAGGTCTGTGTCTTTTAAAAAATATATATATTTTTATTGATTTCAGAGAGGGACAAAGAGAGAGAAAGAAACATCAATGATGAGAGAGAATCATCAACTGGCTGCCTCCTGCATGCCCCCTACTGGGGATCGAACTCTCAACCTAGGCATGTGCCCTTGACCAGAATTGAACCCAGGACCCCTCAGTCCACAGGCCAATGTTCTATCCACTGAGCCAAACCAGCTAGGGTTGTCTTCGTCTTTTAAAAAGACAATCTAATATGTTAACGCTTGACCAGTGGCCCTAACTATCGTAATCCAAAGAAGCAACTAATTTCAGTTAATATTAGGCAGCATGATATGGCAAGAATGGGACAGTACTCTTGGTAATTGACAACACTGGAGTTAAGATGTGGCTGGCTTCTCTAACTTAAATGCAAGAGGTCATCCAAATAATGGGAATAAAGTTCTTATTTTTATGTCACTTTCCCCCTAAAGTCCCAGGTGTGGTATTTTGGTATCTAGGATAGTAAACTTCCTCTTAAGTATGAGTATCTGCTTTCTGTTTCAATTTCGCATCAAAACAAGGTCCTTATTATTGAAGATTTCTTTTTCTTTCTTTCTTTCTTTCTTTCTTTCTTTCTTTCTTTCTTTCTTTCTTTCTTTTTTTACAAAATACCCATTCAAACCATTTGTTCTTGTTACTCTTTTCTTCACTACTTTCCTATTTGTGCGCTCTCTCTCTCTCTCTCTCTCTCGTGTGTGCAGTCACTATGGCCAAGATCCTCAGGTGGAGGCACTTGTCTCAGCAGGTATGAAGTCACAGAGGTTTGTGAGTCAAATTTGGACAAAAGAGTCAGGAACAAAGATGGAAGATGATAAACTTACCAAGTGATAATCTGATATTGACTTGAATAATCACTTTTACCTCAGTTTTGGGTGTTAGGACAAAATATTCCATATTTGCCTTCTATTCACTTCTAAATGGACAGCGCATCTTCCTAGATTATATTCTTAAGGAAATTGAAATGGAAGTCTTCAACCTATACAACAAAATCTACTTTTCATATGCTGCAAATCATGGCGCAGAAAGCTTTTTATTACTCAGTTTTCCAGTGTTGTTGTTTTTTTTTAAGATGAAAAACAATTAATTTGCTTGCTATTCCATGTATATCTTATGAAATTTAAATAATTTCTTCTACCATTTCACATTATACCAATATTTACTAAGTCCTAGAAGAAACCTGATCAGAGGTGCTCCTTCAGCCTGAGATCCAGGATGAAATAACGTGGGCAAGGCCTGTGATGAGCAGGTAATATGAGTGCAAAGCCGCTTGGTTGCTGCAAGCCATCAGGGCTTCTGATTGTCACAGTACAATTTGGCATGAGCTAATGCAGGCATATGTGCTTACATAGGCACTGGAGGATTACCCTTCTCCCTTCATGCCATGCATTCTCACTTCTTTCTATAATTAACTAGAGGCCTGTTGCGTGAAGATTTGTGCAATAGGCCTTCCTTCCCCTGGCTGCCGGCAACCGTTTTCCTCTGGCACCTGGGGCCCAGGCCTTCGCTCTGGCCACCGCCTTCAGTCTTTGCTCCAACTGGAGTGCTACTCCTGTAGCTCCCTCTGCCCTTGCCCTCCCCCTCATAGCATCCCACCCTGCCTGGCTGCTCTACACCTGCATCCATGCTGCCCAGAGGCCTAGAGCAGCTGGGGAAAGGGGCTGCCTCCATCTTTGTTGGGTTAATTTGCATACCCACTCCTGATTGGCTGGTGGACATTGCGAAGTGACAGTCAATTTGCATATTTCTCTTTTATTAGTGTAGATCTTTTATATTTACAGTAGAGAATGAGCAAATTTGTAGGTGGTTTCACCCATTTCTTCTTGGGTAAGAACAGGACAACAAGGAGAACAAAATTTTGTTTTCTTTAATTATTAGGAAGAAATTGAATCTGATTCCATTTGTAGACTGTCTAGCTTATGAGATCATGTTATTATATGTAAATGATAGGCATGACTAAATCACCATGAGTAAAAGAACATTAAAACTTTTGACTGCAGCTTAGACATAGAGAGGGCAGAGGGAGTAATGCATACATGTCTGTTGAATATGCAGATGCAATACAGAGTTAATAATGACCAGGTTATACATCCATTTACCAGGTAGGTTGTATTATTATTCTACATACTAGTATTTGCATACCTTTCTAGTAGCTGGATCCCTACCCTTGAACTGCATATCATGGACTATACTCATTTTTTATTGGGTTGCTTTTTTGTGGGCATTTTTATAAAAATAGACTCTGATTATAGAATGAAAGATTTTGCATTGTTAAAGGAATTTTACAAATCAACAATGAGAAAGAGATATTTTGGGGATGGAAAAATTAGAGCAGGTGTGGTTTCCCCCTAAAATAACAGAAAAGGGTCTAATTGTTGTTTCTGTGTATAAATAAGTTGTTCTGAATCTACTATGGACAAACTGCATGAGGATGCCAAGTGTGAGTTGCTGAAAAGAGCATGGCATTTGGAATTCACCTCACCTTGGGTTCTCCAGAAATAGAATCTGCCATGAAGATGGGTCTGTAGGAGGTTTATTAGGGAGTGAGCTTGAGATCAACACCCATGGAAGGGAAGGAGAAAAAGGAGGTGGGAGGACGAAATTGCACTCTGCTGCAGCCTCCCTGGAGACTTCAGCTGACAATGAGGGTCGTTCTTATGATGGGATGGCCTTTCTGAGCTGTCTGCAGATAGAGGAGAAGACAAGCCTTTATAGGCCCACATCAATTAATCTGTGGATGTGGGTCACCTTGGAAGAGGTGAAACTTTAGGGAAAGAATTGACTCCAACTTCTGTTTTGTCTTTTGTTTGTTGTTCAGGCTGGGAAGCCTTAAATTCCCATACACAATAAAGAAATGCTACATCCACTGAGACACCAGAAGAGAAACACTTGCAAACAGACAAGTGTCTTTTAATGCAATAACTCTTATGCTACATACACTAGAAGGCAGCTGCTGCACTGCACAGGTCCAAGGGGCTCACAGTCTATCATACAGTTCATATGAATATTACCCATGTGAACAGCACTCCCTAGATCAGCTGTGGGCAAACTACGGCCCGTGGGCCGGATCCGGCCCGTTCGGCTGTTCTATCTGGCCTGCGGAGCTGAAAGAGCGGAGGGTTCTCTTGCTCTCCCCTCCGCTCCTTTACTTTGAATTTATATTAGTTCACACAAACACTCCATCCATGCTTTTGTTCTAGCCCTCCGGTCCAGTTTAAGAACCCATTGTGGCCCTCGAGTCAAAAAGTTTGCCCACCCCTGCCCTAGGTCTATGCAGTGAACAACCTGTGCAGCTATATGCTATGCCCTAGCATGAGGTGGAAATGAGAACCGCAGGAATATCAATGAAGGTAACTTTCTGACTGACTAATGATCTTGGCCATAGAATTGGCTTGTTTCTTCTTTCCTTTACCTGGCACAACTTGTTTTATCTCATTGTCTTTCTGGTTTACTTTGGATTAGTTTCTTTTGTGGCTGTCCTAATGTATCTGAAGTCTGAGAATCATATTTTAAGTAATAAAGATAGTAATCTGCTTTTCTTAAGGGGTTGAAGTTATTTAACCCTTTCTCTTTTGTAATTCATAATTCTGTGACATTTATTGAAATAGCTGATCATATAAATGGGATGCTCCCTTCAGCAGTAAATGTGGACTCACCCTCTGGACCTGGACACACTTCCAGAGCAGGGCAAATAGTCCTGAGTGTCAACTTTGTAAAACAACAGGTTGCACTGCATTCCTACTTTTAAATTATCTGAGAGAACCCAGGAAGGGCAGTTATTTTAGGCAAGTGCCCTGTTGTTGGCTTCCATAACCTTAACCTTCCTGTCATGCCATCTTATGAATTTCTACCTTAGTATAATCTTTTTTTTTTTTTTTTGTGGGGGAGGGCCCAGCTAAAAAATGCAATATTACATCTGTGTAGTTTCACCCTCAATCCCCCCCACCCTAAAATGTAAAATTTTATCTACCAGAAGAACAGGCTTATATAAGTCTTAGAGTCAGTTAGAGGAATTCAATAGACTGATTACTAAAAATGCTAGTTGTCAAAATAAGAAAACAAAATTAAGACTTTGTCAACCCAAGTCAGTATTTAAAGTTTTACTAAAAATTAGTTGAACAAAACTCAAGAGTAACCAAAAGTTAAGTGAAAATTACTGTCATATAGGACATGCCACATTAAAAGACATTTTGTAAGGCTTTGGGGACTGGTGATCTGCTCTGTGTGAGCTAGTCAGGGTGCAAATCACATGCTGTTTTCCATCTTGCTAAAATTACTACACTCTCATTACAGGCTCAGAGGTGGACTTGCATTGCATCAGACTTGGGCTTTTGATCCAACAGTGCCCAGTTGCAGCTTGGCAAGTGTCTAATGAGTGGGTATGTCATGAAGCACTGTCCAATTGGGATGACAGTTAATTAATTAAGGTTGTGGAATAAAAAGAGAACAATGAGAGTCAAAAAGAGATATTAGTGGGGCTCTGGGGTGTTGAAGTTCCAGTTTGACCAAAAGTATCCTCAGTTAAAGTGAACTGAGGCCCGGCCTGCGTGGTTCAGTGATTGAGCATCAACTTGTGAGCCAAGAGGCTTGATTCCCAGTGTGGGGCATGCAGGAGGCAGCCAATCAATGATTCTCTCTTGTCATTGATGTTTCTATCTCTCTCTCCCTCTACTTTCCTCTCTGAAATCAATAAAAATATATTTAAAAAATAAAAAAATAATAAAGTGAACTGAGGGAGACTCTGCCATAGGCAGCCAACTTAACAATTGACCCTACTTATTGGCCACCATATTCGACCGGAGTCTCAGCCTATAGAGATTTGACTACTGACGCTGGGTTCATCATCCATTGTAGGAAAGACCATAACACCGACCTCACATAAAAACATTAACCAGCCAAACTAATGGGTAGTAAAGAGTGACTGTGGAAACTTGTAGGGGACTGTACAGGTTCTCTTTCTCCACATACTTCTCCGTCCTTTCTGGAGACTTCTACCTTCATCCAAAAGGAAACAAGGCCCCAATTGGAACAAATGCCAACCAGTTAATGCAAAAATGAACGACTGAGGTTGCTTGCAAACCATGACCCAGAATGTAGGCAAAGGAACACTTTTAAATTCTGGGTGATTAGATGAAGAAGTTTATTTAAAGTTGAACAGACAGACTGATAGCAGAAAATCTGGAGACATTAAGCAAGAGAGCTTCTGAAATTTGTAAGAACATCCATTTTAAGAAGGAGGGTGTGCCTGCATGCATTTTTGGCAGCTCTGGCTCTGTGGCTAGGTGAAACTATTCAGACTAACCATGAATGGGAAAGAGCTGATAATTTAAGGCAGAGCACAATGCGTTCAATTCAGCACACAGCGAGTAAGATGATATGATATAATGCCAACTGTTTCCCTGTGCTCTTAGGGATCTAGTATATTAGCAAACTGGAAAAGTTATCTCCTCTGTTTGTATAAGCATGCCACTGATATTCCTCATCCCAAGATGCATTCCAACCATTTACGTTTTGTGCTTCCTGGAAAACAAAATTTCAGACTGCCTGGAAGGCTTAGCTACTTTATGACATTACTGCCAGCATTTCATTAGAACCATATTTAGTTGAATACCTTCGAAAGAATTTTATATACCAAAAAAAAGGACCCTGACTTAAATCCTAATATGTTGATATATTTTGACAAATAATAATTAACTTGAAAGAGAAGCAAAATCCTTTGAAGGTAACATTATTTGTTGACTCAGTATTCACCTATATAACAAACTAAAAATAACCGTGTTACAAAGAAAAAAAAAATGATTGAATGTTTGGTTTACATGGTGCCACATGGACACATTTTAAAGGCTCAAGAGGAAAACTCTCAAAGACAGCATGAAATCTGATTCCCCATGTTGTCACAGGGCCAAACACTGGTGGTAAGAAGTTTGGCCTCAGCGAGACCATTGTGTATACATCAAATTCATTGCTTAACAATACCAATAATTTGTAGACTTAAGTTGGTTTTATAGTTGTTAGTTCTTCGGAACCCTAAAAAATGAAGTGTTACAGAACTAAAAAGGAGAACAATTTTATTTAGAATCAATTGGTGGAATAAATCTGTCAAACCATTTGGCTGATAATAGTATACAGACTTATCTACAGGTTGATAAAGACATCACAAGTATGTACAAGAGTAAGCTCTGAATAGGACTCAATGCAGCAGTATCAACATGCTTAATTCAGCTCTACATGAGGAAAACAAACTAAATTTGAATTTATGTTAAATATATTTAGCTATAAGAACATTGACACTTCCCTAGTCCTGACTAATTGCAGGAAGAATTAGTACAGAACTAAACCTATTTTACCAAGTTGGCTTAGTCATTAATGTCAAGCAAAAAAAAAAAAAAAATACTGAAGCGCTTGATCAGCTGTTGCTGCTAAATACTACAAGATTTAATTGAATTTAGCATCTTCAATTTATATAGAGTATTTTAAGTTCTTTAATAAGAATATTTAATTGATGAAGATTAGATATGCCTCATGAAATTTTATTAACAAGATGAACTTGTCCAGAAGTCCCTTTTCATGGACAATTTTAAGTAAATATTGCTTTGTGCCAGCTTAACTTTCATATAGTTCAAAATTAGAAAGTCTAAATTAATGATTGTTAAACTATTGAGGATATACATATAACAAGACAAAGTCAAGGTTTATTTTTAGTAGTTTCAGATATTTTTGTAAGAGAAATGAATATCATAAAACTCATTGTAGCCCTAGCCGGTTTGGCTCAGTGGATAGACCGCTGGACTGCGGACCGAAGGGTCTCAGGTTCGATTCCAGTCAAGGGCATGTACCTCAGTTGCAGGCTCCTCCCTGGCTGGGCCCTGGTCGGGGAACATGCAGGCGGCAACCAATTGATGTGTCTCTCTCACATCCATGTTTCTCTCTGTCTTTCCCTCTCTCTTCCACTCTCCCTAAAAATCAATGGAAAAATATCCTTGGGTGAGGATTAACAACCCCCCACCCCCCGCCAAAAAAAAAACAACCCAAAAAACCAAAACTCATTGCATCACTAGCATGTGCATAAAAATCAATAATTAATCTATGTTTTGGGATTCTTTTTCAAAATTAAATCTAGTTTTGTCTTTCTGAGATGGATTATACCACATTGGTTTGTGGAATTCACTGATATGGTCAGTATAAGTTGGCCTCTTGGAGCATAGAGCAGGGAGGACAAGGGTGGAGAGTTCTTCTGGAGGGGTACTCTGAGGTATCAGCAACATTATCAGATTCTGAGTGTGAGTTCTCAATCCCAAGTAATACCTCTTACATATCATATGCTAGAAAATTGTATATTGTCACTTAAAAATCTGAGACATACATTATAAAAAATAGTCAATGAACTATTAAATCAATACATTATTGACTTAAGCCACAATATTGACGGTTTTTTTATGTAGGATAAACATAACTGAACAATGATTTTGTTTTTTCATCAAGTTGAGAAATTTGTTAAAGTGCAATGATAATTTGTTATTGTCAAGAGCATAACTTGCTTAAATTTTTGAAATCATATAGAGCTTCTGATTAGGGAATCTCAAGAGCCTATTTAAAAAGTTTTAGAGTCTTAATAATCCATGTTCAATCAATAGCTAAGTGATACATATGCTACTCAGGGGAACTGAGGTTGAATTTTTATTTTGATCAAAGAAAAATTGTCCCCATCTGGTGAAGAGGGGAAGACAGCAGCTTTTATGGTGACTTGTATTTCACTAGTCAACTCATAGTATTGGCTTTGGCTACCATGTGGTTTTACAGTCACATTGATGTGGCATTGAAGAAAATCAACTTTGAGGCATCAATCAGTACTCTAACCAATATTAATCAGCACTGTGGGTTGACATTTCAGGCTGCTGTAGACATTTCAGAATGGCCACTTTACACATGCCAAAGAAATTCAATTTTTCTTAACTGCTGCAAGGTGGTGGGTCTTTGAGAAGAATTGAACGAAAGAAAAAGAACAAATGTGATATAGGTTTATCCCTCTTGCTCTTATTCATATGTGCATTCTATCCTCTTTGATCGCATCATACTAAACAGGACTACATGAATGATTAATCCTAAAATCCCATGATTTCTAAACTAAGTGGGTAGGAGCACCACAGCCCTGTTCAAACCTTTATATGTCAGTAATAGCACATGAAACACCAGGATATAGAAAAGGTTGTGGCCTGTTCTATTCTTTTGATTTCTTGGCCTCATTCATTTTTATAACTCTTCAAAGTCTTCTAGACTTACATTGGTAGATTTAGTAATTTCATCTAGGATGTGAAGAAATAGAATAATAAAAAGTAAGAGATTAGGGAAATCTCAGTGATAACTAGTACAAACCCCAATTTTAAGGATGAGAAAAATGCGATCCAGAGACTTATTAATTGGACAGAGGACACAGTTATTAGTGGCCAGAATACCAGAAGCCAGCTCAAAATATTAGAACACGGGGAACAAACCAAAACTAAGAAATTGTCTCTTGGTATTCAATGAATAGCTTTTTTTCATTATTTCCTATTGGCTGGTAAAAAGTGAAACTTACAGATGATTTTTATACCTACCTGAAAAAAAAAAATCTAAGAAAGCATTTAAATAAAAACCAAAAGAGATAAAAGGGAAGGATTGTACTGCTAGAAATGATACATATTCTTACTTTATACCTAAAGTAGCCTATGATTATATATCAGAAAAAAATGACATCAATTAAATTTTCATTATAACATCAAAATGGGGTACTTATTTAATCATGTAACCTAGTGTTTGAAAGATAATAAATAATACATTTCTTTCAAGATTTTTTATAACTATTGAGAATAAGGAGAAAAACTTATTTCAAATGTATTTTTCTTTTGTAGAGAATTGTTGAATATTTTGCTTTTAATAAAAAATAATGGTTAGACTCATGGAATCCCAGAATTGGAAGGGTATGTAGAGATTTCTGGTCTAACTTCCTACCCCAAATAGGAATCCTTTCTGAGTGTCTCTGAGAAGCAGTCCTGTGGTCTCTGCTTGCATATTTCCAGTAATAAGAAACACACTATTTGTGAAGCAGCACTTTTTACCAAGACGTCATAAAATTCTTCCATATTGAGCATGTCAGCCACGCCATCCTTAAGACTTCAGCTCAATAGTATTAGTTGCTCTCTCTAAAGCAAGGGAAAAAGTTTGTTCTTTTTTTTTTTTTTTTTTGTAGTCATCGCACTAACATTTAGAGATTGTTATTCTATCTACTCTCAGTGTTCTCTTCTGTTGCACCCGTACTTCAGGTTTCTTTAGTTGTTCCATGTAAAGCATGACTTTGGGATTCCCAGCCATTTTCGTAAGTTCCTCTGAAGGTAGTGATTTCTGAATGTACCCCTAGAAATTGATGCTCACATAATGATTATGGGTCCCCAATACTTTCTTATTTATTTCAGGTATGGTTAGTCTTCTATGTACTTGGATTGGGGCACCAAATTTCCAGTATAGTCCTGGTTCATGTTGAGCTTGGGGGTAAATAAAATATTCCCGATCTTTTCAACATGACCCCTGCTAAAGCATCTTCCTAATCCTGGTGAAATTTGGTCCATGAAACTTAAATGCAGAACTCTACATTTTTCTCTGCTAAATTTTTTCATGGTTTGTTCCCAGTGTTCTAGCATTTTGAGCTGGCATCGCTTGTGGGTGTTCTGGAGCTTAGGTAAGGATAGATCCTGGTATGGTCTCTAGTAAAAATTCTGGGAATGAGCTTGGATGGTGGGATATTCTAGCCTTTAAAGGATTATACTGATAAGAATAAAAAGGTATCAAAAGAGGAGTGAGGCAGAAAAGGAAAAATGAAAGTTTCCTAAGACAAAGTTCACTAATTTGCAGTTTTGTCTAGAGATGGCTAGGAATAGGGCATTTTAAATAGATATATTGATATTTTATTAGATAGAGCCCATTATTTATGCTAAAAATATGCCATAAGGGTAAATTAGGGGTGGATTAGTCAAAGAATCTCTGTTACTGTTACTCTGATTTAAAATTATTTTAGACCAGGGTTTTTCAACTTCAGCATTATTGACATTTCAGGCCAAAATTTCTTTGTTATGACAAGTTTTCTATTGAGTTGCATATTGTTTAATGGCATCCATGACCACTACCTATCAGATGTCATTAGCACCCCTAACCTAGTTGTGGCAACCAAAAATATATCAGATGCTGCCAAATATCCTCTGGGGAGATAAAATTGTCCTTGGTTGAAAACAACTGGTCTAATTCAGTAATTAATAAATTATAGCAACCATGATAAAACATAGTCTATTAAATTTGTTGCTAATCAGCTAATAGTAAACATTAATTTTAAGGATCATGACCACTGCTAACACATTCCATGCTCATTTTTGTGCATAGTCGTTATGAGGGATTGTCATTTTTTAACCTACTGTCTTTATGCCATTAGAAGGACTTCATAAATATTTATGTGCACAATTCTCAAAATCTTAATCTGTTTATTGATTCGATAAGTAAATAATCCAATATGACTGGTGTCCTTATAAGAAGAAGGGATATGCCCGGCCAGGGTGACTTAGTGGTTGAGCATCCACCTATGAACCAGGTGGTCGTGGTTCAGTTTTGGTCAGGTCACATGCCTGGGTTGCAGGCTCGATCTCCAGTGTGGGGTGTGCAGGAAGCAGCTGATCAATGATTCTCTCTCATCATTGATGTTTCTATTTCTTTCTCCCTCTCCCTTCCTCTCTGAAATCAATACAAATATATATATATGAGGCCCAGTGCACGATTTGTGCATGGGAGGGTGTCCCTCAGCCTGGCCTGCATCCTATCGTAATCTGGGACATTCCTCTTGCAATCCTGGCTCCTAACTGCTTGCCTGCTTGCCTGATCGCCCCTAACCACTCTGCCTGCCTGCCTGATCACCCCTAACTGCTCACCTGTCTGCCTGATTGCCCCTAACCACTGGGCTGCCTGCCTGATTGCCCCTAACCACCTGCCTGCCTGCCTGATCACCCCTAACCACCTGATCACCCCTGATCACCCAATGACCACACCTCTGCCTGCCTGCCTCATTGCCCCTAATCACTCACCTGCCTGCCTGATTGCCCCTAACCGCTCGCTGGAGGGTGTGGTCATTCCGCTGTTTTGGTCGCTGGGCTTTTATTATATAGGATATTTTGAACAGGGGATTTGGACACTGACACATATAGAGACAGCCATGTGAAAACATGGGGAGAAGCAGCATCTGCAAGCCAAACCTGCTGATACTTTGATCTTATATCTTTAGTCGCTTGTACTGGGAGGAAATGAAGTTCTATTGTTTAACTCATCCAGAACGTGGTATTTTGTTATGGCAGCTCTAAAAAATCAACAAGTAAATCAACAGGTAAGAGCTGGATATGTTTGTAAGCAACAGGTAGGCCAGAAAGAAAGCTGGGGAGAGTAGTAGAAGGTGGGATTGGAAAGAAGGACAAGGGCCAGATCATTCTGATGATATAGAGGCTGGATTTTGTTCTTAGTAAATGTGAACAGGTTTTACAGCAGGGAATTGACATGAGTAATGTACGTTTAAAGAAGGGCCCTATGACTGCAGCATGAAAAATAGACTTTGAAGAGTTAGAGCAGAAGCAGGAGGCATGTGCAGTAGCCCACATGAGAAGAGAACATGACTTGGACCTGGCTGCTGCTGGTGGAGTCGTGAGAACTGGTTGAGTTCAGGGTATGTTCTGAGGGTAGAACCAACAGATCTTGCTGGAAGTATTATGTAAAGAAAAGAGAAACAAATATGAATCCTAGTTTTGTACCTAAGTAAAAGGGCTAAGATGGCTTTGTTTTCTGAAGTGGGCAAACTTGAAGGAGAAATTATCCTAACCCTTAAATGTAGGTTGCTATGTTTTATGTTATATGCACATGAAATATTATTCCTTTTTGAAATAATTTCTCCTTCAAGTTTGCCCACTTCAGAAAACAAAACCATCTTAGCCCTTTATTTGAAAAATGTTAAGAATAATATTTCTTGGAAAATTTAAACAATACAGGAGTATATGAAGTTCTCCCTTTGTAATCTCATTCCTCAGAGATGAGCATTATTAACAACTAATTACATTTCTTTCCACACCTTTTAAGGGTATATTTGACACATCTCTCTTCTCTCTCTCTCTCTCTCTCTCTCTCTCTCTCTCTCTCTCTCTCTCTCTCTCTCTCTCTCACACACACACACACACACACACACACACACACACACACATTTCTTAGAAACTGATTTCTATCATAATAAAAAGTGCCAGAATTCTCAAAAATGATACAATTCAATAGAATGTGCATTTATATCCCCCTCCTCTTTTTTTAATTTTAAGGGAGCTTATTAGAATAGTATGTAGAAGGTCAGATAGTGGGTGGTAAAACCACCACTTTGAGGAAAAGAGAGCAGCTTTCTCAATGGCAGTAGTTGCTGTTATTCTGGGCTCCAGATCCTGGACCTTTGTTTTCAACTGGATTTGGTTTTTATTAAGGTGAATTTTGTTCAATGAATTTAAATCTTATTTGTCTGTAATTTTATAAGTGAATCTTTTGCGGGGGGGGGGGAGATGTTAGAGAGTTATAAATATCAAATGATAGAGTAATTTCTTATTTGATTAATTATTATTATTTTAAAGTCTCTAGGTCTTTTCATGTAATGATCTATTTTTTTCTGACATTTTTATATGATTAAACCAAATGTGAACAAGGCAATTCAAGAAACCAAATTTACTCGCTGAATTCACTAAGTCTCTAGATGGGAAAAACAGAAATGAACAGATTCCATATAAAACATACAAAGGAAAGGACAAAATAAAGTTAAAAATTTACATCTGAAATAGTTTAGCAGATTAAATATTGTTAACCCTTAGAGGCACCATAAAATAAGATACAGTGAAAACTTATGTGTGTGGCCAAGCATTGTAATATCTATATATACAAAAGCCTAAGCGACTGGCTGATCAGCCCACCGGCAGATAGGTATGATGCACACTGACCACCAGGGGGCAGATGCTCAATGCAGGAGCTGCCGAGCAACAGAAACTTTGCAGATTGCCCTCTCGCACTCTGGGGACCCCTTGGTGGATGTCGGACTGCCAGTTTTGGCCTGATGCCCACAGACCAGGTCAAGGGACCCTACTTGCCAGAGGGACCCCCACTTACTCTGCAGACACCCTTCGAGTCCTGGTGCCACCCCAGGTGTGGCTGGCCGGGGAGGGACCACAGGAGGTTGGCTCCAGGGTGTGTCCAGCCCATCTTGCCCCGCCAGCCACCTTCTAATTAATTTTGTTTCAGTGTGCACAAATCCATGCACTGGGCCTCTAGTCTTTGTATAAAGCTGGAACCAAAGTTGTCAATCATAAACCACCTGATTCTCCATAGCTCACCCTATCCTGTTTTTTTCTGGTTCTTCTTCTTCTCCATCCCCATACAAGAAGAAATATATTCTAGAACAAATGAGCTACACAGAGCTCTCAAAGAGAACGAACAAATTCAGAGGATCAAACACAGCTCTGGGGGAAGGAAACAGATGACATAACCTAAATGGTCTTTGGAAAGAGAAGTGATATGTCTATGCCAGTCACTATGATAAGCTTTTAACACCGACATCTCATTTAGTCCTTACATCAACCCTGGTGAATGTTATTATGTTAGTTCTCCTTATCTGTGGTTTTGTGTTCCCAGGTTTCAGTTACCCTTGGTCAACCATGGTCCAAAAATTTTAAATGGAAAATTCCAGAAACAAACATGTTATGAGTATTAAGTTGTGCATCATTCTGAGTAGTGTGATGAAATCTCATGCTGTCCTGCTCCATCCTGCACAGGACATGAATCATCCCTTTGTCTATCTTGTCCTCGCTGTATAGTTAGATTATCTCAGGAGCAGTAAAATTCATTACTCTTCCCTGAGCTGCTAATGATTTATTTTTGTAAATGGTTACAAAGTGATAATTTATTGCCATACATATATTTCTCTGTCAACGTGTTAAAGTTTATGTGTATTATAACACAGAATTTGAACTTTCCTTCATTTCTTTACTTTAGCTAATGGAGCTTATCTGGGATACAACTGAAGGTATTTATGCAGACTAATTAGAAGATTAGGATGGTTAAATTCCTAGCTGTGTGGTTCCATATTAAGCAATGAATAGGATTTATACTATACATTATCTCTAAATCTTGCATTTTTATAGTACTTGTAAGTAACTTATATGTCTACTATATTTCTCACAAATAACTTTGCCCAGATTATAGGGAGTTTTCTTCCTCAAACAGGTTAGGTGTCAACTAGGAGTGTGATTTGTTTCTTCAGTTTTAAAACTGGAAAACATGGGAATAAAATTTCAAAGATTTGAACTAATAAATTTTTGTCATCTATAAGTCCCAATTCCAAGTCATTTAATGATTTCTCTGTGAAGATCTTCAATTGGCTGATTCACAATTCTTATCTAGTTTAAAGAAAGGATAACTTTTGCCATTTAGACTGAGACAAATGTCTCCTCTCTGGAAGAAGTAGGGTAAGATGTAGACAAAGTTTTACTCAGAAAGGAAGAAGAACTAGGAGGCCAACTGGGATCACGAGAAGGGGAAGATAAAGATCAAATATGTTAAGACTTCTGACTATGGCCTCAAATATCAGGGAACAAATTGTGTCCTTTAGTTTAAGAGAATATTAAAAGTAGAGAAATATTATATCATTCCTTTTTTGGGAACTTAGAAAGTGACTGCTTCAGAGTGTGATTTCAAAGACATGGCGGGGGATGGCAGTGGTGTACATTGGTGCAGCAGGAGTGGATGAGTCTGGCTGGGAGTTCTCAAGCTGACCTTGGACTCTGGCATTATGGAAGGGACCTAGGAATCCTGTCATGTTCTGGGGCAGAAGTGGAATACTGTATACTTAAGAGTTTGACTGGTGAACTTGACAGAAGGGCTTATAGAAATAGAGGAAAATGGATGTTTCACCAGGACTAGAGAAAGGCAGACTTGTTGATGCAGGGCTAAAGTCATGTAAACTTACTTTCCCTCCAGCTATCACCCAGATCCCTCTGGATGGAGAGGGAGTAAATTTGAATGACTAAGCATTTATTCAAAAAGACAGAATAACAGAAAAGAGTCTCTTGTCCTGGAAGATGTTGAGGCATTAATCAGCAAAGTTAAGATCTTATTCTCTTAGACTATGTGATGAGGACTTGTGAGGAAACAATAAATTTTCTTTGCTCATTTGTAAACCAATGCAATCATGTGATTCCAGTTGACAACTTTTATCAGGCATTTAAAAAAATCCAGTCATTTTCCTAGACCAGGGCAACATTGATTCATGTAGCGCCTTCCTCTAATGTGGTAGGAAGCTCTTTAGCAGCAACACTATACTGCATGTACTACTTTGCCACACAGTCTTCTTCTGAAGATGATAAATGGTCTCAAAAGCACTGAATTATCCCTGGATAGTAATAATTGATGGGCATGAGCACTTTCATCAGGCTCAGGCTTTAAGTTTTTCCTTTTATTCTTTAAGAAACACTGATGCTGATACTCTAAATATACACTACAATGTCATTCTATTTGACCTAATAGATTGTTTTTGGTTGAATCATGAACTTATTCAACAAATATTTAACAGAACTTGTGCCTGGCGTGGCAAACAAGCTGAAGAATCAGACATGGTCCCTGTCCTGATGAAGGTCACATTTGGATTATTTGATTTTTGTCTTGCACAGGCAGGCACAACTCTGGCATGCAAACCTTGTTCTTTAGGCTCCACAAGTATTCCCACTATCAAACAATTCATCTTTTATATGTACACATTTGTTATTTTTCTCTACTTACCATTTTTAATGTTTTCTGTTATTTCCCTTGTAGTTTTATGCCCTTTAATAGTACTTTCAACTTTCTCACTATATTTTTACTTATAGGACCTATATTTCTGAGTACATAAAAACTTTTAGAAAGTATTTTTTAATTAAAATGTTGTTTTATAGAGAAAATTCTATTGAGAGTGTTGCAATTTTAAATTTACTTATCATATCAGGTAATTTAAAATTGTTCAGAAAATTTTGTGAAAAACTTAAAACTAATGAGACCATAATGAAAAACATTTCTTAAAAGTCACTATAATATAATTTTGGAGATGAAAATATATATCAAAACCAATTATTAAAATTTGTATTTTTAATGTGCAGCTAATCATATTTTCTACTTTGTTTTATATATTTTATTTTTATTTAAAAAAGAATCACAGTAAAAATATCACAGTGATCACTTTGTAACTTACATAAATGTTAGTCACTGTTGTACACCTGAGACTAATATAATATTGTATGTCAACTGTAATTGAAAAATAAAAAATTATTTTAAGAAAAGAATTATCATTTTGAAAAATTTCTAAATAAAACAATTTTACATACTTAACAATATAATAAAACTAATTATAAGTTCATACATAA
The DNA here is from genome assembly GCF_963455305.1 of Plecotus auritus. NCBI lineage: Eukaryota > Metazoa > Chordata > Mammalia > Chiroptera > Vespertilionidae > Plecotus > Plecotus auritus. Next base: position 66,978,645 of record NC_137775.1, read on the forward strand.
ATATCCAGAAGTCATATAATTAATGATTTTTAGTGTTTTTGCTCATGCTCAGATATATCCTGGTTGATAAATAAAATCACTTATTTTAGTAGCTGCATGACCTTGAAAAATTTTTTTAATCTCATTAAACTTTAGTTTTCTCATCTACAAAATGGGAATGATATTACATTTCTCAAAGTTAAATATGAGAGAAAATATCATAATTTATGTTAAGTGCTAATCATAGTCTACCAATATTGATATTATATAATTGTTCTTAAAAAGAGACTACAGTCAAATAGAAAATCAACATTTATTAAAGAATATGTTCTACTTGCTTAATACTATGCTATGTATCATAACAAATGAAGGAATAAAAGAGTTTATTATAACTTCCTAAAGGAGATACCACATATATCTATGACATATAGGAAAATAATTTTATGTGGCAGGTTATAGTTTTATTTATTTATTCTTTTAAATAAATCTTTATTGTTCAGATTATTACAGATATCCCTCATTTTCCCCCCCATAGCTCCCCTCCACCTGATTCCCCACCCCCAGCCCATGCCCTTACCCCCCGCCACTGTCCTCATCCATAGGTGTAAGATTTTTGTCCAATATCTTTCCGCACGCCTCACGCCCCCTTCACCCTGAGAATTGTCAGTCTCTTCCCTTTCTATGCCCCTGATTCTATTATATTCACCAGTTTATTCTGTTCATCAGATTTTTTATTGACTTGATTTTTAGATTCACTTGTTGATAGATATGTATTTGTTGTCACTTTGTTGTTCATAATTTTTACCTTTAACTTTTTCTTCTTCTTCCTCTTCTTAAAGAATACCCTTCAGCATTTCATATAATCCTGGTTTGGTGGTGATGAACTCCTTTAGCTTTTTCTTGTCTGTGAAGCTCTTTATCTGACCTTCAATTCTGAATGATAGCTTTGCTGGGTAGAGTAATCTTGGTTGTAGGTTCTTGCTGTTCATCACTTTGAATATTTCTTGCCACTCCCTTCTGGCCTGCATAGTTTCTGTTGAGAAATCAGCTGACAATCGTATGGGTACTCCCTTGCAGATAACTAACTGTTTTTCTCTTGCTGCTTTCAAGATTCTCTCTTTGTCTTTTGCCCTTGGCATTTTAATTATGATGTGTCTTGGTCTGGTACTCTTTGGATTCCTTTTGTTTGGGGTTCTGTGTGCTTCCTGGACTTGTAAGTCTATTTCTTTCACCAGGTAGGGAAAGTTTTCTGTCATTATTTCTTCTAATAGGTTTTCAATGTTTTGCTCTCTCTCTTCTTCTGGCACCCCCATAATTCTGATGTTGGTATGCTTGAAGTTGTCCCAGGGGCTCCTTATACTATCTTCATATTTTTGGATTCTTTTTTCTTTTTGTTTTTCTGGTTGGGTATTTTTTGCTTCCTCATATTTTAAATCTTTGGTTTGATTCTTGGGGTCCTCTAGTCTACTGTTGGATTTCTGTATATTATTCTTTATTTCAGACAGTGTATGCTTAATTTCTGACTGGTCCTTTTCAATTTCTCATTAAGATCCTTGAAGGTCTCACTAAGTTCCTCAGATGTCTCACTAAGTTTCTCAGCAGTTTCTAGATTTTTGAGTAATCTTATAACTATGGTTTTGAACTCTATATCCAGTAGTTTGCTTTCCTCTATTTCTTTCATTCATGACATGTTTCTTTGTCTCCACATTTTGGCTGCTTCCCTGTGTTTATGGAGTGGCTTTTTGTGGTAGGTGACCTATAGGGCCCAGTGGCTCAGCCTCCCCAATCACCTGAGGTGGACACTCTTGGTGCACCCCTTTGTGGGCTGGGTGCACAGTCTTGTTGTAGTTAAGCCTTGATTGCTGTTGGTACACTGGGAGGAATTGACCTCCAGGCCAATTGGCTGTGAGGATCAGCTGTGTCTATAATGGAAGAACTGCTGTGTTGGAGACACCCTTAAGGGGCAGGACTTGCTTCAGTGGGGCTTTGGTGCTCACTGAGTCTGCCTCTTGAGTGTGTCACTTATGTATGTGAGGAGTTGAAATCTGGTGTTGTCTCACACTGACCTCTAGATACACTGGTTCCTGGATCTCCAAGGAGGTGCAAGTCAGCTACTGTGTGAGGCCACCCAGCAGGAGCTACAGGGAGGTCTGCAGATTTCTTCTCTTTGCTTGGGGTTTGGAAGTTTTGGAGTTGTCTGACCCAGCTGCAATTTGTTAGGTTAAGCTGCGAGAGGGCAGGCCATTCATATGCAAAAGCCACTGAGCACAGCTCAGCCAGGTTTGTAAATTGGGTGGGGTGGGGTCTCAGGGAATCACTAGGGCGTGGCAAACAGCAGTGGCGTCTCCGCATTCATGTCCCACGCCCCATGCCCCAGCGCAGTAAACAATGATTCCTGCGCCCACCTCTGCAAGAAAGCCACCCTCACTTTCCGACCCAATGGCAGACAGTCCAGTTTCTCCCCGTATGAGTCTGGGTCCCCAGAGTCTCGCCGGAAACTGGAGTTCAGAGCAGTCTGGAGCTTGTAACTCCCTCCCAATTGAAAAAAAAACAGCGCATGCAGTTGCCAGCCCAATTTGTGCGAGTCTCCCTACCTCTGCTTATCCGCGCCTCTGCACCTCCTACACAGTCTCAATGAGCTTCTTTTTTTCCTTCTAGTTGTAGAACTTGTACTCTGCCAGCTTTCCCATGGTTCTGGGTGATTGTCGTTTTGTCTTTTAGTTGTAGTTTTGGTGTGGTTGTGAGAAGCAGCATGTACAGGTGTATACCTTATGCCACCATCTTGGTTTCTAGTTTTAAATGCTTATCTGGCCCTAGTTGGTTTGGCTCAATGGATAGAGTGTCAGCCTGCGGACTGAAGGGTCCCAGCTTCGATTCCACTCAAGGGCACATGCCCAGGTTGTGGGCTCGGTCCCAGTAAGGGACGTGCAGGAAGCAGCCTATTAGTGATTCTCTCTCATCCTTGATGTTTCTATCTCTCCCTCTCCCTTCCTCTCTGAAATCAATAAAAATCTATTTTAAAAAATGCTTATCCATATGATTACAGAAGTAGAAAAAGAGTTAGAGACAGGAGAGAGTACTGTCAGCTGGCGTTATTTAGTCTTTACAACATGCCTAGTATTATGTAAGGAGTTAGAAATACAAGACAGAATTCTTATTCTTAAGCTCAGTATCTCCTAAACCAAGGAAGGCTTCAAGTGAGAGGCACTATTTTGGACAGAAGAGTAGAACATTACATGGCAGGGAGATCTCTCTCTCTCTCTCTTTGTCCCCCTTCCTCTCTATTAAAAAATCAATTAAAAAACACACACACTTGAGATTGCTTGCTGTGCATGGCATCAGTGTGTTGCCTGGAGTAAAATTATTTTTTTTTCTGATTCCTGTTAGATTGCTAAGGTTTTCACTATTAGCTTTGTAACTCTTACAGTCCTCCTGTATTACACTGAGAGCACCCGATATATATGGGCTCCAATCCTTTTAACACTTGTTCCTCTATCAACCAGTTCTCTATCATGTGGAAGGATGGAATTAATAGCCACACCGTGGAATGGAATAATTATGGGCATAGATTTTTTTTTCAGCATTTGACACAGGAAGATATTATTTACCTGCATATCGTATTAGATACCATTTCTTAATTTTATAGGAGGAAACCGAGGTGTAAAGCAGCTGCCTAACATCACATTGAATGTGTGGAGGGCTGGGATCCAAGCTCCAGTCCCCTGATGCTGGGTAGTGGCTTTTCCACTAGATCAGCACCTCAGGAATGGGCTCCTAGGATACTCATTCTGGAAGGTGTTCACTGGGGCTCCCAGAATAAAGGATTCTGGAAAGGAAAATACTCTTGGGAGTATTGCATGCTAAATCTTTCTCTGGAAGATGCAAATTTCATGGTACAACATTAAAACTGTAGAGGAGTTCTGACAGTAAAGATAGAAACTTATTTAATAACGTTAAATTGTTGAAATGACCCATTTGCAGAGGAAGGCTTTTCTTTGCACACCTTTCTTCTAATGGGAAGTTATTTTCCCTCAGCACCACTTTGGGATGACCTCACCACCCTTCATCCTCATTCTGAAAGTAGGGTCGCCAATGGGCTTTCCAGGGTCCAATTAAGGTGAGGAGGATCAGAATTCTTTCTGAGAAGAAAAGTCAAAGGGCTTCACAGCAGGAAATAAGTGACACCTCTATTTTGTTAAATGCCACCAGACTGATGAGGCATAAGGGCTGAAGCATAAGCAAAGTGTATCTTATTTCTCATTTACAAAAAGCAGTATGGCTATCAGTTATAGCTGGTATTTAGTGTCAGCTAGTCTGGTTCTTGTCTAGCTCGGCCATTTAGCAGTTCTGTGATCTTGGGGGAAGTTATTTAAGCTATTTGAGCTTCCATTTCCTCATCTGTAGAATGGGAACAATAATTCCTAAATCTCAGAATTTTTGTAAGGATGAAATACCATCACATAGAACCTATAGCATATCACATATAATGCATAATATGTGTGTTTAAGATCCTTAGTAGAATTCTTGGCACATTGTATGTGCTAGTGCTCACTAAGTGTAGTTGTATGAGTACTGTATGATAGCTTCCACTTACTGAGTGTATGTGACAGGAATGCACATACAAACTATATGTAACGCACACGTTTATATTTTACAGGTTAGTGATAATAGTTGTCATTTAGTAAAACTTGCTGTGTGCCAAACATTCCACTAAGGTTTTTAATGAATTATCTGATTTAACCTTAACAACACTCATGACATGTTGGTCCTGTTGGTATTTCCATTTTATGGAGGAGAGAATTGAGGCTCAGAAAGGCAAAATTACCCAAGATTATACAACTAATACAGTGGCAGAGCAAGGCTTTGAACCCAGTCAAACAATATGCTCTTCTACCTCTTTAATGAAGGTAAGAGTTTGCTTTATTTTGAGTTTTAAATATCTATTTTTGTTATACATATAAGCAAAGTATAATGCAATTGCTGTTCAAAAATCGTTTTCAAATTTATAAAACAATACTAAAATTGATCTAAAGTTTTCTTTAAACACCCATTATATGGTCATCCAAACATAATTTTCATGTGATATACTCCCTTCTAGCCTTTTACAAAAATATTGTGTTCCATAATTGTAATCAATGATGTATTATTATCAATAGTAATTAAATCATAATGGGTTTAATGTTCCTTTTTAGTTTTCATAATTAACATTTTTAATGACTGCATAATATTTCATTAGGATAACATAATTTGGCTGATCATTCCTCTATTTGTGACCTTTTGATCTTTCTCAGCCCTCCAATGATCTGCACACATAAACTAAGGTTACTTTTCATGCAAACAAAACAAAACAAATAAACAACCCTTAATCATTCATACTCTTTGTCAAATTTGAACTCAATATTTTTGTAAGGAACTGCATTTGGGATTCCTGTTACAGGAATGGCTATACTTTGCAGAGGCTACTTAATATTTTTTTGAGTTTTGATAGTCTAAGTGAGGTTTACATATAACGTAATCCTTTCTTAGGGCAAATGGTACAGCCTGCTGACACAGGCATGCCCCTCGGACATTATCATTTCACATCCTTTACGTTCAGAAATGGACCAGGGAGAGACCAAACCACGCCAAACTCCTACCGCAGAGAAACACTGCCTATTATCGGGCACTCCTTGAAATAAGTTAGGCAGTGTCAACCAGTCTGCTGAAATGAACTTCCAGGGCTGGTTACATGTTGTCTGCTGTTCTCCTCTTCTGGCCACCCTATCAGTCTTACTCTGAGTGTTACTATTAATAGAAGAATACCCCTTTTCTTTCCCACTCAAAAGATGCCTATTATGCCTCTGCAATTTCTGGATCCCCAAACCTCACCACCCCCAATTGAATCCACCTGCACTATAATTACTAGTTTCATTCTCCTTTCTGCCTTCATTATTATAGGTTTTGACAAAATATGAGATATTCATGCTCATTTTATTCACTGGACTTTCTATTTGTGGTTATGGAATTCATATAGAAATGGCTTGGCTACAGAGCAATTCACCGTCTAACTTTTAGCTACGAAACAATGCCACGTTATCTACTTTTGGATCTTATTTATATTAGAAATAAAAGTTTATTGAAGTTTAAAAAACTTTCCTCTCATAGAGTGAGACATGCACTAAATTCGGTATTTCAATTTATCCCACCAAGGTTCATTTTCCAGAGTATACCGCTTTGGAGTTAGGCTTTGTGTACCTTTCTTGGAGAGCCAAGTCCAGCTCGCCTATATTTGCAACCCTACGGGAAATGATTCCTGCACAAACTTCATATTTTAAAATGGAAAGGAAGAAAAGCACTAGCTCTCAAAAGACTCTTTTCAGAAAGGCTGAAATGATGAAATGTGAATATTTTCTTAAATGTTTGGCCTCGTGGTATATTTACATTAGGAACCCACTGTTTTCTTTGAGCCCTCCAACTTTTATTTTAAGACCTATATCATTCTGAAGCTACAAGTGAACCTCCGATGTATGGAATTTTACAGGATGTGCTATGGACAGGGTGCGGGCAGAGGAAAGCATATGTTTTCACACTTTAAGTTGTTAGGGGAAAAAGGGTATTTGAGTATAAATTGGCATTAGAAGGCAGGAAAGTCTTGGTTGGTCGGAAAATAAAGAAGTCTGCTCTGTTGAACCACAATGTTTGAGTCCTTCAAAACCATGTACAATATATTTTGTTCATGTTTCACATTTTTAAGCAAACTTGTAGGAAGCGTTGGGAAAGACGGGATCTTGTGACCCCAGACTGAAGCTGGATTTCCACAGGCGCTTTCATTTTCCACTGCGGTGCGAGCGCTACAATACCGTCCTCCCCCAGCAAACATTTCCATTATCAGCTTGCTGCCATCTGAACCTTATTTAATGTTCTACTCATCTGTTTGCTGTCCTCTAAAGCTATTCCCTCTCCTACCTTCCCTAGGTTAAAGCTCATCAGTGTTTTCCCATCCCTAAAACATAATAGCTTGAAACTAATTTTGACTTCTCCCTCCCATCCAAAGAGTCACCAAGCCCTGGTGACTTGACCTTTATTCTATCTTTCCCAGGTCTCTGACCCCCCTGGGGCATCCCACAGCCCCGTGTTACATTATGCTTTGGAAATAGCACACATCTGATCTGGAATGGGCTTTGGAGTTAGACATCCTAGGATCAAATCCAAACCATGTCACGGACCAGCTTGGATAACTACAACAGGGTTGGTACAGCTACCTTACAGGATTGGGGTAACTGTGCAAAATCATATATGTAAAACACAATGTTTGATACAAACCAGAGTCTATGAAGAAAAGTTAAGATTATTCATCAGTTTCCTTTTATATGCTCCCCTCCCTTCCAAGTTCACCATCAGCAAGTCAATCTAACTAAAACACCTCCAACATATTATCCCCACCTTCTGGACTCCCCAGTACTCATTGGCAGCCCAAAGCCGGACTCTAAGCTGCCTGGTTAGTGTACTCTCCCTCTGCATACTTGATTACTGCACTCCAGCCAACCAGAGTTTTCAGTCCTCAAAAATGAGTTTGTGTTTCATGCTCTCCTAATGTGGGTCACACTGTCCTATTCACCTGGACCACCTTCTTCTGGAAGTCCTTTCCACCTATCCAAATCTTGTAAGGATAAGGTCAAGTCCAATTATTTCTGCAAAGTCACCCCTAACCATGGTCACCATCTGAACTCCAATAGCTCTTAAAATTAGTCACTAACTTGTTAGGAAGTTAATCACTTCATGCCTTGACATGGTGTTCCATATTATTCTGAACTTTTATAGAGATGTATTATTGCTATTTAACTTTTCACTTACTTATTTCTTACTCCTTCAATTGTTTCCTTAATTCCTTGGAGGCAGAAAGCACGAAGTTTACTGTGTTATGTCTGTTGTTGTTTCTGGCACTTAGTAAATTTGACAACATAGTTTGATGATTTAAGGAGATAGAGAGATTTATGTCTGACATTAAGATATTTTGTGTTAATATCTGGGACATAACTTTTTAGAGAAATAAAGCTGAGGTGCATACACTTGCTTTGTTCCAAGTACTGAGCTGGGTAATGGGGCTGGAGAGGTTGATAATGTGCTTTCTTAAGGACCTCACTCTGGGAGACATGCCCAGGAATCAGTACATGCAGGAGGGCTATGTGCCCATTACTGGTAGGCACACCTGTGGCACAAGGCAGGTGGTTGTCCTTTCTACATGAGGTGGGATGGTGACATGAAAGCAGAGGAGGTACCAGAGAGCTGGTTCTTAAAGAGTGAGGAGTATTTTGCTCAAGGAAAGAATGTGTGTCTTTGTGGGTGGGTGGGAAGTAGAAAAAATATCCTTTGATGTACAAGACAATTCATAAAAAGAAGTTTATAAATAGAAAACAAGAATTTGTTAAGAATGTACAAATATTTAAAAATAATGAATAACTAAAGTTTACTTTCCAAAAATATGTTCACACACACTTTCTTCTATTCTCCTTTCTCTTTTCCCCCTCCCTCCCTCTCTCCCTTTCTTCCTTCTTTCTGGAATAGTCTTAAAATCTGCTAGAATTTCTCAAGAACTTGCTGTGTGTCAGCCTTGATGCCAATCGCACCATCTCTGATCTCCTTTCATCCTGTACAACTCTATTAAGTCAGCACTACTTCTGATGAAGAGCCTCTGGTTCAGCAGTGAAGGTAACTTGCTCAAGGTCAGCTGGTAAGTGGCACTGCTGGGGCTCTACACGTCCCAGATCCTTGCCTTTAGTCACAAACAGAGCTGCTTCATTCTCTCCCTACTCCATTCCGTCTGACTCAGTGTAGCATAATTCCTGCCATTTTAAAGTCCTAAATATTTTGCAGAGTTTCCATCCCGATTACCACAGCCCTGACTGAGACTCACAACACTCACCTGGATAATTACCACAGCCTTCTGATGGGTCTACTGTGTCTAGCCTTTCCCTGGTGACACCACAGATGGCGGTCAGGGCGATATTCTCAGAAGGCTTCTAAGGTGTTCTATTGTTACTAGACACTTTAGTCAGGGGATGCTGATGCTGATAGTCCAGAATACACATTGACAATCACTGTCCTATAGGGTTCTGGTTGAATTCAGAAGAGGCAATGAAGCTGTGAAAGGCAGGAATCTGGCAGGGGGGAGATTGAGGAGCAGATGGTAGTCCATGAAAAACCAAATGAATTCTCCTGCATGTCCCTGGATATTTGGCATCATATGAATAGAACTTGAGAGTAAACATGCTCATTCCTATGCAAGGTTGGTGTATGTGCAATAACAGAATGTCTAAGGAGTGGGGATTTGCATAATCCTTGAAAATAAGAGTGGAAGTATGTGTTCAATTTTTTTTTTTACTTTGTTCTGAAGCTATTTTTGAAGTATCTGGTTTTCCCAGGCTGTCAAATATATGTTTTATTAACATAGTTTAATAATGTAGTAGTAACATAGTTAAACACTAGTTGGTCTGAGTCCTCCCTTATGTAAAACTGGGTAGACATGATGGGATAAGTCACATTTTCTTTCTTCCCACATTCCTTGCTTTGTTTAGATTGAAGTTGAGGAAAACCATCACTTTCAGAAACCAGACCCTCTTGTGCCTGATGCTCAAATGGCCTCCAGTTGGGTGTGGGATGCGTGAGTGTGTAGGAATGTCCATTGTCACTCTAGGATCGGGACTCTTGGATCACTCTTATTAGAAAATTAAATAAATATAAATTTAAAAAATTTAAATAAAAATGAAATAAATGCTTAAGGAATTATTATCGCCACCCTTTTTTTCTTCTTCAATCTACATAGATATGTCCTGATCAGGCCATTGTGTGATATGAAAATTTTTCCTGTGTTAGAAAGTAGAATGAGGTGAATGATGTATTCCTTTTCTTTTAGTCATTATTCTCTTTGAGTGGAAAATATAAGAAGTTAAAGTAAAAATAAAGTAATAAAAACTACACTACGTATTTAATTGTATCACTCTCTATAAACAATTATGCAAACTTGTTCAAACTGTTCCTAAACAACTTGTTTTTGTATATTCATTCAAGCTTTAGTGTGAGTGTTTCCTCTTGTTTTTGATGGACAGTGATCATGAAGTGTCTACGAATGCATTCTTTTCCTTTGATTTTATTTTTTATAACTCTGAATCTGACCATGCTTTTTAAATTATGTGTTTGTCATGCTTGGCGGTTCATTCCATGTTTGGCCATTCCTAAGCTTCTGTAATTCTTTTGAGGGCTCCAAAAGGTCGTTGTGTGCCCTGACCTCCTGCTAGGTGAACGGCTTTTTTTCTCCCTCCAGATGTTTTCCAGTTCAAACTTTTATAGCTGCAGTCTGTATACAAGTCATATACGAAAAGTGTCAAATATCATTGTCCAGCAGTAAAATTAGGACCCTTTCAAATTGGAGGGAAATGTTAACAAAGTGCAACTGTGTCCTGCCAGTGTTTCTCCTGGCGCGCTGGCTCAGAGACGGCTGTTTTCCCTTTAGCCATCTGTGCTTCCATAAACAATCCGCCGTGGTTTCTTCTTCTAACTCAAATTCTAGCAGCTGGATTCCCGTCTTCGCTCCTTTTGATGTTGTGACACCAGTAGCAGCACAGTCATGAATCTTGGTGCTTCTTTCTACTTTTAGGGATTAAATCACCAAAAATGTTGAATAAGTAGTTCACATGAGTCTCCCACATGGGGATTCTTCAATGCATGTGCTAAAGTAGGCCATTTGGGGCCTGATGAGAAAATGAAATAGAGTATTTTAAGCCTCACCCAACTTCATATGTCCATGTTTCTTCTCTATTTGAAAACAAGCTAATTCTTCTATCTATTTAACATTAAAATTTTTTTATCTGTTGAGAAGTCCACCTGTTCTTACTCTACCCCCCGTTACCCATCATTGTTAACTATTTCCAGCATCATGCACTTCAGGGCCTTGAATTCAGTTCAAAGAAAGTGCTTTCATAAATAAACATCTAACTTTATTAGGTATTTTTTGACCTCCTAACCTTTCCTAGTAAAAGTCTTTAGATGTACAATTAGTTAGTGTACAGTATACATATATATGTACACATATATGTATTATATATATAAAATCTCTTCATTGAGCACATCACACTTTTTGTTCCTGTTTAAATTCATTTATTGCACAATTTTCTTGTTTTTCAATGAAATCAACAGTCATTAAAAATTGTAGAACTTTTCAGAATATATCACATTTGCTCTTTTAAGAGTTAAAAAAAATCTGATAGTGATTTCCTCATTAATATTTTCTTGCAAAAAGTTGTGTTGCAAAGTCTATATAACAACCTTTCTTTTTAAAAAAAGCAAATGTAATAAAGTAAGATATCATATAAACAAAAAGGAATTTAAAAATATCTCCCAAAGAGTTTTGTGAGCAGTTGCATTGGAAACCTGATAGCTGAACAATAAGCAGATGACCAGCAGAGAACACAATGATCTCACACACATTAAAAAAGTATCAGATGCCTAAATAATATTAAAAACCTGCAGATAAAAATTAAAATATTTGAACATTAAATACTTTTTATTGTAATACCAAAGACCTGAATTTAACAAAACATTCAAGTGAGTGGTCAATATTTTTTCTTGTCATTGACAAGCTTTGTTGATTTTGTAAGATAAAGATATTAAAAATGAGCTTGGCTATTAGTCTTGAGCTCTTTAATGTTCAGATGCTTTTGCTTTCATGTAGGATTATATTACTAAATTCAGGAAAATGTTTTTTTTCCTGAATAAACTGTTTCTTTTGAAGAAATAAACTATTCTTAAATTCTTGTGAAATATCAGTGAATTAATGAATTTTATAAATTATGTTGAATGCCCAATATTTCATTCCAGGAACCAATTTTCACTTAACTAAAAGCTCCATGGGGGTCAGTGTCTATATTGTTTTTTATTGTTGCCCCAGTGCCAGCATGATAGGCACTCAATGAATGGATGGGAAAAAGTGAATGAGTGTTGGCTGATGTTTTAAGCTTATTATACTTAAGTAGTATTGTAGGAGATACAAAGACTAAGAATCAGAAATTTTCATTCTGCCACTTGGCCAGTTGGACGGCTTTGAGTGAGGCACCAGATACCTGCTGTTTTTCTTAGTCATTAAATGAAGGGGTCTGAGTGAATGGCTTTTAAGTTCCTTTGCAACATTGTTTTAGTATAATCTCTAGGAGGATCACCTCATTTATGCATTAAGTGTTTATCGAACACTCTGATAACACCATGCAGAAATTATTCACCGATGCTCCTGTAATTTACAGTATGAGTTAGAGGAAAAGAGGCGAGAAGAATATTACAGGGAGAGAGTAAAGAGGGTCGAAAGCCCAGAGGAACTGAAAGAAGACTTCATGTGATAGGAACATACTGGATGATGGAGAAAGAGTATAGAGAGCAGTGGGAGAGGAAGAGTAGAGACAAATTAGGAGGGTGTTGTCATGGTCCACAAGAGGGAAGATCTAGGGTGGACAGTTGCACTGGTGAAAGTGAATGAATTTGACACCTATTGTGTGTGTAGAACTGACAGTAGTTGGGATTTTTTTTTTTTTTTTAAAAAAAGAATGAGTGATCAGGCACTACCAAGAGTGATTCTCAGAATTCCTACTTCAACAACTGGGGATGGCCTTGACTAAAGTGAAGAACATAAGTGGAATAGGAGACTAGTGCATATTAAGGTTGATTGGTGAACATCAAGTGGCGGTATTAAGTAGGCAGTTGGATGCATGGAGCTTAGAATTGAGTCTAGGATGTAAATATAAATTTTGAGTCATCAGAATACATAGATGATATTTAAATTATGAGACCGGAGATAACAACAACAGCTACATCAAACCTTGAGCAACTCTAATATTGTTTGTTTCAAGAGGTACATATTCTGACCCATTAGAATGACTCTTTTAGTTGAAATCATATACCAATTAGTCACTAATGGCCGGTTATTTTAATGGCAAAATTATGGAAATATTTTGTGTCTTTTTTTATCCACATATTCCAAATATTGCAAAAAATGTATTTGGATGAAAAAAGCCTTTGATTAGAGACATATTTTTCCAATATATGTATTTAGACTTGAATTTTCTCCCTGAATATTTTTTGGTACTCAAATATAATCTGTAAAGCTTCATATGTTTTGGGTTGGAAATGTATCCTTAGTTTTATTTTTCTTAGAGGGTTATATTCTTTCAGAGGCCTTGGAAAAAGTTCCATGGCTTAACTGGTCAGAAAACTTGGGCAAGAATCCTCTGAGTTCTTCACTTTCCCATGGTTGATTGCTCAAGGCAACTAGAGCTTCATCAAGTACTGAAAACTTGCTTTGCCTTACAGGAAGTCATAAAGGATTTAATTTTGAACAAAAGTTTGGGTCAATCTTCCAATCTCAAACACATTATTCACTTCTCCTCAGTCTCAGAATTGCAACCATTTGGTTAAGGAAGTCTATCACATTTTAATCCCCTTCCTATTTCTACTTAGGTCCCCGGGAGAGGAGGATCCTGACTGTAAGCATTGCAAATCCTTCCTGTGCCCATGAGAGGCCAGTGCTGCCAAGTCACAGCCAATTCCTAGAAACTATGTGTCCATCACCAGAGGTAATTTCAGGTTTTTTTTCTCTCCCCTAAGTGGAACAGAAACTAAGTTTCTTGTGAAACCAGGGAAATGTTCCCCTTAAAACTGGTTTGTGATTTTCAAGATCCACCAGGTCTACCTTTGTTTTTATGTAATTCTCATGCTTTCAATTTTATATTGTTGAGTACAGCCTGCCACAAAATGTGTACCTTCGTTGAAAGCAATGCTAAAAGACGGACAGTTGCACTTCTTTAACTTCTGAATCCTCCTGTTGTGGTTGTGCAGTGTTGTTTTCAGCCTCACTGTGGGCTCAGACCTGTAAATTTTGTACCTTTGCTTGTCGCCCAGTCAGTCACATGGCAGGTGGGTGGATGGGCCTGTCCCTTTGCAGGTACTACCACTCATACCTTGCCAGTGTATTTTGGAAGGGACCTCAGCAAAGGTGTTTACCCTGCGATTCCTTAAAAGCTGGCTAGCAGCTGATTAATGCTTTGTCTATTCTACTTGGTTAGGGACTAGGCTGATTCCCCTGAAATCATCTATTTGGCACCTGTTTCTAAAATCTCAGATATGAGCCATCACTGTCTTCCTCTGCTCTTACCTTTATTAACATCAGTAGCTGAAAGAAGATGAAAGAAATGTCAGACTTTTAGCCAGATTGATCTCATGGCAAAGCAAGTTGCCAAAATTGTCCTGCTTCACTTGTTTTAAAGAGATCATCCACATGTTTTAAGTCTAAAGATACCTTGTCCAGAAGCCTTCCGATCAGTCCATTGTTATAGTCTGTATATTAGCAGACACCTTTTCAACCAGCCTCTTGGTGTTTATCCAAAAAACTGACAGGCTCCAATTCTGGGATTCAACACATCCAAGAGTCTGTTTTGATTAGTTGAGACATTCATTTATAGTCACTAAAGCACTAATGGATAGGAATGCCACTCTTGAAAAAGTAAACTCAGTAATTGGTAATTTACTTCTTGCATCAAAGGGAATACAGCCTTCCCCATTGTCTACTTCTTCACATTAGCCAATGTCTTGGGTCATGTGGTTAGGTGTGGGCACATAGGACTGTTTTCATATCCCAGGATCCTGGCATTTAGGTCATCATCACCTACACTTCTTATTTAGGAAGAGGTTTCCTGTTTTGAAATTCAGGGTCTGAGAGAGGGACTTTAAAAATCAATTTATGTGCTACTTTATTTTATTCCCTAGTAATGACAGAGAAATCCATCTCTTGGCAAACTCTTAAGACTGTACTCATATTTTTTTCCCTTTTCTAAACATTTTGAGTATCACTTTACACTTTCTTAGGAGATTTAAAGCATTCTCTATGTGCTTTTAAACTCAGTCCTATCTCATCCATTAGTATTTCCCACATTCATCTTTTTCAGAGTCCACATTTATCTTCATACAACAGTTCTCCAACAGGGTCACAGCTGTAACTGGTTTCTTGAACAGTCTGAACTCAGTGGGGAATGAATATGAAACCATTCTGTTTTCTCCAGTCACTGACTAGAACCACACTCAGATGAATTTCTCTTTCTTGTAACATGGGTGACATCTTGGACAGATTAAAATTGGGGTCACTATTGAGTGAGTTGATTTTAAAACTCTAATCTCCATTCTGATTGAAACTTTAATTCTTCCTCTCTCCCAGTAGATTTAAAATAGGGAGTGGGACATACAGACAATAAGTGTGGTGAAGGCCTGGGGGTTGGTGGGGGATGGAGGGAGTCAATGGGGGGCGGGGAGGGAAGGGGAAATCTGTAAAATTTTCAACAATACAGATACTGCAAAAAATATAAACAAAATGAGGAATGGGAAGGGTCTGCTTTTTTATTTCTCTTTCACTTGTGTGGAGGCTGGGACTAGAAAAGGCAGTCTCTGTGGGTCATTAATGCTACTCACAAGTGTTTCTATTCTCCTTGGCACATGAAGGAGTTACACTTCCCCACTCCCTCATATACTTCCTTAATGACAGATTGAGGAAAAAGGGAATGTGGGGAATCCCACATTCTCACAGCTGCCATCTGGAAGTGACTTATCTCACTTTCAGTCAGTTTTTACTGGCCAAAGTGAGCAGCTTTAATCACCACCATAATTTACCTTTCTGGTTCCCAAATAGTTGGCTACTTCTTACCCAAAATTCCATCCAGCCCCAAGTCTAGAATCTCTGAGTGATATTCCATAGTTTCTTTACCAAGTCTGAACATGACATGGCTTCTTTTAGTCTGAAGATCTATGAATGTAGTAGACAAATTACCTATCTCCCACACACCCATTATTCAATGGTGGAAGAAGGTTATGACAACTAAAATAAGCATTCCCATCTAGAAAGAGGGAAGAGTGAGAGACACAAAGCGACTACAGATTCATAGCAAATCTTAAATCCAGCTAGGTCTAGCCTGACAGTGAAGAATGTTTCTTGATTAGACCTTGACTCTGCTCCCTAGGAGAGCTCCCTGGTCCACTGGTCCCATGGATCTTGAACCTGTCACTCTAGAAGATTCTTCCTTTTCCATTACTCTCTGGCCTAATCAAAACAGATACTAGTAAATTTGTCTGCTGTGGAGTACTGAGCAGTGTTATTAATCTGCTTCATGACTGTGAGAAGTCAGAGACCTAAGATAATTTTAAGTCTTGAACAGTCTCTGACCTTGTTCAGTTCAGATATGCGGTTTCTTTGGTAGTATAACTTTGTTGAAAACATAGCAAGCATCATATCTACTAGATTCCATTCAGTTCTATGTGCCAATAGAACACAGTTTATTTTTAGACATACTAATTCATTTTGCTAAAGTTCTTCTGTCTCCATCTTGAGTTAATTAGGAGACTACCAGGCTTTTGTTATTGTTGTTTTTGTTTTTTCTCCCTAAACCCTTTTGTCAATTGGAGAAAAAAATGAGCATTAAACCTTTAGTTGTTTCTTGCTGTTCTCATCTCCTTAATCTATTCAGAGGTTTTAACAATGAGATTGAAAGCCACACCCTTAATTGGCTTTCAATAATAACTGGTCTTTATTATTCTAAGAAATCCTCAAGTTTTTCTTTTGCAAGTTGAGAAAGGAGAATTAGCAGCATCTTGAACCTTATTTGTAGGTTTTTGTTGTTCCATTTTATTTGCTTTTATTTACTCCTGAAGTTAGCCAATTCTTTTCTGAACTCATCTCTTCCTCATAATACCGTATCCTCCCCCTTATCTGAGGTTTCACTTTCTCTGGTTTCAGTTACCCATGGTCAACAATGGTGGAAAAATATTAAATAAAAATTTCCAGGAATAAACAGTTCATAATTTTTAAATAGCACCATTCTGAGAAGTGTGGTGAAATCTTGCACTGTCCAGCTTCATCCCACCCAGGAGGTGACTACCTTTTGTCCAGCTTATCCAGCTGTATATGATACCTGTCAATCAATCACTTAGTATCCATCTTCGTTATCAGATTGACTGTCATGGTATTTGTGTTCAAGTAAACATTATTTTATTTAATGATGGCCCCAAAGCTCAAGAGTAGTGATGGATATGTGGAAGAGAAGCCATAAAGTGCTTATTACATATTATTAGGAGGTCAATAGTAGCCTAATGCTAAGTCACAATGCCTGCATCATTCACCTCACTTTACCTCATTTATCATTTCACATCATCACAAGAAGGGTGAGTACTGTACAATGAGATATTTTGAGAGAGGGAGAGAGAGAGAGAGACCACATTCACATCATTTTTATTACAGTATATTGTTAAAATTGTTCAATTGTTATTGGACTAAAAGGGTCCATTTGCTTGTACACATCAAAGTCTGGTAAGACACAAATAGGAGTTTGCAGCAAAGAAAGTAAGGATTTATTAGTTGGGAAAAGTGGCCCATGCCCATCACAGGTGAGCTAATGCTCAAAGAATTGGCTCCAGATGGCTTCCTCAGGATGTGCTTCATAGGGGAAAAATCATTAATCATGGTGACTAAGGGAGTTAGGGTCATGGTCAGGATCATGGTCTCTACTGTTTGGTCTGCACTCAGGTAGGGGGTTGTTAATCAGTGCATCTGGGCCTGGTATCAGCCATGGCGTCGCTTTTTCTGTTTTCACAGATTTTCTGGGCCTGGAGCTGAAGCACAACTGAGGCGTAGATGTTATCTCTAGTTCGAGATAACATCTAGGTCTCAGTTGTTATCTCTAGTCCGAGATAACATCTAGGCCTCAGAGTCTCCAGTCTGTTGACCCCAGAAACTCTGTCTCTGGGGTCAACAGACAGGAGACTCTGTTCCTAAGATTATTTGATGCTGACCAGAACCTCATTGTCCAGAGGCCTTAATGATTAAGGGAGTGGTCCAGCTAGGGAGAAGGAGGTGGGTGAGTCAGGGTGCTGGATGAGGCCAGTTTGAATCAAAAGGAAAGAAAGGAGAAAAGGTCATATTAAAGAAATGGAGTTTCTACATGGTTACACTATTTTATTTTTGGCTATTGTTGTTAATCTCTTACTATGTCTAGTTTATAAATTAAACTTTACCATAGGTATGTATGTATTGGAAAAAACAGAATACATGTAGGGTTTGGTACTATCTGTAGTTTTAGGCATCCACTGGTGTCTTAGAACCTATCTATCCCCCATGGATACGTGGGACTACTGTATCTTATCAAAGTGAAGCCAGCAACAACCAGCATACAGGTTGTTTGTATATATTATCTTCATTCCAAGTTATTTCAGGCAACAGCTTTAAGTATCTTTGGTATATAGCTTTAATCATCATCCTTTCAGCTTCCAATAACAGTTTCCTTTCCTTGCTGCCCACCACTTGGTTACTAAGCAATGCTATGTATTTCTGGTTGTATGTTGTATACCATGATTTCATTTCACATTGAGTACTAATTTCCATATCAGTAAGAATATATTAAGTAGTGCTTAACCCAACAAAGTTTAGTTCTTGCTCCAGCTACATGTGCAATACAGGACAATAGAAGAGCTTTGCTTCTTGTGGTTGCTCAGGGACTCAGGTTGGAGGCTCCAGTTGATGGAGGGTCCATGTAACTAGATTTCATTGACTACAGCAAGTTACTTGGCTAAACCTACTGGTGTACTGGTTAATAATGGCAGATTTTGTAATCAAAGAAAACACGATAATTTCAGGAGAAACATCAAAAGCACTTTATTCAAAGTAATGTCCATCGCTAGCTACACATTTCCCCCATCTTTCAGGTAATTTGTGGATACCGTCCCAACAGAACTTTTCTTGTTTTGAGGCAAACCATTCAGAGACCCAATTTTCCACTTCTTTGTATGTTTTGAAGTGCTGCTCAGAAAGTGCGTGTGCCATCGATCAGAACAAGTGGTAATCTGAAGGAGCAGGGTCTGGTGAATATAGTGGGTGAGTTAATACTTCCCAGGCAAGATCTTTTAATGTGTCTTTAACTGGTTTTGAAGTGTGTGATGGTGCGTCATCATGAAGCAAAATTACTTTGCTGTGTCTTCTGGCCCATTCTGGTCGTTTCACGATCAAAGCATGGTTCAAATTGATTATTTGTTGTCGGTAGCGATCAGTATTAACGGTTTCACCTGGTTTTAGAAGCTCATAATACACCACACCTTCCTGATCCCACCAAATGCAGAGCATTGTCTTCTTTCTGAAGTGATTTGGCCTTACAGTTGAAGGTTGACCTGGATCAACCCATGATTTTGTAAATTTGGGATTCTCAAAATAAATCCACTTTTCATCGCCAGTCACAATTTGATGCAAAAAAGACTTTCTTTCATGCCATTGAAGCAACATTTTACTGATGACTTTTCGGTTTTCCATTTGTCTTTCGTTCAGTTGATGTGGCACCCATTTTCCATCCTTTAAAATCTTTCCCATTGCTTGTAAACAATTGGAAATTGTTTGCTGAGCAACATATAATCTTTCTGTAAGTTGTTTTTGAGTTTGACACGCATCTTCATCCAATAATGCTTGTAATTGTTGGTCTTCAAACTTTTTCGGTTGACCTGGACATTCTTTGTCTTGCACATCAAAATCATCATTTTTAAAGCAGTTTAAACCAGTGTTCACAAGTGTCTTGAGATGGAGCATGTTCACCATAAGCTTCCTGAAGTATACGATAACTTTTTCTTCAAATTAAAGTAATGAATTAAAACTTCCCACAAATGCTCTTTTTTGGCACTAAATTTGACATTTTTAAGAGTAAAAATATCAATGATGTTAACACCTTCAGCAAATTTGACATACAAAGTTTTAAAGCTTGCTGTCAATACAAGAAAATAGCATACATATCAAATCACATATATATCAACATATGTGTAACTCCATCTATTAAAAAAATCTGCATTATTAACCGGTACACCTAGTAAGTTCATATTGGATGGAGAAGTATAATACTACCAGATCCCTAAAAAGAAAGCTAGAATGTTTGTGAGTAGCCCTAATGAATATTATAAGCATCATGGCATTATAGCAATTGGCTCTAGTTTTTACTGTTTTAATTTGTCCATCTGTGATACAGAATTAAAATGAACAATAATCCTTAGCAATCTAATCCTTTCCCAAAGCCTGTTTCTGCCATGTTCTTCCCAATACACTTAAAATAACAATTCCATTTGCTCACACTTTTTAAAATAAAAAATCTTATCATCTTTCATGTTTCTCTTTCTCTCACACTCAAAATCCAATCTATTAGCCAATTATATTTGTTTTACTTTCAAAACATATCCATAATATTGCCATTTTTCTCCATTTTCAACCAGTGGTCGGCAAACTCATTAGTCAACAGAGCAGCAAACCGCACAGTTTGCTGACCTCTTCCTAATTGGTTGCCTTACTTCTACACCTTAAACCTGTTTAATTATTCTCAATACATTTGTCATCATAATTTTTAAAAAAATATATTTTATTGCCCTGACTGGTTTGGCTCAGCGGATAGAGCATCGGCCTGCGGACTGAAGGGTCCCAGGTTCAATTCCGGTCAAGGGCATGTACCTTGGCTGTAAAAAATCAATAAAATATAAATATTTTACAGAGAGGAAGGGAGAGGGATAGAGAGTTAGAAATATTGATGAGAGAGAAACATCGATCAGCTGCCTCCTGCACACCCCCTACTGGGGATGTGCCCGCAACCAAGGTACATGCCCTTGACCGGAATCGAACCTGGGACCCTTCAGTCCGCAGGCCGATGCTCTATCCGCTGAGCCAAACCAGTCAGGGCTGTCATCATAATTTTAATGCCTAAAAATATTATGTAATTCTGGATCATTTTATTTCATGCTCCAGTCCCCCACATTCTTCTACCCTCCCATATTCCTTTATTTACTCCCTCCTTGCTCAATCTGTTCCAACCACGTGATTTTCCTTACAGTCCCTCAAACATGCAGTCACTTGCTGTTCATTTATTTTCTCTCATATAGTCAGTCAGTGACTCGCTCCCTCACCTCTTTCAAGTGTTTGCTCAAATTCCCTTTGGTCAGTAAAAGCCTTTGCTGATCAATATATTAAAATTATCATACTTCCAACTCTCTTTTCCCCTTTTCTGCTTTTTTTCCCATTCATAGCAATTATCACTATCTGTTATTTTTTTATTCACATTTTATTGTCTCTACTAGAGGTCCAGTGCACGAATTCGTGCATGGGTGGGGTCCCTCGCCGTGGCCTGCAGGGATTGAGCTGAAACCAGCAGTCCAACTGCCTGCTGCTCCTGCTCATCCCGGCCCAGCTGCGCCTGCCACAGGCTCGCGCCTAGTCAGTCCTGATCAGGAGAGGCTCTTGCCACTACAGCTGCACTCGCCAGCCATGAGCCCTACATCTGGCCCCTGTCCCAAGGAGAGGAGGGAGGCTGGGACACGATTGGCCCTCCAAGTGAGCAATGGGATACCCTTGCCAGCCCAGGATCCGAATCCGTCCTGCTGATGTTTGTGCCAGTTGTCAGGAGCCACCTGGTGGCTGCTTTTATATCATTTCTTCCTTGTGGAGCATCTAGGGAGGGAAAGCAGCCACGGTGCCCAAGGCCAACTTCCAGGAGGCTGGTGGTGCTGTTGAGATCCTGCTGGTGATGCCAGTCCAACGGTGCCTGGTCCATTCTCTGGAGAGTGGACCTGCAGGACTACCGAGGGAGTGAATGGCTGTCATCAGGCTGGTGGGCCCCTGGGATGGGTCAGTCAGCTGAGGGCACTCCCGCCGTGAGAGTGCACTGACCACCAGGGGGCAGCTCCTGTGTTGAGCGTCTGCCCTCTGGTGGTCAGTGCGTGTCAGTGACTGGTTGACCAGTCATTCAGCCTCTTAGGCTTTTATATATATAGATAAATTGTCAGATGAGCAATGGGGATTATTTCTCTCTTACTTTTTTCCTCCCTTCCCTCTTCCCTCTCTTCCTTCTTTCCTCTCTCTCTATCTAATTCTTTTGTTTGTTTTCCTTTTTTTCTTCTTGCTCATGCTGTTGATTTCTTTTTCTCTATCATCATCATTGTTGTTATTTTCTAAAATCTTTTTACACTGCTATGTCTATAGTGCCTAAAATAGAACAGTGCTTGGCATGTATTAGGCACTCAGAAAACTTTGTTAAATAAATGAATAGAACAATATTTATTCATAAAAAGACAAATAGTAACCAAACTGAGTCCTAGCTGGCTTTTCTCAGAGTTAGAACATTAGTCTTATGGGTTCAATTCCAGTCAAGAGCATGTACCTCGGTTGCAGGCTCAGTCCCTGGAGGCAACCGATTGATGTGTGTCTCTCTCATCGATGTTTCTTTCTCTCAGTCTCTCCCCGCTCCCTTGTACTTCTCTAAAAACCAATAGAAAAAGTATCTTTGAATAAGGATTAACAAAACAAACAACAACAACAAAAAAAACAGAAAAAAGAAAAAAAACAAACTAAACTGAGTGTTCACATAGGAGTTTTACATAAGGTGAGGGTGACATTTCATGTCAGTGAAGAAAATATGATTTTGCAATAACTGGGTAGATATCTGAAAAATATAAAGTTGAATTCATGATAAACTTAGAGCTCACTCCAAAATAGATTACTGATATATACGAAACTTAAATTTTGGTATACAAACCCACTAAAATAAATAATTAAAAATAGGGAAGTATTTTTGAGCATGATATAAAACTGAAACTATAAAACAAAGGATTAATAAATCCAATTTATCAGCCCTAACCTGTTTGGCTCAGTGGATAGAGCATCGGCCTGCGGACTCAAGGGTCCCAGGTTCGATTCCGGCCAAGGGCATGTACCTTGGTTGCAGGCACATACCCAGTGGGGAGTGTGCAGGGGGCAGCTGATCGATGTTTCTCTCTCACCGATGTTTCTGACTCTCTATCCTTCTCCCTTCCTCTCTGTAAAAAATCAATAAAATATATTTAAAAAAATCCAATTTATCACTTGAATTGATGTGATTCATTTACATGGAATTTTAAAATATTGTATATGTCAACTTCTGCACAACAAAGGAAGCTATCAACAAAATGAAAAGGCCACCTACAGAATGCAAGTTAACATTTGCTAATTATATATCTAATAAGAAGTTAACAGCCAAATATGTGTGTGTGTGTGTGTGTGTGTGTGTATATACATATATATATATGTGTGTGTGTATATATATATATATATATATATATATATATATATATATATAAAAATCCATAGCAAAATTCCAAATAATCTAATTTAAAAATGGAAAGAGGAAATACTTGTATATAAACATTTTCCCAAAGAAGACATACAAATGGCCAATAGGTACCTTAAAAGGTGCTCAACATCACTAATCAGAGAAATGCAAATCAAAAGTACAATGAGATATCACCTCACATCTGTTAGAATGGCTATCATCAAAAAGACAAGAGATAACAAGTGTTGGGGAGAATGTGGAGAAAAGGAAACCCTTTACACCATTGGTTGAAATGTAAATTGGTACAGTCACCATGGAAAACAGTATAGAAGTTCCATATATATATATATATATATATACTAGAGGCCCGATGCATAAAGATTCATGCAAGAATAGGCATTCCTTCCCCTGGCTGCCGGTACCAGCTTCCCTCCCGCACCCAGGACCTGGGCCTTCACTCTGGCTGCTGCCACCTTTTTTGCATCAATTTGCATATTCCCTCCTTATTGGCTGTGGATGCTTCCATCTTTGCCACAGAGTGACAGTCAATTTGCATATTCCATCATTATTAGATAGGAGATATATATAAAATAAAAGCATAATATGCTAATTTGACTGGACGTCCTTCCGGACTATCTTCCGGATGAAGCCAGGGCTGTATCTGCGGGACCGAGGAAGCTGTTGCGGCTGTGAGGGAGGGATCCAGGCAGCTGCTGCAGCTGTGAAGGCCTACTCTTGCACAAATTTCGTGCATCGGATTGGGCCTCTAATATATATATATATCTACCATATGCTCTATCTATTCTATTTCTGGGTATATAGCCAAAGGAAATGAAAACAGGATATTGAAGAGGATCAGCATTTTCATGTTCATTGCAGCATTATTTACAATAGCCAAGACAGGAAAATAACCTAAGTGTCCATCCACAGATGAATAAATAAAGTATGATATATATCCAATAGATATCACTCAGCCATAAAAAGGAAATCCTGCCATTTGTGACAACATGGGTGAAACTTGAGGGTGTTATGCTAAGTGAAATAAGTTGGAGAAAGACAAATACTGCATGGTAACATTTATATGTAGAATCTAAAAAAGAAGGGGTAAAAATGAAACTCACGGCTGGGGGGCTGAGGAGACTGGGGGACTCCGGAGGCAGGTATGCAGAGCGCCAGGCCCGCCTGGGGATGGACCTGGCCTTGCCATGTGCCTGCCACCCTGGTGGGGCTGAGGGGACTGGGTGCTGCCATCTTGTGGCTGTGGGTGCCGTGATCTTTGAGGGCGAGGCAGTTCATTAGCATATTCCCTCCTTATTGGCTGTGGGCACTGCCATCTTTGCGATGGTGTTAGGGTCAATTAGCATATTCCCTCTTTATTAGATAGGATAATTACAGCCCAGAAATGTTACACACTATCATTGCTCTAGAAAGAGGAATGGTTTTGAAAAAAAAAAAAAAAGTGTATGGCAAATATATCATAAATAGTCAAAACAAACAACACAACAGAAGACAAGTATTTCAAATTTGTGAGGGCTGACTGATTAATGTCCTAGCTATATGAACAGTTCATTCAAATTAATTTTAAAAAGTTCAGAAACACACAAACACACACAATAAAATGCACAAAGAATATGATCAGAGAAAAGAAATAAAAATGGATCTTAAACATATGAAAAGGAAAATTATTATTTCACTGCTTATACTTAAGAGAAGCAAATGAAACTTCAACGAAATACACTTTTTAAAATCACAATACTGGCAAAGATAATTTATTTTAAACATCTGGTGTTTGACTAATAGGGTACAATTATAATTCTCAAAGAAAAAAGATAAACAAATTAAGAAGGAAAAATCTATCATAAGCTATAAAAGCAAATAAAATCCCATCATGAGTTTATTAAGTATTTTCTGTTAACACTATATCTTCCCCCAAAATATTTATGTCCTTTAAAATATTCTGAGATACTCTACATTTGGAGAACCAATGATGGTGTCCATTTTGTTAACCTGAGCTGATCATTGACTTGTCCCTGAATTCTTGATATTTTGTAGAACAATCATTGAGAAGATTTTGTTTTATTCCTTACTGGACACACATGTTCAGAGGGAAACCTTGTTTAGTTTGATCTTGACAGCTATAACTGTTATCAGGGTCACACCCTTGTGGAAACCATGGATATAAGAACATAGAGCTGCCTCGTTCAATGCTGGGGTCCCACCAGGGGAAGGCAGGTTCTCTGCAGAAGACGTGGCTGCAGTACTCAGTTCTCCTTTTTTACACCCTCACAGCAGTGCCTGCTTTCTGGCCGGATTCTAGACATCGATTTATTTTACTTTCTGGCAGCTGAGCTCTAGAGCACTTTCAAAAGGAAAGGCCACACATTAATAAAATATTTCCTCTCGGGGGTCTGAAGGGAGGGAGGACATTTGAAGCAAATGAACAGGATGCTTAGCTGTTTGGCACAATGCTTTTGGATTCTTTACATCATCCATCTACTCCCTTTGCTTCTTTTCTGCCTCTAATTCATCCAGGGTATCCCTCAGAGGCCCCTTGCACCTCCCAGTCTGGCCGTATTTTTCCCAGGCACTGGAATTGAAAGGACTTTCTGTTAGGTAGGACGGGGGTTTTAAGGGTAGCTAGCAGGAGGATGTGGGAGAAAGAGGCTGGGGCGGGGCAGTGAAGCGTCTCAGAAATCTTGCCTTGAGGCCCAGAACATAAAGCTGAACTACTGGTAGGAAGCTATAAATCCTTCATTTCAGTGAAAGGATTGTAGCACATCTTCTCCAGCTCACAAGGACTTCAACAGAAAAACATTTATCTTGTCTAACCTTGTAAAGTTGCTCCAAAAGCAGACTGGTTGAACAAGACAGAAATGTTGGGAAAGCGGTAACTGCGAAGTCTGTGTTCTTACAGGCAGCCCTCTGCAGGAGGGAGGTATGCATCCATACAAAAATGCTTTCATGGTCTGGCCCCATTTCTTTGGCTTGGCCGGCCGGATTCAAGGGCTTTCTTTAGGGGATTCTGCTTGTGATTTCAGTGACCCTGGGCCCCACTTCACTAGAGTTACATTTTTCTGTCTCTGATAATGATAATCTGTAAACAGTCTCAACCTCTCTGTTGCAACCCAGATGTGAGTTATACACTGTGATGCAAAGAGAATTAAAAAAAAAAAATTAGTCCAGTATGTTCTTTGTGACATTTAGAATTCCTTTGAGAGGAATTTTCCAACTTACAGGTCTCCCCTCCCCCATAAGCATTTTATAAGTCTTGCCGGAATGATTAATCATATTTCTAAATAAAACATTTACTACTCAATGTCTAAATAAGGTATTTGAAATGCAAAAAGGTTTTCCTTTGGCTCTTCTTGAAATAAAACTTTTCTGAACATTTCTTGGATAAAAGGATATGGACATTTTCAGGTTTCAATGTGTCAAAAAGTTTGAGGAGCTGGTGATGGCACTTACTTACCTGGTGACCTGGCTGCCTGACTGCTCTGCATTTGTGTTTTGTTAAGTGATTTGTAGGATATTGAGCCCGGGAGACCTCAGCACGGTTCCAACGCATTCCATTATGTTTTCATTGCTAATGTAATTACCGACATCTACAGAATAGCAAGTGTATATAAAAATGAATCATTCTATTTCTGAAGGCTTAATGGGCTTCTCGAAAGGAAAGGAAAGAGAGAAAAAGGATTGAGCCTATTAAGAAGCCTTTTCCCCTCCCTCTCCGGTTTCCCAGTGAAATGTATTTCCTTAGCCACTACGTTTCCTTCTTTCTTTCTCATTTCCAAGTTTAGTCGGTAACAAACTTCCAAACTGCCTCTCTCCACAACTGTGGAACATGCCTAATAGTTTCTCTTTGTGCAAGAAAAGAGGGCATAGAAATTGCTAAATTTAATCAGTAATAATCAGAGAAGTTTGAGATGAATCTTGTTCAGAGGTTAGGAAATTATGATTCTAGTGATCCCTGATTCAAATAGTAATATGATTTTGATAGGCGGAAAAAAGCTCAGGATGAGACTAGGACATAAAACAGGCACAGGGACCTTTTAATGATTGCCTTTGGTGTGTTTTTGAGAAATTGAAAGTTTGGAAATTTAACCCAGTAGCCCTCACCTTGGTTGTTTTGCTCCCCACCCCATGCCTCCTCCCTGCTGGAAGACGTCTGCAATGTCTGGAGACATTTGGGTTGTCACGATGGAGGGGAGAATCCTACTGGTATGTAGTGGGTAGGGGCCAGGGATGCTGATGAGCATCCTGTAGAATACAAGACAGCCCACAACAAGAAGTATCTGGCCCAACATTTCAATGTTACTGATCTTGAGAAATCCTGGCTTAATTTAATTCATCATTATTTAAAGATGAAAACTCAAAATAAGCAAATCAACATAAAAGACTAAGCCTTATGTAACCTGAAAGATCAGACAGAGGCCGAAAACCAGGACTACAGGCTTTATTAGAGGAGAAGGACCTGCCAGGCTGTCTCGCAAGGGGAGAACAGCAACACATACAGAGGTGAACACGCCTTTTGAGGGGAGGAATGGGGGCTTAGGGTACTTGGTGCGAGCTGATTGGTGACTTAATGTATGGTCCATATAAGGTACAAAGTTAATCACTCAGGTACTTAGGGACAAGGGCTTAGGGTATTTGGCAGGTGCTGATTGGTGGTTCAATGTATAGTCCATATAAGGTGCCTGGTTAGGTACTCAGGTATGTCCGGACTGCAGGTTAGGTCATACTTCACCCACCAGTTGGGGGAAGGGAGGATCTATCATAACCTTCATCCATTCTTTTTAAAATAATTTTTAAGGTCTGGTCTGTGATATAGTACTATTGAGCTATCTCGAGTCCCACTACATGGAACTCTGTACTTTAGTACTTTCTTTTCTTCTTTTTCCTTATTCACATTTAAAGATATTCATGACTTTTCTTTTTTTTTTTTTAATATATTTTATTGATATTTTACAGAGAGGAAGGGAGAGGGATAGAGAGTTAGAAACATCGATGAGAGAGAAACATCGATCAGCAGCCTCCTGCACACCTCCTACTGGGGATGTGCCCGCAACCAAGGTACATGCCCTTGACCGGAATCGAACCTGGGACCCTTCAGTCCGCAGGCCGACGCTCTATCCACTGAGCCAAACCGGTTTCGGCTATTCATGACTTTTCTTGAATGTCACCTCTCCTAGGTGAAATTTTCTATGACAGTCTCCTTAGGGCTTGGTCTCTTAGGAAGGACAAACTATGTTTGAAACAACCACATTATGTGCCTCTGTTACTTACTCTTCACTTTCTACTGCTTGTTCACATTCAGTCACATTCAAGCACCTTCCACAGACTATGAATGAGCACCTGACAGCAGAAAATGGGTCCTACGCCTCTTTAAAAACCCGGCAGAGTCTACTCCTTAGCACCCTTCAAAGGGATAAATGCCGTCATGAATGCAAGTCTCAGGGAAGAAGCATCTCTGAGGTGACCTCTCTCTTACCTCTGCTTACTTCATCTTTTTATCACATGTGAGCTTTGTTCAATAGCTCATGATGTCATTTAGTCCAAAGCTCTTTCCTGAGCTGCGCTATAGGTATATACATTACTTTCAAAAGAATTACTATCACTTTTTCCTGATGTCTCCTATGTATCTCAAAACCCTCCCCAACTTAATTCCATTATGACCCTTACATGATCTCCTTCTTTAATTTGCTTCTTTTCCCAAATACCTTATATCAAGACAGATATAGCAACACAAGGCTCATGAGAAACCTCATTCATCTTCAAAGTCCTGTTCATGACTAAGTTCTGAATCACTTCCAAATAACTTCCAAATTCTCTTTTCATTTCTATGACCATTTTTTTAATGTTGAACTCTATCTCATCATCCATACTGCTTCCAGAAAAATTTTTAAGTGAAACATTTTCCTTCTCCCTAGTTAAATTATGTAATGATTCAATGGCTCCTCATTGCCTGTAGATAAAATTCACATTCTATAGACTGGCACTACAAGACCCTTTATGCTATTATTCCACGATATTATCTTTCCAGCCTCATCTCATCTGTGCTCCCAGTACACCAAACAATTTGTGTTATTTCCCTTGCCTAAAAGCACCTCATTTTATCTCCCCCCACCATTGTCTTCCACTCATTGTTATCCATCAAGCTCCTCTCTCCTGAAATTATTCACTTTTATCTTTAAGCTGGATTAGTGGCTCTTTTCTGAGTTCCCGGCTCATTCTGACTATATTTCTAGTACAACCCTTTCCTCACAGTGTTGTCAGTGTGTATCTTCCCTATTAAACTGTGAGCTCTTCAAGGAAGGAGAATGCATGGCAACTCTTTACCTTTCCATTGCTTATTATAGAGCCTGAGAGGGAAAAAAATTAGTAAACACAGAGCCTTTTGTGTAGGAAGTATTCAGTAAACACATATTTAGTTGAACTGAATCTCAGATGAGGAACCCATGGGAATAAACCTGGAAGTGGCATGGTTTTAATATATTCAGCTTATCTTTCATGTACTAATGATATTTAAAGGGACCAAAACTTAAATCATTTCCCCGAAATGTGAGGCTCCAGTCTCTTGGTTTGTCTGCCCTATTGGATTTTGCTAGTCTCCAATTCTATGGTTGTGATTTAACTATTCAAACTCATAAAAATTCCATTCAATTACTTCACTAAATGGAATTTAGTTTGGCCTTTAGAAAGCTCTCCTAAGTCTTTCCAGCCACTAGGTTATCATTTAGTCAGAGTATTGTGGTAAGGAGTGGTTGGAGAATGAATGTGGAAGTGATGGTGGTCCGTGATGATATTGCAGGAAGCACATAAATTACAGGAGCAATACCCAAGTGTACAATGTGAGGGAAAGGATACCCGGGTGTTAGTTAGGTGAGGTCCAACAATGAGATAATTCAAGTCTCATTTCCAGGTTTCAGCTACTGCAAGAATTTTAAAGATTTAAAAATAGATATAATATGTTCCTTGTCACATTCCCAGACATGGAAGGGCTCCTCTGTCACATTCTCAGACTCTGTGGGTACGACAAGACATATAAAATAGAGAAGGGATGTTTAAGTCTGGGCAAAATTGAGGCATGCACTAGTGTTCCACATTCCAAAAGGAAAAAAGAAACACCTCAAAACAAAATTACATCACTCTATATTTTTGCAGACATAGCTGAGGCTAATATTAAAATTGTCACATCAATTTTATTTTTATTTTTTCTCTGAGAAATGAATGAGTGAAAAGGAGGAAATAAAGTTTAGGAAGGTAGACACATGACTTATAGTTTATATTTCATAGAAAAATATGCAATGTAGGACTCTTTCTGGAAAAAATTCTGAAGACTGAATTGGATTATTATAAATGTTGTATGTAGGTACAATTGACATTTATCAAAATGAAAGTCAGTAGTGTTCACCATCTGAAAAGCATTTATTAGGGATGTTAAATGTGATGATGATTAGGAGTTTTCTCAATTAGATTAAAAAATAAAGTACATGTAATTTGGTTTGTTATTTATATTCAGCTGAATTATATGCTAGGTCCACACTGCACAAACTATTTGAACTCACCTGGGAAAAAAGAAACTAAAGATATTTTATGTGCTATTTTATTGATATGGTTTAAACCTGAAACATTGAATATTTTATTCAGCTTCTTTTTCTTAATTTAACTTCTTTACTAATCACTTAATGGCTTAGTTCTTGGTTTCTGTCCTTTGGTTCCCCTAATAAACTTAAAAAAAAATTCTTGAGATAATCCCATTCAAGATAGTATTTGTTTGTTTTGAAACTTGCCATCAAAAGAGCCTTGGCTAAGGCAATTCTTTTGGTTAGTGACCACCCTATAATAGGTCCTATGATATTCATGGTACTTGTGTCATTTTAATTCTGACAAGAGCTTTTTGAATTAGATATCTTTAGTCCCATTTGGCATTAAAGAAATTGATACTAAATAACTTGTGAAAGTCCCAAAGCAGGAAAGTGACAGAGATGGTATTCAAAATTTATGCTTTAATCCTTCACTTTACGATGGCTCTAGTGTTTGATCTTATTATCTTTATAGCTCACCTCGTATTTATATATATGTAGGATCTATAGTTTTTATGTGTGAATCTGCTCTACCTCCACAAATTCCGAGTAAGGCAGACTTTGTATTTTTTATTTTCTTATCCTTTAGAGTTGGCATATTGATTTGTCTAAAAGAGATGCTCTGTTAATATTTAATTGACTCAATAAGTGAAAAATAACAGGGAAAAACTAATGGCAGCTAAAATGTTTTAAATAATTAAGACTTGGCTGAAAATGGGAAAGAGATGTTTCTTCTATTCTTTTCCTTGGGAGGAAGGCAACAAGGCTGCGACCTCTGGGAGTGTTGAACTTTGCAGGGTCTCTGTACTAGGCTGGAGGTCTGGAAGACCCTGTGGGACGAGCTGTTTATCTTTGTTTTACAGTTATTTTCTAAGGCAAAATAGGCATTCAGAAACCATTTATGAATTCTTTTCAGATGAGTAGATTCAATCTTCTTTAAAAGATTCTAGCCTTGCCTGGCCGAGCGTCGACCTGTGAACTAGGTCACAGCTTGATTCCCGGTCAGAGCACAGGCCCAGGTTGCAGGCTCAATCCTCAGGAGGCAGCCGATCAATGATTCTCTCTCATTGATGTTTCTACCTCTCTCTCCCTTCTTCTCTGAAATCAGTAAAAAATATTTTTAAAAAAGATTCTAGCCCTGATAAAGCTAGATTTTTCTTAAATACTACAAAATTTTTTGTGTGTCTGCATTGGTGTTGTTTATATATTACTTAATTTTTTCTTTGCTTTAGATACCCTTCCTGCCATTATAATAAAGGTGACAACAACAACAAATCTGATATTTAATTGACTAACATCTTTTGGAATATGGATAAATCAGATCAGCTATATATTCTACTATACAATTTCATTTGAGTTTTTCTTAAATCTTTCAACATCATAGCATTTCTCAGGTTAGCCTAATATTGCACAAATTTTCTAGTTGAAATCATAGAATGGTGAATTTTAATATTTGAAGAGATAAAAGAAAGTATGCAGAGTGGGGTCTAGGTGTTAAAACACACACAATAAAAACCGCTGACTCCTGCTGCCCAGCCAGGATTTAAAAGTCAGTGTCCAGTCCTTTTGTTTTACAGATGAAATGATTGAGTCAGAGAAAATATTGGTAAACTGTCATTTGGGTTCCAGAAGGAATGCATAAAACTGAAAAGAAATTTGAAAATTCACCTAATAAGAATGATTTACTTTTGTAATATACTTAGTAATAACACTTTTATTTGTAAATGACTGAGAGCCAACTGAAAACAAGATATGAATAAAAGCAAATGAATTGGCTTATAGAATTCAGAAGTGTTGAATACCAAACCATGGAAAGGGCAAGTATGCAATTGAGCATTAGGCACATTCCACACCAGGTACTCAAGTGCTACCGTTCCTGTCTGTTGTTAAACTTTATTCGCTTCCATTGAAGTGCCAATTTATCCACATGGCAGAACATGTGGTTGCCAATGATTTCCAAATTTTGCACCTCATCATTTAAGACACCAGGAAGAGAATGACCTCAAGCTTTCCCTAGAGCCAAATGAAAATGCCCTACCAGATCTGTGCTGGAAGTACTAGAGTTGCAATATATGTTAACTACTCAACAATATGTTGTCTCATCTCTTAATGGTATAGTAAACCATACTTTGCGTTTATTATTTAGAAAAAAAATTTAAAAAAGAAAAGAATTCCACTTGAGTTGGGCACAAATTCTAACTCAAATTGGACATAGGACAGGGTCACATGGACTGGGAGAAGCATGTCCATATAAACCATATAGATGGGGGATGAGGCAGCTTTTAGACGAGGGTATTTAGCAAAACAGCTCAGGCACTTACTAAAATAATCAGTTATTTAATTTGGAGAAACACATGAAAATATTTATAATCTTTTAACTGAAACACCTTTACATGCAGTACAAGGTAATTTTTTTCTTGGGAACCATTTAATTTCTCTAGAGTAGAACCTTTCAACCTTCTGGGCAGTGGGATGGCCCGAGAACCCCAAAGCTCAACATGCAGACTTTCACCTACTCTCCTAGCATTTACTTCCGTGCCTCCCTTCTGTGCTACCTGAGGTCTGAGTCCCCAGTTTAAAACATTCTGATCCAATTGCTCCAGGTAATATGTCTCTTTCACCTGTCAAAAGAGTGGAGGAAGACGAAAACTTTTTGTAAAGTTGGGATGGGCCTGTGCAGAAGTTAACACAGCGAGCAGGCCTGAAGCGACTGTCATTGGAAGGCGCAAGGTTGGTCCTCGGCTGGTACTTTGGCTTTCAAAATGTTCCCTTTGTTACGAACCAATAACTCTATTTTTCTATTTCTAGGCTATTTGTACAAACGCTGTCATTTATGGTGAATATCTGCTGTCCTCTGGGAGTCTGGAATTTTTATACTTGCTAGGCAAAGAGGTGCTCACATGACCGCCCCCCCCCCAAAAAAAAAACCCACAAACAACAAACAAAACAAACAACAACAACAACAAAAACAACTCCTAAGCTATTTGTCTCAAACAGGACTCTCTGGGCAGAAACGTCACTCATTGTTGCTGCATTTTCCCTGCAGGAGGAATTTGTGCTCTGTGTGACAGGGGAGGGAGAGAATATAGGAAGACTGCACATTGATTCCTCCAGGCTCACCTGTCTTCTCCCTTTCTGATCCTTCTTGTATCACAGTGACACATCTTTACTATGAGTACAATTATGTGCTGAGTCCCGTGATTCTTAGAGAATCATTGGAAGTGTGGGTGGTTTGGGAACACTTGGAATAAGAACTTTTTTTTCCAGGTTCATGGTTTGCTCAGTTCTGGACCTTGCTCCAACATCTCTCTTCAATATCACTTTCCATGTAATATCACTTACATGTAATCCATCAGCTTCCCTTTTTCCAAAACTCTGTTGGAATCTTTTCTCATTGGTGTCCTTTCAAATTCTTTTTGTCCATGTGGGCTAATACAATTTTTGTTACTCTGTTGTCATTACAATGCAGGTTTGTATTAGGAAGGATAAATCAAGTCTGGTTAACCTGTCATATTTATGTGGAAGCTCTCTGTTATATCTGTGTGCTTTTTTCTTTACCATTTAACCTGGTCATTTTTTGAAGAACACCAATTCTTTATATTTTGCTTTTGTGATGTCTGTCTCATATTTATCTCTAATCATTTTTATCACTTGTTACATATTTTCATTGTGTATAATTTTTCTGATTACTTTTCCATAGTACTATTAGCATCTTCTGTATATTAATGGTTCTAATTTATAAATTATTCATTGGCATTATTTTCCTCCATAATATTTCATTTGCTTTTAAAAGTAAAATATCATCCTATTGCCTTATTTACTCATGTTTCAGCATATTTTATAAAGTAATGTCTTCCCAACATTCCTTGAAAAAACAAACACACGTTTAATGTTTTTATGTTATCTATAATAATTTTTAAAAATTGCTTCTCATTTCTGACATCTCTATTCCTTTTTTTTTTGTTATATCTTTATACATCCAAAAAATTTTTTTTGGCTAAAGTTTCAAGTTACAATATTTTTCTTTCTATTCATCTTGGAATAGATGATTATTTTCTCACCTATTATTTTCTCCAAAGTAGTGTAATAATTTTCTTGACTTTGTTATTTGTTTACTTGTGCATTGTATAAACATTTCCTTTGGGCTTGAGAATGAGACATTGATAGTTCATATTTTCTTTATCAGTCAGTAGTGTTAATATGATACCACAGTCAGCTACAGTCTGATTTTTGTTGTTGTGTTTTGTTTCTTTGTTTGCCCATTTGCCTGATTTTTCTCTAAATTGGTTGAAACTCTTGTGCTGGGATACAATGTCAGCCAATTGTGGCACTTACATTTTGCTTCTGGGTGAGCCAGCACTTTGGTGATGATACCGTTTAGAAAAAAAGTTTAATTGACATTTTTGTTTCTTAGGTCAGCACATATTTTCTTCTCCCCAGTTATCTTTGTTCTGCAACTAGAGTTGGCTTTGGGGATATTCTTTTTCATCTCATACAATCCACCTTCACCTTCACACCTTCTACCTGTCAGTGAAGAAGTGAGATTAGAGAGAAAACAAGGGTAATGTGTAGGCTCCTGGGATTTCCTCCAATTTTACTCCCATGGCAATCTGTGGACATGGGGAATGTGCTCGAGGTTGTGGATTTCCCATCTTTTCCTGCCTCTATAATCTCCATGGCTTGTGCTACATGCTGGGGAATATTAGCAGGGCATTTCTTTTTTTTTTTCTACCATACTACACCATATTCTCAAGATCCTTCTTCAATTTGAACCAAATTATATCTTTCTCATGTTCTTAGATGTATCTTACTAGTACATGAGTTTTGAGTTGTTCTTGTTTGAGTATAGTTGACATTTCCCCTTGAAATTTATTCATTGTACATCAATCTTATCATATATTCCAGCCTTTGAAACAATAAACCTCTCAGTTTGATAGCATATGACCTTAGCTTTAATGGAAATTTTGCATAGGTTTAACACAATAAAATGACCCCAAAGATGGGGCTGCTGCATCATCACATACAGTGATTTTTAGAAAAGATATTCTGTCTTCACTGGCAAACTAAAAAGACTTCCCCTCTGTGTTGATAAAACACAAATCAAAGAGAAAGGTTTGGTGAGTGAAGCAAGGATTTTGGCTGTCACTCAAGCTTCATGGCTGGGCATAAACTTCACGGGCATAACAAGCTACCCTGCACAAACACATGCGGGGTATCTAGTAAAATCATAGTGTTTAGTTTCTAAGCAAAATGAATCAATTGGAGGCCATAGCTAACATTACACACAATGGTGAGAAGCTGAAAACTTATCCTTGAACAAGATAAGGATGCCTAGCCCTGGCCAGTGTTTCTCAGTGGTTAGAGACCCCCGCCCCCAAGGGTTGTGGGTTTGATTCCAGGTCAAGGACATGTAACTGGGTTTCAGGTTTGATCCCTAGCCCCTGTCGGGGCACTTGCAGTAGGTGACCAATCTATATATCTCTTTCACATTGATGTTTCTCTCTCTCTCCTCACTCCCACTCTTCCACTCTCTCTAAGAAAGATAAGGATGCCCACTCTGGCCACTTTTAATCAACATAGTATTGAAAGTCCACACTGTTTTTTGTTTTTTGGTGTGTTTTTGTTGGAGTAATTTTCTCGTTTTAGGTATCTGTATATTTAACTATATTTCATTATTGTCTCATTGCCATTTTAATGCTCTATAGATAATATGGGGAAATGGCCTGGTCTGTGTGCCTGAGTGGTTGAGCATCCACCTATGCACTGGGAGGTTGCAGTTCAATTCCTGTCCAGGCATATGCCCAGCTTGTGGGTTCAATCCCCAGAGTGGGGTGTGCAGGAGGCAGCCTATTGCTGTTCTCTCTCATCATTGACATTTCTTTCTCTCTCTCCCTTCCTCTCAGATATATATATATATATATATATATATATATATATATATATATATATATATATAGTGTTTCCCCAAAAATAAGACCTACTTACAGGTTTCCTTCTGAGTGAAATATAAGGTATCCCCCGAAAATAAGGCCCCCAGGCTCTGTCTCAGAATGAAAATTAATTTACCGTAAACTGGTCGCTAGGGCCACCCCGACTGGCGTCTAGCAACCAGTGACGTTACGCGGAGTCCTGACGTCACTGCTGTGTGGAGGCAGAGCGGAGGTCAGAGTGAGCGGTGAGCACGGGGCGGGAGAGAGGGGGAGACTTTCGCAGATGCGTGTAGAAGAACAGGAGGATTAGAGCGGACGAGACGCAGCAAAGGTGGTGAGTGCTGGTCTGTCTCTGGTGACACTACCTGATGCTCGCGGCCGCCTTCATGATGACTGAAGGTTCTCAGTCAGTGGCAGACCCTGCTCCAGCCCAGATCCAGGCCCCAGCAAGCCCAGTGACAGTCCCCAGGCAGGCCCCAGGGGGTAAATGTCTGATAAAGGGGTAGGGGGGATATCTGGTGAAGGTGTTCAGTGGCACAGGGGTCGGGGGAGGGGGATCACTTAAAATGACACAGGAGGATCAGAGGGGGCAATCGAAATGACACAGGAGGATCAAAAGGGTGTTACTAAAATGGTAATCCCCCCTCTGATTCTCCTGTGCCATTTTGATTCCCCCCTCTGATCCCCACTGTGTCATTTTGAGTGATCCCCCTCCCCCCACCTTGATACCCAATTCCTTTTTTTTTTACCCCTAGAAATGAGCGCAAAAAGAAAAAGCTACTCTGTGGAGTACAAGAAAGGAATCGTGGAAGACTCTTGGGGCCAAAATCTTACTGCTTTCTGCAAAGAGAAGATGTTGAGTATCCGATTGGTCTGAAAATGGCGAGCAGAGTATAGTAACCTCATTGAACAAGTGGACAAGGGAAATGCTAAAAAGCGCAAGTGTGGATCAGGTCGGCAACCATTATTTTCCGAGCTGGAAGACCTGATCTGTGAATGGGTTGTTGACAGGAGAGCAAAGGCTTTGGTTGTGAATAGGGCTCAGATTCAAGAATTTGCCCTTGCAATGGCACCACAGTTTGACATAGCCCCCGAAGACTTCAAAGCATCACAACACTGGCTGGATAATTTCCTTCAGTGAAGTGAACTGTCTTTAAGAAGATCTACAACATTGTTTAGGTCGGAAGATACTCAAGTTATTAAGCGAGCACTTGCATTCAAGTCCTTTATTGATGATGCTGACTTCTCTAAATACAATCTTTCCAACATGATTGCTATGGATGAAACTGCAGTGTTTATGGGCCAATCATCTCAAACAACAATTGAACAGCGGGGTGCCTCCTTAGCGTACATTCCCTCCACTGCTTACGAAAGTGCACGTGTTTCCTGTATTTTGGCAATTTGTCTGGATGGCACTAAAATCCCACCTTCAATCATTTCTAAGGGCAAGAAGGAAAAGATTGAACGTGTTTTGGGCGTTTTTATTCTTGAAACTGAAAAAGCCTGGGCCACACAAGCAGTTATAAGGAAGTGGGTCGATTTAATGCTGCCGCTTGTTATGCGAGGGAGTCAAAGAGGTCTGCTAGTCTGGGATGCAGCCAGCACTCACCACGCTAAAGACATGAAGACATTTCTTCACAAAAGAAAAATAGATCAGATAATAATTCCCGCAGGAATGATGGCCTATCTCCAGACTCTTGATATTCCAATAAACAAGCCATTCAAAGACAATTTGCGCATGGAAATTAATGACTACATTGAAAATAGAATGGAGAGAAATCAGCGTGGAAACTTTGTGAAACCTAAACTGCAAGAAGTTGTGACTTGGGTGAAGAATTCATGGGAGAAAAATCACTGACAGTTGCATTGCAAATGCACTGCGAGCAGGCTACCTTGACAAGAAGTACTCATTTAAAGACAGTGCTATTGCTAAACATGAGAGATCTGGTCCACTGATTCTGAAAGAAATGGAGTCACAAGAAATTCACCAGGAAATTCAGGAATTGGATTGTTATGATGATGTTCCAGAAGATGATGACATGATTGTCATTGAATAAATGAGTACATTCTTGATACTGTAGGATTCACAGTTTGTCTGGTTTGTGTTGACAACTACCGTACTACCGTACCGTATACAGGTAATAAATTTCCTTTATTTTCATTTAACAATAAATGTGTGCCGTATTCTTCTTCATGGAAAAATAAGACATCCCCTGAAAATAAGACCTAGCGTGTCTTTGGGGGCAAAAATTAATATAAGACACTGTCTTATTTTCGGGGAACATTTTATATATATATACACACACACACACACACACACACACATATATATATATATATATATATATATATATATATATATATATACATACATATATATAATATGGGAAAATGTATTTCAATGACCATCCTATCTCATTTTCTGAGATAGGTAGAACTTGTTGAGTTATAGGACCATAATGAT
Organism: Plecotus auritus; assembly: GCF_963455305.1. Lineage (NCBI taxonomy): Eukaryota > Metazoa > Chordata > Mammalia > Chiroptera > Vespertilionidae > Plecotus > Plecotus auritus. The sequence continues at coordinate 67,017,757 of NC_137775.1, forward strand.
ATTTTGATAAAAAGGTAGAAGTTGTTGAGTTATAGGACCATAATGATATTTTAGTATAATTTCACACAGATAAGTTTAAAACTTTAGATATTGGCTATTTGACAAATTATAACTTAATTTCAAATTACTTTAGCATATCATTAATCTAGTAAAGTTGTGTTACTCAAAAAATTTTAAATCTGTATTTTAATAACACTAATATATATGAGGTAAATTAATAGCAGGATGTTTTATGTACATCCTCACACTGTGGGTTTAGTTGTCTGGAAACTATTCAACATCCACTTATGATTGTTGTTAGCACCTTTTAATGCAAACAGTACATAGAGTAACTGTTATATTTCTTTGGATAGCAGAACTGACATTCTAAGTGGATAAAATAAGATTAAAGTATTTAAAAAAAAAAACCACTAAATCTGTCATGTAAAGATGTTTCCTATTAGCACCAGGAGTTACAGATGGTCTCATCACAAAATATATCTACCATATACATTATGGGATTATAAAGTTGAATTTCTAAAGCTCTGACAATGTTCTCTGGTTGCTACCATGTATAATATGTTAAGCTTTTTTACTTCATTTTCTGTACACATTAGTGTCAGCTCTCCGCTAGAATAAAAGGAGAGAAATGAAAGTTTTTCATGGATACTATAGATATGGAGAAGATAAACTACAATTTAGTTTTAAAAAACCTTAGTTAAAAAGTAATATTTAATCATTATACAGCTATCTCTTTTGACAACATCTGTAGTTCTAAGACCCATAAATATTGAAATACACATTAAAAATGAACAGAGATCATTTTTTACTTTGATTACAACTTTAAAGGTACTTGTTCTATGAAAAGGTATACATATAAAATATAATAGATTATACTTATAACATTATTTATAATAAGGATATGAAAATATAATAATAAATATGACTATAAGTAAACTACTATGTATATGGAATTAGGTGTGGCAATGCCATTTAGCAATCCATCAAGCTTCCTCCAGTTTTGACAAATTGGCACTGCAGATGTATTAACACAGGCAGATAGCCCAAAAGATAGAATGGCATTAAGATAAATAGTGAGAGAAGTTACTGGGCCCTGGTGATTTCTTGCAAAATGAAAGAATTTGTCAGGTAAGCAAAGACCCTGGGTTAGTATCTTTGTCATAGAAGTAGAAAGTGGCAATTGGCCTAGAAACTCTGATAGTTAAAATAATACGCTGGTTGATTCTATAAGCTTATATAATTAAAAAATACCTAAGACACCAAATATTTTCCTAGACAGAGGTGGGGGAGATAAAAACCAGGCTATTTATCCAACTGGTGATATAATATGTCTAAGAGTTATGCATCAATCAATGAGAAAGGGAATACTACTCACTTAATGAAACAAACCTGATATGAATATTTAAGTGATATAATTTGGGGGATTTTTGAGAGTCAGAGAAATTAAGGAATTTGTTCAAGGATTACCCAACTTAACATACCTGAATAGAGTGTTGTTCAGTCTCAAATGTTCAACTTCTGGTGATATTGAAGGTCAAAGCACACAAAAGTAACCTTATAAAATATTAAAGAAGAAATAGTATTTAAATTTGCTGCTATTAAATTTGTTTATAGATTTTTTATAAAAATCTCTTATAGCTCTGAGTAAATTAGACAAATGTCTAGACATTACAGAACAGTAACTTCACCTTTAAAGTTACTAAAAGTACCTGAGGAAACAATTTTAATTAAGTCCTTAATAAATCACATAGTGCTGAGACAACAGGTGGTTTTGAAATATTCAGTAGCAGAAGCTTAGATTCCTGTAATATTTCGGTTGTGACATTTGCTTAAACCATTTAGTATTTGTCTATCAATCTTATGAAGCAGTTGGAATAACAGATATTTATAGACTCTAAGAACCATTCTGATTGTGGACAGATAGAATTGGCTTAATCCTTCTTAGTTATTGAGAGTAATTGTGTCATCATAGGTATGTGGCTATAGGTTAATAGACAGTATAAGAAACATAAAGGTAAGTTGTTTCTTTTCCTTGTGATTTAAATTTTTCAACCTACTTTTCCACTATGTATTTCCAGAAAGTTTTAGAGAGAAACTTGCCAAAGAAGAGGGACACAAACAGATGTGCATGTACCTGGTATACACAAACACACACAGAGATTAAAATGTGAATTTTTAAGAAGGCAATAATACATTAAGAGAAGAAAAAATATGCTGAGTATAGAGCTCTAATTGTTCTGACAGCATAAATTCTGATAACAGTTCACTAAGGCAAAAAAAGATAACATTTTTAAGTTATATAACTTTTATAATCAGAGAAGGGAAAATAGACTGGCTATTGAGAAAGACAATTATATTCCTAAGTACCAAATTCAGGAAAAAAAGGACAAATTCAATAGCAGCAAATTTATAGTAAATGTAGAATCAAAACTCAAAGACCTGTTTCCAATATTCACCTTGACGAATGCCAAGGGCTAAAGTTAAAATGTAAGTCTGTGACCAGCAACCAGCAAGGGGTTAAAATAACAAACATCAAGGTATTGATTTGGTATAGAGGACTCTCAGGTAAATCTTCAATACTCATTTGACTCAAAAGTAGACTTAGAATCCTTAAATGAATCTGTCAAATCATACTTTTGAAACTACATTCTGTGTTGTTGTTTTTCACTTATTAACCAATAATAAATTACCTTTGGAAAGCCAGAGAAGCAGGTATTATGATTACTTTCCGCTCCTGAAAACCAAGAAGACTGCCAGTTTCCTCCCTTGGATGGAAAGACCCTCTGCTTGCACAAAAGTTGGAAGGATGGCCTATAAATGTACCTCCCTCCTAATAATACAGTGTATATCATTCAACAATTGCACTCATGATGACTGAGGCTTATGGTTATGATGGGCTGAATTGTGCCCTCTTCCCTAATTCATATGCTGAAGTCCTAACCCTAATGCATCAGGATCTGACCTTATTTGGAGATAGGGTCTTTATCAAGTTGAAATAAGGTAATTAGGGCAGGTTTGTACTCCAATATGACTGATATCCTTAGAAAAAGAAATCTGGAGATAGACTTAATTGCAGGAAGAATGCCATGTGAATATGAAGATATCTGTGTTCAAGCCAAGGAGAGAGGCCTGAACTAGACCCTTCCCTCACAGACCTCAGAAGAAACCAACCCTGCCTACACCTTGATCTTGGACTTCTAGCCTCTAGAACTGTGAAACAATAAATGTCTGTGTTCAAGTCACCCAGTTCATGATAATTGGTTAGAGTAACTCTAGGAAACGAATAACATGACAATGAGATAACTTCTAGATTTAAGATTTTTGATTATACTCTAGAATAAATCCAAAAAACTAAAATAAGCCGAAGCAAAAATATAATTTTCTGTTACTATTTATATTTAGTTGTCATTTTCCAATATGCCTGTATAGTTGTAAACAAATATGTATTTCTAAGCTGTTAACCAGATACAAATTCTTACATTTAAAGTAATTAACAAATATCCTTAGGAAATACACAAGAAAAATTTGTGTTGATAACAGTGTTTTCTAAATAAAATAACCTGATTTTTGTCCTAAAATTGTTTTTAAATATTTTTTATTGATTTCAGAGGGGAAGGGAAAGGGAGGAAGAAACATTAATGATGAGAAAGAATCATTGATCAGCTGCCTCCTGCATGCCCCCTACTGGGGATTGAGACTGCAACCAGGGCATGTGCCCAGACCAGGAATTGAACCGTGACCTGTTGGTTCATAGGTCAATGCTCAACCACTAAGCCAAACCAGCAGAGCAAAAAATAACCTGATTTTTATCCTAAAATTTTTATGACTGTGTATAAATATATTTTTCAAGCTATTGTTTATGCTTTAGAATCCCCACTGTTTTTCATATTAAAAAACATCCTTTACCAAAAGATTTTAAATGGTGGAGTATTTTATACTGTCATATGGTAGAATGTTGAAATGTGATGACAGCCCTTTCTCTGACTTATTTAGATTTTCCCAACACTGAAGGTTTAATAAAGTTATAGTAGGTATTTGTAATTCAATAAATTTACTGACATCTGATAAACTCATATTGTAAGTAAAATGCTGTGGCTTTTTCTTTAGCTTTTGTATCCAATAAAAATCATAGACGCCTATGAATTTGAGATGTCTTCTATGTATGTTACATGGAAGAGAAAAAGTGTGTTTTTTTCTTTGCCATCCCCTGCCACCCTGATGCCTTCCCTTGGGCCTTGGTAGTGTTCATTGTTAGCATTACATCTCCTTTTTAAAATTCAGATCTTGGCTTACTGTGACAGCAAGTTATAAGCATTTCTTTTCCAATATTTATTTAAATTATATTAAATTAAATTTTTATATTTAGAATTCTCCTTGCTAAAAGGGGGACATATAGGAAAATTAGTACTTAACCTTCTTTGACCTAATCCTCCTATACCACTTGTGGGGTTTTAGTGTGCAAATAAACGCTTTGTCATTTAGGTAAAAACCGAGTGATTTTATCAAATGATGTTTTTAAGTTTACATGGTTTGATGAGATGACTATTAGTGATAAATGTAACAAAAACCAAGCGTGCAATAGTCAGCATACTATTTTAAACTATCTGGATCCCCCATCCCCCTTTTAATTTCAATACATTTTATGGTTTGTCATCAGCTGGAAGACTTGTTTTCTTAGGCAGCAATAACCCTGCTCACTAGGTAGCAGCACAAGGAAAGTCTCTTAATAGAGAAAAATTCTTGGACAAATGAGGTTGTTGGTTGTCATGAGAACTCATTGGCCAAAAAAGAAAGTCAGCAACCTAGGAGAAGGCCTGGCCAGGACCAAAGAATAATGTCGGCTGGCTCACAAATATAATTCCTCCTCATAAACCACTCCCAATGCAACATTCCTAAAGAACCATTCCTAAGGCAACATTCCTTAAATTGATAGTTTCACTTTGATTAGCAACATAGTCAAAGATTATTAGAATCTGGGCTCTAACATTTTACCCAGTTAAAATGAAATCTCAAATGTAACTTTAAATTGATTATAAAAAATCACTCCAGGGAATAATATTGTTCAAGATTTCGTAAACAATTGCATTGAGAAATTGTGTACAATTTTTTTACGCAACCTTTTTAAGCCACAATTTCAGCTGTGTCAGAGATGGCTAGCTGCTCATCAAACACGTGCTTCTCCTTTCTTGGCACAGAGTTACCTTTGGGAAACAGCTGTACATCCACTGACTGACCCAATTTGCCAGTGCTCCCTCCCACCAACATAGACTAGTTTTACCAATGGGATGTGGGCAGAAATGAAGTGCATCCTTCTAGACCAACTTCTCCATATTCTCTTCCTCTTCATTATGGCTTTCTCTGGTAACCCAAACGTACTCACCAGCCCACATCTATAATGATTTTCTGAAGTGCTCGTAATGGAAGCACAGCCTTACTCTGATGAAGTCTCTGAATATAGAGCTGTGTTGCATTTCTGAAGCTAAATGTGACATCTAGAATTCCATTACTTTCAGTACCACCTACCTCTTCCTCCTGAAATCTTAAACAAAGGTGATGCTGAGTCCTGAAAAATGTCTTGCTCAGTTGTCTGAAAGGCACCAGAGCGACTGACATGTGTGGTCTGGCCCTCTGGCCTCAACTGCTTCCCAAGTGCTAGCAGGAAATCCTCCCCTTTCTCAGCTCCCATCACCGGCTCCTCACAGAGATGGCCAGAATACATGTCTCTCGTTTTATCATGACCAAGAATGCCTTTGGATTCTTTATAAAATTGACAAACTGTAAATTTAAAAAATTACACTAACTTAGGCTACAGTAGGGACAAAAAGGATGAATGCCTGTCTTTTGTCCCCACTACTTGTTCCACACCCAGCCATGTCACACACATTTGCAGTTGTTTATGTGGCCATTGTGTTTCTAATCTATGGTGTACTAAGATTTCAAACTTCTCATAAAACTCCTTTTTTTTATTAAGCGTGAAAATCAATCTCTGACAGAGAATTTGTAATAAAATTCACTTTATGTTTACCTCAAATGTGCAGCATTTGTGACAATAAAAAAATCTAATATTTGCTTTGTTCTATGAAGTCAAAATGTAATCTGCCTCCAGCCACTTCATGTCCTATTCCAGGGAACATATACTTGAAAGAAACTTAGGAATAACTGGAGGCAGGGACAATGCCACTGGGTTGTTTTCATATAGAAGATGGTCCAAAAAGTTCAGCTTAATGGGGTTAAAATGAGAAAACAGCAAGTTATTATTCTCAAATTCTTAAGATTTCTGCTGTAAGTGCTTCTTCCTCAGTGTAATAGTGAATCCAGCCAAACTGAAGAGAACTGGTTTAAACATCATTGCTCCTAAGAGGAAGAAAGGATCATGAATTTGGTTTTTAAAAGCCAATAGAAATAAAATGATAAATAAGATCTAACATTTGTGTTCCCTTCTCACCTGCTTCTCACGACAGCCTTCTGGAGAAGGTGAGATCACATTATTTGATTCTATTTTAGAGATTAGGAGATGATCACTTAGGTTTTGATTTGTGCAAGTTCTCAGAACTGAAACTAGGGTTAAGTGTCTCCTTTACAGGAGTCCCTGCTTTATATTTAGTGATCCTGCTCAAAGTCGGCAGGTCTGCAACAGCATGGAGAGATGGTGCTCTTTGTAGGGCATACAAACCACTGAGAATATGGTTATTTGGCTTCATATTGGCTTATTTTGTCTATTGTGGAGTTGTAAAATCTGTCAAATGATATTCAGAATTTTACATTACTGTAAAGTAAAACCAAGTGTATGTGTGTGTACACACACACACACACATGTTTCTGAGATAATATAGTTTTAAATTTTGAACTAAACACTTGTTAAGACATTAGAGTCAGGGGAGATAATCAGATAATTTAAGCACCTTTTATGGCACAGACACTAGCCAATCAAAATAGGGCACGGGCCAGTCAGAATGGAAGTTTATCATACACAGCCTGTGTGTCGCAGTTGACCGTCAGCTCTAACACTGATATATAAATACACTGGGATTCCTGAGAGCAAAGATGATGCTGGTTTGCTCCTGCTCCGTCCCAGCATTATGCACAAGGCCAGACACTAAAATATGCTCTTAATGGAGACTTTTAAATTAGTAAATCCATAGGCACTGAATTTTATAATTTTTCTGAAATTATGGGAGAATATACTTTCATGATGGATACTTTAGTGTATTTATGATGAAAGAGTGGACACTGGCTAACAGTGACTAAAAAAATTCTGTGAAAAATAATTCACAAGCTGTGCTTCTGTCCAGGCTCTTATTTTTCAAAATTAATAGATCCAAGATTTTTTATTGGTTGTTGTTGGTATTGATTTTATTGTTGACAGTATTACACATGTCTCCCATTTCCTCCTTTTGCCCCACTCCCTTCAACTCCATCCCCCTCCTGCCCCCAGGCCTTCCCCATGTATTGTCTGTGTCCATGGATTATGCACACAGGCATATATGTCCTTTGGTTAAGCTCTTTCTGTTCCCTCCCACTACCCCTTCCCACCACTGAGATCTCTTACTATGTTCCACGCAGCCTTACCTCTGGACCTATTTTGTTTGTCAGTTTATTTTGTTCATTAGATTCCACATATAAGTGAGATCCTGTGATATTTGTCTTTCTTTTTGTTTGTCAGTTTATTTTGTTCATTAGATTCCACATATAAGTGAGATCCTGTGATATTTGTCTTTCTTTTTGTTTGTCAGTTTATTTTGTTCATTAGATTCCACATATAAGTGAGATCCTTTGATATTTGGCTTATTTCACTTAGCATAATAGTTTTTGAATAGTTAAAAGTTTTATAGAATATTTTACTCATCAAAACATTATCTTTTATTAAAAATCACATGCTGATGTTCAGACTCTGCTGTGAAATTGCAAGTACATTGCTCTCTCCCCTGAGCATTTCTAATAACACTAGTCCGTTACTGGGAGACCGGTCCTTTCTCTGCTTATAAGTCAGGAGCAGGCACCACTGGAGGCTGTTTCTGCCATATACCCTTCAAGTCCCTGGCCACCCTCTGGATTCCTGCTCTCAACTGTGAATGATTCTTTACAAGGCATATGTCTCATAGTTCGTTGATACAATTATTTTACAAGCCTTTTTTATAATTTCAATAAGAGCATTTTCCCCATAATGTTTCTAGACAGAATTCTGTTTAAAAGTATCTTGAAATTTAATGAGAAATCTTGTTCTTTACATGTGACAAAGCTTCCACCATTAAAAATAAGTGCAGGAAACAGTATAGGAGCTATTTTTATTGTTTTAATTCATATAACAAAGCATACAAGTAGGAAAGAATACTTGTAAATTGATGCAGAATTAAAAGAATTAACAGCCATGTAAATAGTTGAAATAATTGCACTTAGTCAATAAATATTTTCTGTGAAAAATGTGGAAAACACATGTAAAATTAGTTTTTAAATATTCTGCAAAAAATTTAGGGGAAATTATTTGCATAACTTCCAGTAATATAACAAATTTCTAAGGGAAGTATACTTACTGTTAACATTTTCTTTAACTTTAGTACATTCAGAGATACAATTAATCTGTGGGGAGAGGCTATTGAGATCATGTAGTCTCCAGGTGCAAATGATTTTCTGACCTATATTTGTTGAGTTTTTATAAAATAGATTGCAACAGATAGGGATACCTCCTCTTAGAAGGGGCATTTGCTGCTATACTAGTAATGTACTTTCCAGATTTACAGAGCTGGTTCTCTCTCCTGCCTTGCAATCACGTCTGCTTTATAAACTCAGGCTTTTTTTTTTTTTTTTTTTTTTTTTTTTTTTAGTGAAATTGAGTGGAAACTGAATCTTTATGTCTTTGTTTAACTCCTGCTTTTAACTTTATGGCTGGGCATTAAATATATTTTTTAATATGCTGCTAACATGGGTAGCCATTGCATATTTACTTAGATGAATTTTGTCTGTCATGGACTGAATTGTGTCCCCATACCCAATCATATGTTGAAGTCTTAATCCTCATTGTACTTGGAGATTAGGTCTATAAGGAGGTGAGTAAGGTTAAATGAGGTAATAAGGGAGGGGCCCTAATTCCACAAAACGTGTGTCCTCACCACAGTAGAGACACCAGAGATGCTCTCTCATGAGCACACAGAGGAAAGGCCATGTAACTCTACGGCCTGGTTCGGCAGAGAGGCACCGCATTGAAAACTCGGCAGTGGCCACCAGTTCACACATAAGCTGTGATTCTCCAGTGGATTTCCAAATAATTTTGGAGGCTGTTTGTTCACACATGGTTTGAAAAGTTACAGGAACACCGATGTGCAGCAGATCCAGACCACAGGTATGTGGTCATCACTAGAAACAGATTTACCAGTGGGAATTTCCCAATTTCTTTTTTCTTCAAAGCAGCTGTTTGCTTCTAAGTGCTCAGTCACATTCGGTTTTGTTTACTAATTTGTCTTTTCGAATAGATCACTGTGGTAGCCACCGTGAAGAATTCCTATAAAGAAAATCAGACTTCCAGACTTCATTTTGATGACACACATATTTATCTGAAAACCTTCCAGAAACCTCGCCTGAATTGGAGTGTAGAAAAACAGAGAAGGTGTAAACTTGCAGTTAGAATAGGAGCAAATGACAAAGGAAAGGTATTAGTTAAATTTTGAGGAGTAGGAGTCTGAGTAGGGAACCGTGAGGCAGGGAATTTTTCTTTTTCTTTTTTTTTTTTTTAATAGACTTTTAAAACTATTTGAGTTTTGTTGTTAGAAATAGGTGTATTATTTTGATATCAGTTAGATGTAAAGAAATTATGAGCACAGGCCTTGCCTTTAAGGAGAGTAGGTAAAATACACAATGTTTTATTCCTTTCTTGGGCATTTCTTAAGTTGTGAGAACCTGAATTAGACGCCATCTAAGAGGCAGTCACTCTTTCACTGAAGCTGCTATTGATGCACAGGTTGTGTGTCTTCTAAGTAGTCATCAGAGCCCAAATCTTGTCTCTTCTCCCATATTTCATCTAGAACAGCTTCATACCCACAAAAGCTCTTCTGGTTCTGAGACCCCTTGGCCTCTCATGCAAACTCCTGCAGAGGACTCGGCCAACTTAGTGTTGGCTCTTCTTAGTGTTGGATGAAATGGGTGGGTATCCAGGGACCTGCAGTGGTGACTGTCCCAGAAGCAAAGGCACTCTCCCTGCTGTGGGTGGCCTGCCCCTGCTCCTGGTCTCTTGCTACATGCAGTCCTGGAAACACATCTCAAAGAGGCATTTGTCAGAAGTTAAAACTTGTAGTCACAACTCATCTTTGTTGAAATATAACTTCAACTTTCCCAAGAGTGTCTAAGTCTCCTCAGTGGAAAACACTTAATATTGCCACTTCTAGGTAACACTAATTCAAAATAGTTGCTTTCAATGGAGTATATTAATTCAGTGTACAAAAACATCTTTCTTTTCTAGGTGATTTTACCTTATCCAGAGGCTTGCAAGGGCAAGTGTATGTATCAGCACTGTGCAGGGGCCTCAGTGATATCTCCCTGCAATAAGACACTCCCCTTAGTTCCTACTAGTTCTGTAGGTCTTTGAGTCTTGACTATGTCTTTCATCCTTTCACTGGAATACCTAGCTCTTCAGTATAAGATTGCCAGATACCGTAAATAAAAATACAGAATGCCCCTGTAGTTACAAAATCACAGCTTGGAGCATGTTTGGTGCTGCAGCAGTGTTTAGTGAAGTGGACAGGTACCCTCTGTACAGACACACAGCAGAGAGACTCTGGGGGACTTGGCATTTGAGACACTGGGTTTAATCATCATAGGTTCTTAGCACTGCAAAAGCATCAGAAGGACACTGGAAGTGACCACATACTCATCTGGGAGAGCAGCAGCCACTGAAGACCAGAGGCTGCTCTGTGACCTTGGACCAGCTACCCCTGCAATGTACCAGGACTTCTATGGGCCCACATCCTTGGATTGGATAATGGCTCCTTAGATATAACAAGACAAACAACCGAAGAAAACGTATGTTAAGAGTTTTTACAACTCAACAATAAATATACAAATATAGTTGACCATTGAATAACACAGGTTTGAACTACATGAATTTATTTCAATAAATACCTGTACTGTTTTGATCTGCAGTTGATAGCCTATGGATGCTGAGGGCTGACTATATGCATTGGTATATGCAATTTTATATAGGGGGCTTGAGCATCCTTGGATTTTGGTATTCATGGGAGTCCTGGAACCTATCTCCCACAGATACAGAAGGACAACTTAAATGTTTGGGAACTCAGCCTGGCTGGTGTGGTTCAGTGCTTGAGCATCGACCCATGAACCAAGAGGTCCCCAGTTTGATTCCCAGTCAGGGCACATGCCCAGGTTGTGGGCTTGATCCTTAGTAGGGGGCATGCAGGAGGTAGCCAATCAATGATTTTCTCCCAAGGATGTTTCTCCTTATCACTCTCCCTTTCTCAAATCAATTAAAAACATTGGGGAAAGTCAAAAGTTAAACACACATTTCTGAATGTGTGGGGGGTTAGAATCCCTAACCCTGGCATGTTCAAGAGTCAAATACAGTTCAATTTAAAAATGAGTAAATTTGACCAAGATGGCGGCATAGGTAAACACCTGAACTTGCTGCCTCGCACAACCACTTCAAAACTACAACTAAAAGACAAAACGGACATCATCCAGAACCACAGGAAGGCTGGCTGAGTGGAAATTCTACAACTAGAAGGGAAGAGAAAAGCACACTGAGACTCAGAGGAGGAGTGGAGGTGCGGAAGTAAAGTGCAGAGGTACGGAGGCACGCGCAGAGAGAGGGCTGGCAACTGAGTACGCGGCTGGCTTTTTCAATCCACAGGGAGACACAAGCTTCTGACTGCTCTGAACTCCAGTTCTGGGTGAGACACTGGGGACCCAGACTCATACGGGGAGAAACTAGACTGTCTGGCAGCGGGCGGAACTCGAGGGTGGCTTTCTCTCAGAGGTGCTTGCAGTGATTACCAAGGGACACTGAGACCCAGGGGCCTCTTAGGGCAGGGCTGACGGGAAGCCATTGCTGTTTGCTCCACCCTGAGACTCTGCCCTATCCAAGCTGTGTGCAGAGGCTTTTGCATAAGAATGGCTTGGTCCTTTGAAATCTAAACTTACCTCACAAACTGCAGCTGAGAGACCCAGAACATCCAAAAGAAGGCCCAAGGCCCCACAGCAACTTGCATTGCTTCACAGCTAGGTCTCATTTGGGCACCTCCAAACCCCAAACAAAGAAGAGAAATCTGCAGATCTCTCCGTAGCTCCTGCTGGGTGGCCTCAGGCAGAGGCTAAATTAGCACCTCCTTGGAGATCCAAGAGCCAGTGTACCCAGTGGTCAGAGTAGGACCATCCAGATTACAACTCCTCAGATCCATAAAGGACACACTCAAGGGGCAGACTCAGTGAGCACCAAAGCCCCACTGAAGCAAGTCTTGCCTCATAAGGGTGTCTCCAGCACAGAAGTTCTCCCAGCATAGACACAGCTGATCCTCACAGCCAATTTGCCTGGAGCTCAATTCCCCCCAGTAATACCAACAACAATCAAGGCTTAACTACAACAAGACTGTGCACACAGCCCACAAAGGGGTGCACCAAGAGTGTCCACCTCAGGTAGCTGAGGAGTCTGAGCCACTGGGCCCTATAGGACACCTAGCACCTAGCACACAAAGCCACTCTATCAACTCAGGGAAGCAGCCAAAATGGGGAGACAAAGAAACAGGTCACAAATGAAAGAAATGGAGGAAAGCAAACTACTGGATATAGAGTTCAAAACCACGGTTATAAGGTTTTTCAGAATTTTCTAGACAAGGCCGATAAATTTAGTGAGACCCTCGAGGATATGAAAAAGGACCAACTAGAAATTAAGCATACACTGACTGAAATAAAAAATAATATACAGAGATACAACAGCAGACTAGAGGATTGCAAGAATCAAGTCAAAGATTTGAAATACAAAGAAGCAAAAGACACCCAACCGGAAAAGCAAAAAGGAAAAAGAATCCAAAAATATGAAGATAGTGGAAGGAGCCTCTGGGACAACTTCAAGTGTACCAACATCAGAATTATGGGGGTGCCAGAAGAAGAGAGAGAGCAAGATATTGAAAACCTATTTGAAGAAATAATGACAGAAAACTTCCCCACCTGGTGAAAGAAATAGACTTACAAGTCCAGGAAGCACACAGAACCCCAAACAAAAGGAATCCAAAATGGACCACACCAAGACACATCATAATTAAAATGCCAAGAGCAAAAGTCAAAGAGAGAATATTAAAAGCAGCAAGAGAAAAACAGTTAGTTACCTACAAGGGAGCACCTTGATTGTCAGCTGATTTCTCCACAGAAACTATGCAGGCCAGATGGGAGTGGCAAGAAATATTCAAAGTGATGAACAGCAAGAACCTACAACCAAGATTACTCTACCCAGCAAAGCTATCATTCAGAATTGAAGGTCAGATAAAGAGCTTCACAGATAAGAAAAAGCTAAAGGAGTTCATCACCACCAAACCAGTATTATATGAAATGCTGAAAGGTACTCTTTAAGAAGAGGAAGAAGAAGAAAAAGGTGAAGATAAAAATTATGATACATATTTATCAACAAGTGAATCTAAAAATCAAGTGAATAAAAAATCTGATGAACAGAATAATCTGGTGAATATAATAGAATCATGGACATGGAAAGGGGGTGGACTGACAATCCTCGGGGGGAAAGGGGATGGGAGGTGCGAGAAGAGACTGGACAAAAATCATATACCTATGGATCAGGACAGTGGTGGGGGTAAGGGTATGGGGTGGGGTGGGAACCCGGTGGAGGGGAACTATGGGGGGAAAAAAGAGGAACAACTGTAATAATCTGAACAATAAAGATTTGAAAAAAATGAGTAAAGTTTCAGAAGAAACATTTCTCTAAAGAAGGTATACAAGTGGCCAATAACACATTAAAAGATGATCAACATCATCAATAATCAGGTAACTGCAAATCAAAACCATGAGACACTATTTTGCACCCATGCAGGCAGCTATAGGAAAAGAGGTAGATAACAAGTGCTGCAAGAATGTGCAAAACTTGGAACCCTTTTACATTGCTGGTGAGAATGTGAAATGGTATAAGTCCTGTCAAAAAGTTTGGCAGTTCCTCAGAAAGTTAGAGTTACCGTGTTGCACAGCAATTGCACTCCTAGGTATATATGCAAGAGAAATGAAAACATCTTCACACAAAACTTGTATGAAAAAAGTTAGTAGCAACATTCTTCATAATTTCTCCAAAATAGAAACAATCCAAATGTCTATCAATTGAAAAATAAGTAAATAATAGCAGTATATCCATGCAATGGAATATTATTCCACCAATGGATATACTCTGAAATTAGATAGTGATGATGGTTGTACAACTTTGTGAATATACTAAAAACCATTGAGTTGTACATCTTAAAATGGTGAGTTTCATGATATGTGAATTACATCTCAATAAAAATGTTTAAAAAGCCTGCCAGTGTGGCTCAGTGGTTGAGCATGGACCCAGGAACTAAGAGGTCAAGGGTTCAATTCCCGGTAGGGAGTATGCACATGCATGGGTTGCAGGCTCCATCCCCAGTAGGGGGTATGCAGGAGGCAGCAGATGGATGGTGTTTCTCTCTCATCAGTGTTTCTATCTCTATCCTTCTCCCTTCCTCTCTCTCTAAAAATAAAAATAAAAAGTTAAAAAAAACCCTGAAGGATGAGTTCAGTCACAAACAGAAGCCTTTATTACATTAATTCAGGCAAGTAAATGCATGGAGTTTGAAGGCCTCACATATCAATTTCTATCCAGTGTGAAATTATGTATATTTATAAATTTATTTTGACAGAGTGTACAAGAGCCATCACATTTCTGTAGTTCACCCTCCTTTTGTTTTGGGGCCATAAGAACATTCTGACTGTCTTATGCCAAGCGAGTAATTGGGGGAAAAGCCCCATTTCACATAGGTTACTGCTGATGTAATCTTTCTGAAGCTTGTAGGTGGGAGGATTGAGTACATTCATGCAGATATTGGTTCGGGCCCATTTTTCCATGGATTCCAAAGCTCAGTTCTTAATTCAGGAAGCTTTGCATATCTTTTTGCTTCCTCAACAGAAGTCTTGCCACGACTTGTGGTATTTCTGCAATATAAAAACGCTTGAAAGATAAGATGTGGCGAACTTCTTGGGATAAAGGAAGAAAAATACCTAGAGCAGAGAGAACAAAACACTCAACAAATCATCTTGCCATATAAGCAGAAGGGGGAAAAATGCCTGGAATGATTTATAACAAAATTTGCTGAGTGGCTCTTTTTGGGTAGTGGAAAAATAATGATTTTACATTTCTTCCATATACTTTTTGTAGCAAAAATATGTTGTCTAGTAATTTTTAAAACCCTACTTAGAAAATCTAGCTTACCCAGCAAAGTAGACTAATGACCAATTACAGCCCTATATGGCTATTAGATGCCAAGTAATTTGCAAAATAATAGGAAATGTGATCCAATTGATAATGTGCAATAATAGGCATGATCAGAAGTGACCCTAAAATAGTTACTTTATTGCTTTCAAATGGGAACTTGCAAAGGAGAATAGCTTCTCATTTGTACATTCTATTTTGGCTCAGCAGCAAAAGGTAATCAGAACACAGTGATGGCTACTTTAAAACTATGATTTTCTTTGATACTCAATAATAAATATTTATTTCACTGTGGTTAAGATCCCAGGCTCTGGAGCCAGACTGCTTGAGTTTAAAACTCAGCTCTGTAATTTATTAGCTGTGTTCCCATGGGTGAGTTATTTAACCTCCCTGGGACTCAGTTTTATTCACATGTGATGATAGCACTTCCCTTGCTAGTATAGGTATGTTTGTGTGGTGACCACATAGCAAACACTCAGTACAATGCCAGGAATTTAGTAAACATAAAATAAATGTTACCATAACCATTTGGCTTAAGTAACCTGCATAAACATAGTTTACTAATAGAAATAAATTTGGCCTTTCCATACATATACGACAGGCATTTAAGAATACGAAAGCAAGGGGTATATCATATATAAGTTGATTTTAGAAAACACTTCTAATACTAAGTCACTTAATTTAGATGTACAATCACTTCTAATCTGAGACACAGTGGTAATTGTATTTAAACAGTAAGAGAGCTGCTGTTGTACTAACCTCTAATCAGAATTGGGGCTTTTAAATTCTAATGATCAAATTTTGATCTAATGTTTCTAATGATCAGAATAAATATGTTGTAGAGAAGCAGACCCTAGTGTAGGCCTGGAACAAAGTATTAGCACTGTTCGTAGTCATAAATGTGTCAGCCATATGTGGTTAAGTATTTTCATTAAATCTATAGTCTGAAATTTTATTATTTTACTCAATTTGATGCCTTTTGGGTTGAGGCTGTAGTGAAGGAGTCCTTTTCTATGCTGACTGCTTAATGCCATTTTGTTGGGATGCGTGCACTCCTGTCTACTCCCAGAATCATTAGACCATGGGAAAGTTTGCCAAGTTCCATCTATGCATGTGTAGCTTAGGGTCAAATCTGTTTTTCCTTAATGTTCAATTTCCTTATAAAGGCAACCTTGGCCTCCAGAAATCCCCAGGCTATTTTCTTTATGAAAAATAAAATTTAAAAAAAAAGTATCTAGTATACTCTGCAGTTCACCTGGGTTCATTTCCATTGTTGGAATTTTTGAGTTGTTTATATGGCAGATGTAATGTAAACCTCTTTCCACATAAGCACAGAATACTCTTAATAGATTTTTAAACAGTGACTATAATTTGATATCAGGTTTCAAGAATATGAAAATTAATGCTAATTATTTTCATTTTTGAACTGGCAAGATTTATTACTGGAAACATACAACTTAGAAAAAATAAGGGGAAAATTGAGATAATATCTCTGCATACTTAAGGCTAAATGAATACATTATGGATGTAATGAGGAATGAATGATTATTTTCTAACTAATCCAAAAGGTGGTTCCACTTTGAAAAGTAATGCCAACTCCACTGAAACTTACTGCACCGAACATTGCAGAATATTTTCCCACTTTGTAAGGAAGAAAATGTATTGTTATTTTCATCAGTGGACAACATGAAGTTTCTCAGGGAACAACATTTTTATTAAATCTCAGGGACAACATGAAGAAACTCTGGCTTAATATCTGAATTTTCATTGGCTGACTTAATAAAATGATACTTTGATACTTCCTTAATTTCACCTTAAGCCACTGATACCCATTCTAGATTTTTAAAAATTTTATTTAGAAATTATTTTAGATATATAGAAAAGTTACAGAGGTAATGCAGACAGTTTCAATATAATCTACTTTGTTTCCCATAGTATTGTCTGTGATATACTGAATGTATTCCCTCAAAATTCATTATGTTGAAAACCTAACTCCCAATGTGATGGTAGTGGGAGGGGAGGCCTTTGGAAGATGATCAGGTTATGAGGGTGGTGCCCTCATGAATGGGATTAGTGCCCTTGTGAAACAGACCCTAGGGAGCTCCCTCATCCTTCTGCCATCCTTTGGAACTGGGCTTTCACCAGTCACAGAATCTTCTAGCACCTTGATTTTGGACTACCCAGCCTCCAGAACTGTGAGAAATAAATTTTTATTGTTTATAAAACACCCAGGCTATGGGATTCTGTTAATAACAGTTCGAACAGATTAAGAAACATCTTATATAACATGGTGCTTTTGTCCTAAGTAAGAAATTAACATTGGTACATTACTATTTACTGATTTCTTAATTACCTACTAATGTCCAGAATCCAGTCCAGGATAATATATTTTAGACTTCTCCAGTCTGACAGTTTTCAGTCTTCCTTTATTATACACAAAATTGGCACTTTTGAAGAGTACTAGTCAGGTATTTTGCAGAATGTCCCTCATTTGGGGTTTCTTTAATGTTTTCTCATGAATAGACTGAGTTTGTGAATTTTGGAAGCATACCACAAAATAGAAATTGCCTTCTCATCATGCGCGCGCATGCGTACACACACACACACACGCACACGCACACACAGATATGCATACACACACATTTTGGGCAGTGCATGACATAAATAATGCTAATTTTGATCACTTGGTTAAGGTAGTGTTTGCCAGATTTCTCCAGGTTCCTTCATTGTGAGGTTACTATTTTTTCCTTTCTGTATTTAGAACTGAGTCACTATGTCTGTTTCACACCCACGGGGGTGTGTATTAAGCTTTACTTCTGGAGGGAGTAACATCAACATGTGGTATTTGGAATTCTTCGTAGGAACTTGTTCAGATTGGCTTTTGTGTCCATTTGATCTGACCCCATCTTTTTTTTTTTTTAAAAAAAACTTCCTTCCTTTTGGCACCACCAGATACTCCAGTCTCATTGTACATTTTCACTGCTGCAGTCCTTGAATCAGGCATTTGTTCAAGTAACTATTATATACACAATAAAAAAAGTACTTAAACAACAAAGTCAGAAGATAGAAAGAGCAGAAGAATTAGTGAAAAGTAGAAATTAATGAATTAGAAAATAGAAAAATAGAATTAATAAATAAATCTAAATATTAGTTCTTTAAAAATACTGTATCTATTTTGTTTGTGGAAATTCTTTGTTGAAAGAAAATTATTTTTGGACACTACCAACAAAATAAACAAATTACTAGCAAACCTATCAACATAAAAAATAAGAAGACAACTGCACAAAATTAGAAATGACAAGAGCAAAATAACCATCAAAAAAGAGAAAAAAATTTAAATGATGAGATTAATTTACCCAACTATGCAAACAAGTGTAAAAGTCTAAATGAAATGGATAATTTCCTAGTCAAATACTACTCATAAAAATTAATCTTTGTGGAAACAAAATGTAGAGAAAAAAATATCTCCCACCCAATAAACATTCAACAAGTACTAGGTCCAGATGGTTTCATAGGGAAATTTTAATAATTCATTAATGATCAGATACTTCCAATACTCTTTAAATGAGTTCAAATCATAGTGAAAGAAGAAAAACATCCAAATTCATGTAAAAAACCCCAAACAAACCTTGAGATAGAGCATATACATTATGCACACTTTGTTGCAACATGTTTTTGATTTAATAATCTTTTGATATTCCATGGGTTAGGGTTCGTGAGTTCTAATTTATTCTTCTAATGTCCAGTTCATACTTAGACAGATATGTAATAATTTATTTAATCATTTCCATATTGGTAGATATTAAGGTTGTTTTCAATTTTTGGCCACTGCAAATTGTATAATGCTATATTAAACATTCTTGTATTCACTCATATTCTTGGGGGCCAGAGCTTCTGTTTTTGTAGGACTAAGAGGTAGATCAAAGTGATGAGAAATAGAAATTATTGTAGGAAATAAATATAACACAAAATTGAATTCAATACACATTCATATTTAATTCCTAGAAAATCATGCTGTGAAAAATAGTTGACATAAATGAATATAATTAACATTTACCCAAAACGTTTTTGTGCAAAAATCCATGTAAGTTCAACAATGTAATCAATTTGCTTTCTTAATGTAATTTTCCATAACAAAGCATGGTCTCTCCTAGAGAACATTAGTGATCGCCAAAGAAGCAGAATAACAGTCATGCATGTCTTCCTTCCTCTTAAATTATTTGAGTCAATTAAAATCAAACCAAGCAAAGAAGCACCCTAAGGATATATTTTAACATGGAATTTATTCAGAGATATTGTAAGCATTTTATTTCATAATCATTTTACTATTTGAGTAGTATTCCATTTCAAGTGAAAAATACCCTCTTTCATTATTATTTAGAGTAAGTGTGGTCCAATATCATGGTGTGAAGAAGTTGCTTTTTTGAGGTACATTTATATTAATTATAAAAAACGTATCCATTTCCTATATGGAGAATTGTATGACTCTGGCAAATTAAATATCCTGTTACATTATCTCACAATCCTCTGTAGTACTTCTAAAATAAAATAAACTAATAAAGGAAAACATATAAAAATTGAAATAAATACCTATTATTTTAAGCTTTTGAGTACATAGTACAAACAAAGTCATCTTCAGTTCACTATAAAAGATATCAAATATTAAGGTCACAATTCCACATGAACTGAGAGTAGGATTCTAAAGAAGAAATTTAAATTAAGATAAAAGAAAGCCCTGAAACATTTCTACATTATTCAATAATACAATTCACTTTTTACATTCTTAACAGTGATTTTGATATCTATTTTCCCCTAGAGCTGTGTTGTCCAATAGAGTAGCTACTAGCCATAAGTAGTTATTGAGCACTTGAAACATGTCAAAATGATAATATTTTTTATATACTAGATTAAATAAAAATATTATGAAAAAATTTCAGTTCTTTCCTTTTATTCCTTTTAATGTGGCTACAAAATTCAAAATTATATATGTGGCTTATGTATGTGGCTCACTCACATCATGTTTCTCTTGGTCACTACTGCTCTAGAGCATGAGCATTGAATTTTCATTTCTCTTCTCCTTTGTGTCCATCTGTGTCTCAGATAATCTATGGTATTACAAGTTATAAGCAGAGTAGACATCAGTATAACTCATGTTTAGCTTAATATAGATGCATATAGTTACTTATAGAAATGTTCATATATGTAGGTATATACATAGGTTAGTATATATACACATATTTCCTGCTCTCTCAGCTGAGAGGATATAGCAAGAAATACACCAAGAACCAAGATTCTGGTGTCTGATACTATTCTTGAATAAACAGAAGCCAAGAATTCTTGGAGAAATAGCTAATTCTAGGATGGGACAGGTAATATACAAGTATCACATAGTGCCAGAAAGAAAGGAAGTGTTGAAAACACAACAAACCAAAGAGAAACCCCCCACAATAATGGAAGTATATAAAAAAGACACAGGAGTTGAATGAAAGAAATTCCGTTGGTTAAAGCTAAAACAATTTGGACAAAACGAAGTAGCATTAGATTATAACTCTAAGTAGAAAATAAATATCCAAGAGTCTATGCAAATACAAATAAATGGTTGAATAAATAAATAAATGGTAAAGAAGAGAGAGATATCCAATGCAGGGAATACCAAATGATTTATGTAGATATTATGCCTACAAGGAGGTAGAGTATAACTCCCCACTTCTTAAGTAATATAGCATAGTGATTTTCCTTCTAAAACATACAGTATGAAAAAATGGAGAGGATAAGGTCATTCCAGAAAGGGGTTTGGTGGGTGGAGGGGGGAAGAGAGAGAGAGAGAGAGAGAGAGAGAGAGAGAGAGAGAGAGAGAGAGAGAGAGAAACTTGGAATATACCTTGTTTAAATTCTTAAAACTAGTGATGCTTGATTCTAGCTCCACCATTGTCCTTTTTAAGTTTTAACGAACCAATAAATTCCCCTTCATTTTTTGTTTAACAATCTTTTTATAAAATCCTCATCTGAGGATATTTTTCCATTGATTTTTAGAGTGGAAGGGTGGGAGAGGAAAAAGAGGAGGAAGAGGAGGAGGAGAAGGAGGAGGAGAGAAACACTGGTATAAGAGAGACATATCAATTGGTTGCCTCCTGCACCCTCCCTGACAGGGCCAGGGATCGAACCTGCAATCTAGTTATGTACCTTTGACTGGGAATCAAACCTGCAACCGTTTGGTGCAAAGGCTGATGGTCTAAACACCAGCCAGGGCTGTTTAACTATTTTATCTTTTCCAAATGTAGGACATTTGTATTCATCGATGTTCTCTAGAGAAACATAACCAATAGTATATATATTTAGATACAGATATAGATACAGATGAGAGAACATTTATTATGGACATTGAGAAATCACACAGTGTACCATTTGCAAACTGAAGAAACAGAAAAGCCAATGAATAGTGTAATTCAGTCTGAAGACCTGAGATCCAGGGAAGCCAATGGTGTAAACCTAAATCTAAAGTCGTGAGAATGGGGGGAGCTAATAACATAAGTCCTGTGTTGTGTCCGAAGGCTTGAGAATCAGGAATACCCTTATCCAAGGATAGTGAGCAAATTTGCCCTTCCTCTACCTGTTCTACTCAAGGCCTCAACTGGTTAAAAGAAGCCCACAGCATTGGTGAGAGCAATCTTCTTTTCTCAGACTACTGATTCAAATGCTAATCTCTTCCTGACACACCCTCACAGACACACCTAGAAATAATATTTTACCAGTTTTTTGGGGATCCCTTAGCCCAGTCAAGTTGATATATAAAAATTAATCATCACAATTTAAAAATATGCCGTCTTCCCAGAAACCTTTCTTTACTATTCCCTCCTTAAACATTTTCCTCAATTAACTAATTACTTTCATCAGTAAGAATCTTAAATGAGTAATCTAATCCCAATCTTTCACTCGTTTGTTACTATGCAACCCTTTTGCTTCCATCTTTTAAAAATATTTTCTGTGAGGTTGGTAGTTATGTTCCCATTTTCATTCTTCATACAAATAACTTGAAACCTCATCCCTCCCCCCCCTTTTTTCTCAGTGAGTCTAGCTAATGGCTTGTTAATTTTGTTTTTAAAGAGCCAATTTTGGAGAAAAAAGATGGCAGCTGGCAGGACGGAGGTGAGGGAGAGGAAGTGAGTGAGTGAGGGTATGAAAGGAGAGTGTGTGGATGTGCGTGGTGTGTGTGAGTGAGTGAGGGAAAGTTAAATCTCGCAGGAGCAGCAGGGGCTGGCAGACAGGCTCTCCTTGACAAGGAGAGACTACCACCGCTGCGGGCACTTCCCAGACAGCGGGACTCCAGCATGCAGCCCACGCCATCTTGAAGGGGAGAACAGCCTTTTTTAGGAACTCATCAACACCACCAACCAGACAGGCCTTGGAACTGCCCCACGACCCAGCAGCCACTCCAGCCAAAATCCTGCTACCCCAGCTGCAGACCCGTGGACCCTGGGACCTCCACCTCCAAAGGTGCACCGCTTGGCAGCAGTAAGTGCAACCTCCCCCTCCCTGCAGGCAGCCAGGGCACTCCACTCCAGATTCGCACGTTTCCAGCTGGATTCGTGCGTTTCCAGCCGTGCAGACAGCCAGGGCACTCCACTCCTTAGGCAGGGCTTAGGAGCCTCTGAGAGCCCCCAAGGGTGTGATTCTGCATAGACAAGGGCACGCAGTCCCGCAGTAGAAATTCTGAATTCCCTCTTTCTGGATAACTGCCCACATTCACCCCAGCGGCTCAGCCTTGGTGCCAGGACCCCTCAGAGTGCATCAGAACTCTGTGCCTGGCAAGCGCACCTCCACAGAGGCGAAGTTCCAACAGGCAGGTGCCCTGAGCCCATCTACCCACAGGGCGCTAGTGGGAGCCACTGTGAGCTCTCCCTGGGTGTGATCTTGAACAAGTGGGGGTGCACTCCCCCCCAGCAGTAGAAGTTTTGAATTCACTCATCCTGGATACCTGCCCACAGGCGCCTCAATTGTGTGGCTACACTGCCAGGGCCCATCAGAGTCCTTCAGTGTGCCTCACTGGCAAATGTACCGTGGGTGCTCCTGTGAGCCGCCACTGGGAGTAAGCGCCTATCCACCACAAGTGCAACAGCAAAAGCTGGGTCTGCCCACCCCATGACTGCAGAACTCTGGGCACCACAGTCACGCCTTTCCAGAGAGCAGGCCCCCTGAGCCCCATCACCCCAAAATACGGTTCCTGGGTGCCACTGTGAGTCCCTGCTGGGCACGCGTGATTTCAATTAAGGGTGTAAGACAACAAAAATTGGGACACTCCCCTCCATGGCGGCTGACTTCTAGACACCGCAGTTGTGCCTCTCAAGCTCTCAAGCCTACATCAAGAGAACCCAAATAGCTCAAGTAGGGAGCTACACTAGATTAACAAGCCCAGGAGAACTGAGAGATTACGCCAGAAGCACCATCCCCGAAAGAACCTGGGTAGCAAAGCAATTGGATCTACAATTAAAACATTACAGGAAAACATGGGAAGACAAAAAAGCAATCTCCAAAGGAAAGAAAAAGAGGATCCACCAGAAAGGGAGTTAAATGAATTCAAGGCTAGCAGCTTATCAGAGATAGAATTCAGAGTAATGGTTATAAGGATGTTTAAATGGATGGATGACAAATACACACAACTCAATGAGAACTATAAGGAACTGAATGAGAATGTCACCAAAATGAAAGGAAACCAAGAGGAGATGAAGAATGACATAGCTGCAATAAAGAACACAATGGAAGGCTTAAACAGTAGACTAGAAGAGGCTGAGGACCGCATCAGCAAATTAGAAGACAAAGTAGGAAAAAACACACAAACACAGCAGCAACTGGAAAGAAGACTTAAAAAGCAAGAGGAGAGCCTAAGGGAGCTTTGGGACAACACAAAATGAAACAACATTCACTTAATAGAGATACCAGAAGGAGAGGAAGAGAAGCAAGGAATAGAAAACCTGTTTGAAGAAATAATGACAGAAAACTTCCCTGATATTGGCAAGAAAAAAACTATGCAAGTCCAAGAAGTACATAGAGTCCCAAACAAGTTGAACCCCAAAAGACTGACACCAAGACACATCATAATTAGATTGGCGAACACCAATGAAAAAGTAAGAATCTTAAAGGCTGCCAGAGAGAGACAGAAAGTTACTTACAAGGGGTCTCCTATCAGAATATTAACTGATTTCTCAACAGAAACACACCAGGCCAGAAGGGAATGGAATGAAATATACAAAGTGATGCAAAGCAAGGGACTGAATCCAAGAATACTATACCTGGCAAGGCTATCATTCAAAATTGAAGGTGGAATCAGGAGCTTCACAGACAAAAAAGGGCTAAGAGAGTTTATCATTACCAAGCCAGCAATGCAAGAATTGCTAAAGGGACTGCTGTGAAAAGAAGAAAGAGAAAGGCAAGAAGAAACAGAAACACTAAGGAAAAATATGACAACAAACATGTATTTGTCAATAATAACGTTAAACATAAATGGATTAAATGCACCAATCAAAAGACATAGGGTAGCTGAATGGATAAGAAAACATGACCCATATATTTTCTGTCTACAAGAGACCCACCTCAGAGCAAAGGATTAACACAGACTGAGAGTAAAGGGATGAAAAAACATTTTTCAAGCAAATGGAAATGAGAAAAAAGCTGGGATTGCAACACATATACCTGATAAAATAGAACTCAAAGTAAAGGCCATAATAAGAGATAAGGAAGGCCACTACATAATACTAAAGGGAGGAATTCAACAAAAAGATATAACTCTGGTAAACATATATGCACCCAATGCAGGAGCACCCAAATACATAAAAAATCTCCTGGAAGATATCAAGGGAGAGATTGACAACAATACCATCATAGTAGGAGACTTTAATACACCACTGACATCACTGGATAAATCCTCTAGACAAAAAAACAGCTAAGAAACAGCAATTCTAAATGACACACTAGATCAGATAAACCTAAATGACATCTTCAGAGCATTTCACCCCAAAGCCACGGAATATACATTCTTCTCAAGTGCACATGGGACATTTTCAAAAATAGACCACATATTGGGTCACAAGCAAAGTCTCCCCAAATTCAAAAAGATTGAAATCATATCAAGCATTTTCTCAGACCACAATGGCATAATATTAGAAATAAACTACAATAAAAACATTCCAAAAAATTCAAACTCTTGGAAGCTGAATAGCATGCTACTAAACAATGATTGTGTTATCAATGAGATCAAAGAAGAAATTAAAAACATCCTGGAGACTAATGACAATAAAAACACAACATTGCAAATATGGGACACAATGAAAGCAGTCCTGAGAGGGAAGTCTATAGCTCTACAGGCCTACCTCAAAAAACAAGAAAAAAATGGTAATAAATCATCTAACTCAACAACTCAAAGAATTAGAAAGAGAGCAACAAGAAAAGCCCACAGTGAGCAGAAGGAAGGAAATAAAGTTCAGAGCGGAGATAAACGACATTCAGACCAAAAAAACAATACAAAACATCAATAAAACCAAGAGCTGGTTCTTCAAAAGGATAAACAAGAGTGATGAACCTCTAGCCAGGCTCACCAAGAAGCAAAGAGAGAGGACCCAAATAAACAAAATCAGAAATGAAAGAGGTGAAATAACAACAGACCCCACAGAAATACAAAGGATTGTTAAAAAATACTATGAACAACTCTATTCTAACAAACTAGACAACCTGGAGGAAATGGACACATTCCTAGAAAAATACAACCTTCCAAAACTTACTCAGGAAGATTCTAAAAATCTCAATAGGCTGATAACTATGGAAGAAATTGAAGCAGTCATCAAAAAGCTTCCAGCAAACAAAAGCCCGGGGCCAGACGGCTTCAATGGGGAGTTTTACCAAACATTCAAGGAAGAACTAAAACCTATCCACCTCAGACTATTCCAGAAATTTCAAGAAGAAGGAACACTTCCAAGCTCCTTCTATGAAGCCAGCATCAGCCTAATACCAAAACCAGATAACGATAACACAATGAAAGAGAATTACAGGCCAATATCCCTCATGAACATAGATGCCAAAATCCTCAACAAAATTCTAGCAAATTGAATCCGGCAGTACAACAGAAAGATCATACACCATGACCAAGTAGGATTTATCCCGGGGATGCAGATGGTACAATATTTGCACATCAATAAATGTGATACATCACATAAACAAATTGAGAGATAAAAATCATACAGTCATATCAATTGATGCAGAAAAAACATTTGACAAAATCCAACATGCTTTCTTGATAAAAACTCTCAGCAAGGTGGGAATAGAAGGATCATACCTCAACATAATAAAAGCTATATATGATAAACCCACAGCTAACATCATACTTAATGGGCAAAAACTAAAACCATTTCCGCTAAAAACAGGAACAAGACAGGGATGCCCACTCTCACCACTCCTGTTCAACATAGTGCTGGAAGTACTAGCCATTGCGATCAGACAAGAAGAAGAAATAAAAGGCATTCAAATTGGAAAAGAAGAAGTAAAACTGTCCTTATTCACAGATGACATGATACTGTACATAGAAAACCCTAAAGACTCCATCAAAAATTATTAGACTTAATAAATGAATTCGGCAAGGTAGCAGGATACAAAATTAACGCCAAGAAATCTATGGCATTTCTATACACCAATAATGAAGTTACAGAAAGAGAGACTAAAAAAGCAATCCCATTTACCATCGCACCAAAAAAATTAAGATACCTAGGAATAAACTTAACTAAGGAGGTAAAAGACCTATACGTGGAAAACTACATGACACTGAAAAAAGAGATAGAGGAAGACATAAACAGATAGAAGAACATACCATGTTCATGGATTGATAGAATCAACATCATCAAAATGTCCATACTACCCAAAGCAATCTATTAATTCAATGCACTTCCCATTAAAATACCAACGGCATATTTCACAGACCTAGAACGAACCTTCAAAAAATTCATCTGGAATAAAAAAAGACCCCGAATAGCCACAGCAATCCTGAGAAAGAAGAACAAAGTAGGGGAGATCTCAATACCAGATATCAAGGTGTATTACAAAGCCACTGTTCTTAAAACAGCCTGGTACTGGCACAAGAACAGACATATAGATCAATGGAATAGAATAGAGAACCCAGAAATTGACCCAAACCACTATGCCCAATTACTATTTGATAAAGGAGGCATGAACATACAATGGAGTCAAGACAGTCTCTTCAGCCGAAACCGGTTTGGCTCAGTGGATAGAGCGTCAGCCTGCGGACTGAAAGGTCCCGGGTTCGATTCCGGTCAAGGGCATGTACCTTGGTTGCAGGCACATCCTCAGTGGAAGGTGTGCAGGAGGCAGCTGATCGATGTTTCTCTCTCATCGATGTTTCTAGCTCTCTATCCCTCTCCCTTCCTCTCTGTGAAATATCAATAAAATATATTTAAAAAAAAAAAAAAAAAAAAAAAAAAAAAAAAGACAGTCTCTTCAACAAATGGTGTTGGGAAAATTGGACAGATACATGCAAAAAAATGAAACTAGATCACCAACTTACACCATACACAAAAATGAACTCAAAAGGATAAAGGACTTAAACATAATATGGGAAACCATAAAAATACTAGAGGGATCCACTAGCAGAAAAATCTCAGTCATATGCGGAAGGAACTTCTTCACTGATACTGCTCTTAGGGCAATGGAAACTAAAGAGAAAATAAACAAATGGGACTACATCAAAATAAAAAGCTTTTGCACAGCAAAGGAAACCATCAATAAAACAACAAGAAAGCCCACTGCATGGGAGAACATATTTGCCAATGATATCAACGATAAGGGTTTAATCTTCAACATTTACAGAGAACTCATACAACTTAACAAAAAGAAGATAAACAACCGAATCAAAAAATGGGCAACTGATCTAAATAGACACCTTTCGAAAGAAGACAGAAGGAAGGCCAAGAGACATATGAAAACCTGCTCAAAGTCACTAATCATCAGAGAGATGCAAATAAAATAACAATGCGGTACCATCTTACACCTGTCAGAATGGCTATCATCAACAAATCAACAAATGACAAGTGTTGGCGAGGATGCGAAGAAAAAGGAACACTTTTGGTGGGAATGCAGACTGGTGCAGCCACTGTGGAGAACAGTATGGAGTTTCCTCAAAAAACTAAAAATGGAACTCCCATTTGACCCAGTGATCCCACTTCTAGGAATATATCCTAAGAAACTAGAAACAGGAATCAGAAAGGATATATGCACTTCTATGTTCATAGCAGCACAATTCACCATAGCTAAGATTTGGAAACAGCCTAAATGCCCATCAGCAGATGAGTGGATTAGAAAACTGTGGTACATCTACACAATGGAATACTACACTGCGGTAAAAAGAAGGAGTTCTTACCATTTGCAACAACATGGATGGAGATGGAGAGCATTATGCTAAGTGAAATAAGCCAGGCAGAGAAAGATAAATATCACACGATCTCACTCATTTGTGGAATATAATGAACGGCATAGACTGATGAACAAGAACAGACCCAGAGACTGAGAAACATCGATCAGAACCTCAAACCTCAGGGAAGGAGGGGGTCGGTGGGAGTAAGGGGGAGAGATCAACCAAGGGACTTGTGTGCATGCATATGAGCCTAATCAATGGACACAGACAACAGGGGGGTGTGGCATGAGTGGGGGATGGGGAGTAATGGGGGAATAAGGACACATATGTAAAAAATAATAATAAAAATAAAATAGAAAATAAATTGTGAGGTAACCAGAACCCCAAGAATGCCTGAGAACGTGTTTCTTGCCATGCTAGCAGTCATCAGCTGTACGGTAATATTACCTGGGGCAAATGGGGAAGTATTTTGGACTTATGTTCCTGACCCTTCATGGGCAAGAGCCCTTAAGTGGGCTGATCCCCCACCTAATGTAGTCACCAATAATACCAAACACTTTGGTCATCCAGGAGGACCATGGGTGGGGCAAGGAAGTATAATTACACAGGGGTCGCCACCCAGCTTCCCTTTTGTATGACACAAAATCAAAACGCTCCTTTGTGTGTAAAATTAAAGAGAGATTTCTGGCTTGCATGGACACCAAAGGAAGGGACTATCACTACTTGCTCCTGGGAGAGGTGCAGAAAATGTAACTAAGACCTTGTCTATACAAAAAGAAATTGACAGCCAGTTTGAAATGGAATTGCCATGGCCTAGAGCAAAGAATATCCTTACAAGATATTATTCTACAATGTCATTATAATTTTTCCCAGATTTGTATTACCCCCATTACCTACAATAGTACCTCGCACCCTAGGGAATCAATAAAAAATCATCTTTTTGGTGCTTGGAGACAAAGGTAACACATCTCTTGATATTTTAGAATTACAAGAGCATAATGTACAATTATCCCAAACAAATGTACAAACTAATTCTTTGAATGTCTGGCAGCAATGTAAAAAGGACATGAAAGGATTTAATCCCTTCCACTGTGTAGAGGGCCCCCCGGGAAGGCACCTGAGCATTCTATATTGGCCCCTCTTGCCCTTTGGCCAAGAGGGATCCTCTTCTCACAATCCAATTGCCCACAGCTGTTGCCTGAGCTTTCTGTTCATCCTGAGGTTGAAGCCTCGTGGTGACTGGTACCATGGATCTGTCTCTTGCCCAGTGGGGTGAGCTGGGACCTCCCTGGAGAAGAAACCTGGGTTCCCCAAGATATGTGATCAGTGCCGGGGGCCCCCACCAGCAGGCGAGGGGATCCCAAGGCAGGTGCTGGGCGTGGAGGCCACAGGGGCATAAGCTACCAAGGAGATAGAACTGAACCTCACATCACCCTGCTTGGCCCCGGAGGATGGCTACTTAGCCAGATACGGGTAAGATTCCTCAGGGAAGGAACAACCTAAGACAGGCACAGTCCCAGAGGGGCCATCAGGAGAGAACTTGGGGGTCAACAGAGGTGGCAGGGGCCTGAACCCTCACCCCTTCTGAGGGAGGTCTCCTGCCCCCATGGCTGCTTCGCTTCCTAGGCCCAGCTCAAATCGGGACCCAGGTAACAGACAGAGACTTGGCAGACAGCAGCTGCCCTCTCACTGCAACAAGACTTGTTTGAGTTGTCTTGTACCCATGGTGTGGGGAAGTGGATTTTTGACATCTAAATTCAGCCTAGCACCAGAAATGCTCAGGGCCTACTCAAGAAGGCAAATAATCCTTCCCACTAATATTTACAGGGTAAAATAAGATTGTTGATAGAGTATTAAATTTGACAGTAAAATAGTAGTCAAGTTCTCAGACTAATTTAAATTGGCTAATTGAAATAAGCAAATATTCTAGAAAAATTAATGGTACTGGACAAAAAGCTGTTCCTAAAGTGTTAACTAAAATTTTTATTGGTAGTTCATCTCATGGTAAAATTGCGTAACATGTAATGAACCTAAAGCAGTTATATTTTAGTGCAAAAAATTAAAATTTAAAAGCTATCAAGACTACATTATAAAATTTCCAAAAGCCTCCTAATATTTAAATCAAAAAAGGGGGACAGTAGAAGAATATCATGTAAGGAAAAATATCCTGTAAGTAAATTACATCTAGAAAATTTTTACTTTAGAAAATTAACTTTCATTTGTAATGCTAACAGCAAGACACCCATGAAAAACACACATGGTGTCAAAACAAGCCAAAGAAAAATCGTTTGGGCAAAAAAATGAAAAAGGATCCCAAGTCAAATTTATAGAAAAGATTCCTTTATTAACTTTTGGTCGAGAATATGTTTGTATATTTTCAGAAAACAACTCCAAGACCATGTGGATTCCTGCAACAGAGAGGAATTGACAGGACTGCTCTAGCCATGAAGACAGAAGGGAAACAGTCCAGAGATGGAAGACGCTGACGACACCTTGCCATACAAGCAGTCAGCAGCTGTGCGTCACTGCAGGTTGCCCAGGACCAAACTAGAGAGGGTCGGACCTGCATTACCTCCATTTGTCCACCATCCAGAACTGAAATATCATTGCTGACATGTACACATAAGGAACTGTTTGTCATTGAAATTGGGACTCAAAAGAACTGTTGGCTCAGAAAGAAACTCACTACAGACTGATTCATTTGCCTCTCAGCATAACCATTATTGCTTGTCTCATTTTCGGTTCTTATAAGTGTATTTCTAGTATCACATGATCTCACACATCTAGGGTAAATAATGAACAACATAAACTGATGAACAAAAACAGACCCAGAGACAGGGAAGCATCAATCAGACTGTCAAACCTCAGAGGGAAGGTAGGGGAGAGTGGGGGTAAGGGGGAGAGATCAACCAAAGGACTTGTATGCATGCATATAAGCCTAACCAGTGGCCACAGACAACAGGGGGTTGGGGGCATGTGTGGGGTGGGGTTTGGGATGGGAATGGGGGGATGAGGACAAATATGTGATACCTTAATCAAT
Source organism: Plecotus auritus (assembly GCF_963455305.1). Taxonomy (NCBI): domain Eukaryota; kingdom Metazoa; phylum Chordata; class Mammalia; order Chiroptera; family Vespertilionidae; genus Plecotus; species Plecotus auritus. Next base: position 67,049,644 of record NC_137775.1, read on the forward strand.
AAAGAAATTTAAAAAATTTGAAGTTTGAAAAGAAAAAAAATAATAAAGAGCCAATTTTGAGTTTCATTAGTTTTTCTAAAATTTTTTTTATTTCATAGTTTATTTATTTATTTTCTAATCTTTATTATTTTCTTACTTCACTTTGTTTTGTGCTTAGGTTGATCTTCTCTTTTAAATTTCTTAAAAATGAAAGTTAAGTTGTTTTGATATTTTATCTTTTTAAAATATAGGTTTTATGTCTATAAATTTCTCTTCTGAGCACTGCTTGAATTGCATCCCATAAGTTTTGGTATGTTGTGTCTTTGTTTCATTTGTTTCAAAGTATTTTAAAATTTCTCTTGTGATTTCTTATTTTACTTATTCTTTATTTAGGAGAGTGTTGCATAATTTCCACATACTTGTGATTTTCCAAAAATTCTTTCTATTATTACCACCTAATTTCATTTCATTGTGGTTAGAGAACATACTTTGTAGATTTAAATTATTTTAAATTTATTTAAGCTTTGTTCATGAATGGGCATATGGTCTAATATTCAAGATATTCCACATGCAATTGAGAAGAATATATACCCTGATTTTGTTGGATAAAGTGTTCTATAGATGTCTTTTAATTTAGTCATTATATAGTGTTGTTCTAGTCTTCTGTTTCCTTGCTGATTTTCTACCTATTTATTCTGTTATTGAAAATGTGATATAAAATTCTCCAGCTATTATTGTTGCTTTTTCTATTTCTACCTTCAATTCTATCAGTTTTGCTTCATTAATTTTGGTGCTTTTATGTTAAGCGCAGATATGTTTGTAATTGTTATATTTTTCTTGATAGATTGACACTTTTATTATTATAGAGTGTCCTTATTTGGGTCTAGTAACAGGTTTTGTTTTATATTTAATTTTTAAAATATATTTTTATTGATTTCAGAGAAGAAGGGAGAGGGAGAGAGAGAGAGAAACATCAATGATGAGAGAGAGTCATTGATCAGCTGCTTCCTGCACACCCTGCACAGGGGACCGAGCCTGAAACCCTGGCATGTGCCCTGACTGGGAATAGAGCCATGACCTCCTGAGCCACACCTGCCAGGCAGATTTTGTTTTAAAATCTATATGCTGGTATAGCCATACTATTTTCATGGCATATATTTTCCATCCTTTTTCTTTAAATCTAAAGTGCATCTCTTGTGTAAAGCTCATAGTTAGGTTGTTAACATTCTTCCAGTCTCTGCTCTTTAATCCACTTACTTTTGATGTAATTATTGAGGTTGGATTTATGTCAGTCATTTTGCTATTTGTTTTCTGTTTACCTTATGTCTTTTCTTTCTTTCCACAATTACTGCTGCCTTTGTGTTAGATATTTTTATTGTACCATTTTAGTTCTGTCATTTTTTACCATATATTTAGTTCTGTCATTTCTTTTACTATATATATTTAGTTATTTTGAGATTACAATCAACATCTTAATTTGTATCTATAGTTTGGCTTAATAATAACTTAATTTCAATAGTATAAAAAACTACCCTGAGATAGCTCAATTTCCTTCCCTCTTTAAGTGAATAGATATTAAAAGTTTAAGTATTTTTTTCTTAAATCACTCAATCCCATTTGATGAAGATTTTATATAATTTTCATAGGTCTGTATATATGTATATATGTTTAGTTATATGAAAGTGTAAGCATAGAGAGACAAAATAGCAAAGTTACTCTGTGTGTTCCTTTTCTCTTGTACTCTACATTTTAACCTTTGCTTTTTTAAAATTTAAGTTCTTTATTTTTTAAAATATTTCATAAGTCTCCTTTTCCACCCACCATTGTCCTCTCCCCGACCACCCCAATCCCCAGCACATGCCCTCACCCCTGCCCCCCGTTCCCCCCCCCCCCCCCCGCTCCCGTCTGTGTCTATTGGTTATGCTCATATGCATGCGTACAAGTCCTTGGTTGATCTCTTACATCCTCATCCCCCGCCTTCCCTCATAGGCTGGAAAGTTTGTTTGATGCTTCTATGACTCTGGTTCTATTTTTGTTCATCAGTTTATGTTGTTCATTATATTCCACGAATGAGTGAGATCATGTGATATTTGTCTTTCTCTGACTGGCTTATTTTGCTTAGCATAATGCTCTCCAGTTCCACCAATGCTGTTGCAAATGGTAAGAATTTTCTTTTTTCTTTTTTTACAACTGAGTAGTATTCCATTGTGTAGATGTACCACAGTTTTCTAATCCACTCATCTGCTGATGTGCACTTAGGCTGTTTCCAAATTTTAGCTATGGCGAATTGTGCTGCTATGAACATAGGGTGCATATATCCTTTCTGGTTGGTGTTTCTGATTTCTTGGGATATATTCCTAGAAGTGGGATTACTGGGTCAAATGGGAGTTCCATTTTTAGTTTTTTGAGGAAACTCCATACTGTTCTCCACAGTGGCTGCACCAGTCTGCATTCCCACCAGCAGTGCACTAGGGTTCCTTTTTCTCCACACCCTCTCCAGCTTGTCGTTTGTTGATTTGTTGATGATAGCCATTCTGACAGGTGTGAGATGGTACCGCATTGTCGTTTTGATTTGAATCTCTGATGATTAGTGACTTTGAGCATGTTTTCATATGTCTCTTGGCCTTCAGTATGTCCTCTTTCAAAAAGTGTCTGTTTAGGATCTCTGCCCATTTTTTTTATTGGATTATTTATCTTCCTTTTGTTAAGTTGTATAAGTTCCCTATAAATTTTGGAGATTAAACCCTTATCAGAGATAACATTGGAAAATATGTTCTCCCATGCAGTGGGCTTTCTTGTTGTTTTTTTTTAATATATATTTTATTGATTTTTTACAGAGAGGAAGGGAGAGGGATAGAGAGTTAGAAACATCAATGAGAGAGAAACATCAATCAGCTGCCCTTGACCAGAATCAAGGTACATGCCCTTGACCAGAATCGAACCAAGGTACATGCCCTTGACCAGAATCGAACCTGGGACCCTTCAGTCCACAGGCCGATGCTCTATCCACTGAGCCAAACTGGTTAGGACTCTTGTACATGCCCTTGACCAGAATCGAACCTGGGACCCTTCAGTCCACTGGCCGATGCTCTATCCACTGAGCCAAACCGGTTAGGATTCTTGTTGTTTTCTTGATGGTTTCTTTTGCTGTGCAGAAGCTTTTTATTTTGATGTAGTCCCATTTGTTTATTTTCTCCTTAGTTTCCATTGCCCTAGGAGCTGTATCGGTAAAGATATTGCTACAACAAATATCTGCTCTTTTGCTGCCTATGGTTTCTTCTAATATTTTTATGGTTTCCCATCTTATGTTTAAGTCCTTTATCCTTTTGAGTTCATTTTTGTGTATGGTGTAAGTTGGTGATCTAGTTTCATTTTTTTGCATGTATCTGTCCAATTTTCCCAACACCATTTATTGAAGAGACTGTCTTGACTCCATTGTATACTCTTGCCTCCTTTGTCAAATATTAATTGAGCATAGTGGTTTGGGTCTATTTCTTTGTTCTCTGTTCTGTCCCATTGATCTATATGTCTGTTCTTGTGCCAGTACCAGGCTGTTTTGAGAACAGTGGCTTTGTAATATAGCCTGATATCTGGTATTGCGATCCCTCCAACTTTGTTCTTCTTTCTCAGGATCGCTGTGGCTATTTGGGGTCTTATTTTTATTCCAGATGAATTTTTGGAGAGTTTGTTCTAGGTCTTTGAAGTATGCCGTTGGTATTTTAATGGGGAGTGCATTGAATCTATAGAGTGCTTTGGGTAGTATGGACACTTTAATTATGTTGATTCTACCAATTCATGAACGTGGTATATTCTTCCAGTGGCTCTCAGGGTTATAAAAAAATAAAGTTGGGTAGTAGAAAATAGAGAGAGAATGACTGGAAACAGTATTTTAGGCCTAGTGATAGGGATGTTATCCTTGAAGAGATAACCTGCCCCAAAATATGCAACGCAGTTAGGCATGTGAACATAGGAGAGAACCCCCAGTGTGAACAGCTTGGCTAAGGGCAGGATCAAGACTGAGCACTTGAGGAAGAGGTAGAAAACTAAGCAGCTGGGTTCTAGTGAAACAGGCTGTAAGAAATGATGTAGGAGAAGTAGGCAGAGGCCAGATGGTGCACAGCTTTATGGTTCTGGTAACAGATTGTATTGCATTCTAGAAGTCATGAGAAGTAACAGGAAGGTTTTAGACAGGAAAGTAAACTAATCTGATGATGAACCTGGTGGGTTAGAGAACAGCAGGAGACCATCTGGTTTGGCTTTCATAGGTGTATCAGATCAGCCATCCTCAGTTCTCTTTCTCTGTATCTTGTTTTAACTGTATCCAGAGCCAAGCAGGCACTGTGGACAGGCTAACCTTTTTTTGAAAAACATTGTTTCAAGAAATCTGTTTCTTTTGGAGAGTACTGCAGATCATAAAATGTTTGAATATTGGTCGATTGCCCATGAAAGAATGATTGCCAAAAGGATTTTAAAATGCATATCAGGAACAAAATGTTCCCTTACCCATGCAATGAAGAAGAGCAAAAGCATGATATCTCTATTTTATTACAACTTTGTTCATTCTCATTTTTATGTTTAGTATATTGTTTAATCAATAGAATTTGTATAATTGCTGGAAAAGGCACTTAATAACACATACCTCTTCTCAAATACTACTCATGTACACAAGCATATCTCAAAGATATCCTGGGTTTAATTCCAGGCCACTGCAATAAAGTGAATATCACAATGAAGCAAGTCACACAAATTTTTTGGTTTCCCAGTGCATATTTTGTTTATACTATACTATAATCTATTAAGTGTGCACTAGCATTATGTCTGAAAAACAATGTGCATACCTTAATTTAAAAATGCTTCACTGATAAAAAATGTTAATTATCAGGGGGTAGGGGAGGCTGGGGGAAGGTCAATTGGAAAAAAAAAGGAGACATATATACTACTAGTTGTGATATTTTAAACAATAAAAAAAATCTAAAAAATATGTTAACCATCTGAGCCTTCAGAGAGTCCCAATCTTTTTGCTGGTGAAGGGTTTTGCCTTGATCTTGATGGTGGATGACTGATCATGCATCACCATAACAAATATAATAATAATAAAATCTGAAATATTGTGAGAATTACCAAAATGTGACATAGAGCTATGAAGTGAGCAAATGCTGTTGGAGAAATAAACACTATTCAGAGAAAGCAGAAACCTAAACCATTAGGAGAAACAAATCAATTAGAGTCTCAGAATCCCACAAAGACTCTAGATGAAACTGGACAACTGATGGGTCTGGGCTGCCTTGTCCAATTTATTTTAAATTATTTAATGAACCCAGCCATATATTTTAATTTTTCTATCTCCTCTATTCTAGTGCTTCAAATTGGTAGCATGTTGCAGCCACACACATTATTTATCACAAAAACTTCTGTTTGAGTTTGGGGGTGTTTGTGCTCTGAGGCTAACACACAGAAGGGCAATCCTTCCCACCAGCTTTTTAAAGTGTTGCACAACATTTGTTGACTTGTCAACAGAAGCTCTGGTGTCCTTGGTAAGTCTGAGAAATATATTTCTCAGAAATCATAAGGGAAGAGCAGCCCAGTCATGCTCTGTGCAATATGCTCAGCAAAGCACTAAGGGTAGGGAACAGCAAGTAGAAAGCCAGCCTAGACTCAGAGCTGGAGTAGATCACCTGTACAAAGGTGCAGACACTATCCATTATGTAACATGCTTAGAAGGATAGTAGACCCTCAACTTATGTCTTTTGAATGAATTAGAATTTCAAAAGTCCAGGACAGAATTCAGGCCTGGGTGGTAGAAAAAAAGTGAATAATGGAATCTTTCTATTTCTAAATGCAAGTGAGGACCTAGATTTAATTTCAACAAATGAGGACATAAGGAGAAATGGTGAATGAGAATATCAGAGGCAGAGATGAAGACATGTAAATGTAGAGGGGTCTGTGTGCCTGTGTACATGGGTGTTTATGTGTGTTGATAGACAAGAATGAGGATAGAGGAAAGATTGAGAGCATAAGTGGGATAGGGTAACTAAAAGAATAAAGAAAACACATTTTACAAAATTATATCCCCCTTTTTTTTTTCTTTTCAAATTTGAACAAAAAGAATTGTAATAAAGAACAATTAAAAACTTGAAGTTTTATTATCCAATTGTATGCAGATATGATTAAAATGCATAGCTGCTAATTTATAGACTACCTGATGTTGTTCAAACAGATAATTTTGTAATAAGAAAAGGGAGTGAGATGTCGTATTTATTCATTTTTTAAATTTTTTTTATTAAGGTATTATATGTGTACATATCTTACCATTGCCCCCCCCACCCCACTCCCATACATGCCCTCACCCCCCAATGTTTTGCATCTGTTGGTTACTCTTATATGCATGCATACAAGTCCTTCAGTTGATCTCTTATTTCCCCCACCTCTCCCTAACCTTCCCGCTGTAATTTGACAGTCTGTTTGATGCTTTACTACCTCTGTATCTATCTTTTTGTTCATCAGTTTATACTGTTTTTCATTATCCCCAAATGAGTGAGATCATGTGGTATTTTTCTTTCATTGACTGGCTTATTTCACTCAGCATAATGTTCTCTAATTCCATCCAGGTGCCTACAAATGGTAATAATTCCTTCTTTTTTATGGCAGCATAGTATTCCATTGTGTAGATGTACCATAGTTTTCTGATCCAGTCATCTGCTGACGGGCACCTAGGCTGTTTCCAAATCTTAGCTATTGCAAATTGTGCTGCTATGAACATAGGGGTGCATATATCCTTTCTGATTGGTGTTTCTAGTTTCTTAGGATATATTCCTAGGAGTGGGATTACTGGGTCAAATGGGATTTCCATTTTCAGTTTTTTGAGGAAACTCCATACTGTTCTCCACAGTGGCTGCACCAGTCTGCATTCCCACCAGCAGTGCCCGAGGGTTCCTTTTTCTCCGCATCCTCGCCAACACTTGTCATTTGTTGATTTGTTGATGATAGCCATTCTGACAGGTGTGAGATGGTATCGCATTGTCGTTTTGATTTGCATCTCTTGGATAATTAGTGACTTTGAGCATGTTTTCATGTGTCTCTTGGCCTTCCTTCTGTCTTCTTTCCAAAAGATTCTATTTAGATCTGTTGCCCATTTTTTTATTGGATCATTTATCTTCCTTTTATTAAGTTGTATAAGCTGCCTATAGATGTTGGAGATTAAACCTTTATCAGTGATAACATTTGCAAATACGTTCTCCCATACAGTGGGATTTCTTGTTGTTTTGTTGATGGTCTCTTTTGCTGTTAAAAAGCTTTTTATTTTGATGTAGTCCCATTTGTTTATTTTCTCTTTGGCTTCCGTTGCCCTAGAGGCAGTATCAGTGAAGAAGTTCTTTCGGCATTATGTCTGAGATTTTGCTGCCTGTGGATTCCTCTAGTATTTTTATGGTTTCCCGTCTTATATTTAAGTCCTGTATCCATTTTGAGTTTATTTTTGTATGGTGTAAGTTGGTGATCTAGTTTCATTTTTTTGCATTTATCTGTCCAATTTTCCCAACACCATTTATTGAAGAGACTGTCTTGACTCCATTGTATGTTCATGCCTCCTTTGTCAAATATTAATTGCGCATAGTGGTTTGGGTCGATATCTGGATTCTCTATTCTATTTCATTGATCTATATGTCTGTTCTTGTGCCAGTACCAGGCTGTTTTGAGGACAGTGGCTTTGTAATACAGCTTGAAATCTGGTATTGAGATTCCCTCCTACTTTATTCTTCTTTCTCAGGATTGCTGTGGCTATTCGGGGTCTTTTTTTATTCCAGATGAATTTTTGGAGAGTTCTTTTTAGGTCTGTGAAATATGCCGTTGGTATTTTAATGGGGAGTGCATTGAATCTATAGATTGCTTTGGGTAGTATGGACATTTTAATGATGTTGATTCTAGCAATCCATGAACATGGTATGTTCTTCCATCTGTTTACATCTTCCTCTATCGAGATGTCGCATTTAGAGAGGGATACTTATTTGTAATATGTTAAACTAGCCAATAATCAAGTTGTGCTAAGGTTCCAATAAATTCCATGAAATTATGGAAAACAATTTGCAATCAGATTGTCAGAATATAATGCATATATACATGTTTCTATAAATGTCATTAAATTCAATTGTATTCAATTGAATTTTTTTACTTTCTGTCCTTTTTAATTAATAAGCCAGGGATAGAGTGGCTACAAGTGGCATTTTTTGCCTGATGAATTATTTTAAGAATGGAGGTAGGTCCACTTCTAACTGTAGTACCTCACATATAAATATGGAGTTCTCAGAGTTAAGGCTGGTTCAGCACTTAAAAGTTTCTCATTTTGTCTGAACTGAAGTGTTCTTTGAATACTCTTTACTGCTTGATGAAGATCTACTGTCCCCTTTTACTCATCTACCTACAGAATATCAAAATGCCCATCAAGGCAGTGCTGAGTCCCAGCAGATCAAATGTACCAACACCTAGGACTTACTGCTGATATCTACAATTTGAGATAATTCGAAGTTAACACCCTACTTAGAGTGTGCTGTACAACTTTCCCAGCTGACACTTTTCTAACCAATTACTCTTTTTTTTAACTAATAGTTTTTCCACATTTTCTTCTCAAGTTTCAGACAACTCCAATGTATATTTAATCTCATTTTTTCAAGATATGGACCATAATAACTCTGTGCAGCTTTCTAAGTCCCTTTTATTTCCTAAGTAGCCTTTTCTAAGAGACTGTTACTGTGTCCCAATAAAAGAAAACAGCCATCTATTTTACCAAATCTTCATTCAATCCCTATTAGTACTACAACTTTTCATCTTCCTCCTCCTTCTGGGGCTAGCTGCTACTACTAATGCCACACCTACTTCTACCACTACCATCACCACTATCTACTGCTGCTACTTCCTGCTATAGCTGCCACTGCCACTACTGATTTATCAGATCTCTATTATGAGCCAGCCATAATGCTAAACACTTTACTCATGACAAACCTATAAAGGCAGACATTTACTTATTCATATTTTACAGATGATGTTGTCAAAGTTAAAATGAGTTCATAGTGATCTACAAGCAAATGTCAGAGTCTGGATTGAAACACAAGCTTCCTCGACTTGGGTGTTTCTATTCCACCAAAAGCAGAAGGACTAGATTTACTTAGAAAATTACCAAGAAACCAAGATCCTTTAATAAAGAATCTGGAAAAACGTAAGTGTACATTTTGAGATTGACTTACCTAGTTGGCAGGCAGGAAGGGATGGCTTTCTTGGTATAGGACATTATGTCCTTCCTAACACTCTAGTTTCCCTGTGGGTTATTTAGGATGAGAAGTTCAGATGGGAACTAGGCATTAGGTATACACTGCTCTCTAAGTGGATGTCAAGAGATGGAAAAATTCACTGAGGCTCACTTAGACTGAGCACAACCCCTGGCAAGTTAGCTCCATTTAGCAAAGATAGGGCTCTACTGAAGTTCCAAAGGACAGAAATTCATGAAAAGAGATTGTTCACTTTATGCCTGCTTTATTTAATTACATCAAATTCCCAAGCTTTTGAAGTCCATTCTGTTCACATTATTTAGAAATCTGTGAAGCCCTGCATGATAAAGAACACTTTCATTTATGGTTTGGAAATCATAGAGACAGGAAGAAAGAGATATGCTGGAACCTCATATTTTTACTAACCTACTCCTTCCTGGTAAAGAAAAAAGAAGGGAATAGCAAAATTAGGAGGTCCACTGTGAAAGACTTGAAAATATATTTCTTTCTGACTTAAAAATGAAATGAAATCATATGACATGAGCACTTAGTTGTCGACAAATAATATATGAGTAAATATTTAATAAATATATGCTAAATAATTTTCATTGGCAAACCTATTTTAGCTCTCTGAACGGATGACAAAGTCTTTGTTAACATTCTTAGAAGTCTCATATTCAATCATCTGACTTTGAGAATATAGTTTATAACTTTAAAATTCGCTATGTGCTAATTTTTAAAAAAGCTTTTAGAATAATTTATTTAGTACAAATACTTTTATTATTACTTTTTAGAAATTTCTTATTTAGAAACATGAATTAGGTTTTTAAAGTTTACATAAGATGGTATAGTACAACACAAATAAACAATATTTGGAAGAAGTAGGAATCATTTTTTAAAAGAAGAGATCTCACTGAAATTTGGCTTTATAAAACTTTATGGAAATCTTTATTTGAATCTCAGAGGTCATACCACTATGTAACTCAATAAAAAAGGAAATGAACACTTATAAATAAGCAGAAAAAAATGTTAAACACATAAATGAATACATGAATTAACCCACTTTTTCCTATATTCTTAACAGACCACAGTACTCTCAGGGTGTCATGTTTCAGAAATTTTATGTGAATGTGATTACAAATCTTATTTCTTTTGGAGAAAGATTTTATCTTTATTGAATATAAGGTCATCATAACCTCTTCCCTCCTTTTCCTGTCCTACCCGCTTTTTAAGTTGCTGTTCAGTTCCTGTTATTGCTGCCATTGGTGATTCGTGGAAAATACTTCAGACTTTTAGAGAATTTGAGGTTCTAAATGTTAGATAAAGACACGCTCTGAAAACTGCAACAATATTAGGAAACTCACACTTGGCAGTTTCCAAGGCAGCTCACCATTTCATCAGTGTGTTTCTTCCTAAAGTCTAAATATATTTACTTCAATTTATACCATTGCTTAAAACTCCTCCAATTCATTTGAGTTAGAGATACAAATACTTCTGAGGAACATATGGGGTGTTAGAGAAATTAGCTAAATCAGATTGTTGTGTGTGGTTTTTTGCCAGGAACTGAAATCAGATGGACTCAGAGGGCGGGAGTTTGTACAGAAAGTAATTCTGGAGCACAGCTGGAGTGCTCAGGTGGCACTTCAGAGGGTTCCCTTCAGCAGGAGTCCATGGAGCACCAGAGTGGAATGTTTTAAGGCTCTAAAGGTGAGTGGGCACCTATGGGACATTTAAAGGGGGTGCATCCTGATGCAGGGAAAGAAGTGGCAGAAGTAGAGGTCCTGTTGTCAAGGTTTATGGAGGAAGAGGAATAGAGGCAGTTGGGACCCAGTGATGGCCAGGGGATTTGTAAAGAAAGAAAAACAATTGCAATGTTGCTGGAAAGGATAGTGAAATTAAATTTTTTCCTTACTCCTAAATTAATCATTCCCTGCTCTCAAGAATTAAACATAATAGTGATGTTCTCACTATATTTCAGTAGTTTTAGTAGTCCTTTGTTGAGGAGACTGGGAATCTAACTGTTATTGTGTATGCATTATAAATTCCAAACAACAAACTCTTTAGAGTTCCCAGCAGAAAATGCCTTAGAATGGTGAATAAAGTACTTCATTGTTTATCCTCATTTTAGGATAAATCTGCATTCTCTCATTACTGTTAATCAGATCAAATGTTTGCAGTCTGGGAACATGTAGAAAAGGATAATGCATTTGGGCATCTGCTCATATCCTCTACTCCTTACCCTTGTTCCCACCCATACCCTCAAACCAGTTTGGGATGGATTTCCTAGATGAGGTGATTGGGAAACATTGGCTCATTTTTTAAGACAGCAGTTCATTTTTCAGCGTTTTATGACTCCCCTTGGAAGAACTGGCTATTCTCTCCACCACACTCCTAGAGATCCTGTTTCTTGTCTGTGGTATCAAAAATATTTCATGGCTCTAACTTGTTTTCATATATTTCTCCACCTATTGGAGGGTAAATCCCTTAGAACCAAGAACTGTGGTGTGTTTGTCTTTGCATTCTCAGGGCCCATCAAAGTAAGTTCTCTCTCTCAAATTGGTGAATGAGTGAAAAAATATATGGATTCATAAATGAATGAAGCAGATGCCTGTGATTCCCCTTTGGAATATAATCTATTTATCAGTTGGAGCTTCCTACCTGTCAGGAATTACTCAGAACTATGGCTTTGGCTCTCTGTGCTGCTTTCCTTTTCTGATAGATCAAGATAACTTTAAAAACCAGATGTGAAGACTGTAGGCAATCTAAGGGGGAAATGAAATCTTTTATTTTTGAATTTTTGTGATGATTCAAGAAATTCCAGCTACTTTATAAGCATTCACAACCTGATTTCTGAACTAGCAAATAATAAATCAAAACTGTGTTTATTCTTGCTACATGACTACTTGTTTATAGGGAAACAAAGAAAGGAGAGGGATCCCTAACCAGGATAATGATTAGAGATAAATGAAGATGATATACTTCCAATAAAACAATTTAGGAAGCGGCTAGAGATTTTGAAATAAAATACAGATTAGAACTTGCTTCTGGATTGCTATTAGCCACATCATATTCTCTGGATGATCTGAAAACTTCCAATGAAAAGCAACTCAGAATTTATGCAGTGTACTCTTTCTCTTCAGAACTGTTGTTTTTGCAGAATTAAGAGAAATTTGACCTTGACTGCATTCTTAGAGGCCATGCCTAATCTAATTTATTCCCAGTGGAGCTGCACAAGGAAGAATTGGTGGAGTCTGCTGGCCAGGTCTACCACCACAATACTTTCTTCAGAAAGTTTTACCATCTGGAAAGTGTATGATTCAGCTTCACTGGCATGCATACATCATATGTATGAAATAGAAGAACAATGATATTAACTGAACAAGCTTCAAAATAAATACAGCTTATTTGTACAGGAATGCTATCCAATTGCTGAAAAGTGGATAGGTCTAAATGGCTTTCATCTTGATGGTCTGGACACTCCATTTCGGTTTGTTTTTATTTTTGGAATAGAATTTCCTTATTTTTCAATAGAGACTATAAATAAAAAGAATAGGTAAATCTAGAATGTAAAAGAACATATCCAGAGGAAGGTCACCCTGAAATATAGGAATTGTAGAATTGAAAAATTGTTATTTTTTCTATGAAGAATATTATTCAAATATTTCTGCCAAAAGTAGTGATAATAAGGTTCTGCTTTTAGTGTTAGTGCTGAGAATGAAAATGCTCAACTTGTATAACATCAGAACAGCAAGCTTTAGTGGCACTATTAATACCCTGAAAAGTTGGTCACTATCAGATATGGAACTAAAATTTTATCAGATAACAGACACCTCATTGGTTTTCATGTTTATATTGCATACATCTTTTTGCCCCTTCATAAATGCACCAACTGCCAGCATGTGTTCCAAGATACATTAATACACTCAAGGACACATCTCCCAGCTGATATTCATCATCTTTATGATGATGATGATCATTATCATCAACATAATGGTAACAATATCTATTGAGCACTGTTAAAATTTCAATTGTTTTAACATTTTTTTCATAATTTAACATCTCTGATGTCTGAACGTGTTTCAATCAATATTATCTTAAACAATTGTTATCAGTCATTTGAAAGACATGACAGTTGTTTGTCTTACCCGGCATTTTTGGAAATATTAAAAAAAGGCCAGCATGAAAATATACACAATGAGTGTCATCAACTGGAACTAACACTCTGGAGACAGTGGTGAAGTCTTTTAAGAAATTCTGTATGTCCCATGATCATGGTGCCATTAAAAAATATTTTGTGGAAAAATATCAGAATCAATAAATATGATCTTAAAAGTAATTCAGAATATTATGATTATTTTAATCAAATCATTTTATTCGTATTTTTCTTTTTATTAATGTAAAGGGTGATATATAATAAAAAGTAAGGAATTGGCTTACATGATTATGGAGTCCAAGAAGTCCAAAGGTCTACAGCCAGTAAGTTGAACAGTAAGGTGAATGGGGATGTGGTGGGACTCACCATCCCTGCATCTTTCAGGTCCTTGACAGTGGCACTAATTTTTACAGTCTCTTCAGGAAAGTGGTATTGTTTTTGGTTTACTATTTTCCCTGGTAGAGACAGTTCTAGTGGCTTCCACTTGGCCTTTCCTATCATAGTATTCACAGGTAAGAGAATCAATGTGGAGATTCTGCTAGCTGCTATTCAATTATACATTCTAGAACTTGAGGAATATCCACTAAATGTATTCAGGAACCCACTGGGCCCACTGTGAGACAGACATGAGCTAAAACTTCATTGATTACCTGACCTCCATAAGCCCCTACTCTGACTGATGGGCCACTGTGATATTTAGGTCTCCTGGAATCAGTTTCAGATCTGAATCAGTATCCAGTAGTCTCTAAAACCTCTGATTATTTCCTTTTCCCCAAAGCACAGTTACCCTGGTTCTTTGGTGGAAAGCTGGAATGAAATCAACAATATACATTTTCAATAGTGTTCTGAGGTCCTTCCTTAAAGAGACCTCACCACCTCTTTTTCATTCAAGGGGTTCTGTAAACCCACTCAAGTCTGGGAATTGACGGAGGGGCCATGACTTTTTGTTTTTATGATTCAGTTTAGACAATTGCTCACTATTTAGAATTTTTCTGTCTATACTGATCAAATAAATCCTATATAATAAAGAGGTAATATGCAAATTGACCCCTATGCCCTCACAAGATGGCTGCCTATGACCAGGCTGGCAAGGGGGTTAGTGAGGGACGACCAAACGACTGAACAGCAGGCTGCGTGGGGTGACCAGGCTGGCGGGGGCGGGGCAGTTGGGGGTGACCAGGCTGGCAGGGGGTCAGTAAGAGGCTACCAGGTTGGCCGGGTGGGGGGCAGTTAGGAGCAACCAGGCCAGCAGGCAGGTGAGCAATTAGGAGCCAGCAGTCCAGGATTGTGAGATGGATGTCCGACTGCCGGTTTAGGCCCAATCCCAGGGATCGGTCCTAAACCAGTAGTCAGACATTCCCCAAGGGGTCCCGGATTGGAGAGGGTGCAGTCTGAGCTGAGCGCCCCCGCAACCCCCCGTGCATGAATTTCATGGGCCAGGCCTCTAGTATTTAATAGGCTTCCTATCTGTGTCACTTTCTAGGAACACCATGTTTAACTAGCGAGCTCCATAGGTTTTTAAATGTCAGACTATTCTGATTGCTACTTTGACTCTGCTGCCCATTACAGTAACCATACCCACTTTCCCTTTGACTGGTGAGTGCCGCCACCTGAAGTTTGCCACCCTGGAATTCAATTACCCCTATTGCATTTAGGTTTCCCAATTCAGTGACTACAGTCTATACTATATGTCTGACCTACAGAAAAGAACAATCATAGAGTCAGTTCTTTAAAGATGTCAGGCTCCCTCCCAAATTAAATTTTCACAGTCATGTAGAAGATGTGTCTCCTAGACCCTTCCAGTGTGCTTGAATAGATCTTAAAAAACAAGTTCACACTAACATTCCAATTATCCTAAGCCTTTTACTTTTTCCCTCTATATCAAGTCAGGAAAGATCTGTCATTTCCAATTTACTCACTGTGGGCCTTCTTTTGGTCCATATTTCAACTGAGCAACCAAACTGTCAGAACTCTTTCTGGTTATCTGATTACATGAGAGCTCCAGGCCCCAACGTGTCCTATACAGCTAGAGGTAATGAAAAGCACACATTCACCTGAGTATTTCAGTATTTACTGCTGTGAAATACATTACCCTAAAATTTCATGGTTTAAAACAAAATCAGTTAACCATCTCTCACAGTATCTGTGGGCCAAGAATTTGGGCAGAGCTTGGCTGGGAGTCTTGCATTGAGGTCTATCAAACAATTACAGATAGATGAGATGATGAGTGAAACTGGAGCAGGGTGTTGTATCAGTCAGAAGCTCACCAGGCATCTCTCTGTCTCTTCATGTAATCTTTCAAATATACTAGCTTGGGCTTCCTCACAGCATGGCTGCCTCAGGACAGTTTGCCCACTTACATGGTAGCTGGCTGTTTTGTAAGTGAATGTCCTGAGAGCCAGGCATAAGCTGCATCTCCTTTTATGACATGACCTCTGCAGTTGCATAGCACCACTTCCACCATCTCTATTGACTTAAACAATCACAAAAGCACACTACTGCCTGGTAGGAAGAGTGCTGAAACTTCTATAGACATATTTTAAAATCACCCAGCTTCTTTGAGTGTTCATAGTTAGAAAGAGGAAAAGGGCAAAAAATACATGCATATGAGATATACACGTTAGCTAATATGTAAATGCACCAAAAAACAATTGTCAGGGATTAAAAGGATTTGAATACTTAAATCTAGACATTTATATGGAGTTGCTATTTCCAAAGTACTCGAGGGTCTCAAGATAAGCATGCATGTATTATGACCGCATGGATGTCTTGCTGGAGTGATGAAACCACTCTGCATTTCTATTTAAAGTCTTTTCCATGTTGTTTTATTTAAAGACTTGAAAATATTAAAAGAGAAAAGGCATGGTCTCTAAAAATTGAAAGCAGATCTTTGGTAGATGTTAAATTTTTAAATGGCAAAATAAATAAACCCACTTGATAATTAGGCATTGCTTATAAAGGAGGGTGGGGCTGAATGAGTGAATTAAATCCACTGCCAGGAAAATTCTTTCCTGATTAAAAATAAAATTTTATATGGTTTTTCATACAGATTCCATCCTGCTTGTACATGGCATCTTAGGAGACAAATTTCCTTCTTCCAGATTATATTAAGCTTTATGTAAGTGAAGAATTACGGAGGTGGACATGAAGGTCCAAGAAACAGAAATGTGTTGAAGGTCCCTAAGGCCTTTCTACAAGGGGTTGTGAACACATTAAAGGCTGGAGTGAAGTCTCCCACTAGTGATTTTATTCTCAAAAATCTCAAAGGAAAAGCTGTAAATTCAAAACAGAGTATGCGCTCAATAGTCCCAAGGTAGCGCTCAGTATGCATAGTGTTTTCTACTTCATATGGTTCCCAGAGTTGTCAGAAAGTTTACTGTTATCCAACGTCTTCCTAGGAACCTCCTCTGAGTGCTGGCTGGAGTAGGATGACTAATTACTCAAGCAATAGCCATGGCTTGATTTCATGGCATCTTCTTACACAAACAATCTGTAGCCAGGTATTCCTAGTTTCTTACTTCTTCCTAATTAGAGAGCAAGCAAATCTTACAATCTGGGATGCCATTCCCTATGTTGCCATGCAGAAATAAAAAGGAGGGTTTGAGCTCTGCTCTCACTTCTCTTCAAAGCAAGTGTCAGCATGTGGACTGATTTTGATTTCATTAAGAATAAAAGTACTACATTTGGCTGAAGTATACACTATAACTTAGCAAGATTTCACATTTAGAAGTACAACCTGCTAGTTCTTTTCTTTCTTCCTCATCTGCCTTGTTACTAACACTTAGACTCTTGAGAAAGCCTTCTCATCAATTTAAAATGCTTATAACTCTGTCACAATTTGGCTCAGTTCTTTTTTCTCTTAATGCTGGTCTTCTAGTGTCCTCGGTGTTCTGCACTGTTTCTGATACTTTATATACATTATTTCCCCTATCCTATATAATAAAAGGCTAATATGCAAATTGACCAAATGGCAGAACGACTGGCTGCTACGATGCGCACTGACCACCAAGGGGCAGATGCTCAATGCAGGAGCTACCCCCTGGTGGTCAATATGCTCCCACAGGGGGAGTGCCACTCAGCCAGAAGCTGAGTTCACGGCTGGTGAGCGCAGCAGCGCTGGCGGGAGCTTCTCCCACCTCTGCAACAGCACTAAGGATGTCTGACTGCCAGCTTAGACCCGCTCCCCAGAGGCGGGGAGGGAGGGAGCCTGCCTAAGCCATCAGTCGGACATTCCCTAAGGGCTCCCGGACTGTGAGAGAGCACAGGCCGGGCTGAGGGACCTCCCCCACCCCCAAGTGCATGAAATTCATGAACTGGGTCTCTATTTCTTTATAATACCTCCTGATTAAGCTATCATTATTTCCATTTTGTAGATGGGGAAACTGTAATTGGACATGTAATTCTGGAACATAATATCTGGAAGGAGGAGCAAAATAAATGTTTGGTGTATATATGGAGAATGGATTAGACAGATAAAATTTGGATATATATTATAACAAGACATAAAAGTTTTGAATTTCATTAATCCATCCTTTATTTTTTAAAGATTTACTCTATTTAATGTTTTATGAATAATTATCTGAAGTCATTATTGGTAAAGACATGAGGATGAATGAGATTATCTTGGGAACAGAATACAGAAACTATTACAGTTTGGGGTTACCTGCTGGGACCTCAGTCCTCTACACAGAAAAGATTTTAAGGTCAATGAAAATGAAAGTAAAGCAAAATGTGATTTATTGAAGATACACTCCAAGGGAGAAAGTGGGCCGGTTGAGAGAGACAATGGCCCCTAACTCCTGGGTTATATGGTTTAAATGAGGGATTTTTGGGTGTAGACTTACATTTGCATTCAGGAATGATTGACAGAAAAGGGTCATAAAACTGTATTTCTTCTGGTCATGCCCTTACCCATAATGCATACAGAAAAACCCACGAAGTGGGGGTTCAAAAGAGCAATGCAAATTTTATTATAATTAGTCCAGGACCCTAGTAAGGTCGCATTGAAGTCATGTAGTTTTCCTCTGAGCTTGCGCCAAGAACCTGCTGGTTCCCGAACTGCCTGCTGGTGGTCTTCTGACTGCTGGACTGCCCATGGAGAGGCGGTCTGAAGGCAATGTTGGTCTGACCCCTGTTCAGGACCCCAGGGAAGGCCCCACCCCAGCCGCTCATGTCTAACGTTCTACCTAACAAAGCCAGACAACAAAACTTGGAGAGAAGTAACATATAATGGAATTTTACCAAAGCAAAAACTCTAAACTAACATCAATTTAGGTTAAGATTTTTCAATCCAGCCTCATGAAACATTTATTTAATCTTAGAGTGGAAAATTCAGTTAATTAAAATTTCTAAAATATTATTTTCTTAAAAGTATCATACCTTAAGAATTTAGTGGGCTCAACTTAATTTACTAACATAACTATATTTAAACTCTAAAAGTAACAAAGAGTTAGTTATGAAAATAATACATAATTTTTCAAAATAAATATTGAGAGTCATCCCTAGAATTAAAAATAAGATGCTTTTAGTAAGGCTAAAAAACTGCTAGAGAGAGAAAAAGAGAGTGACTCTCTGGAATATTTTAATAAGACATGCATTAATGTATGGAACATATATTTTTAAATCACAATGTATAAAATATGTTTAAAAATAAGCTCCAAATTATTGATTTTTCTAGATAAATCATACTTTGGGTCAATTGGGAAATAAATATGTTAATCCATCTTCAAAGCCATATACATCACTTACTCAGAAGAGTTTATCTTGTCTTGAGCCATCTTTAAAAGTTCTAAGGCAAAATTTCTACAGTTTTCTTTGTGCCTCAATTTCAACTTCTGTAAAATGTAAAAATAATTTCCCTTCTCTTACAAAGTTGTGAAGGTTAAATGCATTACTATACATAAAGCTATTGGAGCAGTGCGCTGCACGTAACACAAGCTTAACATGCTATAGGCATTGGGAGCAGCACCAGGCATTAGACTGGTGGGGTCAGACCAAAACTGGGTCCAGCAGGCTGGGTACTTGGGTTCTGGCTGGGAAAGAATTCAGATCCAAGCCCAAACTGTAAGAGAAAATTTATTTGGTAAATCACAGAGGTAGAAGTAATTCCCAGAAGAAATGGGCTTAGGAAATGAATTATGGGGGTAAAGGGAGCGCCCTTGGAGCTTGGGAGTGAGGAAGCTAATGGTAATGTGCCTGGGGCAGGGAGGGGAGAGAGGGGGAAGGGAAAGGCACAGGTGTGTTCCAGGGAGAGAGAGCGCACTGGGTTCTTTGTCTTAAGGGTTTTAGGGGCGGAGATTTTAGGGGCGGAGATTTTAGGGGCGGAGATTTTAGGGGCGGTCCCAGGAAAAGTTCTTAATAGAATCTTCAGCAGTTTTCCAGGTGTGTCCTTTCAGGATTGTGGTCTCCACTGATTGATTGACTGACACCTGGGGGTTATTATTCAATGCATCTGGTCCTGACAATCAGCCCATGGCTGGTTTTGTTGCTTATCTGAGACTGGAGATGAAAAACAACTGAGGCACAGATGTTATCTCAAGGGAGGAAAGGTCAGGGGGTTCAAACCGAAGGACCGAAGGACCGGAGATATGCTGGGGAGGAAAGGTCACCCTGGGGGCCAGGTGCCACTCTACAATTGATTGTCTATCAGTAGACACCTGGGGCTTTTTCACCCTGATGACCTGTACCTGGCCCATTGTCCTGGCTATCTACAAGTACATATTATCTATTAAGAATTTTTAGTTTGTGGCACTTAAGTCTTCAAAGTACTCCATGAAGAAAAGCTTCCTCTACTAAAAAAAAAATAACATTGTAAGGAGCAGATCATGAAGAAACCTGAGAATCATAAACTCATCAACACATTAAATATTCAGAAAGTGTTGAGTAAAGAAATCTTCACTTTGTTTAATTATTTCTCATATTAAGTTGAACATAAAAAAGGAGGGTTGCAAATGTTATCATTATTTATATATTCTAAGGAACCTATTTGTGGCATTGCTGCTCTGAAGGAATTATAACTGAATAGATGTAGCAATTATGTACAGATCAAAAGGTTGGAAAATATAAAAAAACTCTATTGGCCATCTGCAGCTTCAGATCTAGATCTCATCTGATCCATAAACATAGCTATAGTAACTCATCTGCATAAATTTCAGCCTGCTTTGTGCAAAATGATATCACTTCAATCAAGCAGTGGTTTCTCTTGTTTTCTGCCCTGACACCTTCCTGATACACAGGGTGGGATGCCACAGGAGCTCAGTGAGTAATCACACAGGTGCAACCTTGAGTATGTGGTCGTTATTACCCAAGGGACAATTTTCAACCAGAGAGTATGTACTTGACACATAACCACTTATTTTTTTCATTATGAACAGATAATTCTGAGATGTATTTCATATCCTTCTACTTTGAAGGTCCCAGCAGTATGGAGCACCTATTCACACATAGTGGTAATCAACTAGTAACACATTATTGTGTTGTTTCCCTCTTTCTACTTTCATTCTCCCGGGTCCTTCTCTGTAGCAAATAGGATCATTTCTCAAATGGCCTGCCTGCTTGCAAACTCTCCTCTCAGACTCTGATTTCTGGAGAACCTAAACTAAGATGAGGACTGATACACAGACTGATATAATATGAGGACATATACTATGTGCTCTCTATATAAGACATAATGTAGACAATAAATCTTGTGCTTTCTATCTTTTGAACTCAGTACAATAGCTTTAAGGAATAATGATGTTTGATACAAAACTCACATTCTACATCTGATAAGGGAGGGAAGAATAAAGAATATATTTTTTCACAGAATGTCTTATTCCAAGGGTTATGTGAGTGAAGTTGTAAGTGAAATTATAGTTATCATTCTTATTTTACTTAGTAAGCTCTTCAGTGATAGTAATCTTGGTTAACAAGGTATCAATTTTATAACCAAAACATAATTGCATGGGCAGCAAGAATTGTGGTCACTAATAATTGTTGACAGCAGAATTTGTGTGTCTATGTGGTCTAAAAGTCTCATTTTTTTCTTAAACTCATTATATCCTTTGATAAGTATGTTTGTTGAAATATGATGGACTTTATATTATTTTGATTTGTTAAATTATTTTTAAAATTTGTTTTAAGAATGGAGGAAAAATTTACATCAGAAAAGAAAAATAAATAAAATTCAATAAATGAAATTCTTTGCTATCAGAAAAATAAGTTTGAAATAAATGAAAATCAATAAGTGAAATTCTTTTTATCAGGATAAGGGAGAAAATTAGAAATCATCTACTTTCCATATGAAGCAGGTTTTCATTTTAATCCACATTTACATTTCAACCATTTTAAGGGTAGGATAAATGAAGGCCTTTTGCTTTTAATGTTGACCTTAAAATATCATATCAAATTTAAATATTGTCCCCATTGATTAAATGGGAAAGCCAACATCTCCTGGCTTGGAATATCCTTATGTTTGGCAGAGCCTTTGGAGACAGGCCCCAGATTGACTTCAGCTGGGATGGCACATGGGGATCGCTGGGTGATTCATTTCCAGATGGAAACATGTGCTAAAAGAACTACAGTTCTAACATGAAGCAATCATGGAGAAAATGTTTCTGAAATTGAAGAAGGTCACGGTGTCTGGTCTGAAGTAAAACCATCATAGAGCAAGGTCATATAGCAAAAATAAATCAAAACCATCTTAGTAATCACCCTCTATAAATATCTCACCTTCTACTTTCAATGACTAAAGGCAAAGGAGTCTTTTAATGAAACTGAAAAGTAATGGCAATGTCTTGTAAGCAATTTCACCTTAATTTTTTTTTTTTTTCAGTAGAGGAAATTCAACACTTCAAATGTCAAACTATTGGAAAATATAAACAAACATTTTCCTTTGGAAAAAATAACAGATTTCCTCAAGCATACATAAATGTTAAAGGCCACAGTGTACATTATAAACATATAAAGGAAAAGCACTTGGGAAAAGTTAAAGTAGGTTGTCACAGAAGAAAGGGAAAACAAAAACATAATCATTTGATTGAAACAAATACATGTTTTGCTTTGTTATGTCATTATTTGTGTAAATATCTTATTCCTGAACCATAATAAGAGGACCAGGTGAAGAATTTATTATTGCCTACATGGCATCCTCCAGTGTCAATATAGTACATTCTCAAAAATTTTGGTTAAAATTAATTTAAATTTATAAATTCAAAGCTGCTTGAAGAAATCACATGTAAAAAATAATATGATTCTATGGTTACTCACATGCATGGTAAAAATGTGTTTTGATGTGGGAAAGTCATGGTTACAAATCTAGTATTCAAGCAATAATAATACAAGAAGCAGAACAAAGATGAGAGATTAATTCTGACTCTATAATCAAATCTGGCATTATATCTGAGGTATATGGACTCACATATAGTGTGTGATGTGATGCACCAAAGGGAGCCTATATGCGGATATATGTGTATTTTCTTGTTTTTCCTTTTTTTATTGTTGACACTATTACAAATGTCCCCATTTGCCTCCACATTGCCTGCCTCCACCCAGCCCCCACACCACCTTCCCTCTAGCCGTTACCCACACTACTGTCTGTGTTTGTGGGTTATGCACATATGTTCTTTGGCTGCTCCCTTCACCTTTTTTCATCCAGTGCCCCTTCCCTCTCTCCCCTCTGACAGCTGTCAGTATGTTCCACGTGTCCATGCCTCTGTTTCTATTTTGTTCATCAGTTTATTTTGCTCATTTGATTCCACATGTAAGTGACATCATATGGTATCTATCTTTCTCTGTCTGGCTCATTTCACTTAGCATAATAACCTCCAGGCCCACCAATGCTGTTGCAAACGTAAGATTTCCTTCTTTTTGTGACCACGTAGTGTAACATTGTGTAAATGTTCCACAGATTTCTTATCGGATATATGTGTGTTTTTAAGTAAAAATCCAAGGTACCATATTTTCAGGCTTTAAGACTCCATGCTCAGCCCAAA